>NC_079873.1:115062590-115759149 GCF_023065955.2 Ursus arctos
GGATAGACAAGTGGAACCAAATTGAAATTCCATAAGCAGGCTCACACCTATATGAGAACTTTGGGTTTATGACAGGGGACACGACCAATCAACAGAAACAGGATGATTCGCTCTATAAATAGCCCTGGAAAAATTGGCTATTTAGATGGAAGAGAAGGAAATTCTTTACCCTATACCGTACAGAAATGTAAATTTCAGGCAGATTAAAGACCTAAATGTTAAAAGCAAAAATTATTTGCTTCCAAAAGATATTCTGAAAAATATCTTAATGATCTCAAGGTGGGGGAGGATTTTTTTTTTTTTAAAACCACAGGATGGAAGCCATACAAAAAACATGAGTGAGTTTGACTTCATTACAAATACAAACTGCAATGGATGATGGATACCACAAGGAGGGTTAAAATAATGAGCCACAGGCCAGTAGAAGGTATTATTGGCTCTTATAAACAAGGCAGGATTAAAATCCAGAAGGATCATATGGTACCTTTGTGAAAAAGGACAGGAAAATGGGGTTAGTCATGCCTAGAGGGTCTCTTGGGGCCTTTGTGTAGTGGGCCACACAGACCCCATAACATTCCCTGAGGAGGCAGTTGGAAAAGTTTAATCTTATCTCCTGGTGCCTGAGAAACCCGAAGTAGGGAAGCAGGGAAGGACCCTCCTGGACATTTTTACTTAAAGAATATTCTTCTCTTTCCCCTTGATGAAAAGCCTGGTGTAACACCACCTATGAACATGGCAGTGACTCCGGTGTGCTGTGTGGTGGCTCTCTGCTGGGGAGCTGAGGGGTCAGATGACTCAGGATTCTAGATTAAAAGGCTGAGTTTATAAGCTGCCACAGTAGAACTTAAATTATGGGGTTTCCCCCCCCCCTCTCTTTAGGCATCACTGAAAGCATTTTGAAGAAAAAGGACCCAGTGGTTATTTTTTTTAATCATTTAACTTTTGGTTGGTTTTTGAAGATTAGAAAGTCATTTCTCAAAAATTACGAATTTTCAAGCTTGGGACATATTAATAATGATAGTGATGCTCAAAGTTTCCCCCCCACACCCTCCTTCCATCTCCCTTTTTTTCAATCTCAGAACATGAAAGATGAAGGCAGTTCTGAAAAGTAACTTTTTGATTGACTAATCCCCTTGAACTCAGTGTTACTTTCAAAGAGAGAGGAAGGGGAGCAGAAAGCAAATCAGAACCTCATCTCATGTGGCTCCCCAGGCTCCTGTCACCGTATTTTAGGTGGTAGGCTTCCCGGGACCTGGTGTTTGTATCTGAAATCCTCCCTGCTACATGAAAGAGCATGGCTGGATTACGTATTCATTTGGAACTTTTTCTGTTCATTCTTGGAGCCCGCAGTTATTATATACATTTGTTGATGGGCTGCTTTGTGCTAATTATAGAAACCATTGTGGTATCATTATTGATGTACGGACTTTTTTCAAATCTTATTTCTCACAGCATTGTTTTGGGAATCAGTATGTATGGACACTGTTTTAATATGACCGAATGGGGTCAAATCAGCAAGCAATATAGGAAATTGGACCTAGTCCACTGTCTAAGAAAAGATATTTTAGTCATTAGCTGACTAGATCTATGGCTGTTTTTAGAAGTTTAAAAGTCCCAGAAGTCTCAAGAAGACAACTGAGCTTAGATGCAATTTTAGAATTCTCAATCCTTGGGGTGATATTTTTTGGTACACCCCATGAAGGCATGGGCTTTGGCTGTCTTGCTCACTGTGGGAGATCCTAGCACAGTGCCAGGCACATGGTAGGACGTTAGTATCTGTTCAGTGAATGGGTAGATGGACAGATGGACATATAGATGCATAGATGGATGGAAGGGAGGGAGGGAGGGAGGAAGGAAAGAGAGTCGGACAAATTTGCTTTGAAAAGGGCTTTCAGGGCATCTGGGTGTCTTAGTTGGTTAAGCATCAGACTTGATTTTGACTCAGGTGATGATCTCAGAGCCGTGGGATCGGGCCCTGCGTTGGGCTCTGCGCTGAGCGTGGAGCCTGCTTAAGATTCTCTCCCTCTCGCTCTGCCCCTCTTCACCCCACCCTGCTCGCATGCGCTCTTGCTCTCTCTCTCAAAAAAAAAAAAAAAATTGAGAAGGGCTTTCATGAAAAGGGTATTCACTTTGCAGGAACGTTGCCTTTTGTATTTAAAACGTCTTCCCTCTTACTTTAGATACCGGGTGTGGGCCACAGGATACTTGCTATTTATGATCCTGAAAATATTGGAAGCCCATTCCAGGGACTAAGGGAAGCAAACCACATCAAAACTACGTCTCTCCTTTTCTGCTTTTGAGTTCAAAGATAGCATTCAAGATGATGCAGGTATTTGATTGTATAGAGTTAACATTCCCCAAGAAGATAGAAACAGCTGTATTATAAATAGGCTCTTCAAGTTTTTCAGTAAACTTCTTTTGGAGAATGGCATTCATACAGCAAAGTGCACAGACCTTAAGTGTACAACTCATCACAGGTTTACAAGTTGAAGAAACCATTGTGACTAGCACCCCGATCAAGAAAGGTACATTATCAGTACCCTAGAAACCTTTCTCCTGTCCTTGTCCAGAACTTACTTCTCATCACAGTGGTAGTGACTATAGTTTAAAACACCAGTAGATTAGATTTTTATTCTGGCATTTATATAAATGGGATCATATAATATGTAGCTTTGTGAGTGGCTTTTTTCATGTATCATTGTAATATTTTTACATTTCACCCAAGTTGTAGCATGTGTCAGTACCCATTCATTCTTACGGCTGAATAATATTCTATTGTATGGATACACAGATGGAGATTTATTTTTTTTTCCTCTGGCTATTGTGAATCATCTTGCTATGAACAATTATGTAGAAGTTTTTGCATGGACATATGATTTCAACGATTTTGGGTTTTTACCTAGTGGACTTGCTGGGCCATATGGTAACTCTTATGTTTAACTTTTTGATCAGCTGCCAAATTGTTTTCCAAAATGGCTACACCGCTTTGCATTCTTAACAATTGCTTATACCAGTTCTGGTTGCTCCACATCCTTGCAGACACTGGGTATGGTCAGTGTTTTAAATTTTAGTCATATGATGGGTAATCTATGGTTTTAGCTCTATGTTTTTCTTTATATCTTTTTTATTTACTCAGAAAATAACTCCAAAGATAACTTTTATAAATTAACTAATCTGAGGTCATTTCCAGTCCTGGGCCCTAACTGGAGGGACCAGTATTTCCCCATCTTTCTAGAAGATGCAGAGAGACCCTTCAAGATTTAGCTTAGTTGCCACTTCTACTAGAAGGCCTTCCCTGACTCTTCTTTGCCCAGGCTTCTCTCTGAAGACCGATTTCTCTTATGTGTCTTTTGGCACATGCTTGGCACAAAGTAGGCACCCAAATGCACCTTTGCTGAGTGACCATATTTTACTGGTAGAGTCTTATTCTACACGCCATTATATCAAAGAATATTTGTACCCACGTTCTAGGAGGGCCTTACAGGACATCTACCCAATCCTTTCATTTTACTGATGAGAAAGTGGGAAGTCAGAGAGAGAACAGGCATAGCCACACAACCTGAGCTTAGTGAGCAGGTCTCCTGACTCCTCTTCCGGATAGCTTCCTCCACTCATCTTTGCTTCCCCTGTGCTGCTAATTTGCAGACAATGAAATTAATCTTTGGCCAGAGAAAAACACACATGGAAAAAACAACAAGCAAAAATGTATGTTTCCAGGGCTTAAATTCAAAGTCAAAGAAGTAGCTCTCCTCTCGTTGAAAGCTTGTGTGCTCCAGCACTGAGAACCACCATCATTTAGGCCAGGGAAAGGAAACTTAAAGTGACTTTTCAGCAAATACAGTTCTTAATGGTACACATATAATATCTTGTTCTGTTTTATACTCTGATCATGATTAAGAATTTCAAATAGCTCAGGAAGAATTAAGAAGATTTACACCCACATTATTACTCACAACCACTTAGAGCAAAGAAAGAAATCTTTTTAAAAGATGTTTATTGCTTTCATACCAAATGAGAATTTGAATTAAAATGATTCCCAGCACAATCTTTCGAGTTGAAAATACATTCAGCAGTTTTCAAAATCCCTTGTAATAATGACAATGCTCTGTAATTTCACTGAGTTGGTATTTCTTCAAAGGAGATTAGGGGAAATGCTGTAAACATGAACTTCCTAATCCTTGTCATGAGGTGACTGCCCTGGATCAATCTTGTTACACCTGCTCCTCAGATGGAGATGGTAACACTCTGGCTGGCCAGGTTTCAAGGTTTGACCTCTTGGTTCACTGCGAATTTACGTCAAATGGAAGAACCTTAGTTCTTAAGTAATTATCTGACCCTTCATTCCTAGGCTGTGATACATGCCGATCATATCCCCATTTCCACAAAAGGTATGTAAAATATCTAGTATGTAGTAGATCTTCTTTGGCTGGTAGCTACAGTTAGATTCTCTGCTGGAGAAGGCTATGGACTAGAAGAAGATGGCTTTGCTGATTCCCCAAACCCCCCAGATACGTCAAGCTCGTCCATTCATTTATTTTTTGAGAATAGATCGATTGCTTTCTAATCCTGTAAGTGTGGGGGTGGGAAGTGTGGCGTGAAAAAACAGTTTGCACATGCAAGCGTGTCTCATTCTATTTTTTATTATTTTTAGCTTATGATTTTTTATAAATAACCATTAGTACCAGTGCTAAGGTCTAGCATACTAAAACAGGGCTGACAGTGTTACAAAGAATGATTCAGTCGGAAATCCAGTGTATCGCGTATCATAGACAGACGAGCTGCAGTAACTCCTCCTATCTAAGTAAATGTTAGGAATAAAGCTGTAGAGACTTGTAATTTATACTGACTACTGAATCTGGGATACCCTGTTGGTGGGTCAATGGCCTAAAACAAGTGAAAAAATGTAGTGTTTTTTTGGTTTTTTTTGCCAAGAGGACTTTTAAGAACATGGCTGAAATCATTCATATGCTTAACATGGAATGTATAGAAACCAGTTCTAACTCCTATTTTCCAGAGCAAATACAGGGCAAGAGAAATTGCAAGGAAGACTGCTAGGGATGGAGACCAGGCTTTTAGTTCCAGATCAGTCACTGCTCTATACTGTGACCCTGAGCACATCATTTTGCTATTCTGGGCTATAGTTTCCTAATCTGAAATCCACTGATGTAGCTGAAACTCTTAATGATAAACTCATGCTGCAGATTCATAGAGTTCCACAGAGGTGCCTCAGAGATCACTGAAGGAGGCGCTCCGAGATCTTGACCCCCAAACCCAACCCAAGTGCTTCCATTTAAAATGGTTTATACATGTGGGTTCTTCTCCGGGTTACATTTTGCGTGAAGGATTCCGAGGCCTAAAATTGAAAGCCACCAGGCTAAGCGATCCTGAAAGTTTTTCCCACTTTGAAGTTCTATGATATCTAAGTAACCAAAGTGGATGCCTGTGACATATTTCGATTACTAATACGTGAACTAGCCTTAGGGCTGGAATAACAATGGTAATAGATAATGCCCGCTCTACTACCTAGGTACATCTCATACCTGGATTACTGGATTCAACAGAATATCTGTATCAGCAAAGAAATGTCAGATGTGACTTTATACAGTTTTACTGTTGCACACTTTTGTGTTTAGAATATTTAATGGGGCTCTAAGTATATTTGATTAGTCTTCAATAAGTAGAATGTTTGATTAATCCATACGTGCCATCCCCCCACCTGTGCCTTGCAGCAGGAAGTTTATTCAATCAGACAGTGAACAGTTTGAATTTGGGGCAGTGCTTCTTACACTTTGTACAGAGGATGTCATAATGAAGAGCCAGAGAAGGGGCGTGTGAATTGAGTGTCGGTCGATTTTTATAGACATATAGTAAAGGCTGATTTATTTGAGGCATAGAGTTATTTCAGACAATCTGAATCAACTATGACTGAAAATGGTTCTTGTGAGCTGTTACATTTCCAAGCAACTAAAAAACACATGCACGAGAGGAGAAATATAGATTTTGTCCGGATACTCCCAGCATCTCCAAGAGAATCAACTGGAGGCCTATTTGCCCATTTCGTTTTCAAACATAGTGGTTTCCCTTTGAGTGACAGTAGTGTCGTCTTACATAGGGGAGAGAATTTTGTGGCACTAGTGATTCTTTTTTGTGCATTTCCCCATTTGTTTGCAGCCTCCATATCTATTTGCCTATTCATTCCTTCATTGTTTGCTTTGCCTTCTTCCTCTATACATTCTGATACTTCTGACAGTTGACTGCATTCATGCAGTCGTGCAGTCCAGAACGCAGACAGGCTGGTTGACCACCCATATGGGCCAAGGTTGTGTGTTAGACACTGCAGCGATATAGAAAGAATGACGAACTGCTTTTCTTTGTACGTTACCGCATTTTGGACAGGAGTGTTTTGGAGGATAGCACTCTAGGTAAGGTTCTTGTTTCAGACTAGTGAAAGAAAATCAATTATGGTATCCAGAATGCAGGCTGAGGGGGAAGACTTGAAGGACATGCGTTCTGCACATCCTTCTTTTATCCCATTTTATCTTATTGTTTAACATTGATTTGCTGACATGTGTCTCTTCCTTGCTAGACTGCCTTGAGAGCAGGTTTTTTTTTTTTTTTAACTCACGTGGGACTCCCAGAGCCTAACACACTGCCTGTATAGTTGGCTATGCCCATCATATTCATCATAGTGAATGAGAAAAAGAGATCTGAGCTGTAACTTGGAAGGGACTTTTCTAGAAAAGGAAAACATGGTGAAGACGTATGGCTGTGCATTGTTTGAAATTTTTATTGCTATCAAGGATGAGGAAAATTCTAATTGCTTGGGCTTTGAACTCCATGAGATAGTTCAGGTAAAGATTTAGATCCCTCCCACGTGTTCATACCAGTCTTGTCCCAAAGGTAGTCCAAATTGTTCTCCTGACTGCCCATTACACAAATGCGCTGATCCCAGAAATCAGAAGGAATGCCATGGGATCCCAAAACTTAATTGCCGTCTGCGCCATGTATGCCTGAACTATGAAAAGTCATTCAGTCAGCAAGATAGAAATAACATCTGCAGAGGCAGACAACAAACTCAGACCACTTTCCCTCTGAAGTCCAGCTGCCATTGTGATCCATGGCAAGTTTCCAGCCTGAGAAAGCCAACAACTATGGAGCAGAGGCACCCTACCCTGAGTGGAGACCAGAAAGGGCAGGAGCAGTACAAAAGCCAGTTTTTTGACACTCTTAACAAATAGGTTTCTACTAACTCATTCATTTCCATGGACTCAGGTTAGCAAGTGGGCGGGCAGAGAAGAGGGAGAGGGGATGAGTGATCGGAATACTTCATCAAGTTGGATTTATTTCAGGAATGCAAGGCTGGTTCAACAATTGGACATCTATCACTGTGATAGGTACAAAGCAGAAAAGTCATATTATCAGTAGATACAGAAAAAAGAAAATACTTTTTAGAGTTTTTTAAAAAATCGTAGTCAAATACATAAAATTTACCATCTTAACCATTTTGAATTGTACAATTCAGCAGCATTTAGAACATTCATAATGTCGTGCAGCTACCACTTCTGTCTGATTCCAGAACATTTTCATCCCCCGAAAGGAAATCCCCAAAGGAAATCTTAAACCCACTAAGCAGTCACTCCCATAACCCCCACCTTCAAGGCCCTGCAACGACCAGTCTATTTTCTTTCTAGAATTTGTTCTGGCAATTTCATATGCACAGAATCATATAATACATATCTTTCTGTGTCTTGTTTCTTTCACTTTGAATAATGTTTTCAAGGGTTCACCCATGTTGTAGCATGTATTAGTACTTCATTCCTTTCTATGGCTGAATAATATTTCCGTCATATGAATATACCACATTTCATTTATTCGTTTATTCGTCAATGGACATTTGGATGGTTCTACTTTTTGGCTATTGTGAATAGTGCTGCTCTGAACTGCCATATTCAAGTATTTGTTTGAATACCAGCTCTCAGTTCTTTTGGGTAGATATCCAGGAGTGGAATCTCTGGAATTTGATAATTTTATGTTTAACTTGGAGAGAAACCATCAAAATGTTTTCCACACTTGGTGACCTTTTAATATAGATTTCCTCTCCCTGATGGAGAACTGTGGTCCTGTGGATGTGCCTCACAGTTAGACAATTTACTCGTCCTCTTTGTGGTAGTGTAAGTCACCAGCGGGTAAAAAGCCAGGACTGTTACTATAGCTGAAGTTCATTCACGTGTGCACATAGGACCGGGAAATGGAGTACCCTCCAACAGATGGCACACAGCTGCGGCTGACATCCATGCATTAAACATAAGCTTATTGAGGACCTGTAATATGTGATGAGCGTTGTGGGAGTGTACACTCCCAGGGGGTGTAACAAGCACTGTGGATACGGAAACGAGGCACGTTTTCTCTTCTCTACAGGTTCATGTTCTAAAAGCTGAGCACAGATTTTTAAAAAATGAAATAATAATGCAATAATCAGAATCCTTGATACATTTAAAAATCCAATTCTCTCAAATACAAATTTAACATTTTATGGTGATGTCTTTCAATGATAAGTGAACTTGCTCTCACATTATGTCCATTCATAAAATATTTAAAGGGCCATGTCCAACAAAATTACATATAATTCAGTTGAGATGAGCACTGCACAAAATTGAATAAATTCCAGTGAATCATCTGTCTTTTAAAAATAATATTTAAATTAAGAAACCAAATGGAATCATTAGCTGTACTTTATTATTAAAATCAAATATTTTTTCCACAAATGGATGTTAATAGGTAGGAAATGTACACTGTAGTAATTACTTTATATTTGTCAGCTGAGAGAATTTACCATCATCGTGTAATACGTGAATCTGTCTCTAAATTCCTAAGTGTGGTTACTACCTATGAGCTAATTATATTTTCCCGTACTCAGCTAGACCATTGTCAGGCCCTGCCTGGGATATTACAATAGCACAGTGCTCCATTCTCAGAATGACTCCTGGTCCAGATCACTCATTTTTTTTTGGATCTGCCTCCACATACCCCAGACCCATGTTCTGCATGATTGGGTACTACATTAGTGTGGATCACAGAGAATACCCATCTGTGGTTAAAAATAACAGCACTGGGTGCCTGGGTAGCGCAGTTGTTAAGCGTCTGCTTTTGGCTCAGGGCGTGATCCTGGCGTTGCGGGATCGAGTCCCACATCGGGCTCCTCCGCTGGGAGCCTACTTCTTCCTCTCCCACTCCCCCTGCTGTGTTCCCTCTCTCGCTGGCTGTCTCTCTGTCACATAAATAAAAAATAAAAAACCTTTAAAAAAAAAATAACAGCACTGTTCTGTAGATGGAGCATAGCTTTGGCTTTTGAAATGGAAATAGACTCAGGTAACAGTGCCTCCTTTACTGCTGTGTGTAAATTTCATCTAAAATCTTAGGTAATGTAGATACACCCATTCTTCTAGTTAATGGCTAAATGGCCAGTTTTGTCAGATACCATGATGGAATATTCCGACCGGCCAGCAGTTTTACTCATGTGATTGATTGTTCAGGCTATTTCCTCTCCATGACAAGCTACTAAACACCATAAATAATTTTTTGAATGTCTTTGACAGAAGAATGAACATCATTTTCTTTTTAGAAAGTAGATAGGCCCTTTTGCAGTTTGGTATTGAAAAACTGGACGGATTCTATGAGGGCATTTTCCATGTTGTTCTTCCACTCACGATCATTAAGTGTCGTGATGTATTGTTCAGATGCCTGCTTTTACAATTAAATCAAAATCCAAGTTGATGTGGTTAATGTAATTCGAAAATACCCGTTGGAGTTACCTGAAAAAAGTTAGGAACTGTTATCCAAGCAGCTGAGTTCTATGAAAGTACCTGGGTTTACATGGAAGAGCAAAGCGAAGATGTGGCCAAGTGCAATGCCGAAAATACACTAAGGGCTTAGTAGATGCCATTTAAATGCATGAATCCATGTAATTAACAAAAAAAGGAAAGTAATCCAGAATATAATTTTAGGTGTCAGTAGGAGAAGTCCATCCTGTGCAAGAGACTCAGATGGAAATTCTTGTTCCAACAAGCTCACCATATATGAGCCTTAGTTCTTTTGTATGCATGTTATAATCCTAGCTAATCCTCTCAAGAGTGCTATCCCATTCATTTAAATGTGTTATAATAGAAAACAGATCTGCCTATTCTATTCCACCTAAGAGGAGATTTTTAAAAAACCTTTGTCGTGTCAGCATACACATTGGTCTATGGGAGGTTGTGTGAGTTTGGGTTTTCCTAGGCAACTCTTGATCCCCCCACTCATCACCCCCCAAGGAGTTTGATTCTTAAGTGTCCCTCGATGCTGCCAATCTAATCTACATTCTATTCCCAGCTGCTGAGCATCTCTCTTGCCCTCTGTCTCTAAGTTCCCCTGCCCTCACACAAGTAATGCTTCAGTGAAACCGAATTCCTCATTTTTCCAGTCTTTTAGTTGACTTGTATGCCTGGCAAGTGACTCCAACTCCCTTGGCAGGTTTAGTTACTATAGGGACGATTATGGGGCTGTTGAGTGCCCAGGTTCTGGATTAGGACAAGGTACTCAACCTCTTTGTGCCTCACTTTCCTCAGCTGTGAGAAGAAAATAATGATAGTACTTTATGGGGCTATGCTGAGGTTTAAATGGGATAACACACTTGAAACACCTGCTACAATCCCTGCACACAGTAAATGCTCAGTTAATGTCATGAAAAATGATGGCGAACACTAGGGTTCCTCGTGGAAAAGTTCTCCCCAGCTGTTAAACAGACTGCTCTGGGGACGTAGCCCATTGATCTCATCTAATTTCTTTGAGAATGTAAATATTTGACCCTTTTGAAAATTGTTTGCCCATCCCTAGTCCTCCAACATGTCTCAAATTCTTCATCTTTCCTCGTGTTACAAAGGGTCACTCAGAAATCTAATCTGCAGGTGCTGTCTCTGCTCATAACATGACCTAAATGGGCAGGTGACTTGATGAATTCCTAACATAGTGATAGAATGTTTGGTACGGGATGCTGTTCTAGGGATACAGAGCGAATGAAATGACATCCCTGCCTTCAGGAACCTTCTACCCCAGTCTCCTCACCAAGCTTTGCCCCATCCTAATCGTTATTCTCTTATAAACTACCTTAGTTCTGCCTTTTCCAACTGTCAGCTCATTACCTTTGATAGAGAATATAGAAGCAAAGTAGGAGTTGGAGATCTCTGCTTTCCCTTTCCTCTGGGTACAGGATGCTGTTGTTCCCAAGAACAAGCCTAGCACTTTGTTTTTCTTCCTGTCTAGGAAGTAACAGAATAAGTAATTTCTAGGTAAACCTTATCTTATTCGTGGTGTTGGCTTTTCTGACTCTGTTCTAATGGCTGTTGGACTTATTGATGCCGAGGACAGGGCTTTGGAATCAGACCCAGCGGGACTCAAATCTTTATTCCTTCCCAGCTGCGTGATCTCCGGCGAGTCATTTTGCCTCTCTGAGCCTTATTTTCCTCCTTGTTAATGAAGGATAGCGATTACTGCTTTGTGGGCTTGTTGTGAGCATTAAAATGAGAGAGTGTCTATTAAGCACTTAGTACAAGCCCGGCACAAAGTAAGTGTGCAGTAAACGTTAGCTATTATTAGCAAGAGCTGCAGAGGATAAAGGATGCTTGGTTTCAGTCCTCTGTTCCAAGCTTAGTAGCTGCTTAACATTTAGCAAATTACTTACTTGCACAGAGGATTGGCTTCCTTTTCTGTAAAATGAAATTTAATATCTGCTTATCCACATGGTGGGTCTAAGGATTAAATGAGATAAGATTTCTAATGACACTGCAGAACATGGTCTTCATACTCTTATATCTGTTGTTCACTCACAAATATTTTTTAACATCTTGTGCTCAGCCCTGGAGGTACAGTAGAAAGCAAGATAGACATGATCCCTGGCTCTCCTGGAGACAAATTAATTAATTAAATAAGCACAGATGGTCAAATGCTATGAAGGAAACAAGCAAAAGTTATTATAGAGAATAGTAGTTGTTTAAATCAAAGGAGCAGGGAGGACTTCTTTTAAGAGAGGATATCTATACTGAGATCTACGTGATAAGAAGAAACTAGCAATGGGAAAAGCATTTCAGCTAGAGGGAACAGCACGTAGAAAGGTCCCGACATGGGAAGAGCTTAGCGTCTTCAAAGAGCTAAAAGAAACCCGATGTCCTGATTATGTTTGTTAAAGATTTTATTTATTTATTTGAGAGAGCAAGAGAGCACAACAGAGAAAGCATGGGGGTGGTGGGGAAGGGGAGAGGGAGAAGCAGACTCCCCAGCAAGAAGGGGGCTCCATCCCAGGACCCCAAGATCATGACCTGAGCCAAAGGCAGACGCTTAACCAACTGAGCCACCCAGGCCCCCCATCCTGATTATTTTTAAAGAATACACCCACCTTTTATTTACAAAACTAAGGAAGAGCTATTGACATCATCAGTTATTCTAGAGAGGTGAAGGGAGTGAGGGCAGGTCGGAAGACTTTTAAGGTGGTGGTTACAGTAAACTTTCCAAAAGTAATTTCATTATTTTCCTAAGGTTCCCAGCAGAAAACAAGTGGTCCACCCAGAAGAGTAATTAGACGATACTTTAATGAAGGGATGATTTACAAAGCTTCGGTCCAGGTTTCTTGCTGATGGTTAAAGGAGACCAAGAAGGGAAGGGACAGCAATCCAGGGTCAGCAACAGCAGGGACTTATTATCACCCTGTGTTCTGATGAGGCTGAGGGAGGGGTGGTTACAGAGTCTGAAGAGAGTAGCAGCTGTTTGGACAGAGCTGTGGCCTTTGGTTGAGGAACACAGGTGTCACCAACCTGCAGACCAGCACCAAGGAATCTGGTAGGTGAGGACGTGTGCCCAGTGCTTCATGCACTCTCGTGCCAGTGCCTCTTATTGGCCAGACCTCCCTGTAAGCCAGAGGGGAAGGGAGCTGGGTTGATAGAGACCAGCCTTCTGGAGCGTAGAGTGAGGTGGAGAGGGGTGGAATGTAGATCTGGAGTGGCCCGTGGAGGCCATGACACAGCACCTAATAGAGTGTTTTGTAGGCTGAAGAGTGCCTGCCCCCCCCCCCCCCCCACCAGAGATGTCCACTGCCTAACCCTGGAACATAAGAATATATGTTGGTATGTGGTAAAAGGGACTTTGCAGATGTGATTAAGTTAAGGATTTTGAGATGGGAAGGTTATCCTGGATTATTATCCGCATGGGCCCAATGTCATCAGAATGGTCTTTATAAGGGAACGAGAGGGGCAGAGGTCAGAGCGAGCGATGTGCAGCTGTGAGCCACAGAAACTGGACATTTTTAATGACACTGTTCTCTCAGGGATTCTCCCTTAGAACTTTCAGAAGGAGCACAGCTCTGCTCACACCTTGATTTTAGCCCAGTGAGACCAATTTTGGAGCTAGGAGAAAATAAATTTGTGTTGTTTTAGACACTAAGTTTATGGTCCATTTTTGCAGCAGTAGGGAAGCAAATACAAGAAGATATTATTTCCATGGCGATTTTCAGTTGAGCAAGCAGGTTCACGAACATCGCCTCCTTTTAATGCTCACAGCAACTCTTTGAGGAAGGAATTCTTTTTTCAGTGTATAGAGAGGGAGAGTGAGGGTCAGAGCTGTGAAAAGGCTTGCCCCAAGCCAGGAAAGGAGGCAGCTGGAGATGGGTCCCAGCTGTCTGGACGCCAAGGTCAGTGTTCTTTCACTCAACACCATACTGATTGAACCACTGTAGAGAAGTGGCCAAAAGATGCCAGGTTGCAAAGAGTTAAAGGACAAGTAGGTGGTGAAGAGTAAAGAGAGGGTAGAAGAGCTGTCTTTATTGGCGCTCCTGGAGTTTGCCACTCGATCTGAACCCACCCACCTTCCATTTCAGGGCATCAAGCAAGTGTCCCAGAGGGCTTTTTACAAGAGAGGAGGGGATGGTGGGGTTCCTTTAACCAGAGAAGTTCTCTGTGTATCTATTTTTTTACATAATTGACTTCTAGGTCAGATTTCACTAAAACACAACAAGATACTGGGGCTAAATAGAAGTTTGAAAATTTTGGCGGACACTCCGCAAATGGTCACTGTAGAAAATAAGCAGCAGACACTCTGGGGTGATGGCTAGTCAAACCCCATGGACCTCAGGGAAAGGGAGGAAGAACAGACTTTTTGGAGTCCCCCCCCCAGAGACCTGGCCTTCTGGCTTCCAAGCAGAGGGTAGCTATGAGAAGCAGCAGAATGTCATGCATATGACAGCATCTGGGCTGTTTTTGATTTTTAACGTGGATTATAAAAATTGGAGCTCTGTCACCCACGTGGCTTCAACACATTTGTGATGCCAGGGTGTTTCTGTTGCATTGGTAAAGGTCAAAATCAATAGAATTCTCCAGTCTTCCCCCATTTTATAGGTCAGGTGTGCTATTATTCCATAGATCGCTAGTGAATTTCTCTGTGATCCTTAAGTATTTGCTTGACATAAAAATGACGTTAAGCTTTACTTACTGGTCCCTTGGCAAATGAAGGACATTTCATATCTCTAATACCTTAAATACATCATCTGGAATGATTGCACATTGAGCTGTTGCTTTGCTTGGCTGCTGAGAAATGTGCTTGAGTTTCAAACGGGCTGGTGGGTGAAGATATTTTCCTGTCTGCCTCTCTAGAAATGCTCTTTCTCAATGAAGGGTGCTCGTCAGAGAGCTGTGTCCCAGCAATGCATCTCAGCCCCTCTAAGCCCGTCTTCTGTGAATCACACCACAGCCGTAGAGTAAGAACTGCCCGTCAGAGACCTGTTGTTGTGTCAACACAGGATGGGTCTGGGCACGTTGGCCACTGTATTCCATTCTATACATTTTAGAAGAAACCATGGCAGGGAGGAAGTTTCCTCTGTCCTCACTGCTGGGAAAGCTCTGTTTCTCATGAACAGCTGATGTGTTTTCTAACAGATGGGCATTTCGAATTTAGTTATTCAATGATCAGATCTACCGAGTAACAGAACCATAGCCGTATATTAGAAATGTGAATGCATGGCCCCACTCTCAAGGAATTGATTTTTCTCGAGTGAGGATCATTTTTAAAAGCCCTCCTCCCTCCCTCTAGTGATTCTAATGAATAACCAGGGTTGAGAATCACTGTTAACAACTGTTTGGCTTGCTTCTCTTTGGCCACCGGAAAGCTCAAAATCAAGTTAGGGGCATTTTCCAACAGTTAGACAGGTCTTCGTGGTGTGCAGTTCTGAGTGTGTTTCTGATCTGGAATTGATCTTAGTGACATATTCGGATTTACCCTTTGTCCTAATTTCTTACATATTTTTTTCATCACATTGTCATTATGTATTTATTGGGGCTCTTTGTAAATGATCTTTGATATGAAGCAGTAGGTGGATTGGTGGGTGGAGTGATGGTAGAAAGGTCGGTGCCCAACAGGTGTTTACAGTGGGTCTGTCCCCTGCCCTGGGATATTTCCACACATTAGGTGCTGCAGATGGCACTATACCAGCCAGTCCTGCTGCAGAGATAATAGAATACATTGTCCTCTGCGATGCTACCATAAAAGCATTCCTATTGTTATTTTACTTGTTAATTGAAAGGAGGAATATTGGCCATCTTTTTAAAAATTGAAAAAAACAGGTAATTTAAAACATCACTCCTAATTCTACCCCTGCCCAACATAATGAAAACATTTATAGGTTTGTTTTTTTTTCTCCAGAATAGCAATTTGTCATCAGAGGGCTTTTCTTTCAGCAAAATAAAAAGGACTAGAAAATTCAACAAAGCAAGTATTTAAGAAAAATCAGTCCAGTATTCAAGATGCTCAAAAGCCACATTTTCCACCTGTGAATCATGGAGACTGAACTGTAGGCCATTTGTTTTAGTGGCTTCCCACTGTGCTTCAGGCACCGTGGTATATAAGCCCCTCAGAGAACGGACCCCTGTTGACCTCTTCAGCTCTCAAAGCATTCACTACCAAACTCTCACCCTCACTTTCCTCGTAATATACTTCTTTCAGTTTCTAGAACATGCTCTTTCTTGCCTCTGGGTCTTCACACATGCTGGTCCCCCATCAGAACCGTATTCCCTCCTTCCTGTCCGCGTTCACCTAGCTAACACCCCCTCATTAGTTCCCATGTTTCAGCTTTGATGTCACTTCCTACGGGAGCTTCTCCTTGAGTTTCCGGACTTGTCTCTCTGCTGTAGCTATTTTTCTGACTGGGCTCCTTCTCCCACTGAGTGGTGATTGCCCTATTCAGGTCTCTCTCCCCTTCTAGACTGTAGACCTCCAGGACATTGACTCTTGTTTGTCACCGAATTTCCAGCAGCGACCACAGAAGCTAGCGCAGAGTTCAGTACTCAATAAATGGAATTAGCTATTGTGATTATAAAGTGTCTGTTCTGGGTTTGAAAGGCCCTTGGTAAATGGAGATAATGCTGATCGAAGTCAGTTTTGGAGCAGGACAGCCGTGATCGTTTGGTGAGAAGCTCCAGCAGCATGTTGACTCTGTAGCTAGACAGCACTTCCTGGCTCTTTACGTACTATGTTAGGGATAATAAGGCATACAGCAATGGAGAGAAATCAGCTCATTCCAAACTAATTTTCACTTTTGGTTAACACTTGCTCTATGCAGTGACAGGTCATATCAGTTGGGAGCTTGAATGCTTCTAAGCTGATTGCCTATTTCCACAATTCGAAGGAGCTTCTTCTTGAGTCATTTGATCATGAAGTGGATGGTATCTGAAATATGACAGTTGGGGGTAGAAGCACAGTGGTGGGTGTCGTGAAATGCCATGTGCATTTACATGGCTTTCTTTGGGGGGGGGCGATAAAATTTTGTCTGTTTCTGTAAGATCACAGCTCTGTATACTGAAAAGAGATTTGAACCGGGACTCAAATTTCTTACCTTTCTACTTCCTAACAATGTTACTTTGGAGCAAGTTAGTTATCCTTCTGGGCCTTTATTTTCTCATCTCTGAGATGGGGACGGTAATTAAAGCCTCATGGCGATCTGTGGAATATTTATCACGTACCTAAATAGGTGATTAATAAAGTCTTGTTAAATTCAAATGTCAAAAAAGATCTCTGCCATTGGAATGAGTAAGTGTGAACCTTCTGGATTTTCTCTTTCTCAAAGTTTGTGGGCAAATTTAAACATTTTTATTGTTACTATTAACATTACTTATTTACACAATACTCTTCTGCAAAACAAAAGATACAAAAAAAATGTCATGTAACTTACCTTTCCAAATAAAATTTATTTGTTTAATAAAGCAATAGCTGCCAGAAACTCTACTTTTGCTCTGCTTTGATACAAATGCAAACTGGGAGTCTCCCTACAGAGCTGAGGGGGAAAAGAAGGCCTGCAAATCTCTTCAAATTAGCCCCTGAATATCAACTGCATTTCTTTTTGAGTATAATCAGATACTCGCCTTCTAGTCTTCTAATTATTTTACCAGGCCAGGGAAAGAGAGCTGACAAATAGGCCCGATCCTTCCTTGGCACCACAGAATTCAAAGAAGAAAAGAAAGCCCATTGAAGTCCTCCTCTGTTCTTTTGAAATGCGTTCAATATGTCTCCTGAGATGGCAAGGTTGTGAACTTGAGGCAGGGAGGTGGTAGAGAAATGAGTGAAGAAACATCCATCCATCTCAGTGTCATGGCTCGTCTGGCATTCAGAGCCCAGCAGAGCAGGAAGCAGTGAGCTGCAAAGTGCAAACATGAGCTCCCACTTACTGCTGCTGTTGTATCAATACTGCTTAGGCTACTCAGCAGCTTGGCTGATGGCTGCCTTCTTACCTGTGCCTCCCAGTGCCTAAGCCAAGTCCTCTTTTGTTGTTGGCTCTGAGGGCTCTGCTCTTTCCTTCTTTGAATGTCTTTCAGTCATTTGCTCTCAGTACCTAACAATGTCTTTGTTTTTTTTTTAAGATTGATTGATTGATTTGAGAGAGCGAGATTGGGCATGTGCCCAAGCAGGGCGGGGGAGCCACAGAGGGGGAGAGAGAGAGAGAGAGAGAGATCTCAAGCAGACTCCCCGCTGAGCGTGGAGCCTGATGTGGCGCTCAGTTTCACACCCCTGAGATCATGACCTGAGCTGAAATCAAGAGTCAGATGCTTAACCAACCGAACCACCCAGGCGCCCCTCTCAATACCTAACAACTTCTTGCGTAACCTAGCTGAGAACACATCATAGGCTCATTTGATACTTTTGTACAATACAGAGATACAGAGCTACAGGGAAGTACAGAAGTAAACGGGCTCTCAGGGAGCATCCTAACAGTTGTACTTGGTGGTTTTCAAACTCTGCTTCAAAGGCCCTGTAGGTGTAGTCTGGAGGAGTATAAAGGACTTCATAGATAGGAAATTGGTGGGAGATGGGTGTTAAAGAAAGGCTGACTAGGAAAAACTGGGGGCAACCTGTCATTGCTTTGACCAGAGAAGGTCTGTTTCTGTCTGCATCTCACCTTTGCCATCAGCATAAAATTTCATTTAAAGGAACAATTCTGTGGGCAAAACAGTTAGTCAGGAGAGCATTCGCTCAGTTCTGTTTCATATCTGTAGAAGGATAGGGATCTGCTCATTGTGAATTATATTATTTTGTACCTGTTGTGGTTGCATAGATGCATTTTCTGTCTCTCCGAATTGAATGTGAGCTTGTGAAGACCAAGGTCCATTTATGGTGACTGTCTATGCATAGACAAGTAATCATCTCTCATTGGGCACAGCTCTGTGTTCTTTATAAATTAATTGCTCTTAAACGTTTTTGAGTCATCTTTTTGGAAAATCTGATCAAACTTGTAGACCAGCTGCTATGAAAAAAACACTTGTAA
Organism: Ursus arctos; assembly: GCF_023065955.2. Taxonomy (NCBI): domain Eukaryota; kingdom Metazoa; phylum Chordata; class Mammalia; order Carnivora; family Ursidae; genus Ursus; species Ursus arctos. The sequence continues at coordinate 115,081,420 of NC_079873.1, forward strand.
ATAGTATAATTTCCATATTCTTTCAAGGAATTAGGGTGCCATTGGAACCCAGCCACACACTCAGATGAAGAATCCCTGCAGGAAAGGCTTCTTGATTGACCACACAAACTACCGGGGTAAATGTACACTAAGGAAAGCATTATTTCCCCCTGAACGTTAGAACTGCCCAGTATTGGAATGGACTACTTCATGAGAGAATGAGTGCTTGATTACTTTACACGTACGGGTGGCTGGTCAGAGCGACAGGGCGGCATCGTGGAAAAAAGCACTGGACTTGGCATCAGCTAGAATGGGCTCCCAATCCTGTTGCTGCCAATTCCCACGTATGTTTCCTTCGACAAATCGCTTAACTTATCTGAGCCTTAGTTTCCTTATCTGTAAAATGAGAATAATGGTATTGCCTATTTTATAATGACCTCAAAGGGTTGTTGTGAGGACTTAATGAGATAATGCATGCAAATCATTTATTGTGGAATAGTGTACTCGATCAAAATGTCAGTTCCCTACAACTTACTGCTGAAAGGGCACCTGCGTTGTGTGGGAAATTGAAATGGAGACTCTCTCGGGTCCCTTGTGATTCTCTCTTGGTGTGTCTTTTCTGCCCTGTTTTGTTGAATAATCTAGGAACTGTTATTTTCTTGCCTTGGATTTACTCTCAAAGAGGTTTTGTGACAAGAAACTTGGGCAATGTTTGCTTTTTACCTCAAAGGTCAGCTTTTAAAAAAAAAAGTCTTAAAAATATCCTCAGCCTCTTTGAAGAGATTTTGCATCTTTATTTGAAAGTGGCTCTACATGCCCCTTAGGAAAGTGAGGAGACTTTGACCAAAACTTCTGACATGTTGCACTTTGTAGCCAAATAGTCTAGGGAAACACACGTTTATGAGTAGGTAGTGTAAGCTTAGGGTATGTGATCTGATTTGGCATGATTTGGCTTCATGCTTAGAAATAATTCAGCCAGATACAGTTCCAAACACTTGATCTTCAGAATGGATACCTTTTGACAGGCTTGTGGTAGCTCCTTTCCAAAGATGCCATCTAAATGAACCATGCTCCCTTGTTCTTCGGCCCTCCCTTTGAACCTGGGCTGGCTTTTGACCAATAGAATGTGCTGGAATTGACACCGCATGACTTTCTAGGCTAGATCATATTCAGAAACCTTGCACCTTCAGTCTGCGTCTCTTGGAATACTAATTCTGGGAGAACTTAGATACCAGGTAGGAGGTCTGACTACCCTAGTTCCATGGTGCTTGAAGAAGCTCGAATAGGAAAGGGCCATGTGGAGAAAGAGCTGTCTGACCAGCTCCCCAGTGCTCCAGCCATCCCAGCTGAGGTGCCAGACTTGACTGAAAACGCCATCTTGCACATCCAGCCCAGGTGAATCTTTACAGGACTCCAGCTGCCATCTGAGTGCAAGTGCAAGAGAAACCCAGAGTAAGAATGCTTAGCGTAGCCCAGTTAATCCACAGAACTGTGAGATAATATAGTAGATCGTTGTTTGGAGCCGCTAGTTTGGGTTCTTTTTTTTTTCCTACAACAATAGATCACTGAGGAGGATGTGTAAATCACACGTGTGTGGACAGACACAAGCACATGGTGAATTATATGCAGTTTCCAGCCAAGTGTCTGGTAGGATTGTTGGAGGGCCTATGGCTTCCCAGTGAGATGGGCCTCGTTGGTTGCCATTGACTCTACTGTGGCAAGAATACAGCTTATTTCTCTCCCAATGGACCACTTGGTATCCAAGTTTATACTTTCTTTCTTATTCTTAAGACAAGTTCTGTAGAAGATTTTGTGTTACGGTTTCTCCAAATTTCTTGCCAGGGTGATCTCATACAACTGTTAAAACCAGAGTTGGCATAGTAGAGTCTGCGAGCAGACCACCTCTTTCGTTGAGTAAAGTTTTACTATTTTTAAGAGATAGTTTTACTATTGCTGGTTTCTCACTGCGTTGGCAGGCTTGAATAGTTGTGACAGATGGTTTGGCGTGCAAAGCCAAAAATACTTACTATTTGACCTTCACAGAAGAGTTTGCCAAACCCTGGTAAAAGACCAGTGAGCTAACTGGTTGATGACATTTTAGACTGTGTACAGTATTATACTTAAACTGGATCTGAGAACTGACTTTGTGATGAAGTGCTTCTGACCTCATCTTTTCTTGGAACCACTAAGCAGGTAAATTCAGCTTCAGCCAACATATTTTAAAGACCTACTATGCACTAGGTACCTAGTTTTGGGTATGTGTTTTATATTACTCATTACTGCATTGTCGTAATCCTGTGAGGTGAGTATTTTGTTTTCACTTTCTAGATAAGGAAATTGGAGACTTTGGGAGAAAAAATGATTTCATTAAGGTCATGTAGCTGCCAACATGATTGAGCTACGATGTGAACCCAATCCAAGGGTCCAAGCACGATTCTTCCTCCTGCACCAGTGCTTTTCAAACTTTTTATGTTATTTTTTGTACATACGTATATGTATGTATGTTTGTGTGCATGCAATTAAGCGTTTGGCAGCAGAACCTTCTTTTACTCAAAAAATGCTATCCATGAGCCCCATATATATAAAACACATTAAAGCAGAACTTTTTTGATCAAAGTACTCCATAATTTTACTCTTTCTTCTTGCATCGTGCGTGCGTGCATGCCTGTGCCATCCCCTCCCCCCGCCCCCACCCCAACTTCAGCCTGAACCTAAACATAGTATGGGGCTTCTCAGGACCTGTAACAAAAGATGGACTGATGTGACTCTTGGGCCATCATTATTTGGTCTTTGTTTTTCCCATAGCACAGGTATCTGATTGCTCTTTTGCCTCAATGCTAGTGACTTTCAAGGCATTCTATTAAATTACCAAAATTGCTAAAAAAAAAAGAGAAAAGTTCAAGGACTACTATTTCCGTTTGTGTAATTATAACCACTTCCAAGCTTCAAATTTCCCTATTCAAATCCAAAGGCATCTGAATAGTATCTTTTGGTATTTTTTATCTTATTTTTATTTTAGTACATCCATATGATGGAGTTTTAAACATAAATATTAACAGTTATGTTTATAATTATATTTAGTAATAGTAGAAAATACAGTGTAATGCTGATAAAACTAAAAGAACTCTGTATACATTATGATCTTAGCTTTCATGATAGATTTGGTTCGGCTGTGTATTAACTCACTCAGCCCTAGACAAATAAAATTGGAGAGACCTGTGCTGAAGTGTTGGAGGTCATTTCTGGGTGGAGGGGTTCTGTGTGATTGTTACCGTCTGCCTTAGACCTTTGTGTATTGTCCCTTCTTTTGAAAGCTGTAGAAACAGTCAATTTGCCAAATGCAAGTATCTATATGTATTTTGATACTTTCTGATGTTGTTTCAAACATTTGAGAAGAGATGGCTGGCCTGGAAGAATCCAGGCATGGCTCTTCAATTCTTCTTGAGTGCCCCACTGTCCTTTCATTTCTTGTCTGTCTGCATTTCTGTGCCTCTTTATTTACAGTGACGTTAAAGAAAGGGTACAAAAGGCCCAGAGCCTTTTATTAGGCATGTTTAAAGATACATCTCTCCTTCCAGCCTATCAGTAGTGAGTGAAAACTTGACTTGAAATAAACCTGTTTGTCTCTCAAACAGAAGAAGCACAGATGTTAATTGGCATTGTATGTTTTCAATGTCACCATCAGTGTGTTCCTTGGGATGTAAACTGAATCCATGACAGTAACTGCAGAATATGAATGAGATTTTATTCAGTCTTGAGAAATGTAAAGATTTAAGGACTCACGAAAGATGATGTGTGACATGCCGTATTGCTTTGGACTAGAAGTTTCCTGCATCGTAAAGTGCATTGACTCTGGAGGTAGGTTTTTAAACACTAAAATTTTTAGGAAAATGTAAAAAAAAAAAAAGGTGTATCCCATTATGGCAGAATGTTATATATTGATGCCACTCTCAAATTCAAAAAGATCGGTGTCACATTATGTAAACATCTCTGTATCAGTTAGATTGTAAGTGACAGTACGTTTTATAAGGTCTAAGGAAGCTTACATAAGAACAAATATTTTCCCAATACAATCAAATGCCACTTTGAATAAGGGGCACAGTAGAAGAGATGCAATGGATATGTGTAATGTGTGCTAAATTCGTGATTGCCTTGGGCGCTACTAAAGCCACACTGGGTAATTTCACTTGACAGCCAAAAAAGAGGAGCTAAAGAAATGTGGCAGTTTCACCTCCTGTGTCTATTCACAAACTCCCATGGTGACCTCATTAATCTTGGGGAGGAGAAGCACTCAAAGCCTGGCTGCATAATGCCAGAATGAGTGCTTGCAGAAAGCAAAATCCAGTCCATGTGCCGCTGGTTTTCTTTAGGCTGGTGTTTGGCAACTTTCTAAAGGGGTGTGCCAAGGTGTGCGGGGTCACAGTTGGGGACGGGGCTGAATGTTGACTGAACACTGGCTGGAGTAGCAGCAAATGTTTCCCATGCCTGCTGTGCCCGCCAGCCTCGGGAGCTCAGGCTCCAGCGCTCCCACTTCTTTGCTGCTACTGGGTCTCACCATGTTGCCAGCAGGAACAGCGGAGAGAAGAATGGAGGCCGCCATTGGGCCTGCCACCAGAGGCAGTGGACTGCCATGTCATCTTTTGCACACTTTGGTACATATGCCAGGGGATGCTAAGCTCTGGCTTTGATCTTAGTATGCCAGGCAATTTGTTGGACTGATAACGCTTTACTTGCCTTAACTAGCTTGGTGGTTTTTCCAGCTGGCCTCTTGTTTAATGGCCAGGGAGACTGAATGACTTTAGATTTAGATTCAACAAACCTTTGTCAGGCGCCTTGCTTTCTGTCCAGCATTGTTCTGGTCCCTCTGGCACCTTTATCTCATTTAATTCTCCTAATATTTTTAGGGTAAGTTACCACTCCCATTTTTAAATGATTAAACCAGGGCCCTTTCTACTAACCCATGCTGTGGCTCTCCTTACTATAGGGGGGGATTAATATTAGGGAGAAAATTAATAATTACTATTAACTTTGGGGGAGATCTTTTTTTTGGTGGATATTACTTTATTTTTTTTACTATAATTTTATTTTATTTTATTTTTTTATAATAATATTTTTTATTATATTATGTTAGTCACCATACAGTACATCCCTGGTTTTCGATGTAAAGTTCGATGATTCATTAGTTGCGTATAACACCCAGTGCACCATGCAATACGTGCCCTCCTTACTACCCATCACCAGCCTCTCCCATTCCCCCACCCCCCTCCCCTCTGAAGCCCTCAGTTTGTTTCCCAGAGTCCATAGTCTCTCATGCTTCATTCACTTTGGGGGAGATCTTAATACTTTTATGAAAAATTATATAATATGAGATGAAAATGATAAAGCCATAATCTTTTAAAAGGTATTTATGATTGCTAAAAATCTTAATTAGGCAGCAAAAATTTTAACAAGGATACATTTCACTGGTGAAGTGGTGTGAAGGCAGGGAAGTTGGGATGGTGGGAATTGGGATGTAATGAGTAAAACTGAGCTTATACCTGTCGAGGCCAGTCCTGAATCCTGTGGCAGACATTACAAGAGAGGCTGTGAGTCAGGTAGGTGATAGTAGAACCAGGAGCATGCATTGTGATGAATACCAAAGAAGGAGGAAATTTCAAGATGGGGCAAGTGTTCAACATTGTGTGCCTAGAAGAGGGGTCCAGAGTGACAAAGTCTGAGAAGAGCCACAGCCTTTTGCATTTGGGGGACCAGTGCTGACCTTACCAAGAGCTCTATCTGAGAAATGAAAAGGGTAAAATCAGATATTGTGGACTGAAGGGTGAGTAGGAAACGGCGGAAGAGAAGACTGTTCGTGAATAGTTTGGTACTTCCAGCTGTTTTGCTGCGACAGGGATAGGAGAAGAATGTGGTTTCTAGAGGACGTGTCCTTAAGGGAGGAGTCTTTTGTAAAACTTTAAAGCAATGAAGAGACTCTAGCATAACTGTAGTTGCAAAGGAAAGGGCCTGTATGGAGAGAATGGTTTGAGATATGGGAGGGAACTTGAGAGCCAGTGTCCAAGAGGTGATAGGAGTGGGTGTGGGCCAGGGCACACAGGGGAAGGATTGCTTTTGAACTGGGTGAGGGAACTCCCAAACCTCATTCTTCAGGGAAGAAAATGAGGAAATACGTGATTTGTGAATGTTTATGTTGGGAATGTGAAAATTAAGGAAATTGTAGTCAAAAGTGCCAACTGTGTTAATGAAACAGGGGGGTGAGCCAAATACTGAAATGGGAAGGAGTAGGGTTGAGTAAGGGGCTCATGAATGAGACAGTGAAGGCTTCACCAGGTCACTGAGGGATACTAGAGTATGGACTGATGAAAAGTACAAAGAGATAGTGCTGAGACTCCAGCAAAGGTGGGAGATCATGAACTTTAATGATGCTAAACGGCCTGGTTTGCATGACTTTCTCTTGTTGGGTAGATCAAAAACGTAGATTGTAATGTTGGACCCGGGCTTGGAATTTGGGATTGTGGCAGAAGGAAGTGGTGGAAAGAGGGCAAGTAGACTGGATTTGTAACCATCAGATCCAGGCAGGGTAGGGAATGAGCACAGAGGTGTGGTACACTCAAAGGAAATTCTGGTATCAACGGACTGCAGGACACTCAGAGGATGATGTCAGGACTCAAGGTAAAAAAGGAGGTGGCAAACCACACTCTAAAATCATCCTGAATACGGGTGCCTGGGTGGCTCAGTCGTTAGGCATCTGCCTTCGGCTCAGGTCATGATCCCAGCGTTCTGGGATGGAGCCCCGCATCGGGCTCCCTGCTCAGCGGGAAGCCTGCTTCTCCCTCTCCCACTCCCCCTGCTTGTGTTCCCTCTCTCGCTGTATCTCTCTCTGTCAAGTAAATAAATAAAAACCTTTAAAAAAATCAAATCAAATCATCCTGAATAGATCATAACTGTGAAAGAGTAATTAGAAGGTGCAGAAAGGTATAGACCTTGAAGGCAAGCATTTCAGGAAACCAGAGATTTTTCCATAAGGATTTTGGGAATAACAATTGTGTTGTTGGATTAGATCCTCAATATTCCAATACTGAGATACGAAGAGTAGGTAGAAGAATAACCAGTCTTCACGTGAGAGCCTGCGGGGAAAGCAGTGCCGTCAGAAGATAGCTATGTGTCAGTAATGGTATGAGTTGGAGGAGCATTCTGTCAGGGTTCAGGAAATAGGCTAATTCATCTGCCATTGTCTAAAGGATCCCGAGCACAAAGTGAGAAAGTTTATGGACAGAGGCAGCAGCGGAAGCTTGAGGCAGAGAGGAGCAGCTCAGTGGGGTGAGAATGAGACTAGAGGTGAGGAAGTGTCATGACCAAAGATGGCAGGTATGGAATGGAGGGCTCATGCCAGTGGAGAAGTTTGTGGAGTTTCTTTACAACCTTGTAAGTTGTAGAGAAGTGAGTCATGGGTGAGCGCTCTTGGGCTCTAAAGCTTGAGTTTAGGTAAGGACCCCAGACTTCAGGATAGGGTGTCTGTCAATATTCCTTACCAAGCCGATGGTGTGCTTGGATACAGCATCTTCTTTGAGTAGTGATGTCTTGAGGACATTATTTATTCATTAATACTCTATCTTCTGGTTGCTTTTGATATTTATTTGTGGCCCTGCCTTATTTCAAGGAAAATTTAAGGTAGGTATTTAGTATCATGAGGTCCCTGCTATGAAGCATCAAGGAAATTGACTAGGAATGTATCATTAGTTAATTTGGGAAAGCTTTTGAGGAGGTTGAACTGGCCTTTTTTTCCTACCCGTTTTTTGGATATTCTGTAGCTTGAAAATATACCCGTAAGATTATAAAGAGACAAACTGAGGGTTTCAGAGGGGAGGGGGTGACAGGGTGATGGGTATTAAGGAGGGCACGTGCTGTGATGAGCACTGGGTGTTATATGTAACGAATGAATCAAAAACTATTGATGTACTATAGAGTGGCTAATTGAACATAAACAAAGATTATAAAGAGAATGTAATATCCAAATTATTCACTTTGCAGCAGTCTTTTAGAAATGTCTTCCAGGGAAACTTCTAGTCAAAATAATGTTTAGGGAACTGTGTGTGGAGCTCATTGATTACTGCTTTCCTACTGCTTAGTGGCAGAGCTGTGTGTACCTGATGGTCTTCTGTGGGTTTACTGATGTTGCCATGGATATAACAGCCAGCCCATCAGGGGAAAAAGGAAAAAAATGCCCCCCCCCCCCATAGATCTAAGCCAAAAATGTTTAAAAGCAGGAGAAGCGTTTAGAAACTCTTCAGAAGTTTCCACTACCTGACTGGGGTGTAGGTGGTAGACGTTTAACTTCTTTTTTCCTGATTATGAAAATAGACATATTCATTGTAAATATTTAAAAACAAAGAATCCAGAAAAGCAAAAAAGAAATACCACTTTTAATCATACCAGCTGCAGATATCCATTGTTAACATTTTGATACATATTATTCAATCATCTTTATGTCTGTATGCCTTCTAGCAAAAGTGAGAACATGGCAACATATTTTTTATTTTTTCCTTTTGAACATGATCAGATGTCATTAATCCTCTTCCACAATATGATATTCGATATCATAGTCCATTGATTTACTGTATTTACTTAACCAGTCTCCTCGTGCTATTTTCTGGCTTTTTTCCTCCCATATTTTTAGAATTATAAATCATGCTGGTGTGACCATTTCTGAGAAGAAATTAATCTTGCACACATTCAAGATCGCTTAAAAAAATTCTTAGAAATATAATGGCTTGATCAAAGTGTCTTCTCTTTCTCTCTTTCTTCCTGCCTTCCTGTTGGCTTTCCTTTCTTTTTTTTTTTTGTTAAAATTTACACTTGAAATCAAATTTATCCTTGGGATTATGGTGCTGTGGATTTGTTATCAGATGTATTACTAATTTACACTGGGGGGGGGGTCAACAAATTCTAGACCACATGCCAAATCCAGCCTGCCTCTTGTTTTTGTCTGGTCCTTAAGCTCAGAATGCTTTTTACATTCTTAAAGGACTGGAAAACATCTAAAGAAAAATGATATTCTGTGATATGTGAAAATTATATGAAATTTACATTTCAGTGTCCGTTAATGAAGTTTGGAGTGCAGCCATGCCTTGTTGTTTTTATATTTATAGCCTGTGGCTCCTCTCATGCTCGTATAGCTGAGTTGAGTAGTTGCAACAGAGACGGTAGGACCTAAAGTATCTACTCTCTGGCCCTATAGAAAAAGATTGATGATTCCTGATTTAGGACAGAGGGGTTTAGAAAGTTATTATAAATAATACCAATCCTTTATTTTGACTTAGAATAATTTCCTTTTATGCTGCTCTGTATTTTGTATTGTAAACCTGTGCCCATATTTCTTCATCTGTAGAATGAGGATAACAATGACAATCTCACATGGCTTTTGTGGAGAGTGAATGAGTTAACACACATGGAAGTGCTTAGAATAGTGCCCGACTTAGAGCTGGTAAGTTCTGTCACTGGAGAGTGTGTGGCTGCTTTGCAAAGTGTTCACTAATAGGGTGTGCCGTTTACTTCAGAGGAGGGAGGCCCAAGCTTGCCTATTTTGGTGAACCTCATGTATGTATGGTAGACACATATTTAACTTCTAAGACCATTGCAGATGGCTCCCTCATGTGGCTGGGGTGGGAATTGTTCTCCTGATCAAGGAGCATCTTTGGGTTCCTGCCCTTGGTGGAGGTATCTTGGGTGCTCCTGGTGGTTGAATGAGGTTGAGTAGGTTTCACACCATCAACGATTGATAGAAAACAAGGACAGTGAAGGAAATGATAAGAGCTTTGTTGGATAAAGAGTGTATAAAGAAAGAGAAGAGGGGCTTGGCAGAGTAGAGGGAAGCAGACAGAAGGGAAAATATTGGAGTGTGATGAGATTTTTTAAACTTTCACTGTATTTAGGACAATCGTTTTAAAGATGGCTGTGTATTATGTGCTCAAAAAAGAATACAGGAAAAAATATATAGAAAACATAGGCTTTTAAGTACATTGCTAGAAATGACTTCACAACCTGAAGATCGCCATGTAACCAAAGGTTGGTTGTTGTCCTTTCAGTGTAACTGAAGTCCTTTCTGTGCTTCTTCCCACACCCATCGTTTTATCCTTGTCTCCCATTTTAGAGGAAAACAGTCCCTCCTTTCTACTGTGATTCATCCATTGGTCCTGCTTCTCCTTTTTCCTCTTGCTCCTGTGTCAGCTCTGCCTGGTAAATCTCCCATCTTCTTCATCGATTATCCCTTAATCTTTAAACATTCCTGGTGATGTTTTCTTTTCTTTTTTTTTTTTTAAGGTTATACTTATTTATTTGACAGAGAGACAGCCAGCGAGAGAGGGAACACAAGCAGAGGGAGTGGAAGAAGAAGAAGCAGGCTCCCAGTGGAGCAGGGAGCCCGATGCGGGGCTCGATCCCAGGACCCTGGGATCACACCCTGAGCCAAAGGCAGACGCTTAACGACTGAGCCACCCAGGCACCTCCCTAGTGATATTTTCTACAGAAACTTCATCACTGGGTCCTCTTTGGTATTTGGAGGACCACAGGGCAGGAAATTGAATATGGCTGTAAGAGGCTGGTCACTGGTGTCTCCTAACGCAGTCAATTCTCAACCTTCCAGATCGATGTAGTGCAAAGTTGATATGGCAGCTCTTTTTTCCAGTAACACCTTTTAAGTATATACCATGCTTACTCTATTCAAAATATCTTAAATCCCATTGCAATGTCGTCTTTGATCTGTGAATTATTTACCTTGCTTTTTCTATTTCCAAACACACAGACTAGTAGGTCTGTTTCTTGTCCTCCTTCCTTGTCTCCCTCCCTCCTCCTTTGTGGCCACTTGTCATTTGATCATGGGATTTTGGAAAGAGCTTGTGTTCTTCTTAAAAGCATTTCTTTGGACTTCTTGAGAATATCTTTATGGCCAGTATGTGATCAGATTTCCTTAATGTCCTACGTGTGCTTGAAAACTATGTGTATTCTCTAATCATTGGGTGCAGGGTTCTTTATGGTTCAGTTAGATCAAGCTTGTTAGTTATGTGGTTCAAATCTTCTATGAGTGTATTAATTTTTTGCCTGATTGATTTGTTACTTTCTGAGAGACGTTTGATAAAACTCTTCCACTGTAATTGTGGATCGATTTTTCCTTGTTAAGTAAGCCATTTTTGTATCATTGATTTTTTAGGTTATATTGATAGATTTTATAAGTAATCATTATATAATAGACCTCTTTATTCCTAATAAAACTAATAAAAAGTAAAATCTTAAACAGTTATCTTTTAGAAATATTATACTATGTAAGGGATGGAGGCATAATATTTACTTCCTGAAGTTTAATTTTTTAACTTACAAAAAGCAATCCCTGGTCATTGTGGGAATTGGAATTATTATTGATTTCTTTTATTGGTGCATATATTTTAATTACAACCCTATCACCCAGTCATAATCACTGCCGAGATTGCACCATACAGTCTTGCATTCTTCTCTCTGTACATTTTTTTCTAGTTGAGATCGTATATAAAATATAATATTGTATCTTGATTTATTTAAACTTCACTTTACCATAAACATTTTCTCAAGTTATTACAGCCTCTTTTTGGACATCTTATTTCCATATCCTTAACCACCAAGCGCTTTAAAATAGACTTTGGGGTACAATCAAATATACCTAAACTAATGAATACAACAGAACAAATGGTGAAGTATAGAAATTAAAGACTATGACTTGAACATTCATCACATTCAGATACCACAGTTTGGAAAATTTGAATTATAGAACTTGAGTGGTGGAGAACTTGAGTCCTTGGAGAAAACTTCATTGCAAACATGGAATTTAAGCTTAACGTTGCTCTCCTCCTCAATGCTAAGTCACCTCCATTTAATGAAGGTATTAGAACAGGCATGAAGCAGGCCCCATAATACAGAATGGGTGGTCGAAGGTGGAGCAGGCATCAGAAAGGTACAGGAAGACCCATGAGCTTCACTCTGGAGAGAGGAGAAGTATGATCCGCTAATCAGGATGGCACAAAATTGTGGAGGACCTAGATTGTCAAGACAGTTGCTACTCTCTGCACAGAAGACAGATGCTTGTGGCTGTGTTGTTCCCACATTAAGGAAAGGCAAAGGAAATTTTATGGCTCTATCGGGCCTGCTGTCTTAACTACAGATCTCTGCTGAGCAGGGAAGGACAGAGCAGATCGCTTTAAGAAAGGGAAGTAAAAACCATTAAGCTGATTCTACTGGTGAATTTGTAATTCTAATTTAGTAAAAACCAGCACATTTTATCCTTCTTACAAAGCTCTGAGAAAGTATTATAATTATTCTGATATTAAATAGAAAGTAACCAATGCTAAAAGAGGTTGATTGAGTGATTCTCTATGTCCATACCATTAGCCAGATCTCAGGGCACCTAGTTTGATGGTTTTTCCATCACTCCAGGCCAAACATGATCATTTTTAACGATGGTAACACTGGTTGCTAGTCTTTTTATTCCACAACTTTCAGGCCCTTACGATGTTAGTTTTTCCTGGACAAAGTCTTCAGTTCTAAATATCAGGAGGAAAAAACCTATAAACATCCCCCAGAGAAGGCCAGGCTGATAGTTGTTTTATAATTGACCCCTTTTTTCTAGACTGGATTCTTGTAGTATTTTACCCGCACATGCGCACGCACACACACACATGTGTGTGTACACACTCCATATTTATCTAGGTATGGCTCTCTTTTCACTGGTTTTGCCTGGAATTTGAGGAACCCATTTTAACAATATGCTCAGGTTTTTCTTCAGCTCAGGAAAGTTATCTTCAGTTATATATATATTTTTTAAAGATTTTATTTATTTATTCGACAGAGATAGAGACAGCCAGCGAGAGAGGGAACACAAGCAGGGGGAGTGGGAGAGGAAGAAGCAGACCTATAGCTGAAGAGCCTGATGTGGGGCTCGATCCCAGAACGCCGGGATCACGCCCTGAGCCGAAGGCAGGCGCTTAACCGCTGTGCTACCCAGGCGCCCCCTTCAGTTATATTTTTAACCATCATGTGTCTTCCAGTTATTCTGGTTTCTTCCTTAGGAATGCCTATGATGCATATCTGTTACCCTTTATCTCTTCTTTGCCATGTTTTAGTGTTTGACTATTACATTCCAGAGGCATCTGAATATTTGCTTTTATTTTCTGTGGTATTAGTTTGCTTCTTTACTTAATGTGTCTCTCTTGACCTACCTTGCCTCTACTTTGTAAATGGAACTTTCATCCATCCAGTTGCTTAAGCCAGGAACGCTCTGTCTCTGAATACCTACAGATAATTCATCACAGGCTTTTCTATCAAACATCCAAAGTGTGTGTTGAATTATTTCATTTCACAAAGCAAAATTCTGGCTAAGGCAAAGCTGGAATCCAGGTCTTCTGGAACGTATAGGATGGAAAGATAAAAATAGCATTGACTTTAGATCTAGGCACCCCCTGATTTGTTTCCTGGCTTCACCACTCTCTGCCTGTGAGACCATGGGCAAATTATTTTTCTGAGATCCCATTTACTTTTTATAAGAAGTTAAAATAGTCACATTTCAGAGTTATTTTCTTTAAAAGTTGTATAATTCCATGTTTAAGAAACGTCCAGAATCGGCAAATCTATAGAGACAAAGTATATTATTGGTAGCCAAAGATGGAAGGGTGTGTGTGGGGGGGGAATGGGGAGTGGGGTTAAATGCTACAGGGTCTGGGATTTCTTTTTTGGGGAGTGGGGTCTGGGATTTCTTTGGGTTATGTTGAAAAATGTTCTAAATGTGATTATAGTGATGGTTGGATAATTCTGTGAATATACTAAAAACCAGTGAATTGTTCACATAAAGGGTGAATTATGTGGCTTATGAACTATCTCGTAACAAAGCTGTTTCAAAAGTAAAAAAATATTAGTAAATAAAGGAAAGTTTCTGAGGTGACCGACAGTAGAGTCCCTTGGGCTGCAATAGCCCAGTCCAGCTTTTCTGCCTACATGAGTTTGGCCATCTGGGTCTTTGGTTCAAAAAAGCCCCATACGCCCATGATCCTGGGCCTGGACAGCGTCTCCTTGGCTGCCTCATAGTGGCTATGGTAGAAGGATTGCCTCCCTTTAGGAACTACTGCTGGGAACTTTCTACCCCTTTATGGATTTTGGTAGTTGCTTTTCGCAGCTTCCTAAGGTAAGCACAGTGCAAAAATAATTTGTCACCTGGGGCTTCATAGCAGATGGGAGCAAGTGGCCTCCCAAGGCCCCCATGTGAAGAGTTGAGATACACCTCAGGCCTCAATTTTCTAAGGGATTTGATCTTCTTGTCTTCACCGCCAACTTCCCTGGCCTGATAGTGCTGGTAATTGCAATGCTGAATTACTTGAGACGTTTGATAGAGTTGTTGACATTTGATAGAGCTGAGGGCATACCTTTGAAGGAGTTCGATTTGCTTATCTCCACTAAGAAAGATCCTCCAAAGTGGAGTTACTTTGATGCAGCTTTACTGGAGACGTTTGACACAGTCCGGAAGATTGAAGAGTTGTGGACACCACCTTGGGCCTCCATTTGTAAGGGGTTACGTTTTCTGGTCTCCACAGCAAAACACGACCAGGGGGGCTGAAAATAAATGACACATCTTGGGCCTTGATTTTGTAAGAAGTTCGATCTATTTTTCTCTCCTTGAAACTGTCCTGTATCAACACAGCAAGCACAAAGCAAAGGCACCTGACACAGATTTACTGAACACATTCCATATGATTGGAAGGACCTGACATGTGAAAACGTCCAGTAGGTCTGAGAAACCAACCCAGCAGCATCATGCCCCATTTATAGGATTACTTCAAAGGTTAAGTGAGAAAATATAATTATAGTACCTAGCACATAGTAGTCTCCGAAAGAATGCTAGTTCATTCATCCCTATAGCTGAACCCATATTAGCACCTTGATTCGTACAACCAAGTGGCCATAGTGTGTGTGTGTGTGTGTGTGCACATATATACATATGTACATCATCTGTCATCTGAACTGAGGAGCTATTTCAGATTAAGTCATTTGAAAGAATGCTGAATGACCACAGAGGTCAGTTTTAGCATTCAGTATGAGGGAAGGAGACAAATATTTGGGGAAAAACATAAAATAAAATGTGATTTGACTGCAAGAAATCAGTACATCTGCATCTTCCTTAATAACACAGAACGAAAATTAAGAAATGAGCGTGTTTGTCTGGTGTGGGAGAAAGCAACTGTCCCTTGAGTGGCCCATTTCTTTTTGGATCTCCATGCAAAAGGCAAACTGGAGTCATGCTGGGACCAGGGAGGCTGGAGCAACCTAGATAGGACATCGGTGGGGAGGCCATGTGATTGGCCCTGAGGCACCTCACAGACTGTCATCTCAACTGCTGCTGGGGAGCCAAATGCTAAAGCGAATAAAATATGTTCTAGTTATGCTTGGGACCTCCCAGGCCCAGCTGCCTTACTTTCCTCCTCCCTTTGCTTTCTTTTGCCAAGATAATGCTACAAGGGAAAGGCAAGAGGAGAGGAGAGGGCTGGGCTGACTCCATCACTGAATTGTGCATGTTACGTTTTTATTTGCATTTGGAAAAGCTTGGATTGCCTACCAGCTCCATGTTTCCTTAGCGACGTCAGGATGGGAAGGGACGAGAGAAAGATGCTAGAAGTCCTGATCTTTCACTGATCTTGGGCAAACTGACTGTTTGACTCTCTGAACATTAACTTTGTTATTTACAAAAATGAGATACGGATAATAATAACTTCCCTACCTTTTTCACATAGTACTTGTTACTCAAAATATAAAGCACCAAACTTACTTATCGTCAGGTTAGATGATATTTTTAAAAAACCGCTTCACAAGATCAAGTAATTCACATTTAAAATGAGACTAAAAGGTTTAGCTCAACTAAAAGAAAAAGGTTAACACAAGTGAACTATTTTCTACATATTAAAAAAGCGGAGATTTTTTTTTTTTACAAGATGACACATACTGGTAAAGGCAGAGGGAAGTAGGACTTTCATGGCCTTCTAGAGAGGCTAGAAAGATAATGCCCTTTCTGAGGACAGTTTGGCTGTATGTATGAAAACCTTAAGAAGTTGTGAAGCCTTTGTTTTTTTGTTTTTTAAGAGAGAGTGCAAGCACCTGATGGGGGGAGGGGCAGAAGGAGAGGGAGAGTGAAGGAGAATCCCAAGCCGATTCCCTGCTGAGCTCGAAGCCTGACAGGGGGCCTGATCCTAGGACCCTGAGGTCATGACCCGAGCTGAAACCAAGAGTTGGCTGCTTAAGCAGCTGAGCCGCCCAGGTGCCCCAAGCCTTTGATCCAGTAACATCACTTCCTGGAATTCAGTTGAAATAAAGGATGAAAAGATGTGCATAAAGCCTTTTTTTTTTTTTTTCAAGGAAGTTTGGGGCAGGGTCGTTTCTCTCAGCAAAATATTAGATAACACTTTTTTGTCCAATAACAGGAATTTAGCTAAGAAAATGGAATGCGTGATGAAATATA
This sequence comes from Ursus arctos, assembly GCF_023065955.2. Classification (NCBI taxonomy): domain Eukaryota; kingdom Metazoa; phylum Chordata; class Mammalia; order Carnivora; family Ursidae; genus Ursus; species Ursus arctos. The sequence continues at coordinate 115,097,918 of NC_079873.1, forward strand.
ATGCAGTTGTTAAAAAGCATAATGTGAAAGAATATTTATTGATATAGGGAAATGTTCCCAAAGGTGGAAATCCTTGCTTATGCATCTTAGAGCGCATTGTACCATTGTTTCTAAGAGTGATGGTGAAGCTAGCTATGTCCTATGCTAAAAGAGGGGGGTAGTTAGAATTATAATACATGCTCTGTTGAAATATTAAGCATGGTTAAAAACCCTAAATTTTCTGTTTCCTAAGTAAGTCCATGAGTATATAGATGCAAATGCTAAGTGAAAAAAAAAACCCATATATTTAGTATAAATCCTAATATCTATATATACTCATCTTATGTATAGGAAAGTATAAAATATCTTGAAAGTTAGCCTTACAGAGTAACGGGGAAAAGACATGAACAGACAAAAAAGATCTAAAGATGGCCCTCAATTTAAGAAACAAAACAGATGAACGTACAGAAATGGGGGAAAAAAGAGAGAGAGGGAAACAGACCATAAGAGACTCCTAATGATAGAGAACAGTGAGGGTTGCTGAGAGGGAGGTGGGTGGGGGATGGGCTAGGTGGGGGAAGGGGGTTAAAGAGGGCACTTGTTGGGATGAGCACTGCGTGTTGTATGTAAGGGATGGATCACTGAATCCTACTCCAGAAATCAATATCGCCTTTATGTTCACTAACTAGAATTTAAATAGTTCTTTTAAAAAATTAAAAATAAAAAAAATGAAGATGGCCCTCAAACATAGGAAGAATGTTCAGGCTCGCTCATAATTAGGGAAACACAAGTGAAAGCAACACCAAGATGCCACGTCCCACCTATCAGAATGTTGACAGTTTTAAAGTCTAACAGCGTATTCCGTTGGTGAGGCTGTGGGGAAACAGGTGCTGTGGTACATTGCTGATACGAATGCAAACTGATACAGAAAGAGACTTTTTCAACTACCTCGTGCAGAGGTTATACAGAGGTTGAAAGCAGAAATGTGTTTCTTTTCTCATGAAGTTTGGGAGAGGGCTGGTTTACAGTGTTCTTGAAGGTCGCTGGTAATGTCAATTATATTATGTAAGATTGGCCGACAGGCATTTATAGGTACTTGAAATAGTTTTCCAGATACTCCCCAGCTGCCATTTTTTAATCATTAAGGAAACGCATTCGTGATTGGGAAGCCATCATTGTTGATTTTGCTACTCTGTCCTTCCCCCTCCCCACCCAGTTCTGGCATCTGCTGTCTCTATAAAATGTAAATGGAGCTATGGAGTCATAAAGGGCAGAGCTGTTAGGACCCTCGGAGATGGTCTAGCCCATTCCTGAATGATTCAGAGGAGGAAATGAAGCCCAGAGAGTGTCAGCCACTTGCCCAGGGTCACACAGTGAGCCAACCGTGGAAGAAAAGAAAGGGGTCCTGACCAGAATACTCCATAATGTCTTGCAAGGTACTGTAAAGTGCTAGGGACAGAGCAGGCACACAGTCTTCGAGAGCAGAAATAACCTGTTCAGTTCTGTTCCATGAGAGGAAGTTGTCTTCTGGCTACTAAAGTTGAGGGGAAGTATATACTCTATTTTTGTGACTATCGGGAACCTTCCTAGAACCCTTACATAGCAACAGTTCATTAGCAATTACACCCACAACCTCATGGAAAGGCACCCACAGGTGAGCGTGTGTCCACTACTAAATTCTGGGCCAGCTCCATTATCCCTGGCAATGGATAGTTTAACTCCAAGTTTCAGTGTCCATGGGCCTGCACTGGGCCGGGAACCTCCATTTCAAAGGCTCACAGTGTGTGCCCAGAGATGCCTGGGGAGGGAGTTGATGGGGGCTAGAATCTAGCCTATGCTCTGCTAAATAAACCATGAGCTCTATCTCAGAACTGCCTCCTTCTAAGAAAGGAGCACTGTTCTCCCATAGGCTCAGTCTGCGTGTGCCCTACAGGGTTGTAGCCAAAAGAGTGCTGAGAGAATATCTAATCCAAACCTCACCACTTAGAGATAGACGAGAGTGTAGGCTCCCAGCAGTTAAGAGACTGCACATGGTCACATAGGACAGATCCAAGCCTAGAGTTCAGGACCGATAGTCCAGGACTGTTCGTACCATCAGAAGGGCTCATACCAGTGCATTTCTGGGGGAAAAAGGGAAATCTTTAATTTCTTAAATTAGGAGGTCTCCAGGTCTGGACACATCCTGCCTGGACAGATTCTTTTAAGATGCCAGAAAAGACTTCTCCCAGCTTTATTTTTCCAAGGTCTTTTATAGGCTCTGCATAGTAATCTGTGGTAACACTTCATTTAGTTCAAGGCTGGTCGATGTCGTAGCTTATTTGGGGATTCCAACCTTGAATTTGGGGTTGCTTTTTTTTTTTTTTTTTTTTTTTTTTTTTGAGAAAGAGAGTGGAGGGGAGGAGCAGAGGGAGAGGGATAAGCAGACTCTGTGCCCAGCACGGAGCCTGACATGGGGCTCAATCCCACAACCCTGAGATCATGACCTGAGCCAAAATCAAGAGTTGGATGTTCAACCAACTGAACCACCCAGGTGCCCTTAATTTGGGGGTTTTAATGTGACCTGGTGATAATGGACATGGTTTGGGGTTAGGTGAGTCTTGGTTCTTAATCCTGGCATTCCCCGTGGTAATTATATAACTCTAGGCAACACCTTTAACCCCACTGAGATATGTAAATTGGTTTTTTCCCGTTTAACAGTAAATCATGAATATTTCCCTATGTCATTATTCTTTTACATCCTCATTTTTATGTCTGCATAATATTCATTGTGTGACTCAAGTCTCAAATGTAATCTGTTTCCTGTTACAAGTTAGATGTCTGTGCTGTTTCCCATATCTGTGATGATTTCCTTTGTAGCTCCAGCTCTGTGAGACCCCCTAATTTTGAATGCTTCTTCCGACTGCAGATAAGTATGACAATAGCACAAGGTTTCTTTAGCTTGGAAATTTCCAAATATGAAAAATCAATAATAATAGTTACTGTTTATTGAATATTACCACGTGCTAGGTCCTTTCTAAGGGAATACTGTGGGTTAGGAAATTTTCAGAGAATCACCCACTGAGGCTCTTGTGTGAAGTGTGGCTGTAGTCAGTGTAGTCTCTGGTGTCCTCGCCAGGACGACTCGGCAATAAAATAAAATCCCAGGACACCAAATCAGTTGACTTGCTAAATGGAGTTCTTCCCTATCGACAAACTGGCTTCCAGGGGACAGAGTTATCATTTTTTTTTTAATACTTTTATTTATTTATTTATTTATTTATTTATTTATCTACCTATCTATTTATTTATTTAAAGAGAGAACACATGAGCAGGGGCGGGGGGAGGGAGTGGGCTTCACGCTCAGCCCGGAGCGGTCTCAGGGCTGGGGTCTCAGGAACATGAGATCATGACTAGAGCCAAAATCAAGAGTTGGATGCTTAACCGACCGAGCCACCCAGGCGCCCCCAGAGTTTTCATTTTGATACAATTCATAATGAGTCCTTCCTGATCCTTAAATACAATAACCATTTCTCTCTTAGTTTTTCTTGGCATTGTTCCTGGTTGGAGATGTTAAAAAAGATCCATTCGCATAAAGGACGAAATCTATCTCCCAACTTGGTATGCCAAGGCAGGATAGGTTTGATTCACCTTTAAGTGGCCGCAGATGCCCAAGGATACAAGTTAAAGGGAAAGTGGAAGAACCCTAGTCGTCATCTTGCCTCTAAAACTATTACTTAGTCATTCTTAATTTCTGATCTCCTCTGCCGTCTTCAGGATGTTTGTATATACTTCGTGGTGGCCAGAAAATCAAGTACAGAAATACGCTGAGACAGCAGCTACCATAGGAAAGGCGTCCACGGGCGTGCTCAGAATGAAGCTGTTGGGGGGCACTTGGGTGGCTCAGGTCATGCTCCCAGGGTCCTGTGATCGAGTCCCACATCGGGCTCCCTGCTCAGCGGGGAGCCTGCTTCTCCCTCTGCCTGCCGCTCCCCCTGCTTGTGCTGTCTCTCTCACTCTCTCTCTCACTCTCTCTCTTTGTCTGACAAATAAAATCTTAGAATGAAGCTATTGGTGTACAGGTTCCTCCTTTACCCCTTCCTTAAACCTCAAAGCCCTGTTTATGCTTGTTCTAGCTCCTTCTCTTTGTGATCGTATTTTTTTTACAAAGATTTTATTTATTTGACAGAGAGAGAGAGACAGCGAGAGAGGGAACACAAGCAGGGGGAGTGGGAGAGGGAGAAGCAGACTCCCTGCTGAGCAGGAAGTCTGATGCGGGGTTCGATCCCAGGACTCCAGGATCAGGACTGAGCCAAAGGCAGACACTCAACTGAGAGAGCCACCCAGGCGCCCCATGTGATTGTATTTTTAAATGATGCAGCTGGATGGACTGGCTGCCCCATTCACCTAAGATTTTTCTTAATTGTAGCATGAACACTTAACATGAGACCTACCCTTTTAACAAGTCTTTTGAAGTGTACAATACCATGTTATTAACTACAGGCGCTCTATGTTACAGCAGATCTCTAGAACTTACATTCCCTGCAGTTCTTGGTTCCAGAAGTAGAGGAGGTTCAGACTTCCTGTGGAACGTACATGATGTAGCAGTCCTGTCCACCAATGCTCACATACTCCCTCAAGCATACTCCTTCTGCATGCTAATGACAGAGCAGAGCTATTTAGAATGACAGTATTTACATTCAGAAACTGGAGCCTTTTAGGAAAATAGTAGCAAATTTTGGTACATTTCCAATCTGTGTGCTTCCCTACACGTTTATGCAACATGATTTGGAGATCCCAGCTGAGGAGCCTATGATAATAGCCCATCATTATATAATATAGATCCATTCACTTATTCATTCGTTCATTCAGCGAATATTTATGGGGGACCTGGTATGTGCTTATTCACCTGTGGTGAGAATTAGAAGTCTGATTTGCTGACTTAATTGCCTCGTTAGTCCTGCTATAGAAAATAAGGCCATTCGAGGGTCAGTAGCATATGAATATTTGAAGCCAGAGAGCAGATGACATTCGCAGCAGGAGAGAGAATAGAGGGAGAAGAGAAAGGGTTTAATGAGGGAGGTTCTGGAACACCTAGACTTAAATGAGAGGTGTATAAGTAAAAAAAAAAGCCCACCAAAAGAACACATGGTGTGTGAGGTCAAAATGATTCTGCTTATTTTTTGCAAACTTAGGGAACCAGTGAGAACCAGAAAGTGAGTAGTGACTGAGCTTTGTAAATCAAACTATTATTTTGATCTGTAACAATAAAACCAGGGTATTTTCATTGTAGTAAGATTCTTTCCTGTCTTTAAAGGGGTTATAAGTTGCTAACGAAATCACATAGATTGTGTTTTTGGCCCCTCATCAACATTGGAAGTGAACTCACGTGAGGAGCATATGTTTTATATATCCTTGGTTTATCACCGAAATGTACATGTATTTTATAGCCAAAATCTGAATAATAGCTATTATGAAAACAAGCATCCACCTCACGCACCGTCCCTGAGAAATTCCCAATATGAGTGCAAGAACTCATTGCCCCCCACCCCCTTTGGACCAGCAGTCTATCTACTCGCCAAGCCAATAAGAAGCCATTTTTGTCATTGTTGAGATTATTCAACTGTGGGAACACCAGCCCAATCTTTGCTTTCGCTGAAGATGATCCAGTTTTGAATTTCAAGATTTGATTAAATGAATTTAAGTCATGGTTTGCCTTGGGGGAGCTGCACATCTGGCAGGATTTGCACCTTGCGTTTTGCTGCTGGTGCTGGTTCCAACAGTCCTGGCAGGTATTCAGATGAGCCTTAGGGGCTTAGGAGTAGATAAGGAAGAGAGTCTAGGAGCTAACACTGTAGGGGAAGAGGAAGGGTGGGGCTGAGCACACAGTGACCCTGGGCAGATTTAAATATTTTTAAAAATTTTGTTATTTAATAATTCAATTTAGGTAACATATCCTGTATTATTAGTTTCAGGGGTAGAATTTAGTGATTCATCAGTTGCATAGAACACCCAGTGCTCATCACATCACGTGCCCTCCTTAATGCCCATCACCCAGTTACCCCATGCTCCCCTTCCCCAGATCTGATTATTTAAAATAATGAGATCCCTAGAAAAACAGAGGTTGCTTGCTTTTCCTCCTACTGAAAGTGCTGCTGCCTTTGTGGCCGTATCACAACATTCCTTCTCTACCTTCCAGAAATCTTAACGAGCTCTGTCTTTTCTAAGTTGTCTCCAGCCAGTTCCTTGGTATGTAGGGGTCAAATTTCCTGGAGTGTGACTGGGCCATTTAATTCAGTACACGCCTCCAGAGGGACACATGCATTTACAAAGCTGTGCTTTCTTTTCTTTCCTTGGAAGGGTTTTGAGGTTTTGTTCATTTTGAATATTTGTTGCACAAGCAACATTGTAATAGTATTAAATATTTGGCGTGAAGAGATGGCAGGATAATGGGTGATTTTTTAAAAAAAAATGTTCATTCTATTCCTGTTAATTTTCCGTATTTCCTTCCCGTGACCCTTTATTTTGATATACTTTTCATAGTATCATGTGACAAGAAAATCGAATATAACGTATTCCTGTTTTTAAAATGGATGCAGTGGGAAAATTGGATTGCTTTACAGAAATTACCTGTAGAGCCTCTTTAGTTGGTATGGCAGGCTTCTCTTTAAAAATATTTCCTTTATGTGGGAAAATACGCCCTTGCTGTGTGTGTGTGAGTCCATCCTCCTGGTGATGTGGTGGTCAGCTGGCCTTGCTAACCCAGTGGAAGTCAGGCTGGGGTGATGTGGGGTCTTGGCATGTCTGGGCCATTCACTTGTTGTTTGGGACTCGGTTTCCTCTTGAGTTAAAATTAGAGACGTGACAGTAGATGAGTTCAACATGCTACTTTGGTTGTAATTACCATGCTCAGTGATGGAGCTGGGTTTTATTACTCTTAAGAGAGCAAAAACTAGAAAGGAATGATCCCCGCGCAGGTAAGCTTCCGTTCACACGGGTAGAAACACATATTGGTTAAAGGCACGGGCTGTGGAGCTCGCCTGCTTTCGTTTGTATCTTATTTCCATCACTTAAAAGCTGTGTCATCCTAGGTGAATTCCTCAACCTCTCTATGCCTCAGTTTCTCATCTGTCAAATGGGCATAATAATAGCTCCTAGTTATCTGGTTATTTTAACGATAAAATGGGGCTAATGTATGTAGAGCCTGCAGATTTGAGAGTCAGTTACAAACAAGGCGCTAAATTTTTTTCAAGTAGTCAAGCTATATGATATCGGTATAGATCACATAACCCAGCAGTCTTTTTATCTCTTAAGACACCTTGTAGGAAAAAATGCCATGTTTAATTTTATGACCAGAGGGCTTTTACTCATCAGCAAGATAATAGTTTCTCCTTATAAGATTATTCTAATGCTAATCACTTTATTGAGGAAATGGTATTCTAATTTACTGCTTACTTATTTTCAAACAACGATTGAGTGATAATTATTCCATTCCTTTAAGACCAGTGTTTGGTAAATTAGCAACAGCATTCAGTAATCACTCATATTTGTAGACAGCCCTTTTCCTAGAGCTTGGGAAAAGTCAAGGTCCTTTTGATTGCTTTTTCTTCCCGAAGACTGTCAGCTGGAAGCCTGCGTGCTTGGGTCAGTGCAAAGCTCAGTGCATGTTCTGCTCAGAGTTTCCACTTGTCCAGAGTGACCTTGGGCAAAGCCTTGAGGCCCTTCCAAGCTCTTTGAACCTGTTTGGCCAGCAACATTTCTCATCTTCTAAACTTTCCTCCGAAGAAAAGGATAGTGGGGGATTTTGCTTAAGAGTCACTTTTATTTTTAATCTGTGTATTAGACCAGAATGGCTGGGGAGGTGTTGTTGCAGTCAACTCGACATCTTGTTTACCAGATACGTTATGTGGGAAAACCAGCGCCTGAGAGACAGCTAATCCGAGTCCTGTTCCATCCCTGCCACTATTCACTGGCCTCTTCCCTTTAGGTATCTTTGTAAAAGTCTGTGACTGTAGGAGCCTCGTTAGCTTGGCTGGGTAAAATAGACACACACACACACACACACACACATACACACACACACACACACCCCCAGAGCCAAAAATGTTTACCTAAAAAACTGGGACGTCGGTTCCTCTCTGTGAATCTGTGAAGCATTTAGTTCCTTGCCACATGTTTGCTGGGATCTAGACTTGGCCTCACTTTGGTCTTCCTCGTAGTCCTAATGGACGATGCTCATGTTTTCCTTCCTGCCTTCACAGCAGTGTCTTGAGGACAAGCGCGCTAAAAGTAGGGCTCCGCCATTTGAGCTCTTCGGGAGGAAGTTGCTATATAACCAGAAGGCATTAGTATGAATACGTGCGATGCCATTAATATTTCCCCAGTCTGCCTTGATCCTGTTAGTACTGTAGGTAATTTCTTGTGGCTGGAGAACATCTCCAGTCGTGCTTTTATTTTAATGAGAACTGATGACACTGTTGCTTCACACCTCTTAAAGGGATAAAACAAAACAACAACAACAACAAAAAACCCACACAGTGAACTGACCCAGAAGCTTAGTGCATCACATTTTTACCTTACTTCTGGTTTAAAAAAAAATACAAGCAAATCAAATGCTAAGGCCCCTTCCAACTCTGGTCTTCATTCCCACCAACTAGTCAAAGCTCCTCATTTTATAGATAGAGAAGCTGGGGGTCCGAGAGAATATATTTTTCCCAAAGACTGGCAGTGAGGCTGGTGGCAGAGCTGGGATGAGGACCTGAGCCTTGATTCCTGAGTTGTGTTTTCCCACTCCGGTTTGTGCTGAGTTTTGCTCTGCCGCGGGATCATATACGTTAAGGATTCTCTTCTCTCAGTCTGTGAAGGCGTGTATTTGATCATATTTGGCTGAAATGACGATTTTTTTCAACCTTTCTTGCCCACCTTCCTCTGTGGCTTCTTTCCAATGCCTTTCTGAGTTCCATGCAGAAATCTGTTACTGAAATGCAGACTCCATTTCCCCCCACTTCTTTGTTGAAAAATACACATTCTGAGTTTGGGTTTTATCTTCTTTGGTTTTCCCTGGCATGGATGTGCTGTGACTATATGGATGGGCTGGATGAGGATCGTGACCTCCTGTAGGAGAAGGGTTAGAGATACTGGCAAAGCCGAGAGAATAGGCGTGGAATGAGAAAAAAAGGAGGTGTAATTATTCCATGCACAACTACTCCCCTTAACTTGAATCAGATTCATGAATCTTGACAGCAACCAACAACTCAGATGACGTCCTCTCCACCTGTCCGTACCCTCTCTCCGGTCCCACTTGGATTCTTGACTTTAGAGACCTTCCCCAAACCCTGATTAAATCCTGCAATCTGGAAGAACCACTTCCGCTGAGACCATTCTACCCCATTCCTCAAATCCTTAACTGTTGACTATACCTCCACCCTCGTTCTTCCCAAAGTGGCCACATCCCAGTAGTCTGAATGTACTTATCCCAACTCTTCTTCCAAGACTTACCAAACTACTCAGCCCTGATTAGATGCCCGGTCTGATCCCTGATCCTGACTACCTAGTCGTGACTGATTCTGGAAGCCACTTCTAAAGCAGGGGTGGGAGCAAAGGAATTAAACGAATCAAGGGGTCGCGTGTGAGGGAGAGAGAAGAAGGGGATGAGGAAGAGTACGGGGAGTGCTGATTATGAGAGGGGTTTCATGATGTGGCTCCTGAACCTAAAATTAATGCTTGTGCTTTTGGGTGGAGATTGAGGATGAGTTAAATAAATGATGTAGACCACTTCCCAGTTTCCAAAACCCTGTGGGTTATGGACCAAGTAGACTATTGGACATTATCACCTGAACCTGAAAGGAAGGGCTGATTGAAAATTCTGTGGAACCCTGTGTGGGTGAACCCTAGTATAGAATTGGTATAGATAGTAGATGGTGTAGACCAGGTGGAATTGGTCTGTGGGCCCTTCATGGAGTACATCCTACCCCCCTTCATGGCTTCCTCCTCACTCCTAGCATCCTGCCATTGACCTGGTATATAGTATTTGCTCAGTAAAGGATCACTTATTTGGGAGCGTTCTCAAATTTATTAGCATAGCATATGGAGCCATGATTCTTGCCCACCTCATTTCATACCACTGTAAGCCTCCTGTGTGTGTGCGCGTGCACATACACAGACACAGACACACACACACACACACACACACACACACATTCCCTTGCCTTTGTACCTGCTCTTTCTCTGGCTAGAATGGCCTTTTGCTTTAACTCTTGTGCAATCTTGTGGTCTTAGAACAAGCATTACTTTGTCCAGACGGCTTTTTCTGCTGACCCTACAATTCCCCATGATGTTTCTTCTCTTTGTTCTCCTAGCATTCCGCTCTTAGGGCATCATTGTCATAAGAGTGAAATAAACACATCTTAACAGGTTTGTTTCTGATCTCATCCCATACTGAACTGTGAGCTCGTGGAGGGCAGAGGCTGCATCTTACTCGTGGCTTTCTATCCCTAGTTCCTAACCTGAGGCGTGCCACACATTAGGCTTTCACCATCTGTTTCCTGAAGATGTGAATGTAAACCTTCCTACTTATCTTGTCTGCTCCGTTTGACCCTTTTGTTCACCTCTTCTATTGTTTTTGTATGTAAATGGATACATAGGTCATGAAGGTGCCGGGGCGTTAAGGGTCATCGACAAGTGACCCCTATTCATTCTTATCATCTAGCAAACAAAAGATACCTGTATCTCTCCAAACATGAATTTCTTCTATGTTTTCTCTCCTTTAGTGCCAAAATGTACGCCTGGAAGCATCCATAGTGCTGACTATCATTACTATTCACTAGAGATTATTAGCATTTATCAACCAGCTGTTTCATAGGAAGAGGTTTAGCAATTGTTTTGCGTTTTGTAACTAATTGCAGGAACAAAGTGGCTACCAATGCAAAATTCGTTTTTGAAAAGAAAACATTCTCTCCCTAATCAAGTCCTCATGGTAAAGACAACATGAAATTATTACTGATCAGCACTCATGAGCCAGGGAGAGATGGGATAAATTCTTTTTGATTCCTACTTAAGAAATTGAAAGGTAAGGTGTCACATGTTTCAAGGAAATTTGCAGAATCCAGTGACACAAATGCTGGAGACTGAGAATGAGATAAGGTTTGGCTCAGGGATTAAAAGGAATGGGTAAGAAGTACTTTCTGAACATTACAGAAACCCATACTAATAGAGCTGGAAAGGCTGTTAACATCTAATTCAGTGATCCTCAATTTTTTTTGCTCATGTTCCCTCTAAAATGATAAAAGTATTTCAAAAAAGTGTAACTGCTCATGTCATTATTTTTATTTATATAAACCATGAGTTTGAGTGCAAAAGGGGGCACCAGGCTGGCTCTGTGGAAGAGCATGAGACTCTTGATCTCTGGGTCATGAGTTCAAGCCCCACATTGGGTATAGAGATTATTTAAATGAATAAACTTTAAAAAAATAAATGGTTGCAAAGGACATAATTTTCAGCATATTGTGTATTTCCTATACGCTTTATTTTTTTTAATATTTTAATGTTTTTTTATTATATTATGTTAGTCACCATACAGTACATCCCTGGTTTTTGATGTAAAGTTCGATGATTCATTAGTTGCATATAACACCCAGTGCACCATGCAATACGTGCCCTCCTTACTACCCATCACCGGTCTATCCCATTCCCCCACCCCCTCCCCTCTGAAGCCCTCAGTTTGTTTCTCATAGTCCATAGTCTCTCATGTTTCATTCCCCCTTCTGATTACCCCCCCTTTCTTTATCCCTTTCTTCCCCTTCCTATAGGCTTTAAGTCTATTTTTGACACAACCTGGAAATGGCTCAGTTAGTTTCTTCACTTTATGGAAAATGTCCGCCATATAACCTCAATGGTGAGACCAGTCTTCATTGTCAAACCAATCAGCCAACTCAGATCGACCTTCTATCTGAACCTGATTTTATTAGATTTCCTGTGACAAATGTCACACTACCGAATTCTGACGTGAAGATAGGTAGGTAAGCCACGGAACCTTGCCATGGTTTGTACACTGGATGCCATAAAGGCACTGCCTCGTTGGTACTTCTTACCTGAACACTTTGCTTGGCTCTACAGGGACTCTCTCCTTTGGGAGCCTCGTTGTTCTTGAGCCCTTTGTTGTTTGATACTCCAGAGGATTTGACTCCCTCCGACATTGCTCCATAGTAAAATTCAGGATGGTCAAGGGGTCTGTCTGTCTCTTGTCAAATGGGCAAAGGGACATTGTGGAAGTGGAGGTGGGGAAGGAGAATCTATAAATGATGCGCGGCTATCCCAGCCTACTCACTTTCTCGAAAGTCAGATATCCAAATGTGAAAATTTCTGATCTTGTGTACTCTTCTCTCTTTTTCCTGATGGATCAGCTAAGCCCTAGAAAGAAGCAAGGGCTGATTCCTAGTGGCGGTGCTTGTTAACCAGTGGTGGAGCCAGTCCTGGAAAATACATTTGTTGATTTCCCAGCTGGTGTGTGCTTCCTACTCTGTGCTGTCTCCTTAATCTGCCCTACGTTTCAGTGACTGTAGTCTCTTTAGGCAGTGGAGTTTTCTCACAGAAGATAAGAGGCCTGACCTTGACATTTCTTCACAGGGAGGTGTGTACACAGAGAACTCAAACGTGGTAGTTATTTGTTTGTATCTGCTCTGACATTACTTGCCTGCTAAGCGGGTAGGGTTACCACTTAGCAAGCCTTCGTTCAAATGCCTGTAACTGAACAGGCCTATTCTTATTAGTGGAAAAGGTCCTTTAACATAGGACCAACACCTCTTGGTGGTTATCGGATTTTTTGAATAGTTACTGTTTACCTCATTTTGTTAGTCTCCTGGCTTAAGTTGTAAGGTTTCTAAGTACATAAACTCTGTCTTGTTTCTTTACTTCATAGTCCTCTAAAACACTCAGTAATATGGCACATAAACATTTCTGGAGTCAAAGTGCTTACATTCCAATATTGGTTCTGTCTCCTGTCAGCAGTATGGCTTTGGACAAAATATTAACTTCTCAATACCTCAGTTTCCCTTCTGTAAAATGGGTAGTAAGGACTGACTATATGGTATAAATCAAGTTTCTAGAAGTATAATTATAGTACGTACTCAGTAAGTGTTAGCTATTTTTGTCATTATTGTTAAATGAAACCATCAAGTAATTTAATCTTAAGAGCATGACGGGAGCTAGCCCATGAAAACTAAGCAGGTCAGAAAGTACATTAAATTCACACAGAGGCAAGCTCTGAGGAAGAGAGAGTAAGGCTGCCGAAAGGAAGGGGCTGGACAATTTTATGGAAGGTTCATCAAGCCACATATGAAATAATGGTTTGAGACAGTGCTGACCAATAGAACTTCTTAATAGAATAGAAATGTCCTATATCAACATTGTCTGATGCGGTAGCCACTAGTTACACGTGGCTCTTGAGCACTTGAAATGTGGCTAATCCTAATGAGAAATTGAACTTTTCATTGTATTTAATATTAATATATGGTTCACTTAAATAGCCACCTGTAGCTAGTACAGTTTCAAGACTTCAGATTTGTTTTTGTCTGTTACCTTAAATCTTTGAGTAGTAAAATAGCTTAAATAGATCATGAGAACAGTGAAGGTAAAATGGACTCGAGGATAGCAAGTGCCGTGTGGAATTAAGGGCCAGTTCCAAGCGGTATGTCATATATCCCTCTTCCGGCTCTGTCCCCCATTTTGTTATCTCCTTCCTCTCCTTCTAGACTGCTCCCTTTCTCACCTTTCCTCCGTATTCTCCTCCATCATTCCTCCTTGTTTCCCTGTTGTCAGGCTCCTCAGCCAAATATTTTGAGGCGTATATGTCCTTACCAGTTAAGTCCCAACTAATTAAGGTCAAGGAACTATATTAAGATACCTGTGGTACAATGGCCGATTCCTTAAGAATGGAAGGAATGGAAGTCGATCATGAGGAGGTTGCAAGCTGTGGCAAAAAGAGACCTTTTCCCATACTATTTTCATATGAAGTACCTTCTATCAATTTACTATTAAGTAGTGGATCCATAAGTAGATCGCAGGCAAGATGATTTAAGAGTTTTAGACTGTCAGGGCACCTGGGTGTCTCAGTCAGGTGAGCATCCAACTGTTGGTTTTGTCTCAGGTCATGATCTCAGGATCGTGAGATTGAGCCCTGCGCTGGGGTCTGTGCTCAGCATGGAGCCTACTTGAGAGTCTCTCTCTCCCTTTGCCCCTCCCCCTGCTCATGCTCTCTCTCTGTCTCAAATAAAATAAAATCTTTTTTTTTTTAAAAAGATTTTGTGGACTGTCTGCAAAGGCAGCTACTGTTTACCAGAGTTAGATACAGATGATATTTGAATGCCTTCCTCATCTCACAACATACCATATTTTGAAAGTTTAACTAGTCCTTTAAGGGAAAGAAAGACGTTTAATGCGAGTCAGGAAGATGAATTGCATTTATTGCATTTGGAAGCTGAAGAAGTACTATCCCAACCACATGAACTGAGAATCATGGATATTGTCATCTGGGCAGTGTTTGGGGCCAGTGTTTGCCATGTGAACAAAGTTACAGACCTTCTGAACCAACCCCTTTGTGCGTTTCTAATATCCAGGTTAAAACAGTTCATTGTTAGTATTTTGACTATCTTAAATGTGCACTGAGTCATAGTTAATATCTTAAATGGCTTCAACATTTGCTATTGTAAAAGACACTATTTTGTAGAGCACCGTAAAACCTTTTTTATCTGGGGAACCCATCCATATTAAAATTGTAACTTTATAGCAGCTTTCTGTAGGGAAAATGGTGACTCCGACATTTTATTCCATTTGACCATGGAGAAGAGGACCATAATTTCAACAATCAAATCCCAAATGTGTTATTGTGCCCATTTTCTTTATACAAAATGATATTTCATCTGTCTGCTAATAACCCACCTTAATCCTTTTTCAGTGGCCTCTTTTTTTCCCGATAATTCTCACAAATACTTTTCATTTTCTTTAAAATAGTGGTAACTGTTGTAACTTCTCACACATGTTCATAGAATAAATGTATTTATTAAAACTGTAATTCACTTGGAAAGTCATGAGAGAGTGGGCCTTGCTTTGGGGTGGCCTCCCAAGGGTTCAAAATCTTTTCTGAGTCCTGTGTGTGAAAACAGCAGTTGCCAGTGAATGGCTATGAGTGCAAGGCCAGGCTTTTAAAAAAAAATTTTTTTTTTTCCAATTGAGAGACTGTGAGAAGTATCCAGTGAACAGCGGCTCAAAATCTAATATGGCAGGTCCCAGACAACTTTCTCAAATTCCATTTTTCTATATAGGTTAAACTGCAGCCTTTCTAGTATATTCTCCGTACTACTGCAAGCTACTATTCTCAAACCTCTGTCCCACCTTAATGTCTGCCAGATGCAGTCTTTTCCAGACTAAGAGTCCAGATTCTTCACGATTGTGGTCTTAGCCTCATTCTCAGCCTTTCTCACTGTTCTGCTCCCCTGCAGCCCCAGTGAACTGCTTTTGGTTCTCTTGTCATCCCCCGTGCTTTTGTGCCATCCCCTCTTGCTCATAGCATTCTTCCTCCAGGGTCCTTTTTCTTCTCTGGATTCCGTTGGCCAAAGAACTGTCCATTCTTCTAATCCTAGCTTATATCCTGTCTCCTCCAAGGAACCTTCCCAGAGTCCCCAAACACACGGAAAGGCTTTTTCTCCGAAGTTGTCTGGTATCTTCACATTATGGTATCATGGAAGAGCTCGAAATCAGCAATCCTGGGTTTGAATCCCAGCTCTACCATATGCTAGGTGTATGATCTTGGACAAGACATTGAAGCTCAGTTACTAAGCCTGTGCTTTCATCTGGAACATGGGGATACTACTGCCTTCCCTGCATATGTCCCAGACTTGCTGAGCACCTCAAAGGAGAGAGTGCATGTGAAAGTTCTCGGTATACAATGAAATGCCATGAACACGGGGTGTGTTATTCCTTTTGTTGTTGTCCTTGCATTGAAAAACCAGCCAATACTGCCACGAAACAATCATTTTGAAAGGTTCAGAGAGAACAAGTTTGTCATGCAATCCCTTGCCATGATTATCAAACTGTCCCAGGAACTGATGTTTCAGCCTCCAAACTCTCTTTTCTAGCTGGCCTCCACCACCAGACAGGCCTGGAAATAGTCATACTACATGTTTTGATTTAGGATTTGAAAATCAGGGTGGCCATGGTTACAGCACGTGCTTGCACTAGTGAGTTCCATGAGGACATGGATCGCATCTGATTTAGCTCTGTGTCTTCTACACTGCTTAGCACCACTGATGCTGATACATACAACGTGCATGTTCTCATAGTCTCCTTTAGTGGGCTGTGATGAATGCCAGAAACTTCTGGTGTTGTGCATCTAGCTAAAATGCTAGCTGTTAGATTCCAAAACCCGTATTTTGCCAGTCTGATGTAATGTTAGGCGCTTCTCTTTCCTTAGTTGTCTTACAGAGTCGAGGGGTTTTCCAAACCTTCATTAAATAATCAAGAGTTGAAGACTTCAGAGTAGAGAGGAGATAATGACTCAGTGAAAAGGGAGTTGAGAGGTGAGAATGAGGTCTTAGGGTAGAGACAGGCTTCTGCAGGGTGGCAGTCTTGCTAGAGCTCTTGTTCTCGGGGTCAGGGGCTCCTAGGCAGGCTGAATTATAAAGTGAACCAAATGGCACCAGCCAGGGAGATTCGTTCTCCGTCCCACTCTTTCTCTTTCAACCAACTCATCATGTCCCCAGCAACCAATAATGAAGAGTTATGGGGCCACGCCTGGGTGGCCCAGTCAGTTAAGCATCTGACTCTCGATTTCAACTCAGGCTATGATCTCAGGGTTGTGAGATCGAGCCCTGCATCGGGCTCCATGCTGGGTGTGGAGCCTGCTTGAGATTCTCTCTCTCCCTCTCCTTCCTCTTCTGCCCCCTCCGTCCTCGCCCTCTCTTAAAAAAAAAAACAACAAAAAAAAAACCATTATGGTAAGCCCAGTTCTATTAACACCATCGACTTTTCTGCTTCCTATATTCTTCCCAGCTTTCACCCTATCCAACCTTCTCCAATTCTGCCTTCACCCAGCTGCTGGTTTCTGGCCTTATTCCACTTTCCAGCCCCGAACTCCCCTGCTGATGTGACTTTGATACTCAGGAAGAAATTGTAGGCTCAGTGTTCAAGCTTTCCTCTTGCTCAGTCCAATTCAGGTGTTCTAGCACTCAACTCCAGCATTGGCCAACATGACAAGCTCTTTTGCCCCCCGCTGAGGCCAAGGCAGCTGCTCTGACGAAATTAGCACTCCCTGGGTCTGGTGACCATATGGGGGCTCTCTATCCTAGAGGCAATGCGTGATCTGTTTGTCTTATCCTCTCCCCCTTCAGTCGAGGTTCAGATCTCGTGGGCTGTAGTAGGGTAGCTCGGGCCCACCGTGCTAGCCTGAGACCAGGAATTGCTTTCTGAACGAGCTTCATGGTAAAAACCTCTATGCCTTAACTCCGATGGTATCTTCCACTTTCTACATCAAACTTGCATTCATTCAGTTACTCACAAACACTAACTGAACATCTGCCCTTCAGGTGGTGTAGTCCTGGATGTCACACGTGTTTGTCTTATCTGTACAGCCAAAATAGAAACTCGTTGAAGGAAGGATCCTCTTGAAGAAAAATACAAACCACCCAGCTGATTCCTATGATTCTATTAATGTGCTGAAAATAATATTAAAAACACCTAGCCTTTATTCACCCTCACTCTGCAGTAGGCTCTGAGTGAAGTGCTCTACACGGAGCATTTTATTTAATGCTAACAGTAGCCGTATGAGGGGAGTACTATGGTGCGCATTATCCAGATGAGGAAGCTGAAGTCTTGAGAGGGTAAGAAACTTGCCCAAAGCTGCCCAGCTAATAGACACTAGAGCCAGGGGTTCAGTGTATCTCTGTTTGACTTCAGGGCCCTCGGCAACACCTTGTCTTACCTTTTACCACGGAACACAGGCACACTGGGCTCTGTGGTCAGTTCAGTCCCGATTTGCTTATCCTGTGTTTCACTATTTTTCTAAGTAATGCTCCCTTTCTGAAGTCTAGGCAAACGGGTGAATCATGAACCCACTGAATATTAACAGCTGACGCTGTGGTTTTGGATTTCACTCTTAATTGGGTTGCCAGTGAGTTTGCTAAAAGAATAAAGGAATTAGTGGTAGTGTCATGGGGCCATTACTTAAGCCTCTAAATGTAATATCTATCTGGAATGTCTCAACCATAGTACCTAAAAGTGCTTTATTCCTTGCCACACTAGAAAATAGGATATGATTGCAGCAAAAAGTATGGATAGTGGGTGGGAGCTTAAAGAATCTGAAAGGCTGGATGAAACGTCAAGTAGACAAAGGTTAGTTCAGAAGTTATTCTGTCCGTCACCATGGAGACTTGTGTGTTAGTCACTAGCAGATGTCATAGGCCCACTTGGTGCTTTGTAGGAACAGAAATTTCTCCCAAAGTTATATTTGGTATAAGTGGAAAGACTCCTGAACTAAAAGGATCAAAGGGTTTCATGGAAGGCGGTTTGTGGAGTATCTGAATCGGCACTGTTTCTCTAGCACGCCAGTCCCTGGACAGAGGGACGCGTTGTTCCTCTTCACCCCTGGCCCCATCTCATTGAGCGAATGATGTGGCAGGGTAGACATAGCATGGGCTCTAGGGGCCAAAATCCTATAAATCGCAGCTGTGCACCTTACTAATGGCCCGAGTCACTGGAGAATGGGGCTTGATGCCAACCCTCCTTCTCTGTCCCCATTCAGTTATTTTAAAAATACTTACCGAGTGCCACCCGTGTGCCAGGCACGGTCCTAGGAAGGATGGCAATCTTGGCCGCTAAAACAGACATTCTCCTTGCCCTTGTGACACTGAAAATTTAACAGATTATAGCTACCTTCCTGTTTTTCCTCTTGTCTTCTCTTTATTTTGGCATTATAGCATTAGGTGTGCCCAACGCAGGCATGCACACCTGCACATGTGCACATAGACACACACATGCTCTCAGATCTTTGTAACTTGCATCGTTTTTAGTCCAAGATTGTTGCGATTCACATGCACAGCGCTCATGGCAGGTGAATCCGCCAGTCAAAAACAGGCTGATTGATTTGCTTGAGTGACTTGCCTGCCAACAAAGTATGGAGTCAGGTGGCTTTCAGGATTTCCATTGGTGTTAGAATTTCAAATTGAGTTCCCTGCTGCTG
Source organism: Ursus arctos (assembly GCF_023065955.2). NCBI lineage: Eukaryota > Metazoa > Chordata > Mammalia > Carnivora > Ursidae > Ursus > Ursus arctos. Next base: position 115,117,101 of record NC_079873.1, read on the forward strand.
GTCGTACATGGGAAGCAGTGACAGCTATCAGATCTGCAGTTTGTTGTAGTGATGCGGTCATTAAAAGGCCTCCCTAATATGTTACCTTTTGGGTTCAGAAGCCAGTGCTCTTATAAGAAAATGACACTGGTAATGAAAAATGCGCCATGCTATCCTGTGACAAGTTTCGTAAAGATGACACCCCACGAACTCATTTGATTTTGTAGGCATTGTATAAGTTACGTTGTTGTGTTGCAATTGTGTGTGGCTAATGGATCGTCCTCTTCCACAAAGTGCTCTGCCCGGCGGATTTCAAATCTCTGTGAGGGTTGCTACCCGGAAGTCAGCCTGGACATTTTGTTCTGTGTCCACCCCCCCCCCCAACTATTCCATCCCAATGTTCTCTTGAGTTTGCTCCTCAAATGGGTCTCCTCTCCATCCCCACTGCCACCACTATAGTTCAGGCTCTTGTCACCTCAGTCATCAATGAAGCAACGACAGACAAGGCCTCTTGCCCTCCAGTTAATCCCCCTCCTCCTCCTCCTCCTCCTTCCCCACCTACTACCAGCCTTCCTTCAGAATACATCTCCTGCCATTGTGTCCCTTTCCTGCTCAGCATCGTTCTGTGGCTCCCTGTTGCCTACACAGAACACACAGTTCTGCCCAATGTTGCCAGCTCCGTCCAGCTTCAACTCTCATCATCCCTGTTTGTTGCCCGGTCATACCCAAATACCTCTTCTTCATTCCCTCCGCAGATCTTTCTGTCTGGACACTGGGTATGCTGCAGCGAACAAAGAAGACAAAAAGTTCCTTTCTACGTAGAGCTTACATTCTAGTGGTGAAAAAACCACGTTATTTCTACAAGGTATCTTTTCATCTACCCTTTCTTCTCTCTGAAGAAACTCTCTTGCCCTCTGTTTGTCTAGATACCACCTGCCCCCTTGCAGGAACCAGCTTTTCAGCAGGACGCCTAAGGTAGACTGGAGCCTGCTTTCCTCTTTTTTCCGGACCGTTGCCTCCTTTCAGTGGAACATCTGCTTTACTCCAGCTTCTCATTGTGGGCGCGTCTTACCCAGTCCTCATGATGTTCTCCATTTAATGGGACAGTATCTTTTTTCACTTTGTCTTCATGATACCCAGACCTGAGCCAGCACTTAATCAGGACTCAGAAAAGGTGTTTCAGTCCACAAAAGAATGAAAGGAAGGAAAGAAGGAAGGAAGGAGGGAGGGAAGAAAGCAAATTGTTTCCCATTTCTTCTTAGCTTGAAGAAAGTTTAAATAATTTTTAATTATGACCCAGTAAGATTGCATTGTCAAGAAAATGCCGCTGGATTTTACAACTGATGGTATTTCTTAAAAAGTATGGAAGGAATGAATATTCCCCCATGATTTGGTTTATAAGTCATTGCCTCGACAACTTTATATCCAACTAAGAAGTTAAATGCAACCTTTCTCACACACAGGTTAATTAATCTTTGCCTTCACATCCTCTTTCTGTGTAATAATTATCAGAGTTTGCAAGAAGTTAGAAAAGCAGAAATCAGGGGCGCCTGGGTGGCACAGCGGTTAAGCGTCTGCCTTTGGCTCAGGGCGTGATCCTGCCGTTCTGGGATCGAGCCCCACATCAGGCTCCTCCGCCGGAAGCCTGCTTCTTCCTCTCCCACTCCCCCCTGCTTGTGTTCCCTCTCTCGCAGGCTGTCTCTCTGTCAAATAAATAAATAAAATCTTTAAAAAAAAAAAGAAAACCATAAATCACAAAGACAATGATTGATATACTCGACATACCAAAATTTAAAAAAACTGCATGCATGATATTACCAAAAATAAAAACAGCTCTTCTCCAACACTCCCGTTCATTGGTTCTTGGCATTAAAGAGACTTCGGGTCTTCAAGAGCCTCTTAAGGGCCGGCTTCATGGATGTGTGCTCTGGGCTTGCTTTAACGCTCTTTTGTCACCATCTTTAATTTCTTTTTGAACAAGGGACACCTCACTATTTTCATTTTGCACTGGGCTCCACAAATTACGTACCCAGTCCTGAATCTGGAATCATTCTAGATCTACTCCCTGCTCCTGGTGATACTTCTTACATCAGGCCCACATGTGTGATGCTTGGCGAAAGTACCTTTGGACTTAAAGGGGAGTATTGAGGGGGCACCTACGTGTTCCACACCTTGGCAGTATCCCATATATGCTGGTATTTGTTCATTTGTGCCTTCATTAATTTAGCAAACACTTTCCGATTCTACCCTTGGTGCCAAGCACTGTAGTATGCTCCATAGTATGAACGCTGTGGATGAGGGAATAGATGACAGTACAGTGCAGAGCTGAGTGCGGGGGACAGCTGGAGCGTTGAAAAGGGGCCCCTAACACAGCCTGAAAGAAGATTTAAGGAAAGCTTCCGAAGGGAGATGACGTCCAAGCTATGGCCTGAAGGAAGAACAGAGGTAGAGTCGAGAAGCACAGCCTGGGAAGGGCGCTCAGGTCAAGGAAACAGCATGCTCCCATGTGGCAGGAACAGCTGGCTGGCCCCTACTTGGGGGGTTTACCCCACTCCGAGCCCCACGCTGCTGTGATGGGTGAAGCTACATATTGTTTGATGTCTGGTATATTCTGTGGCAGAAGAAAGTGGAAATAGCCACTGCATCCCATCTCTGCTGCATTTGATCAATCATCTGAATATTTAGAAAGGCCCAGATTTCCAATATACTCCGATTCTACTAAAATTTATATGAGCCCTTGAAAAGCCAGGCTCCATGCTTAACTTACAGGCCATAGAAAAACAGGCGGTGGGCCAGGTTTGGTCTGTGGGCCATCGTTGGCTGATCTCTGATCTAGAGTTAAGACCCCAGATCCTTAATTTGCATTTGCTTTTCCTTCGCCAAGAAAACTCTTCCTTCCACCTCCCGTCTGTTGTAGGTCTGATCTCACGTTGGATGAAGCCTTCTTGCTCTCCAGATAAGGCTAGAACTTCGTTCACTCCTGCCATATGTCTCTATAGCGTCCTTGTGACTTCCCTATCGAGTCATTCATCATATTTTAAAGGCTGTTTGTTTAGTTTTTAACTCTCCTTATACACTGGAAACTGAATGGAAGCGGAGTCCCTAGCTGTCTTCTCTTTTCACAGTTCAACCCATGCTCCTGGCCCACTGCCTGCCTGAGAGTAGCTGCTCACCGGTATTTGTTGAAAGTAGGTACGAGCGATTGGGGGACCACTATCCCCATGTTACAGGTGAGGAAGCGGAAGCATAGCTGCTTCATCCTGACCAGAGCCAAAGAGCTGTTAGGTGGTGAAATAGAAATAGCTTTCCGATTAACCACACCCCCTTTGAAGACACTGTAAACATTCAGAGGGTGTGTTTGGAAGTGAAACAAAGAAAGCAAGTTAAATGGGACTTTCTGTAAGCCAGACATCAAGTATGAAGATTCTATTCAATTTGTTTTCTCCTTGTTCCTGTGGGGTGTGCAGTGTAATAAGGGATGTCAGAGAACTGCGTCGAAAAGAAGTCCCACAATCCAAGGCAGCGTGCAGCGAGTACCAGGAGGGTTTGTGTAGGCATGGGCTGCCGTGCTCAAGTGGGGACACGGAGAAGGTCAGAGGCGGGCACTGACCTAAGTCACGGGACTCGCCAAGGCTGCGTCACTCCAGAGAGACCCTTAATGGGGACTGGCCAGCCAGCACAAAGGGAGTGAGAAGCTCTAAGGCAGGTGTGTAGGGACACACCTGAACCGTTTCCCGGGGAGTTTGTTCCCCAGAGTGCGATGCACCCGTCCGTAGCTGCAGGAGCCCTGAGTGCAGTGCGAGTGGTCAGAAGGCCTTGCCAGGAGGGGGGTGTCTAGTGATGCCCGCAAAGTTAGAGTAGGGATTTCATGACTCACAAAAAAAGGACTCTGGAACCTGAAAGGGTTTAATGTTTCTACCAGTGAGTGTTTTGGGAGAGTCTCCTACAACCCATGTTTATTGAGTGCCTACTATGTGCCAAGAAAGTCAAATGGGCATTCTGTTTCTGGTGGCCGAACTTTTCACTCCCAGCTGTGTTCTGCATCTTAAGCTGACTCTAAATCGGATTTGGAGGTGAAAAGTAAATCTATTTCTGTGCCTGCTCATCCTCCATCCACCTCTCCACTAAATAGTACCCAGCAGCTGTGCCAAGCCTTTCTGAATGCCACGAAATCATCTATGCATTTTGATACTGTATTAGGGAAGTATTAATTGTTTCTCCTCACTACAGTGCGTTCTGATCGCCTTGGACAATGCTCCCAGTCTCCTCTTCGGAGAGACTCGGTGTGGCTTGCAGTGATCTCTCTCATTCTGATGTGAGAGGTTAGGTGATGGGCCTGATCTTTCCCTTGCTCTCCTTTTCTTTTCCTTTCTTTTCTTCTTTGTTTGTAGACATATTCTAATATCCTAATGTGCTCCCAATCTAGATTACAGCAAAATGGATTTGTATGCTGTGGGGCCTTTTGAACATTCCATACCCCTACAAGCAGGGATCATGGATATCTTTTGAGTATCTGATGAAAGCTATTAACCCTTTCCCAGAAAAGTGTAATTTTGCATATATGCATATAATAAACATACAAGAGTCTCAAGAATTTAGCCTATCCATGCCTGTTTCCCCCAGCACAGGAGGACCACAGAATTTTCTGTGCTGGATCAACCTATAGATCATTGAGTTCATTGATTTCAGAATTGTTTTAGCCACAGAATCCCCTGGTTAAAGGCAGTAAAAAGGAGGGAGAGGCTGGGTAGTGCTCGCCACCCCCCTCCCCCGCAAAGTGCTTCCTCAGGAGGGTCTGAGGAAACCCAGCGATCTAGTCCAATCCCTTCATTCCTTCACATCAGACTGTTGATCCAGAGAGAGCAGAAATGACTAACTCAAGGTCATGCATTCAGTCAGTGGCAGAATTGAGACTGGAACCCATGCCCATGACATCCAGGGCAGAGCTTCACCCATCCCTCATTTCTCTTCTAATTGCAAACCTCCTACCACCCATACCGCATTAGCTCCCCAAGGAACCTGGACACAACACGGTTTAAACCCACAAGGATATATAGTCACTGCTTCGTCAACAGCAGGAAATGGAACTAAAGCTGATGTGCGTGCTGTTGTTCCATCAAGACCTTCTTTATCCTGTCTCATTTCTGCTGGTCCTCTTGTCTTGGTGACCTGCATCCATCTGACAGCATGGACTTTATTAGAATACCCACCACATCAAAAGCATCCCCTGTGTCCTCAACCAAGTGCCATCTCGTTGGCTTCCCACAAACATTCTGCCATAATTCTTGAAGAAGCGGCAGCCAGCCATGGCCCTGGCGTGGTGCCTGCTTGGCTGCAGGCCAACCCAGCTAGACAACCCAGGCTATTATTGGGCTGGTCTCCACCCCCATCTTCCGACCTACTTTGTCACTGTCAAGAAACCTGACTGAGCCCCAGCTGTGGTCTCCAGACTCATTATGGACCTGACGACTGGCAAGCCAAGCCAAGTCTGTCTTGGTCTCCTTTGCTGTTTCTTGGTCCAAGATGAGGACAACTGCTTCTGGGTACCAGAGTGGAGAGAGAGAAACAAACAGATGAACTTGAGAACTGCAAGAAGACAGTTCACAGACACCTTTGTTGGGGTTGGGGGCGAGCTGGTCTTGAGACTTCCTGAGTTGGAAATCAGTATTTCTTGCAGTGGAATTTCTCTGTGCTACATCAGAAACAAAGGTGGGTCATTTGCCAGGCCAGAGATCCACTTAGGCATAGCTTCGGCCTATCCAGAGGTCTGAAAAACTAGTGAAAGGTTGTCAGGCCTGATTGCCAAACCAGGACAGTGGCCTGGTTTACCACGCACACACTTTGGATCCAGTCACATATGAGTTTGAATCACGGCTCTGCCACTTACTACATGTGTGGACTTGGCCAAGTTAACTTACCTTCTTTGGGCCTCCATTCCTTTATCCGTCAAAATGGACAAAATAATGTTCACAGTTAGAAGAGTGTTTGGAGGAGTAAAGGAAAAACAGGACACCAAACTTCGGCTCCCCTTTCTATCTTCATCAGAACCCCGAGATAGACTTTGTATTCTGAATGTTGCATGGAGGGAACATGGGTATCAGGGCACTGGTTTAGCCACTAACTATTGGGCGAGCCATGATTTAGTTCCCTCTCCTTGTTGGGCTTCAGTTTCCCCATTGGGGGAAGAGGGATTTGCACCTGAACAGTTGTTCTGTATGTGAATCCAGGACTTGAGTATATTAATATTATCTTCAGGGCTTTTTTTTTTCTTTTGTAAAGTACAGATGCCCACCGGACAGTCTGAGGGGATCTAGAGTGTGGTAATAGATCTCTAGACCGCTCAAGTCCTCAGGTGATTCTGATGGGTAGATACTCCCTTCCCTGACTTCCTTCGGTCGTAGAACTTCTTACTCTCACAAAATTCTCTGCCCATTAATCAGGCCCACCACTCAAACATGGTGGTTTCCACACTAAGTACTTGACACAGAGTATTTACACTTTTTTCTAGAGGCCCTGGAAGATGAGATTCTTCCCCGTGGAGAGTTCCTTTTTTTTTTTTTAAAGATTTTTACTTATTTACTCATTTATTAGAGAGAGAGGGCAGAGAGAGAGAGAGAGCACATGAGTGGTGGGGAGGGCATAAGGAGAAGTAAAAGCAGACACCCCACTGAGCAGGGAGTCAGGGCTCTGTCCCAGGACCCTGAGATCATGACCTGAGCTGAAGGCAGACACTTAAGGGACTGAGCCACCCAGGAGGCCCTGGAGAGTTCCTTTTGTTCTTGCTTTAGTGGCTTGGTATCAGATTTCAGGGGATGCAGTACTAGAACACAGTGAACTTTCAGGGACCTGCTTTCTGTTGGCTTCCTCAGAGGATCACTCACGTCATTTTAAAACTGCATTTTCTCTGTTTTGTAACCGCCGCTGAAGTAATGAAGTTTAACAGTAAATGGAATGGAGTTAGAAGCGTCTCAGGGCAGATCATAATAATAGCTGCTGAGCATCTTCTCACTGTCAGTTGCTACCTGTATTTCCTTAGTCCTCTGACAATGCTTGAAATAGGCATGAATATCTTTCCCAATTTTAAAACAAAGGTAAAGCTCAAGGAGGTAAAGTGACTTATCTAAGGCCACAAAGCTTCTAAGTGATCTTCACTCGATGAATGGGAGAGAATGATCTTTTGAAAATGCAAGTTGGACCACTTTACTCCCTCTCTTAAAATCTTTCAGTGACTTATGGGGCACTTGGGTGGCTCGGTCTGTAAAGTGTCTGCCTTTGGCTCTGGCTGCTTCAGGAATCCTTGCTTAGCGGGGAGTCTGCTTCTCCCTCCGCCTGCCCTCCTCAGCCCCTGCTCATGCTGTCTCTCTCGCTCTCAAATAGATAAATAAAATCTTAAAATCTTTCAGTGACTTATAATTTACCCTTAGAAAAGTATCCAAATAACTTGATGAGGGCAGTGATTTTTACCTGTTTTGATCACTGCTGTATCCCCAGCAATGAGAATAAGCGTTTCACATATAACACAGGCTCAATAAATAAATACTTTTGAAAGAAGTTATGTGATGGTGCCTGGATTCAACCCAAGCCTGTCTGACTTCAAAGATCACTGTTTCAGTAATTCTTAAACACGCGCGCGCGCGCACACACACACACATCTTTGACTTAGGTTAAATTTACATGCCATAAAATGTACCAAAACTCAATTTGCCTAAAATGTACAATTTTATGAGCTTTGACAAATCCTTACACCTGGGTAACCCACAACTCTATCAAGGTCTCAGGCCTTTTCATCACCCTGGAATGTTCCTCTTTGTCCCTTCCTAGTCAACTTCTCCACATACACTGGAGGCAAAAGCTTCCTGTTTGTATTTGCATCATATGTAAGTATTGTGTTTTGTAGAATTTCATATAGATGGAATCATACGTTATGAAGCCCCCTTGTGTCGGTCATTTTCCACCCAGCATGCTGGCTCTGAGGCCTGTCCACGTCGTTGGTGGGTATCAGTAGTTCCTTTTTATTGGTAAGTAGTATTCCAATGTGTGAATATACCACAGTTCATCATTCTCCTGTCGACGGACATTTGGACTGTTTTCAGTTTGGGGCTGTTACAGATAAAGTTGCCATGAACATTGGTGTTCGGGTCTTTTTGGAGACGGACATTTTCATTTCTCTTCAGTGTTTGTCTAGAAATGGATTTCCTTGGTGATACGGATAAGAGTATGACCCCCAACTAGACTGCCATCAGCAGTTGTGTGCCAGTTGTGGATGCCCCACATCCTTGCCAGCCCTTTGAAATTTGCAGCCTCTTTAATTTTAGCCCATCTAGTGGGTATGTCGTGTCATTATGGTTTTCATGTGTATTTCCCTGCTGTGTTCCCGGTGAGCACAGTTTTCGTGTCTTTGGCCATTCATCTATCTTCCTTGTGAAGTGTCTGTGAAAGCCCTTTGCTATTTTTTATTACTTTGTTTATATTCTGGATATGAGTTCTTTATTAGATCTTTGTTTTGTGAATATTTTCCCCCAAATTGTGGCTTGCTTATTATTTTTCAGCTCTTTCGGCATACAGGATCTTTTCATTTTGATGATGTCTAATGTATCAATTTGTCAACGGTTCACCCTCTCTGTGTCCTATTATTTGCCAGCCCGTAAACCATGAAGACGCTCTCCTGTAGTGTCTTCTAAAGTCTGCATTTGAACAACTGTAACGTGCACCCTCTCTTTGACCTTATTTTTTTATAGTGGATACATTCATTCATCAAATAATTTTTATCGGAATGAACTGATGGGAGGCAGTGTACTGCTGAATTCAACAGGAAGGCTTTGAAGTTCAGCAGACCTGATTTCAAATCCTTACCAGCATTGCGACCATGTGTGCATCAGCTCTTTCATTTGTGTAAAGGGAACGGTACCAGCTGCTCAACTCCCAGGGTAATGATGAGTATTGAGTGAACAATTGTATGATCACTTCTTAGCACAGGGCATAACACATAGTAAGCCCTCAGTAAATGGTTCCTGCTGTAGCTATAATCATTTTCATTCATATTCTTCCATTCTCACCAAGACGTCTTCCTGCTAGAAGCAAATAAAGGAGAGTTGCCTTTTAGGGCTTACCAGACTTGAAATAGAATTATTGAACATAGAGATGACCCACCATGAAGAGACAGGCTTTAGTTATGGACATAGTTCTTTATATATAAGTTTAAAATCACATGTTTATACTTTGGGTTTTTTTTAAGAATTCATTTTTGTTTTTTTTTTAAGAGAGAGAGAGAATACACAGACAGGGTGGGGAGGGGCAGAGGGAGAGAGAGAATCCCAAGCAGAACTCCCTGCTGAGCACAGAGCCCGACTTGGGGCTCAATCTCACAACCCTGAGATCATGACCTGAGCAGAAATCAAGAGTCAAATGCTTAACCAACTGAGCCACCCAGGAACCTTACATTTTTATGCTTTTGATTAATACTGATAACAGATTCTCCCAGCACATATATGATTATACAACTCCCTGGCAGAGAGGGCATTTTTTTGAAAACTGAAGTTGTATGAAAAAAGCACGTATCATGCTTTTGCAGAAATGCAGAGTGGTGGTTAAATGTGGTTGCATGCAGTTGTTTAGAAGGTTTTTAAGTCGGGGCGCCTGGGTGGCACAGCGGTTAAGCGTCTGCCTTCGGCTCAGGGCGTGATCCCGGCGTTATGGGATCGAGCCCCACGTCAGGCTCCTCCACTATGAGCCTGCTTCTTCCTCTCCCACTCCCCCTGCTTGTGTTCCCTTTCTCGCTGGCTGTCTCTATCTCTGTCAAATAAATAAATAAATAAATCTTTAAAAAAAAAAAAAAAAAAAAAAAGAAGGTTTTTAAGTCATTCTTGTAGAGTGAAAAGAGCAGAGACTTAAAGAGGAAACAAACATGGAGCTTGAGTTCTTGGACATAGTATTTGATTTTTGTGAGCCTCACCTCTATCTCTAAATTGGAGTGTAAGTAAGTACTGGTGAGTATTTTGTGAGTGTTCCATAGAATATGAGTGCACAGTCTGGCACACAGTGGACCCCAAAATGGTATTTATTGGTTAACCTCATATTTTTAGTGGCTTCTATTATTACTTTTATACATAAGAGTAAACGAAAGTGAGATCGAATTTCAAATGAGTTACATCCTAAGAGGAAAATATTTTTTGATAGATTTCTTCTCTGTGTTTGGGAATATATTCACAGAATACATTTGTTTGATATGTGAAGCCGTTTGCAGATCGCTCATTGATTCAGTGCATTCCTGAATCATAGAGGAGGATCCCTGGCTATTTGTCATGTCTGAATGATGGAAACACACATTCAAATGATTCTGTGTAATGGCGAAGAATGTGCTGTTTGCTCCGTACATTTCCCCATTTAACACCTTCCCTTTTAACGTCTTCCTGTTGTGGTGGGGAGGGCATGAGAGGATGGTGCATGTAAGCGGCTTTCTGCTACTACGGCTGCTGCTGATCTCAGAAGGAAGTGTATACACAGCCAGAACATAGAAGGCTATTAGTTGAGCATTCTTTCTGCCTTTTGGAGGCAACGAAGACTCAGTCAAGCCTTTGGGAGCTACATGTGCTGATGTTCTCTCCATGGGAATCCCTCTAGGTCCTTCATGCTCTGGTCTCAACCTATCTTCATAGCCTTACCTCTTTTCTTACCAGAATAAAACCATTTACCAAATTATTCCCATTTTTTATTGTTTCTGCATCTTTGCTCATGCTGGTCCTTCCCCCTGACTTGAGAAGCCTTTCTTCTCCTATCAGTCTGCTGAAAACCCAGATGGCTGCACTGAGTCGAACAGCGTTCCCCTGAAAGTCCCGTCCATCCAGAACCTCAGAACATGACCTCATTTGGAAATAGGTTCTTTGCAGTTGTCATTAGTTAAGATGAGGTCGTACTGGATTAGGGTGGACCCTAATCTGGTGACTGGTCTCCTTATAAGAAGCCACTGACAACAAAGAATCACGGACACGCAGAGAAGGCCACGTGAAGACCGAGACAGAGACTGTGTGGCGCAGCTGCAAGCCGAGGCGGATCGAGGATTGCCGGCAAGCACAGAGGCTAGGAAGGGTTCTCCCCTAGAGCCTTGAGAAGGAGATCGACCCCGCCAACACCTTGATTTTGGACTTCTACCTTCCACAGCTGTGAGAGAATAAATTTCTGTGGTTTTAAGCAACCCCAGTTTGTGGTCATTTGTTACGGCAGCCACAGGGAACTAAGACGCCATGTTTCAAGGTCAAGCTCAAATATGACATCTTTCCAGGTCTCCTCAACTAGATGCAATTTCTTACTCTTCTTGACCTCTGTAGCAATACCGTCATCGAAAGATCACAAACTTTGGTACCTGAGAAGTCTTGGATCTAATCCTAGCCCAACCGCTGACTAGATTTACTCATCTGTACAGTGGGAGTCAATATGCCTACCTATGTTATGTCCATAAATGTGGACCCCCCCCCACCTCTCTTAATTGAGTCACCCACTCTGCCTCATGCTATAATAGTTTTGTAATAAGAGCAGCAGTTCTGTTATTACTAGTTCAGGTGCTAGAGGGAACATGGGTGGGTGTGCAAGCAATTTTGTCTTCTCTAAGACAGAATGCAGCACCTACCAGTGGTAGAGACAAGCTGTGTTCAAGGGGTCAGCCTTTCCAAAATGAGGGTACCAACGAGTCTAGTTTTCTATACTGGGTTTTCCAGCCATAAATTCATAAATTGAGTTACAAAAGAAATGGGGAAGTTTGCTTTTTAGTCTCAGGACTCCAGAGTTGTAAGATCTGGGGTGGCTTCAGTCCCAGGGGCTAAAAGTGGAGCGAGAACTTCGGGAATGCCAGAGCCCTGTACTGACTGCACTCTATGGTGCTGGAACGTCCTTACACTGGGCTGTTCATGATATAGCCAGAAGTTCGCCACTTGGCATTCTGGTCTGTCTGCCTCCAGAACACCTTCCCCAAAGGCCTCATCCTTTTAAAGATTTCTGTTCTTTTACTCCTGGAGCCTTTGCTGCCGGGCCCAAGTCTCTTTGACTGGACTCCTCATTCCCTGCCCTCACCAGTCTCTTCTAAGAGGTCAGGAGCAGCAACATTCCATTAAGACGTCTTAGCCCATTAGCTCCTTTTCCAGGTATATCATCAGAATGATTTGAGAGCCTTTTTGTGAAATCACACTGAAGTGCTGATAAACACTGATTTGTACTCTGGTTAGCGTGGCAGAGTATATAAGCACAAAACACCGCCTGAGCTCTGTCTGGGGAAGCCCTTATATTCGTTTGCTAGGCTACCATAACAGAACAGCGCAGCCTGGATGGCTTGAACAGAGACATTGATTTCTCACAGTTCTGGAGGCTGGGAAGTCTGAGCTCAAGGTGCCAGAAGGGTTGGTTTCCCTGTCAGGTCTCTCCTTGGCTTGTAGATTGCATCTTCCCCATCTGTCTTCCCGTGGTCCTTTTGTGCGAGCACATATGTGTGTCTGCATTTCCTCTGCTTAGAAGGACACCAGTCCTATTGGATTCGGGCTTCACCCTAGTGATCTCATCGTACCTTAATTACCTCTTGTTTTAGGGTCAGGATCAACAGGCTTTCAGATCACTTTGTGATGAATTTATTGTTTCATCTTGGCTCTCCAGAGATCCCATCTTGGGAGGCCTGAGACCAGGCTCATGGCACATACATACATATTACTCAAGCACAGTTCACGGATTTTCCTCATCAGGAGAGGCAGACGAATCCCCGCAGTGAGCACTTGTTTAATACTACCGTGTGCCAAGCACTGTGATGGGATTTTTTATTTGCTGCTCACAATCACTCAGCAAAATACTTATACCCTCCGTTTTCAGATGTGGAAATTAAGATTCAGGGAGGCTAACTTGATTTGCTCAAAGGCACAAAACTAGTAAGTACTGGAGTCGGGATTTGACGGTAAATCTGTCTGATTGTAAAGCCATGCCCTTTCCACAGGCATCCCTTATCTGAAATTGAAAAACAAGGTTCTTTTTCTCATTTCAAGCTGTTGCATTAAAATGGGAAAATATGCTTTTATGAAAGAGTTTCTAGATGTTTATAGTCGTCCTTTATTCATACTTCTATTTATCCTATACCCACACTTGACTACGCCTTCTGTGTAGTATCACCTCGCCTGGTGCTTCTGTTTTAAAGCTTGTCATGTAAATTGCACACCTGAAGAAGCAGGGAATGGTGACCGCAAAGTGGTTCCCTTTAAATTGGAAAGAGAATGGGGAGTGATAGTGCAGAGAGCGTCTCAGCCACGGGGGTGGAATGAAGTGATTCAGATTTGTCCTATGGCCTCTGCAATCAAGCTCCAGCTCACTTTGTCACAACACATGGCTTGCGGTACCAAAAATGGTCTGTTTTCTGTGCGTTGTTCCCTGTGCAGTTTTGTTCCCAAACTCTGAAAGTGGTCAGAGGTTATACAGGAAAAGTCACGAGCATCCCAGTTCTCTGGACATTTTCTATGGTTGTGATACATTTTGTGATAGTATTTCTACCCAGTGAATGGTTCGGTTCCTGAGGATGAATTCTTCGCCGAGGAGGGGGGTGATGGCAGTTCAACTGACAGATAAAATGCATTTCAAGAGATTGGAGGGCCTGTTAAGAATGATGACGGCAGTGATAATAGCAGTGCTTCCTAGTGTTGAATCCGTTACGGTTTACAAGGACCTTCTATGTCTCATTTGATTTTCACAAAAACGTATTGAAGTAATCAGTCTGGGATTGTTATATCCACCTTCCAGGTGTGGAAATTGAGGTTCAAGGAGGTTAAATGATAGGCCACGCAAACTCCCAAGTCTTTTGATCACCCCAACTCCCTTGCCAAATTACTCTTTATAGGTCCAACACACCGATTTCATTCATTTTCAGCTGCTGAGCATTTCCAGGAGCATTTCCTCCTGGAAAGATTCATAAGTGAATTGGGGCCATGAATAATCACTTAACAGTTTCAAATGCCCAGTGCATGCCCATCAAGATACAGGGGCTCTTTTCTTCCTAGGCTGTGTGAAGCAGAACATTTCGTGAATGCAGTCCGTATTCCATTCTTCCATCTAATGCTTTCCTCTCGCTGCTAATAATTCATAACATAGCCACCATTTATTGAACATTAGCCATGTGTCAAGTGCTGTCTTTGCATTACTTCTAATTCTCACGAGAACTCTGAATGAGGTATTAACCAAACGAATGCGAATTTGCTCCTTGGTGAGTTGCACAAAGGAAGCTTTATTTGCAGCAAGTTGGGAGATTGGGGGCAATTGGGGGGATGGTGGTTTGAATAACTTCCAATACTGTGACTCCCTGAGCAAGGGTGAATGGGTTCCCTTTATTTAGGGTTAGGATGAATATTGACATAGGGGAGCCTTGTCATCGTATTTAGAGGTGGCTGTAAGGTGGCGCATGGGCCTTAAGGAAACGTGCCTATACGTACATTGTATGTTATGTGAATGAGGCTTGTGTTCCTTCCTGGGCTGAAATTTTAGTATTATAATGAAGTAAAGGTAACTGTCAGTCACTCCATGGTCCATCTGTGCAGGTGTGAGCTGGGGGTTGAGTTGAAGCTGGTCTGGGCGGTCTGGGCTGCCAGAGCTCTTCGACCAGACAGTCGTTAGTGCTTGAGGGGTAGTTTCAGTTTCCATCGCAGGATGCTGTGCCCCTCAGTCTTTGCCTGAGTTAAGAGATCAGCTGGAAGGAAGAACTTAAAGAAGAATGTGGGACAAAGGTTGGTGGGTACAAACAGGTGAGCAGTAAAGGTCAGGTCTTGGGGTCTCGCTGGTGACAGTATTACCATACCTGTCTTACAAATGGGGAAACTGAAGCTTGGAGCTGTTAGTCACTCTCTCAAGGTTATGCAGAGAGTGAGTGGCAGAGCCAGAACTTGAAGTCATCCAATCTGCCTCCAGTTAATTGCTCTTAATCACTATACCTCCTAGACTCCAAGGAGTCCATTCCTAAGGAAACAGATTGGCAAACATAAATAATACTCTTGGAAAAGTACGTGGAATATGTACCTGGGAAGTGAAATTGTCAGCTTATCTACATCATGCCTCCATTACATGACCTCACCTCGTTAGGTAGTAGGCTTCTACAGGTGGATGGAAAGCTTATGGCATAAGCCAAGCTTCTCTGGAGGTCACCCACAGTCACTGTGAGCGCTCGGATGCCTTCGTCGCTTATTCCTGATACTAAACTATTTCTCTCTCTCTAACCAACGGCATCTTTTTTCCATATACCTATTACTTCTAGTTCATGTCTAATCACTTAATTGAAAACATACTGACCAATATGAGTCTCACTTCCTGGATGCTTTCCTGGTGAAGGGTTAATCCCTTCTGTTGGCAAGTGATGTTAATAAGCATCGTAATAAAGAGCCCTGGGTCCATAGAGCGCTGGGTAGGTAGATCCCTTCCCCTAGGAATAGTCCCCTCTGTTCACCGAGTAGGCAGGAGTACTGAACTAAACTGCCTTCCTTCAGACTCCGTTGCCGCAATGATCTGTAGACATTGAGCTCCCTCTTTTGTTGCTGCCTGTGATTTACCCTCATCATGCACGAGGGTGGAGGTCAGCATCTGTGCTGAAGGAGCAGAGGAGGAGTCCCCGCCTAAGTCATCTTGATGATTTACATGCTGTTAGGACTTAGAATGTTGCCTGGGAAGAGGACTAACGCATATCCGCGAACTCCTCCCGACACAGCAGTAAAGAACACCACTCGGGGTATAAATATGTAGGAAGTGACAGTCTAAGCCCTCCATTACATGACAGGTCCAACGTGGGACTGCATTTCTAACTGCAGCAGCTACCTTTTCCGAGGCTGTTCCTTGCGGGCTGTTCCTTGCAGAACTCGGAGTTCTCCTCAGTGTAGGCTGCCTCCGTAGACGCAATACCTCATCCCGGTCTACCCAGCACCAACCCAGTCTTGAGAGCAGTGGTGACTAACAGCTTTGGTGGGAGGTCAAAAGAAGAAAAAGAAAACGATGTATGGGATAAATAGTAGCCATTTCAATACATAGGACCAAAAAGAAGGAGGGAAGGACAGATGAATGATTTTTAAAATTAAAATGGCTTTATTAATCCTTTGGTGGTGGTGGGGTGGTGGGAATGTTTATTCTTAAAATTTTAGATTACCTCTTTCCTGACTAGAATAATAGGAGTGAGAAAATTGCCACTGCTGTTCAGCTACTAAAAAATTTAATATCTAAGCATATCTGAGGACCAGCAACACAGTAGCTGCTTTTTAATCTTTCATCCTGAAATTAGCCTGCCTGGCTCTAAAATGTAGCCTATGATCTATTGGCCGCTCAGGAGTGCTTTAGAGGATTTTCGAGCTGGAAGGGCCCTTGGAGATGATCCAGTCTGGTGGTTCCAAAAGTTTTCATCACCAAGGGCACCTTTAATTAATTCCCCTTGTATTCCATGTTTTCAAATACCGTTCCTCCTAAATACATTACATTTATCCCATCATAATTTATTTTCCCATTGCTTGTTGCTCAGCGCCATTGATAACTGCCCGTTAGAGCATCTGGTCAGCATGAAATAATCAATATGACCACAATAAGCTGATAGATGCCTTCCCAAAGCAAAGGCACTCAGTAGTTGAGTTAGCCTGGGGTCTGCCAGACCTCTGGGATTGTTGCAATCAATCCATCTCTCTTAGGTTTATTGAATGTTAAAAATAGCTCATAGAACTCCCATCATGACCTTCTCGTAATCCTTGTGGAGAGCCATTCATCTCCTCCTCCTATAAGGGTGGGCAGATGAGGAGACTAAGATTTAATCACTGAAGTGATTGGCCCAAGGTCACACAGCACGTTAATGGTAAGGAGGATCAGAACTCGTGTCTCCTGAGCCTCCCTCCGTCCACTTTCTCCACATCCTCAATTTTTATGTGCTTGAAGTCTAAGAGCTTCATTAATAATTGCCTTTTCCTCTTTGGTGACAAAGACTTTTTAATGAGGAGATGGGGACAAAAAAATGGCAAATTGTATCTGGAGAACTTCGAGGACGGCGGTGTCGGGTATAGACCTTTTGGAGAACAGGAGGCACCAAGGAAGCTGGGATGACAGTGTAGTTTTGTGGCTAGGGCATAGGCTTAGGAGTCAGAAATACCCATGTTCATCATCTGGCTCTGCCACTCAGTGGCTGTGTGACCCTGAGTCAGTTCCTTATTACTCTGTAACATGTCTAGCACATAGGAGAGACAAAAATTAATATCCACTGTGAATTCATTAAATAACCTATAAAATAATACTAATAGCCAACTCTGAGTCCTGAATTTGTACCCAGCCTGCTTTCTGTGAATTGTTTTGGGCAACTCCCTATAGAGTATGTCCGGAGCTGTTGCTCTTGAAAAGGTTCGCTCAGGCAGTCAAATAGTGTTCGTGTCATTGTGTTATAGTGTGTCCCAGTCCTTCTAGATGGAGTCATAGTGAAGAGCCACCTCACTTTTTGTTTTTTCCCTTCTCTTAGCCAAATGGCTATGTCACTCTTTAGATGCCCTGTAGCTCCCCATATGGGACGCATGTGTTGGTCACTCTTAGTTAATAACATTTTTGATAGACAGACACGTACCTCCTTGCTACTAGGTCAGGCAGTAAAGTTTCAGTGATGCATACTTTATGTGATTTTCATTGGAATTCACATTGGGAGCCCTGGCGAGCTCATGCTGTGTTCGCTTAGTGAAATGTTGAGACATGGGCTCCATTGTAGGGCTTTGTACTGTCCTACGTGTAGGGTGCCATTCACATCCACCAGAGTGAGTTGTGCCCAGCCCGCGAGACTAGCTGGCCAGGCCCTATGACACATTCCACACTGGCCATGGGCTGTGGGAGTGAGCCAGCAACATTCTCATGCACAGCCCCAGACCAGCTTAGACGCCCCCGTCTTGGAGCGGCAGGCCATCTCATGCCCCCCACAGTGCAAAAGGAAATACGCAGTGTGATTCTTACGGAGGACTTAGGGTCAGGAGAACAGGTGAGTTTCCCCTCCCTCAGAATTTAAGTTAGAGTTGATATAAATTTCAGGCACAGAATAGAATCTTGGCTGGGTTCATGCAGGTGCAAATAAATTTTTTTCAATCTTGTAAAGGGCCTAGAGCAATCCTGGAGATGAAAAGTTATATGTTGCATGGCGAAACAAACAAACAAAATACTTGAAGAGCACAACATACAATGTGACAGTATAATGAGAATTTCCCCAGTTTTGTTTTTCTTGCAATATTGAGAGTCCCCCCCCCCCTTGTGAATGAGGAGATCGAACCTACCTTTGAGTCTAGTTAAGAATGGATTCTTGATTAACTGTCCAGAGATTCATTGTGTGAGGTGGCATTCTGAGAAGAGTCCTTTCTACAGACAGGAGGTATTAGCTCTTTAGCAAAGAAACAAAAGAGTGCACTTCTTACTGGCTTTTCTGAGCAAGCCAGGGGAGGATTGCAACACGAAGGAGGGCATTATCTCATTGCTCAAGTGACCGGGTTGATTGACCCTGGAGCTGTGCCTGAGTCACAGCTGACCTAGGTCAAGGCTCGTTGGCCACCTCCCCGATGTCCCTTCCTTTGCCAGATTGTTATGTAGAAGTGTGAGTGTATTAAAAAACACATGCCAGCTTTGGCTGTTTGGGGGGCATCCTCCGGGGTGAAGATGGATCTGTGCTCCTTGACTCAGGCAGGGATTTTGTCCCAGAGGGGAATGTGCAGGAGTGGGAGCATGGGCTCTGAGGTCTAAGCTCTGATATTTATTATACATATTGTATAGATGGCCTGGGCGGGATAGCTTACCCTCTCTCAGCCTCAGTTTGCTCACCTAAGAAATGAGAGTAATAATGCCAGTGTTTTGTGGATCCAATGAGATGCTTCATGAAAGGTAGGTGATGATAACAGCAGTGTTCTTGCAGGATAAGGACTGTCTGGGCTTGTAGACCATTTCTTTGAATGTGACACTAATGAGAAGACTTCATCTTTGGGGCCAGTAGCTCTCAGGGAAGAATTCTGATGCACATCTGCTGACCATAAGCTTAAACTCTATCCGGTACTCCTTTAGATTGAGGACTTGGTTTCAAGGGACTCCAGGTGAAACTGAGTGTAGACACAGTAGTGAAGAGGCGGCCTCGGGCCCCTGTGGATCAGCACAAGTGCCACGTTCTCGGTCTGGCCTCCAACTTCAGGAACAGGGACTGCCTACTCGAATAACTACTGTGTAAGTCTTGAGGACCTTGTCCGTACAAGAAAGGATTTGCAATTTGTGAGATACGAAACAGCATCTGTAGTTTCTCATTTTAAGCAGATGAATAAAGGCAAGATCATTTGATTTTGGTCCTGTCCTGGGCCACTTGACCTGTGGCTTGGTTTCCATAAATAAATTTTCACCAGGAGCATTGGCAGTGTCAACAGATGCCAGGCCAGGCCGAGATTCATCATTTCCTGGCAGTGCCTCAACCAATCATGAACATCTTCGGATAAATTGCAATGTTTTTTGTTTTGTTTTAGGAAATGGCCTTAAATACCAGCCTCTCTTCCCCAAAGCACTTTAAAAGCAAAATAAAATTAAAACTGCACTTAAACCCAACCAAGCCAGGGAAACGTCACCAAATGCCTGTAAAGGCTTAATGGGCAAGCTTCTCATCAGCTCTTACCTGGCCCTCGTGTTACTCTGCACTCCAGCCCACACGAAGAACTGGGGAGAAAAGACTACGTTGTGTTCTGCGTGAGAAACTTCCCTAAGCATCTAGGTTTAGGCCCCATTTGTCATTAGACAGTTTCTTGGCAGTACATCAAGCTTGGCCTCAAATCAGAACATCTCTTGGGGAGAAATCTGTATTTAGATGTTTCATTTAAAAATTCATCCTTGAATAACAAAGTATTTTGTTGCAACTCCTCCTTGATGCATTCCAAATTCTCCCTACCTCTTTTTTGATTACAATGATGTCATTAATAGTAGATGGCATGGGGAGGGTGAGAATGTGCCGGGGGCTAAGCAGCAAGCCGAGGGCAGCACAGGCTGATAATTCATGGCTCTTTGGGGCTACAGAATCCAGTGAATCTCGGGCCAAGAGCTTGCCACCCTGCCTCCCCTTTCGGGATGCCTATTATTTGCATCCTAGAACTGCTCTAAGTTGGCCAGGAGAGAAATGTCTTTTTAAGTAGTGGGCAGGAAATGAGCTACTAAAAAGGTATTTGGCAAGCAGATTAAATTTCCCCGAAGGCTGGAAGAAGGACTGACTTTTTGTGTCTGTACTGACAGCCTCTTCTTCCTCTTCTCCTGATCTCTCATCCCATTCTAGCCATCCCTCCATGGAGATGACTCTTGTCAAGGTCACCAGGGACCTCCTGTGTGACCCAGTGGAATGGTCCTCTCTTCCTGTGTCTCCTTTGATCTCTCAGTAGCACCCATCAGTTGATTGCTGTCTTTTTTTGGTTTACTTGATTTCACGAAGTTCTCCTGGTTCTCCTTCCTCACTGGACACTCCTTTGCCATCTCCCTTACCGGCTTGCCCCCTCTAACCAATCTCTGAGTGCTCGCTTTCTTCTCCTCCCCATGTGAACCCTGCACCAGTGATCTCATCTGCTCTCAGTCCTTTAATGTTTCATGCAGTTGGCTTCCATATTTCTTTTCTCCACTCCTAAGCCTTTCCCCCAGTGTGTCGTGCCAAATATTTTCTCTGAAGCAGAATACTCAAGAACTGTGAAGATTTCTAACTGTGGAGAACACTGATTGCTTAACAGTTTTCTCTTTTTCTCCATGGCCTTTGATTTCCCATTTCTAGATCATTCTCCTACAGGTATTCTTTCAACAGATACCAACACATAATCTGCACCTTGTCAGGCACAGTTCTGGCTGCTGTACCGATTGTGGGTGGGGGGTAGACAATAACAGTGTGTGCGGGGATGTGTGATTTCATGGGATGAGAGAGAAGGATACATTTCTTCATGTAGTCATTAATACAAATACTCATTCAGCAACTATGCCCTGGAAAAAGCTACAGTGTACCAGATGCTGTGTCACACGCGAGGGATACTGTGAGGACTGGGACACAGCTCCTGCTCGCATGCAGCCTACAGTTGAGTTAGGGAGTCAGGAGGCAGGCATAAGGCGATGATAAGGGGGCACCTGGGGGGCTCAGTCGGTGAAGCGTCTGCCTTCAGCTCAGGTCATGATCCCAGGGTCTAAGCCCCGTCTCGGCTCCCTGCTTGGCAGGGAGTCTGTTTCTCCCTCTGCCTGTTGCTCTGCCTACTTGTGCTCGCGGTCTCTCTCTCTCTCTTTCTCTCTCAAATAAATAAAATCTTAAAGAAAATAAGGCGATGTTAAATGTCCCACCAAGACGATTTGGGTACAGAGATAAATATAGGTGAGGGTCTCAAATTCAGCCCACATGTATTTTTGGGTGTGTTTTTACAAGGGTTGTTGAAAATATTGTTATTTGCCAAGTCCTTGCCACTTGCCCCACAGTATACATGAAGGAACGCTTTCTGGGGCTTGGGTCCTCAATCCGACTGTGTAACCCTGGTCTTGGTGAGCTGAGCCGGACTTCCAAGACCAGAAGGGCTCATTTTGTCTAAACTCGGTCTCTCTGGATTTCTGCTAAGCACTTTAAAGGAAGGGATCAGAGATGGGCTGGAGGGCAGGGAGGGCACCTCTACTCAAGCAGAGGGGTCTTGGGCCTGCCCCTGTCACACTAGTCAGGTAGAGAGAGATGACCAGTTTCACAGGGAGGTGTTCTGTCAGGCCGAGATAACAAAAGCCATAGTCACCCTCATTCTTACCTCCACCCCGCAGAGACACAGACCTCCAATCCTTTTCCTGACCAAAGTGTCAACTCTGTCCTACAGCATTGTGACCCATCCCCCCACTCATGGCCTTGCACTTTGTTAGGATCAGTTCTTGGGGTCTTAGTACAGATGGGGGAAGGAGACTGGTGGGCCGTTGAAGCAAACTTCTAATGGAAACCGGTATATGTGGGTATTGATGGGAGTTTTCCCATAGAAGGTGTGCTTTCATAGCAAGAAGCACATAAGAGGGGTTCAATTCATATTTGTTGAATAAATGACCATATTATAGTGTGAGCAGGAGTTAGCCTGAATCTATTCTGGGTAGCTGTTATGCTGAACACTAGGGAGGTAGACACGAATGACACCAGGTCCCTGGCCTCGAGGAGCTCGGTTCCCGGTTGAATGTGAGACATTGAATCGTTAACAAGGAGGTGCCACTTGGTGTTATAATTATTATAATAACAGCGAATGCTTATTGAGCCCTTACTGTGCCCAGGTAAGGTTTTGTATGAATTATCTCCTTTCAGCCTTACAATAAGTCCGTGTGAGATGTTCTGTTCATCCCCACTCCAGACGCAGCATCAGTCACAAGGAAGTTAATTTTTTGTTTTTAAAAAAGTAACAAAGCCAGGATTCAAAGCAGGCAGATGGACTCTAAAACCTGGGCTCTTCCGTGCTATTGTCGTCGCCTGCAGGTCTGGGCAGAAGCTTCAGGGAATTTAGACATGCACAGTGAGAGCTTTCTGTGTGTGCAGAGAGAGGCAGGCCGGGGGGGGGGGGGAGCTCGAGGGAGAGGCAGTGGAATTAGGCGGTCTTCTCTCTCTCAAAGGTGACTGAGCCTTAGCGAGAGCCTTGAGATGATTCATCTTTGCTCAGGCCAACTTCGGGGCCTTGGGGTCACCTGGTATGCCTACCCCTGTCTGTCGCTGTCAGGCTGCACAAGGGACCCAGGAGAGGCAGTCGGAGAGGTTCAGTCTTCACACGTACTTCTTGAACCTTCAGCTCAGCCAGGCTGTACATTTCATTCCTCACACTTGGAAGCACCACAGCCTGCCTGCAGTTGGGCCTCATGCCCATGGAAACGAAACCCCAGAGGGGTTTCATTCTTCCCATTTTTGTGACATTCTTTAAAAAAAATAAAGCCAGAGTGACGTAGAGCAAAGCGATTGGTGGGAGTTGGGAGAGGGGAGAAGGGGGCAGGTGTGACCAAGAAGGGGCTGGCGCGGGGGAGGGTTTGGGAGAGAGCGATCTGTTGGAGGGGTCACCCACCAAGTTTTCTGCAAAGACTAATGATTCTGGAAGCTTTAGGTCTGTTCCCACAGGGCAGAAGGACCACTCCTAGTTGCCAAACTGGGGAGTTGTTCTTTTGCCTCTCCTCGTTCATCCACCTGAAGTCTCGGGGGTGCTCAAGTCCAGGGCAGGGAGAGAAGAGAGGAGAAGCTTGGTCACAATCATATTCTGTCTAGACCAGCTTTAGTGATACGCACCGTATTTCTGCAAACTTCTCCCCTTACCGGCTGGGGGAGTTTGCCAAGGCACTTAAACTTCTTTTGATTCTTCCTTCATCTGGGACATGTGGATAACAGTACTTGCCTTGCTCAACTCACAGAAAGACTGTTAGGATCAATTGGCAAAGGGCTGGGCATATTTGATGAGAAAGGTGCATCAGATAGGACGTATGATGGGCTAGCTTGGATACCTACACTTTCTTCCAGTAGAATCATGTGTTCTGATTTCCAGCTTCCCAAGCAACCAAATTACAGAGGCGTTTTTGTAACCTATAGAACATTCCATCCAGTTTATTTCCAAAGCTGTGAGTAGAGAGCCACGCTCCATGAGAAAAACACTTTCGAAATAAAGTACAAGTTCCCATCAAGGTATTCTGACACGTTAGACAAGATGCCAAATCGTTACTGCTCTGCAGAATAATTAGGTGAGATTGAAAAGCAGTTGTTTTTTTTTTAAATCATGATGGCAATTCATTTGTGCCTTGCCCACGTTCAAACGAGGCATTTTTGAGGTGTGGTCATGTGGGATGAGAACATTCCTGCTTCTTTATCCCTATCAGTGTTTTGAGGAGAAGGCATCCTCTCCTGCTTCTTGGCTACGGCCCACTCCCTCCAGTGAACTCCCATAACATGGGGCCGGGACCACTCTGCCCTTCGCCTTGTGGCATCATTGTTCCTCTACTTGCTGCCTCCCCAGTTAGTCTAGAAGCTCCTCTAGGGCAGCCAGGTCTCGCTCAGAGCACTGTGGACAGTGCCTTGTGCCTTACTGATATTTGGGATTGAGCTCTTGCGTCGAAAGTTAAAAGCAAAAGGGGTTACACTGAAGTCTAGGAAAGCAACTACTTGTTTTTTCTTTTAGAAAAGTAAAACTGAATCTGTTGATTACAGAAACTTTTCAAACAGTGATTAGTCAGACCAAGGTAATTAAAATCATCAGTACTCTACCGCTTAGGTAAAAAAGGTTCATCACTTCACGTGGCTTCACGTGGCTTCACGTGGCTGGCTGCTGTGGTTGACGTGAATCTACAGAGAACTGTGGCAAGACCGGAGCCCTCAGTAACCTCACCGACTGGGGGGAAAGGCAGACACATGTGCTCGGTCCTGCAGGCAATGGGGAGCCAGTACAAGTTCTGGGCAGAACGCCGACAAGACAGAAATATTTAAGGAGTATTTGTCTGACAGCAGTTTGCAGAATTGTGTGAAGAAAATGAGGCCTGAAGCCTAGAGACCAGTTAGGAAGCCTTTGCTAAGAGGCCACACATTTTACTATTTGGCCTTAAGATAAAGACAGTGCCATTCACCCAGAGTGACCTTCTTCCCAAGTTACTCAGCCCGGGGCCTTCAAGAGTGAGACTCGGAGGATAGCCTTGCCCCCTTCACATTTACTGAGCAACAAGGAGCTCAGAGAGTGCCTCAGTGTAAGGGCAGCAGGCAGTGCTCGCTCTCTCTCTCTCTCTCTTTCTCTCTCTTTCTCTCTCTTTATCTGACTGGCTGGGCTCCCAGGCCACACTGCAGAACTCGAGTCCTAAGGGACATGTCTTTAACCTGCACGTCAGCCAGTGGGTGTCCATGTTAAGAAATGTCTCGGAGAATCTTCCCAGGTCTGTCACTTGTCATCCTCCAAGAAATTTAGATTTTCTTAAAAACCTGGATGTTCCTGGTCAGAAAAGCATAGAACCAAAGACATGTTTCAGGCTAGAAAAGACATCAAGACCTCTCCTTTCATAGATGAGGAAAGGAGCCCTGGAGAGGTCATACTTGCCCAAGGTCTCATATCTGAGTAAGTGACAGCAGTGGGCCTCAAATTTAGTTCCAGCTACTTCTACCACAGCCCAGCCTGTAAATGGAAGTTGCTTATGGGCTGGAGGAAATGGCTGGGCCTCTACATACCAAGGCCGGTGTTGCTGGGGGACAAGCAAGGAAGCCAGACTCACTGGATTCCTTTTGATTCCTGAGGACACAGAGCAGCGATTTAAAAACAACCAAGAAGCAAACAAACTCAAAACTTAACAAACGGACAAAGACATGACACTCCCAGCAGGCTTTTTTCCGCTTCGTGGAGATGTTCAGGTTTCAGAAGACACTTGGGAGGGACAAGGGCGCCGGTGGAATTAATCTCAGGAACAGTCGAGTGGCCATGAGCTCATTTAGAGAGGATACCTCATTGGCTAACGCCAGCATTTGCGAGGGGTGACCCACTCTAGGCGCCACGGAGGAGTGACCTTTATGATGCCGTGTGTGTTGTGGGGGTGCACAGGTGGCAGCTGGCCTTTCATTCTGTGTGGCCACCTAAGCTGCCGGGACACGTGCGCGGGAAAACACTAGCTCCGGAGTCAGTGCGCTGTGGTCATTCTTTCCTATTTATATATTTGATTGTTTGATCTGAGCACATAAACCCGGTTTTGGATGCCACAGATCGCCCTTTGTTAGGCTCTTCTCCCTAGGCTCGTGTGTTGAGGGTGTAGCTAAGGAGAGTACAACAAGGTTTTAGAAACAGTAGATTCTCCCATCTCTCTATCCTTGGCTAAAACGAGACATACACAGGCTTTCGTGTATCAGTTTACAGAAGCTGATGACTCTATTCACACAGAGCTCCGTTAAGTGTGTTGGAAGCCTGGAGCAATTTGGCCACGGAGAGCTGTTTTTCGGTTTAGAAGAAAACTCAGCCCCTAAACTAGATAATGTGACATGTTCTATTTTTAATGAGTGTATTTTCCTGTTTCAGCTTAGAGGTGTTGGTTCATCATTTTGATTCTTGACAAAAGGATTCTGCTCAGAATCTCAGCTCCCTGGTGGGTTGGACTTTTCACAGAAACATCTGCGCTGAGGCGAAGGGGATTCATGCCGTCCTAGACGGTGTTCACTAGATTTCCCCTAAACATCTGTAGCTAGAAGAGTCCCCGGCAGTCCCCACTCCCCAGCTAGAGATGGGCCTGCAGCCCTCACCGCTGGCTCGGGAGAAAATCGGCAGTTATTAAAAAAGACGATTCTTGTCTGTCAACAAAGGACCGAGTCTGCTACGGGCACGTGGGCTATATCCAGTGCTCAGGTGTTTCTCGGAGCATCTCCTCCCCCACGGCCTCATGCTCGCCGAGCATTGTGGGTAGTGAGGGAGGAACCAGCCCCAAAGATTGGCCTTGAGGGAGAAAGACATGATGAGAATTCTGATTATAGAAAATCCCTTTCAATTTATAATCCATAAGAAATTTACTCCAGAAGAGAATTGAGAGGGTTTTTTTTTCCCCTCCCACATTTCTACTGTCCTTTCTTTTCATTTTCCGCTTCCTGCAGACAAGCGGTTATTAAACGGAGGCTACGTGGGTACCTCGGTGACCCAAGTTGCTAGGGATACATCAAGTGCTTCAGCCCGTCGCCGCCGAGGGAGGCGTGGGGTCTCTCCATGGCCCTTGACTTTTCAACTTCAATTAGAAATCCGCTCCGTCCGGTTGTGCACAAGTTTCCCCGGCGTGTGGTCCCAGGGCCAGTGCGGGGCGTGGGCTCGTGGCTGGTTTGTTACCGTGTCTGCTCAGCGGCCTGGGTCCCTGCGTGGGGAGGGGAGTCCGTGAGTGAAAGCAGGTCGAGTTTTCAAGTGTGGGTTCTTAGGTTCGCCTGGCAAATGACTGTTGGTGACTTTAAAGAAAAAAAAAGAGACTAAAGGACTTTCCACATCTGTCCTCCTAAATCGCAGCATAATGTTTTGCTCATATCCCTTTATTTCTGCCTCTGCTCTGGATTCGGAGGAGTCCTTTTTGCGGGGGGGGGGGGGGGGGGGATTTGCCCCATCCAGAGAGCAGGAGATCGCTTGTTTCCTTCTACATGCATTTTATTAGCCCTCCGCTTTGTTGCCGTGAACATTAAAATAAACCCCATAACCTAAATTTTGCTTTTACTAAATAAGTGAACACAGTCGTTATTAGCTGAATTCAAGCAGCTTTTGGTTAGAAACATTATTCTATTATGGCATAAACACAGCAGAAAAAAAAAAATCAGACGCCCTAGCACAGCACATGTTTCATTGGGAGCTTGACAAATATGTTGGCCTCAAAGTAAACAAGCTATATTCTTTCCGACTCACTGAAGCGTGTTAACTCTTTCAGGCCACTTGCTGCTAGGCACCCAGTACCCTGCTGGCTTGAGTCCATGGCTTCACAAACTATCCATTTCCTGCCAAAGATTGGCTCCGAGACTGAAAAAGGCACAGACTCCTTGCTGCATTTCTTAGGCGAGTATTTATTTAGCACCTGTTCAAGCCAAAGGTAGTGCTAAGGACTGGAAATACACAGAGAGGTAGAAAACAGGGGTAGCCCCTGCCTTCAAGAGCTTTCAAGCTGTTGAGAAGATTGAACCCGCACGCCTGCACGCACGCGCATGCGCACACGCACAGCAAGGGCGGGGAAGTAACAGTTCATGACCCCATATGCCTGAAGATCAGCTTGAATGGTGTGGACCACACCGTTGCTGCAGAGTAGTTCAGGGAAAGGAGGTCATCACTGTGGTCAGGGAGCCAGGGAAGGAGCTCTGGCAAAATGGAGCTTGAACTGGACGAAGGAGAACTGGGAGGATATTGTGCACACACAGCAGAGGGGGTCGTGATGTTGTCCAACTAAGGTGAGTAGTGGTCGAGGGCCTCTTACTTGCTAAATGCAAGGACCAGAGCGAGGAATAAGCCAGGCACTATCTGGGCCATCGGGGGCTTATCCTTCAGTATGAAGACAATTATTTTAATTGTATTTTACTGACTGAGGTATTGCAAATGTGCAAAGTGCTGTAAATAAGTGGAGAATCCATTGATAAACTGCTTCAATAAAAGAGGTGATCAGAGTGGAGGAGTCTGTGAGTCTGGCCTTCCCAGGATCCTGTGGTTTGATCCAAGAACTGGAAGGTCAAGGACCAAGATGACTTGTTCCATCATCTCGGGTCATACAGACATTCATTACTGCTTCTAACAGCACTTGAAGTTTCTCTCTCTCTCCCCTCTTCCCCACACTAAACACACACACACACACACACACACACACACACGAGTTTTGTTTTGTTTTTTCTGCTTTCACACACTTGTGGACACGTCAGCCTCAACTTCAAATCCACTTTCTAGTTCAAAGATCCAGCAGGGATGGGCCAGAAGTCCTGTGTTCCAATGTCAAAGTGGCTTCGCTTAGATCAGCTGTCCCAATGTTTGCCTAGTGCGGCAAGTCCTATGATCTTGAGAAGAGAGCAAGAGAAATGATTGCCTTGCAGGTACAGACAGTCACTGCTAGGGGAGAGAGCCTACTATCTGGCCGGACCATGTATGTTGGATAAACAATGGGATGACTGCTGTCACTGGAAACCAGGTTCACCATGGTGGGAAGTGGTGAGAGGTGGTGAGAATGTAGACTAGAGAGAGAATAGGGCCTGTGTGTTAAGATATCGTTTTCAGGTGGAAGAGGGAAGTCTTTGTGTCTCATTGGTATTGAAGCATATTCGGGACTGCCTGATGCACAGAGAAACTGTGGAGAAAAATCCAGCCCTGGCTGGGGAGTTGTGGGCCTGGAATAAGCATTTTCTGAGATCACTTCCCAGCGTATGGGTCTTTGATTTGAGGCTCCTGCAGATTCCTCTGAGAGAAATGTTGGTGATGTTTCTCTCCCCACAGGGAGTGTGGTGTCCTCTGGGAATCAGGAGAGTCCAAGGAGTTGCTAACACCCCTGGGTTTGGCCTTCTACCTTCCTAGAGCCTGTGCCAACACCTTCCTACAAGAGGACTATGTCCTTCGAAGGCAGAAATGGAAGGATTCAAAACTCTACTGTGCCCCCCCCCCCCCATCTAGACGTAATGCAGTGCACTTACGTGATACAAACAAACCATTTTTCTTTGAGAAGCCCCCTCCCAAAATCGGGTCAGTTTTTTGTATTATGCTTCCTGCTCGTCTTAGACTATTTCAATTATCTATTTAATTTAAAAATTTATGAATTTTACATGTATAAAATTTTAATGTAGAAATTAGAATGTTTGCTCATTATGGGAAATTCGGGAAAGTACACAACATGCTGTCACTCTGAACACCGAAGGAGGATCAAGTTGGTGTTGTGTTCTATTTCTTCCCGTTATTTCATACATGCAGTGTATTATTTGAAAGTAAATGATAACAGTGTAGTACGTACAGTTTTTCATCCCCTTTTTTCTGTAGTATATAGTGAGCATTTCCCCATGTCAGCACGTATTCCTGGTGGTTATAGAGTGGTCCAGAAATATATTGAAATACTGACTTATTTGGAAGAATGTGATTGTCAGCTTCCCCGCTCCCAGATACCAAAGCAAAGACATAATCTTCATGTGGAAACATGTGACCACATCTCTGTTTCCTTAGTCCAGCTTTCAAGAATCGAGTTTACTAGGGGAAGGACGTGAAACATTAAGGTCTTATTACATAATTCCGAATTGCTTGCTAGAAAGAGTGTGCCAACTTCTACTCCCACCAGCAGCTCATGGGAATGGCTGACCTGCCTGGTTCTTTCTGGGGCTGTGGAGTAGCGTGGCTTGTGGTCTGTATCTGCCAGATAGCCGGAAAGCTTCTCCAGAGCAGGGACCGTGACTTTCCTGCCTTTAATGGTGCTGAACACATACCAGGCCTGATATGCATGTGTGTTGAATAAACCCCAGTAAAAAGGGAAGGTAGTACGATCTGTTAGGATGATGTGAGATTTGCTCCAGGTGTGTGGGGAAGCCAAGGGGAAATTCCTTTAAGCCAGTGTAAGAAGCAGCAGTGGAGGGATGGGATTGAGGAGTGAAGGGCTAGTGAGCAAGGTGCGTTAGTGCACTGGAACTGAATATGAGCAAATGGGGGCAGGGAGAGAAACTTCTTAAAGATAAAGGTGCTCTACTCCAGGCAGCAGATCCCAGGAGACTGCACAATAGACTGAATTGTTTCAGTATAAATATCTACAATGGAATATTAATCAGCTATCAGAAAGGATGATTACCCACCATTTGCATCAACATGGATGGAGCTGGAGGGGATTGTGCTAAGTGAAATAAGTCAAGCAGAGAAAGACAATTATCATATGGTTTCACTCATATGTGGAACATAAGGAATAGCATGGAGGACATTAGGAGAAGGAAGGGAAAAATGAGGAGGGGAGGAATAGAAGGGGAGACGAAGTGTGAGAGACTATGGACTCCAGCAAACAAACTGAGGGTTTTAGAGGGGATGGGGGTGGGGAGATGGGCGAGCCCAGTGATGGGTATTAAGGAGGGCACGTCTTCCATGGAGCACTGGGTGTTAATATGCAAACAATGAATCATGGAACACTGCATCAAAAACTAATGATGTACTGTATGGTGACTAACATATCATAATAAAATAAATAAAACAAAATAAAAATGAAATTAAATAAATAAATAAAAATAAAAATCAGTAGACTGAACCGTGTACCCCAGTTGGGTAGGTCTGAGTGTCCCTGGGGCCTAGGACAAAGTGAGACTGGATAGGCTCCAGGGAGATCAGGTCGTAACAACAAAAGTCAGATTTTTATATTTTATATATATTTTTTATATTTATTCATGGATTCAGTCATCCGTGTAACAAATATTTATTTTCATAGTGGGGATGCCTTCTTTGAACATGGCATTGGGACTCTCCCGTTCTGGTAGTTTGTTCAAACGCATTAGGTAAGGAAGCTGGTAGGAATCTTCTTGGCTTTCTAAGAGGCTGACTGAACCAGACTCATTCACTGCTCTCTGGCCACAGAGACCTCCTTGTTGCTCTTCAAAAATGCCAGGTGTGTTCCTTCCTGAGGGCCTTGGCCCTGAGCCTTTGTTCCTGTGACGTGGAATGGGCTTTTCTCAGACACCCACTGGATCAAATCTCTCATCTCCTTCAGGTCTTTGCTCATCTCCTGCGATGTCAGTGAGGCCTGCCTTGACCATGCTGTTGAAAAGCACAATCTGTTTCAAACCCTCAGCTCTGGCACCCCTGAACCCCCCTTACTCTGCTCGCATTTTCCTTTTTTCATCAAATTATACTATTTATTGTACTGTGCAATTTCCTTTTTTGTTATGCTGATTGCTTATTGTCTGTTTCCCCCCACTTCTTCACGGAAGCAAGGATCTTTGTCTGTTTTGGTCATGTTGTGCCTCTGGAGGCCAAGCAATGTCTTACACAGAGCAGGGGATCATTATATGTTTGTGGGCTGAATCATGTGATTGGCAGGTGACATTGAAGAGGAATTTGGAAGAGCAGGGGAGAAAATCCTCCATCCCCGGACTGTGGGCTGTGGACTCCAGATCAAAGTCTGATGAAACACCTTCCTCTGTTTCGTGGGGATGGTGGTAAGATCAGCAGGAGAGAGAGGATAAAACTGGGGAGAATCTGGGGTTCAAGTGTTCTGGGCAGCTTTGTCATGCAGGCCACAATCTCACAGCTCTTGAAATGAAGGGCCACATCCAGATGTGGAGACCAGATTTCCACGGCTGCTGTTGGTGCTTTTACTACGATCTGAGCCTTTCCTTGACCACTTCCCCCTCTGATTAGTGGTCTCGGCAAACAGATGCTGTCTGCCTCTTAGCATTTGCATGACCTGTCCCATAGCCCAACCCTGCCCTGCCTTCAACACCAGGATGCCAGAAGATTTTAAGAAAAAGATTGACTAGGGGTAGACTCTTCGGGAAGTGGCATGCAGGCCTCAGCGTGGGGAATGCAGGGGGCTTCCTGAGCAAGTTTTGAATTCTTTAGTGAATTTCGGGGCTATTACTCATCCCTTTTGGAGTGTGGGTAATGGGATGCAGAGAGAGCCACAGCTGGTTTGTGCTGAGTCATACACTTGTATTTGTACTTTGCCTTGCATGGAGGAATCCAAGGTTGCTTTACAATGACTTGGTTAAAATTAGCACTGTCAGAGAGCTCCTTAAAGAGTCTTGTGAAAAGTCTTCCCAAATAAATCAACATGGGCTTTAGTCATCCCCCTTGCTTCTTCCTTCAGCTGCAGATGATTTTAATGTGAAGGTAAGCCTGTAAGATTTTTTGTGGTTGCCAGCTTTGAAAATACAGGTTGTGATAAGGCAGAGGGGTAAGGTGGAAGGGGTCAGATAGAGGGTCAAATGCCGGCTTGGTCACTAATTGGCTGTGTGACCCTACCTGAGTTCTATAGCTTCCCTGATATTCATGCGTCTCATAAGTAAAAAAAGCTGAGAGGCACTGGCTGTGTAATTAAGTGGAAAAAATGTATATGGAGCATACTTCTTGGCACAGATGGGCCCTAAACAAATGGGAACAGAAATGATAATGATAACTGCTTTCCGTCTGTCCTTCAAATACACGTATTCCAAACCACACTCCTCACTCACTTCCTGCCCTACTTTCTCATTGAGAACCGCCCCCCCTCGAGGTCCCTGTAGCTCTCTCTGGGTGAGCACCATCCTCTCCGACGCTGTGACGGCTCATCGCTTCCTTTCTGTCCCTTCTGCCCGTACTCTAGTTCTGCCTCTCACCATTTCATAGAGTAGTTTACCAGTGGTTTTTCTTGACTTCCCTACCTCAACCACTTGGGAGTTTACCTACTAGCATGGTCCAGAGCCCCTGGTTAGGATGTTCCTTAAGGTTTCCATCCTATTCTCCTTGCTGGGTATGTATTTGAGTTATTTGGGAGTAGTACAGTACTACGTGTCTTTCAAGGACAGAGACTCAGTTGTGACATTCTGCTCCCCAACCTTTTGACCCAGGCTGGCACTGAGTTGGTACTCTGTGAAGACTGGCTAGAATTAAAATACATGGGAGGCTGTGACCAGAAATGATCGTATTTATTTCTTTATCTCTATCTCCCTCGCTAGCTATCTAGCCATCTAGCTGTCTGCGTGCTTGCTGCTTGCATTGTTGCCTGTTTTACTCCTGTGGCATGTCAGACAGAAGAAGCCCGTAGAGCTCATCATTCCCCAAGTCATGCGTCCAAGAGAACAGGGTCATGTCTTTGTTACTATTCATTGCTATGTCCCCAGCAGAGAGCCTCATGCTTCTGGTGATCATCTTTTCCAAATGTGAGAAAACCTCCCTGAAAACGAAGTCAACACAAAGAAAAGCTGAGATGCAGAGAAGAGAGGAAGAGAACTGTTGACATTGCTCAAACCCTCAGATCCTGTCATGCCTGAAGCCAGCTTGAATACCCCCCTCAGATGCCCCATTTGTGAGACAATACATTCCCATCATAAAGCTAATTTGAGTGATGTCCTTGCCATTTGCAATCAAAAGAGAACTGACTAACACATCCTCTCTCCTCTACCTCATAAAGCTTTGGGAAAATCAAAAGGACCTTTTCATCAGCTAAAGGTTATAAGTTCTGGTATTAAAGTCTCTCCGTGGTTATCTTTTTCTGCCTTGATCAATTCAGGAATGCAGAGATAGTGATGCCACTGGAGACAAGATGTCTTGGTAATGGGCTAAGGAGCGCCTGAGGTAGTGGGAGGTTTGCTGCTTGAGATGAAAGGAGTGGCATTTGAGCTGACATCTGAATGCCGAGTAGAAGCCAGACATGTGCTTATCTACAGGAAGCACATTCCAGGTAGAGGAGGCAGCAAGTACAAAGGCCCAGAGACAGGAAAGAGCTCGGTGTTGGTTTGAGAACTCTACAGAAGGTCCATGTGGCTAGAGCTTTGTGAACAGGGAAAGGGATGGGAATGGAGAGGGAGCCAAGTGTCACATGCATCTTTCAGGAAAAGGCATGATTTGGCGAATGCTGAGTAGCCCGGGCATCTACCCCATCTCATAGGAGACAGGAGTGGAAATTGGCAACAACAAAGACAGTAAGGAAGGCCCACGTTCATTCGATAAGATCACCCAGTGGCTGGCCTGGCTGGCACTGTGTCGTTCGGTGTAGCTGTGCAAGATGGTTTCTGCAAGGTTGTAGGAGCAAATCAATTGCTGTACTACCAACCTAAAAAAGTCAGTGAATCATCCTTCTGTTTTGATCATATAGTTAAATATATTCTGTTTGATCCTTCAGTAAGTTAGCAGAGCTGGGAATAAATGACTCAGGTTTGAGAAATAAATTAACCTCTCACATTCACTAGGGCTTAATTTAGTGATTGCCTCCTCGTTGCCCTAGATGGGCCAGTAGTACACCCAATCTCAGTGTAAGCACCTTACTTTCAGAATTTTGCTTGGTTTCCAAAGGGCAGTACCGTAAAATATGAACTCATAACATTAATAAATTGGTATTATGAAGCTCATCATACTTAAAAAATGCTGGTGATTTAATAGAATGTGAATGTAATAGAAGCGTATTTTTCTTTTTAAGTCCTGGGACATTATGCTGGCAAAATACCTTGAAATCATGTTTATTCCCTGGCACTGAAAGCATCCCTAAATGATTAATGTGCACATGTTCTGAATAAGGAGCCTGCCATATAAGAAGTCTCAGTGCTATTTAGTTCACCTCAATTCAGCAAACGTATATGAAGTGTTTGGTATGGATTTACAGTCCGGACAGAAGACTCTTCCCATTATGGAGAATGATTGGATTGGGGGGGGGCAAGAAATGAAGCAGGGAGTCCTCTTAAGAAACACTTCCAGTGCTCTGAGGAAGAGAAAATATTTGCATGAGCTACAGACGTGACAATGGAGATGGTATGTGGACAGAGATATTTAGGGGCTAACCTACCAGGGCTTGGCGACAGATTAGATGGGGAAATAGGAAGTGATGGGAATCAAACGTGTGTCTGTGGAGTCAACAGACCAGGGAAAATGTTGGTACTTTACCTAGGTAGACTTGGGAACATTTGAGGAAATCTAGTTTGGAAAGATGCTGCCTAGTGGACACCTGGAAGGCAGGTCTAGAGATGAACATCAGGTTAAGTCCTGAAGATGCAGCATTGGATATTAACCCCGTGAAAGATGGTTGCTAAAGCCATGGAAATGGATGGGCTCCTCCCACAAGGAAATGAAGAGAGAGGAGAATGCCCATAGATTGAGGCTTGCAAAGTTCTCTGCAGGCCACCCTCCATGACTTTCCCCATGAGGTCCTTCTTGATTTGGGATTCAAGGCTTACACTGTGGAAGAGGGAAATTTATGGGATCATTCACATTTTGCCACTGATAGCCTATTTGATGGCTGAATGATGGATCTTAAACACTGAGTATAAACATTGCTTCCACCGAAATACAGTTAGGAATCCCTAATGTAACATTTAAGTAACGTTAAGTATTTTCAGAAATGGCAAGTTATTTCTCGGAGAGGCTCATTTGCCAGCAGCAAAATCAGCTATTGACACCCTGAACTATAGACCAAGATGAGGAACAATAGTGCAGGGATTTTGTGTCCTTTTTTATTCCATGAGAAAGACCTGATTGGCCAATTTCTCTGGTTATTTTATGTATGTAAATTTTATCTCCCCAATGAATTTTCAGTTCTTCTGGAGCCTGGGTTCCACCTCATAACTGTGGGATCTCCCTGCAGCTCCTAGCACCGTACAGGACTAGTGCAGCAACATTCACATATCTCTTGTGGGAAAAACCACCTCCCAACAAGTGGAATTATAAGGGTGGGTGGAAAGATCTTTGAAACACCATCAAATCTGTTCACATGCCTGTGTGCAGTATTGCAACCAAGCCGTTCCATATATATTGACTTCCTTCTTATAAATCACAAGATACGTTTCTTAGGCTGAGGAAAAAAAAAAAAGAAGTCATGTGTGGAAACCATAGCTTCAAGGATTCTTTATGGCAGCAGTCAGAAATACCAAGGGAATTAGCAGTAATAGAGACGGGAAAGAATAATTGTAAGACTTACCCTAAGGAACTTGGTAATAGCATTTCTTATAATACATATCCCATCAAGATAGTCACTAAAACGTCAGGGCCACTTTGGAGTTAGAAATAATACCATAAAATGAAATAATAAATTTGCAAAGAACTTGATAAATAACCGTAGTATCACCACCAGAATTCACGCAATAAAATGAAGCCTTTATGAACTCTGGAGCTCATATTACGCAAGTTCTGTGTGGTAGCAGTGATGAGTGGGTGAATGTTCTAAACCAACTGACTTCTTCGGACCTCTTAATTCCCTGTAGGAACTTCAGAGACATGATATTGTGGTCAGTAGAGTTTGCTTTTGATATAAGTCATACTTAGTGGTTGGACAGATTGACATTAGCTAATTGTTCAATGTTTTCTGTATACCTGGCACTGTGCTATGTGTTCTATATAGATTATTTCATTTAGTCCTTAAAATAGCCCTATGAAGTAGGTTTTATCATTCTATGTTTATAGATAAAAAGCTGAGGCTCAGAGGGGTACAGTAATTTGTCTGAGGGCATACAAGAAGTAAATGGCAGAGCCAGTTCTCGAGTCCAGGGCTAAATCTAAGATCCATGCTCTTTAGAGCTAGGCTGCAGCACCTGGCTGGCTCGGTTGGTGGAGCATGCAGTTCTTACTCTTGGGGTTGTAGGTTCGAGTCCCATGTTGGGTGTAGAGATAACTTAAAAATAAAATCTTTTTTTAAAAAAAGAGCTAAGCCATACTGCTTACAGAATATATTAACTACCAGCCATTAATCACATTTCTGCTCTATGGCAGCCATGTTATATCCATTATTTTAATTAATCTTGCAAAAAGAAATCTCTTTAAGGCAGGGATTATTATGCTGACTTGATAAAAGAGGAAACTGATATTCTGAGAGATTAAGTAATTTTGTCATGGTCACACAGCTAGTCATTGACAGATCCGTGATTTGAAATTAGACATGCTTTAGTCACTGTTCACAAGACTTCCTTGGGTTATCCTTTATAGCCCCACCTGCGCCTTCTCCCCTCTCCCTGATCTCTGGCAAGAAATCTGTTCTCTCTTTAACCTGTGCTTTTCCTGTTACCGTTATTATTTATTACGATCACAAAACAATTCAAACATAGAGTATTGGTACAGAAAATAATGTTACCTGCTTTTACATGCCTATCAAAAAGATAAAACAAAGTTGGCATTTTGTCTACTTTGCCTCTGATCTACGCTCCCCCACTTTTAAAATTATTTTTAATGTTTTATTTTTAAATGATTATAGATTCATAAGAGGTTGTAAAGAAGTGTACGGAGAAGTCCTGTACACCCTTCCATACCTCCTTCCGGTGTTAACGTCTTACACAGCTATAGTACAATCTTCAGAGCTTATTCAAATTTCACCAGTTATACATGCAATCGTGTGTGTATGTGTGTGTGTGTGTAGTTTTTTTTTTTTTTTAAGCCCAACGTGGGGCTTGAACTCACAACCCTGGGATCAAGACCCAAACAGAGGTCAAGAGTCGGATGCTCAACCAACCAAGCCACCCAGGCGCCCCAGTGTGTATGTAGTTATATGTAATTTCATCTTCTGTGTAGCCTTGTGTAAGTAACCACCACCGTAGCTAACATACTCCACTATGCACAAGACTCTCCTGTGTTACTCCTTTATAGACATACCCATCCCCTCTCCCCCTCCCTCATCTCTGGCAACTAACCTGTTCTCCATGTCTGTAATGATGTTATTTCACATATGTTCCATAAAAGTAATCATACGGTATGTAACCTTCTGAGATTGGCTTCTTTCACTCAGCATAGTTTTCTTTTTATTTATTTATTTGCTTACTTATTTATTTGAGAGAGAGAGAGAGCGCGCACGCAAGTGGAGTGAGGGGCAGAGGGAGAAGCGGACTCCCCGCTGAGTAGGGAGCCCGATGCGGGGCTCGATACCAGGACTCTGAGATCATGACCTGGGCAGAGGCTTACAACAGAGCCACCCAGGTGCCCCTCAGCATAGTTTTCGTGAGATTTGTCCAAGTTGTTGCTCTTGGCTCTTAATTTATACATAGTACTAATACTTCTGCTGAACCAATTTTGAAGCACCTCACGCATTAGAAGCAGTACATTGGAAGCGGTAGGGAAATTTTATAGACAGATACTCTGATGACAGCAAATAATCATTTTCAGCCTATCTCTACTAATTGTACTATCTGCCAGCCAGTTGTTCACTTCTATTCATCCTTCAGGACTTAAGTTAAATACCTGCTCGTCTGGGAAGGCTCCTTTGACACTTCTCAAGTCTTGTTCCGAGCTCTTCCTTTATGTTCCCATGTCATCCTATGCTACCCTCATTACAGCATTTCTCACACCGCGGTGTGACTGTACATTGACTTGCCTATATCCCCACATGCCTTTGGGCCCATGAGAAAAGAGACTGTGCCTATCTGTCTAACAGATGCATCCCTCGGTACAATGTCTGATCCCACAGTAAGTGATCAGTGAGCTTTACTGAATGTGGGGACGAGGGAGATTCATATAGAATAAGCAAACCTCAGACCCCACAATGCATAGCGGCTGAGTGCACTTCGTGCAGAGGCATTTGCTTGTGATCCAGGACTCCTTTTCTCCTGGGAGAAGCAGGCTGGCCAGAGCAATGTGGGCTGAGCTGCTTAGGGTAGAGAACAGGCCCTGGGGGTCATAGGCTATAGTGTGGGGGGTTTCGTGCTCACGGCAGCAGGGGGCCTTGGTAATGGAAGGGGTCTGTTAAGTTGAACAGTGAAGGAAAACCAGAGAGAACATACATGAGCAACGGGCTTCAATGCCAGGCACTAGAGCTACATGAAAATGATAGTGAAGAACAGGTAGACAGGAACTCTTACATTCTAGTTTGTGCTGTGTGTAATGAGACAGAAGTGTGTCCATTGTTTTCGAAAGGTTTTGTTCCGAGATGTTGAAATCATCTGGTGGTATGGTTCCCCTCCCCCATCAGATACAGAGGCAGAGACACAGACGCGTGTTCTTTCCAAGGGAGATGGGTCAGACCTTAGAAAGCTCCCAGCAGCACCTTATTTCAGATGACGTGATCATGTACTTGCCTTCCGGACTCATTGTAACTCATGAAAATAGGGCCTCTTTTTCCGTCGCTCGTGCTGCTCTGGGGCTCCGACTGCCATCGTGAAGTGAGAAGACTCTTCTTAATTAGGGAGCTGGAAGCCGGATCTTATGTCATGGCAACCTGTTGCAGATGAAACACACACTCCCGGATGCTGCCAGGAGCCAAATATGCCCAGAGCAAAGCAACTTAAAAGTAAAAACAGGAAAATAAATAGCGAAATTCAAGAAAGCATGAGACTTGATGAACACAGCTTGCTCACCATTACCGAGCTGGAGGCAGTTGTCCAGAAGTACACTATCATTTAGGATTTGTGGTAAATTATAGGAAAATAAATTCCCTGAAACGGACTTGCCGCTCAAAAAGTAAAGTGAAGGTGTGGGAGGCTCGCAGCTAGACATGCATTTATTTAAGTCTTAGACTGCTTAGTTATTTGGTATAAGGCTGCTCCTTTTTTTTCTTGATTTCACTTTATTCCTGCATAATTAGCAGTGCTCTTTGAAGCCACTACACAACTGTAGTCAGAGTCGGCTTCAAAAAAATCTTTTATATTTTGTATTGTCTTTCTCTTCCACTCTTCCTTTCTGTCCTTTGCTCTTGCTCCCCCTCCCCTTTTTTGTGATTTTGGAACTACCTGGTTTAGTAAAAGAGCTTTGGTCCAGAAGCTAGAACACGTTGGTTGTAGTCAGAACTCTGCCCCGAGTCACTCTGTGAACTTGGGCAAATCCCTCCTCGTATGTAGAAATCAGTATTCCCATGTATACAAAGAGAGGATTGGATAACTTGATCTCTAGCGTTCCTTCTGCTTCTGCTCATACTGGTTTCATTGAAATATGATCACTGCTCAATTGGGTATTGATGTGATGCCTGAACAAGCAGTAATATCATTCTCCTAACTGAAACCACTTTTTTTAAAGCAATCAATTTGTCAAAAATGAGTTAATGTGTTCTGCCTGCTTCATATTAATATATCTATTAGTGATATCTCTGTCCACATCAGAAATAGGAATTTATAATCAATGCGAGCCACTGCCAGCTCGCCCTTCTCTGGCTCATTGCTGCCCCCTTCTGATGGTGGTCTATTAGAATGTGGACCCTTTCTTCGCAGTGTAGTCCAAACACCCCAGCAACGCTTCCTTGCATTATGAAGGCTGTTTTGGTTTTTGTTTTGTTTTGTTTTTTGTGATCTAGTCAAGCCACATCAGACATTTCAAATGGGTTTCCTTCACTTGCCAACTTCAGTCAATTGGTGAAAGATGCCAGGAGTCTATGTTCAGAACCATTGTGAGGATTGTGGGGTCACTGTGGACTTAGAATTGTCAGAGCGGCTGTTATGCTAGGAATTTGCCATCCCAGACCTGGCATGAGATTTTCAAGTCGTCTCCTGCTGTCTGGCAATCGACTCACGGAGACTATGGAGCAGATGTTGCTCTACGATCAATGGCCTCCCGAAGCTCTGGAGGCACCTTTGTGCGACACCAGCAGGACCAATTGAGGAAAATTACCCAAACGTCATAGAGCTACTTGCTATTTACACTTTGCAGCTTCTTGGGCCCAGGACAAAAATGAATTTATGGAAGTATTTGCTGTGACATGGGTAAGAAGGAAGCGTGATCCGTGAGGGTGCTTGCACCAGAAAGAAATTGGAGAAACCAAAACAGTTCACCATGGAAATGTATCCATCATTTTTTCTACGCATACTCTATGCTAGGCATTTGGCAAGGCACTTTACAGTATAGCTAATCCTCGTGACAAGCCTATGACGGGGGTACAGAAGTTTTAAGTAGCTTCCCAAAGTTCACACGGAAAGTAATGAGTCTCTTTGCTTCTCTAAGGGTGTGCAGAAATTGATGATGATGAAGAGGAGCCTGTGAACTCATCATCTCGAATCCTTGAGGATTTGGAATTCCTCACCCGTAGATCCTTTCTAACAGTGAAAGAGATGATAAGACAAAAGCTCCCATTGAGGCTTTAGTGGATCAATAAATAATACCCCGTCATTCTCCATCCAAGTTCTGAACAAAATGAGAAACAGTAGTGAGGCAGATGGATACGAACATATCACCTTGATTTCTGACAAAACTATTTAGAGATCATGGCTTAGGTCGCTGGCAAGCAGACCGGAATACATGTTCCTTCAAGCAAGCAGATTCCAAGAGAAAGGAGGGAGCTGAGCTGAGTTTGCCCAGTTTCTTCTTCCAAACTTATAAAATGGACTGGTTACTCCATCCCTGGGGAGGGGTGAGAGAGCTAGTAGAAAGAGGCCAAGAGTGTTATACTGCAAGCAGTCCTGCCATATGGAATCATGAAGATGGCACAAGACATCCCTTTAATAGATACAGAATGCACAGTTGAATGACTGAATGGCAGTGGGGTCAGTCACAGGGAAGCCTAGTGATCCAGACCAGAACCATTGCTTTGAGAATCTTCTAGGGTGGCCAGTTGAGTGGAATAAGCAAGAAATCTTAGCATATAGCTCCTAATAAATGACTCTTGAGTAGCAGTTTTAATATGACATCCTTTGGTAAACATCTCTAGTCAGCTGACCAAGTGTTCTGCCTCGTCCTAGACAGTAGAATCC
Source organism: Ursus arctos (assembly GCF_023065955.2). Taxonomy (NCBI): domain Eukaryota; kingdom Metazoa; phylum Chordata; class Mammalia; order Carnivora; family Ursidae; genus Ursus; species Ursus arctos. The sequence continues at coordinate 115,158,796 of NC_079873.1, forward strand.
TACTGTCTCAGCAATGCTCTAGCCCCCACCCCCACCCCAGGGAAAAGGCAGGCCTAGCCAAGCCTCATAACTACCACTCTTACGTATGTAAACTGCACATATGAACAGTCCTTGGAAAGAGAGCTGACATTTACCCATGGGCAAGAAGGCAACACTGTTCCCAGACCTACTGGTTTTATAGCAGACACGGTCATGTAGCAACGGCGGCAGGGGTTGGGGAGAGGCAGTCATGGGCCTGGGGACGATAATGATGAGGGTCCTAAGTCAGCTTCTTCCTGAAGTGGACCCTGAGACAGGACTTGAGCTCAAGTGCTTTACTTGGGAGGTGATTCCAGGAAGCCCCGTTATTGGAGTGGGAGGGTGAAGACAGGAAAGCAAGGACGTGTAAGCCAACACAGAGAACATTATGTAGCAGGTTCCAGCTGCAGGCGTCTGCGGTTCACAGGAGCTGTGCAGAACGTGCCTCAAGGATTAAGAACCTGGAGTGTTTATTTACCAGTTCCTATGTGTTACGGGCTACTCCTGGAAACATCCACTCTCCAGCAATCACTAACTCTCCAGCCGACCCCAAGCCCAGGCTGAGCAAGTTCCTGTGGTCAGAGGGTGCACTCTGGCTGGCAGAAATTGCAGATACATGAAGTAGCAAGCTGTCCGTGGGTACAGGAACAGGGAGTGCCAAGGGGATATGGCTAAGGTGTACACAGCACAGCGTTCGCTGTGAGACCGGATGGAGCTGACCAGGTGGATTTGCTGAGAGGATTAACCAAGCCCTCGCTTTGAACCGCTCTCCCACTGCTTCCTTTCCTCTGGAAGGAGCTCTTGCCAGGACTATCCCAACCTGAGCATGAGGTTTGGTGGTGTGTGGGGGGCGATCCAAATAAGAAAGATTATTTTCTCCTTCTTTCTTTTATTTTTCTGCTTGTACGGCAAGACAAGTCCAAGAGAGGCTCAGAAACAGTAGCAAGGTCTCGGCTTTACAAAAGCTTTGGAAGCCATTAGTGGGTTTGGAAGCTGTCAACATGCTGTCAGGCAGATGAGCTTTAAAGAAAAAGGGCAGAGATAAATGTATCCTGAGCCGTGGATGCCCCCGCCCTACTGTCTAGGGAGGCTGAGAAAGAATGTGTAGCATGAGGAGCTAGGCTTTATTCTTTGTGCATGGGGAAGGAACAGACAGAGGCCAAGAAGTTGGCCTACATCACAGTGTGGGCTACCTGCAAAACAATGGCAGGAGGAAAGGACTGGTAGAGTATTTGTGTGAAAGGCAGTAGCTAGGGGTGCCTGGGTGGTTCAGTTGGTGAAAGAGTCTGCCTTCGGCTCAGGTCATGATCCTAGGGTTCTGGGATGGAGCCCCGCTCAGCGGGAAGCCTGCTTCTCCCTCTCCCTCTGCTGCACCTCACCCCCCACCCCCCGTGCTCTCTGGCTCTCTCTGTCTTGCTCTCTCTCTGTCAAATAAGTATATACAATCTTTTAAAAAGAACGAAAGGCAGTAGCTGCTCAGGGGGCAGGAATAGGTCAAACCATCTGGTCCAGTGTCCCTTTGCCTGGATCTTAGTATTTTCTTGGCCGTTAGCTGCTTGCTGTCTAGGGGAGTGGTAAAAGGTGAAGGTGGGGAGCTCTCTCAGGAGGAGCCCTAAGACTAAGGTCTCTGAAAGAACTGATGATTGATCTGTAATTAGTGAAAGAAGTTTGTCAAAGGCACATGTAATATTTCCATGGCTTTTTGTATTTTCTTTATTTTTAACCCCGGAAGGAGAGGAATTATCCCAGTGGTAGCCTTGCTCTCATTAATGAGGCATTAGCTCACCTGGTTCAAACACAGAACAAATAATACTAACAGGATAGCACTGAGAGCCTTCCCTCAGGGTTGGTCTGGATTTAATCCTGGGTTGGAGGCATGTTGCTTCCATTAAGTTATTTCTTCCTAGAGTCTTTTCTTTGCACCAAAATCTAAAAACAAGCTATTGAATTCTTCCAATCATTAAGGATTCACAAAACTGGTCAAATCATATCGTTTTGTTTTGTTTTTTTAAAGGACGATTTTATTTTATTTTATTATTTTTTAAAATATTTTTTTTATTATACTATGTTAGTCACCATACAGTACATCCCTGGTTTTCGATGTAAAGTTCGATGATTCATTAGTTGCGTATAACACCTTTTAAAACGCTACTTATTCAATGTGGTAATTGCTTTTCTGTTTGCTTGCTTGCTTGCTTGGTGGGTTTTTCCTTCCCACCCTGTTTATCATTGTGACTCTGGGTAATGTAATTCATTATATTTTCACAGGTCCAACAGTAACCCAAATATAATTGGGGTTTCTAAATAGTAGAGGCTTTTTCTGCTCAGGTGCAAGAGAAGAAAATCATAACAAGGTCCTGTCCCTAAAAGGGGAACGATGCTGTCTGGTTACAAATGGGTTTTGAGATGATGTAATGAAAACAGTGTTTGCGGTTTATTGCTGTGGAATCATAGCTTGGGTTTGAATGAGTTGGCTTTGCTAGCAGCTTGTTTTCTCTTCATACCAGGATAATGTAAGAGTGAAAAGCACATCCTAAGGAAATGTCAGGGCCAAATACCGGTTGCAACCAGAGGAAGGGTCAGGATACTCTTTTCCAGAGTCTTGTACGGGGCTCTTTAAGGAGTTCTTCTTCCCTGGCTGCAGCCCGAGGACTGTTCCCACCTTCTCCCATGCCCCACCACTATTTTGAGTGGGAACTTCAGGGCCAGGCAGAGCAGAACCTGGATGGGACTTCAAATCTGACACCTTTGTGGTGACATAAACCCATGGGCTTAAACATAGTTGCTCAACAAAATCACTTGGAAGCCTATTAAAATGCTGATTCCTGGGCAATGTTTCCAGGATTTGGTGGATGCTGGGTGGGGTCTGGTAGTCTGTTCCTTGGCTTGCCCAATTTTGGTCAGTTCGTGTCCGGCTCTTCCTCGAGTCAATTAAATAATAGTATGTTGATAGAAGATGTTTTTAACTCTAATTCAGTTACATGTTTGTTCCTTTCCTTCCGATGGACAGCTGGCTTGTTGATTAATATGCCTTCAGAGCCCAAGTTTCTGATGTCAGTGTTCTGTTCTCAGATCTGCCTCTGATTTGAAGGATGACCTTTAACATCTCCGTGGTTGAGTCTTTCCCTGTCTTCTGTGTGGGTTTAACCACTCTTGTTTAGCATGCTGAAGGCAAGAGGAAAATGACTGTGAAAAGTTCAAAATGTAAACTGCCATGGAAACATCATAGTGTCAGTGAAACATGTACACTGTGCAGATGAAGGGGAAGACAGATAAGGGGATGAAAATGTCCATCTGTCAACGGTAGATTAATCCGTCTCTCCTTGTCATCTTACAGAAAATGATTTAAGAGGAATTACAGATTCGGGGGCCAAATTTGCCTGAGTTATTATTTTTTATACCAATCCCAAACATTTTTATAAAATTTGTGCTGCTTCTGGGATATACACAAAGACCAGTCTCTAAGAGAGCAGGAAGTCATTTGCTCAGGGACCGGGGAGAGGGTGTTACTCCTTAGTATCCCCTTTCCCAGGAAGGGGAAGGAGCTGTTCTTTCAGGACCCCTATTGGGCATGTATATATCCATTTAAGTCACGGAATTTTTTCCGAGTACCTTCTGGGGACAGGGGTCTTTTTCTGGGTGTTTATTATTCTAAGTGTTTCAGGACTTACAGATGTGAGGAATATGCAGTCTCTGCTTTGACAAGCTCACAGCAATGCTTGGGAAGTTTGGGGTAAATGTAAATTATTAGTTGCTTGTGATACAGGACAGTATATGCCCTGGAGATTCAGAGCAGTGAGGGGTCCCAGCGTGTTGAGAGAATGAACAAATACCTCATGGCAGGAGACCTGATTTAAGATGGACTCTGGAATTTAAATAAAACTTTGGAAGAAAAAAAAATGAAGATGGACTCTGAAAAACACACGATTTGACTAAATGGTAGGCACTGGCACTGGAGGAAACAGCTAGGACAATGGCCTGGCAGCAGGCACAGGCAAAGTATATTTGAAATTGTCTTCAAGGGGCGCCTGGGTGGCACAGCGGTTAAGTGTCTGCCTTTGGCTCAGGGCGTGATCCCGGAGTTCTGGGATCGAGCCCCACATCAGGCTCCTCTGCTATGAGCCTGCTTCTTCCTCTCCCACTCCCCCTGCTTGTGTTCCCTCTCTCACTGGCTGTCTCTATCTCTGTCAAATAAATAAATAAAAAAATCTTAAAAAAAAAAATTGTCTTCAAGATCTACTGAAAGATTTTCAGATTGTCCTGGAAAAAGGGGTAATTTTCCCTTTCTTGGCATAAGTTAGGCCTTCTTTTTTTTAATTTTTTTTTATTATATTATGTTAGTCACCATACAGTACATCCCTGGTTTTTGATGATTCATTAGTTGCATATAACTCTTTTTACTACTTAGTCATCTGAGGACTTGTTAGGCATCACAACACCTCTCTTGCATAAAAAAGGGCCTGGGATGTCAGGGCTTGTGAACTGTGGGAAGGAACAAATAGGCCAGCTGTAGGATCCTGGCTAGGATCCAGCACTGGGACAAGTTAACCACAAGAGGTCAAGAGGTTTAGGAAAGCCAAGCAGCCTGCCTTTCTCCCAGTGTAAATGAAAAAGCCTAGGCTTTGGAACCGGATTTCAATTCTGGTTCTGCCACCTACTTAACCAGGGTTTATCCTAGGCAAATGATTCAATAATTAAATATAATGTGCATAGTGTAGTTACTATAGCTGGTACCTTGTAAATTTCAACAAAAATTAACTGCCCAAGTCATGTTTGTAGAAGGCCAAGTTTCAGAGAGGGATGGTACGTGCTCACTTGGGTTTCCATAGGGCCGGGTCTATTTCTCTTGCTGTTTTATAATATATTATGTCTCCTTTGCATCTCAGCTCTTTGCTTGGCTTTAGGCAGGCTCAGGATGCCCAGTTAAGTGTTCCTGATATGACAGAAAGATAGACCCCTTCCGAACTTGCAGTGGCTTTCTCACTTTGGGATTCTTTCAGCGGATGCTCCCATTTTGTTGTGCTTAGACACTCTGGCCCTTACTTGAACTTTCTAATCTTGCTGGTTTTGCCCTCTCTGCATGGGAGCCTGACCATAACCCTCCCAATGTACCAGTGTTTCCTCTGGGTTAAGCTACTTTACTGTCTTCTTAAGTGTACTTCAGTCTTTGTGTGTGGCAGATATTGCCAGCCAGTCTTACTGATGGCGATCAAAGGTGACCGACCTGGTCATGGCTGGGGGCTTTGGGTGCTAGCTTGGAACCAGCCTGCTTGCTTGTGACCTTGAGCTGGACTCCCCAGCCGCGGCAACTCCTGACAGATAATTCCCCTGTGGCAAAGGTAGGAGGGCCTGTGGGTCATAGCTTGATCTATACACTTGGTCTATACACTCTAAAGAAGCTGATAGTCCAGAATGGTTCTCTCGGGCAGGCTAGCACTCTTGGCCAACCTTGAGCTGTCCATGGCACTTCTGAGCAGATTCTAAACCTTGTGATAGACTGGGAAGTTGGTGGTGTGAAGCTACAATACAATAACTTAACTTCATTGTTTTCAGAAATTATTAGGTCATGGTGCTCTTCCTGCTCATTACACGCTGATTCACATACATAGCCACCAAGCACCCACTAACATACCTAGAGACTAGTTTCCCCATGCTTTAGGAAAACGTCCTCATTTAATCTTCATAAACACGCTGCAAGATAGATTTATTATCTTCATTTTATTGCCGCAGAAAGTGGAGTTCAAAGAGATCACAGGACTCATCCAATGTCACTTGATGAGCAAGTTACAGAGTCACTCACACCAACTGGAATGCCTGCTCTTCTACCACGCTCACTGTGTCTGCATGCATAAGCCCTGCTCTTATTGGCCCTTACGGTAGAAACGTCATGTTAGCACAAAGATGGGAAGGAATACCCTTCCATAGTCTGCCTGTGTTCATCAGAATCCAGTGTTAATTTAATGCCCTGAATCTTAAAACATCGATGGGCTTTACTTTGGGACTGAATTGAACTGGGACCATAAAACAAAGTTGGGAAGCTTCTTAGTGGCATGTCATTCAGTCTTACACCCAAGAGCCTGCCATGGTGGGGACTTCTGTCATTTTCCCCTCTGTCTGGGTTTAGAAGAATTCTCAAATGGGAGGAGCCCAGATCAGGGCATAATTGACACCTGCTCTCACTGGGGATTCTCGGCATCTCCCACACCCACCCCTAAGCCTTCCAGGCCTCTGGCTCTGGATGGTAGTGGTGTAGAGGCTTTTGTGGTACTGATCATTATCTTCATGCCCCAGGGACCAAGGAAAAAGTACGGCAACAACAAATCCTTCTTCCGAGAGGATTTGAGCTCGCTGACTCATGGAGGAAAAGCAGATAGAGACAGCTAGATGCTCTGTGACACACACACCCTTGCCCCCCAGCAAACTCAGCTGCCCACAATTTTGTTTCAGCCACGTTCGTAGAGTTCTAGTTAGCATGTCTGAGCAGACGTGGGTTCAAATGCTGGTACCTAGCTGTGTGCTTCTTTGAGCTTGTTTCATCATTCATAAAAAGGGGATAGTAATATACATTCCTGTTTAATAGTGTGATTGTAAGGATTAAATGAGATAATTGACGTACTTTGTTATGTTTGTTTCTGATGAACACTCCAAAGCAGGATTTGAAATAAATTGCTTCAGCTGAAGGCAGATGTTCTGAATAGTTTGTTATTAATCCCACACTTCAAGACCCAAGATCAGGCTGACTGTGACTCACAAGCGAATGCAGGATAATAGCAACACCTGCGAGCTCTCGGACTGAGTGTCAGAACCCCGCAGAACGGATTAGCTCCTGCAGCACACAACTCTGGTCAGAGTGACTTGAAATAGTGGTAATGTCCCAGCTCTTTAAATTGCTTACTTCTACTGATATTACCGCCCCCCCAAATATGTTAACAACACAGTTTGTTGGAACTGATGTCTCCTCCTCCAGTTTCTGCCTCTCCTTTTATAAATGGGAAAACTAAGGACTCGAAGAAGGGACTGTACTTGGCTTCAAAGTGACACAAATAGTGAAAGATTAAAATGAGAATCTTTTTAAAACATTTATTTATTTATTTATTTATTTATTTATTTATTTATTTATTTATATTAGAGAGAGAAAGAGCAGGAGGGAAGGGCAGAGGGAAAAGGAGAGAGAAACCCAAGCGGACGCTCAGCTGAGCTTGGAGCCTGACACGGGGCGCAATCTCAGGTCCCTGAGATCACGACCTGAGCTGAAACCAAGAGTCAGATGCTTAACCGACTGTGCCACCCAGGCGCCCCTAAAATGAGATTCTTTTTTTTTTTTTTTAAGATTTTATTTATTCATTTGACAGAGAGACAGCCAGCGAGAGAGGGAATACAAGCAGGGGGAGTGGGAGAGGAAGAAGCAGGCTCCCAGCAGAGGAGCCTGATGTGGGGCTCGATCCCAGAACGCCGGGATCACGCCCTGAGCCGAAGGCAGACGCCCAACGACTGAGCCACCCAGGTGCCCCCTAAAATGAGATTCTAACCCCACTCTTTTATATGATGTCAGTGTTCTGATTTAACATGCTTATTAGATAGAAAGATATGGAAAATGATAGAGAAGAAAAAACCATGTGTAATCTCTCTCCACAGATAAATCCACTATTATCATTTTGCCATATTTTCTTCCTTTCTGTCTTCTCCCAATACAATTTCTTCTTTACTATGGAGACATAGTAAAACCCAGGTCTCCTGACCTCACATGCGATGCTTTTCTCGACCATGTCAGGCTGCCTTTGTTTCATAATTTTTTATTTTCTTTATTAAATTTTATTTATGTTTTATTTTTTTAATTTTTTAATTTTTTAAAATTTTTTATTGTTAGTCACCATACAGTGCATCATTAGTTTTTTTAAATATTTTTTATTATATTAGTCATCATACAGTACATCCCTAGTTTTTGATGTAAAGTTCCATGATTCATTACTGCATATAACACCCAGTGCACCATGCAATACGTGCCCTCCTTACTACCCATCACCAGTCTATCCCATTCCCCCACCCCCTCCCCTCTGAAGCCCTCAGTTTGTTTCCCAGAGTCCATAGTCTCTCATGCTTCATTCCCCCTTCTGGTTACCCCCCTTCTTCCTTTCTTCTCCCACCGATCTTCCTGCTATGTCTTATGTTCCATAAATGAGTGAAACTATATGATAATTGTCTTTCTCTGCTTGACTTATTTCACTAAGCATTATCTCCTCCAGTGCCGTCCATGTTGCAGCAAATGTTGAGAACTCGTTCTTTCTGATGGCTGAGTGATATTCCATTGTATATATGGACCACAACTTCTTAATCCAGTCATCTGTTGAAGGGCATCTCGGCTCCTTCCACGATTTAGCTATTGTGGACACTGCTGCTATGAACATTGGGGTGCATATGGCCCTTCTCTTCACTACGTCTGTATCTTTGGGGTAAATACCCAGTAGTGCAATGGCTGGATCATAGGGTAGCTCAATTTTTAACTTTTTAAGGGACCTCCACACTGTTTTCCAGAGTGGCTGTACCAACTTGCATTCCCACCAACAGTGTAAGAGGGATTCCCTTTCTCCACATCCTCTCCAACATTTGTTGTTTCCTGCCTTGTCAATTTTTGCCATTCTAACTGGCGTAAGGTGGTATCTCAATGTGGTTTTGACTTGAATTTCCCTGATGGCTAATTATTTTTGAACATTACTAGTTTTTGATGTAGTGTTCCACGATTCATTATTCGTGTATAACACCCAGTGCTCCATGCAATACGTGCCCTCCTTAACACCCATCACTGGCCTATCCCAATCCCCCACCCCCCTCCCTTCTGAAGCCCTCAGTTTGTTTCCCAGAGCCCATAGTCTCTCGTGGTTCATTCCCCCTTCTGTTTACCCCCCTTCATTCTTCCCTTCCTTCTCCTAATGTCCTCCATGCTATTCCTTATGTTCCACAAATGAGTGAAACCATATGATAATTGTCTTTCTCTGCTTGACTTATTTCACTTAGCATAATCTCCTCCAGTCCCTTCCATGTTGCTGCAAATGTTGGGTAATTGTTCTTTCTGATGGCTGAGTAATATTCCATTGTATATATGGACTACGTCTTCTTTATCCATTTATGTTTTAAAATAAGCTCTATACCCAACATGGGGCTCGAACTCATGACCTCTAGAAGGAGAGTCACACTCTACCAACTGAGCCAGCCAGGTGCCCCCAGGCTGCCTTTCTAATCAGCATCCTTATTTGATATTTGATAAGCAGTAGTTAGGTTTTTAATTCTCTAGGGCCTAGGCACTGCATTCCCGACATGGACAAGACTGTACGAAACATGCCCTGTGGCCTCTTCATTTTCTGCTCTCCTCTTCATTTTCTGCTCTGGTTTCCAGCTGGGATGAGGGCCGGTTAGAGGCCCAGCTTCACATAGTGGCCACTGACAGCGAGCATGCCCCCTGAGGTGAGGGCTGGGAGGAGCTTTGGGGCACTGAGAGTCTAGCACCTTCTTGGCTTTCTGTTCGGGGTCATCCTAGTGATCTAGTTCTTCCTGATCTCATCCTTACACCTGTTTTCTTAATGAGCCAGATGGTGGGGGTGAGGGGTAGGGGTTGGGAGATCATTGGCACCTTTACTTGGTTTTGAGAATTAAAAACCTAACTACTGCTTATCAAATAACAGGCATCCCTGTCCTGTGTGCCTCACTGTCTCTCATTGTGTGGCCACAGCTCCTGGGGGAGACAGGAGCCAACTAGACTGTCGTAGCCGACTTGAATTACAGGAAAGAAATGGGCTGGAGAGCCCTGCAGCCTCTTTGTTAGCACCTTACGGAAGGCAGCCATCTATTTTTAGAAGAGGGAAAAAAAGGTAGCAGCTCACTCTTTAGGGATCGGCAGGGGGGAGAACAATCTGCCAAACTCTAAAATTCATTTTTTTTTTTAGCTGGGCTGCAAATGAGACTTTTTTTTTTTTTTTTTTTTTTTTTTGCCTGCCTTGGTGCGGTGTCGTCTGCGTAATCGCAGAGCCCTGGGTGACCAAAAGGTGAATGAATGCTGGGGAAACGAGGCACAGAACTGCAGGCCCAGGGAGCCTAAGGGATTAAACTGAGACAGAAATCACTGGCCTGGTCACCAGGAGCATTGAAACCTAGTCCACCAAGGACGACAGTATTTTTTGAATGCTGCACGTGAACTTCCTATCCTTACAGCAGCCATTCTGTTCTTAGCCCCATTTTTGCAGTTAAGGAAAATTAGCTTTAGGGCTTAAGTGACTCTCCTCTGTGACTTTGGACTCACAATGTGAGTCAGTGACAGAGCCAGGATGTGATGGCTGGCCCGGGGGCAAGTCCTTTCTGACATACCAGACCGAGGGTCCGTAGACCGAGGGTCCGTTCACTTGATAATATTTTGAATTGCATTCTTTGGAATGTCTTCCCACGATTCTTCCCTGACGCTCTAAGCCTCTTTCACAAAAATGGCCACATGAGGTGGATACGTTTCTTCTGTCTCTGTTTCACCTGTCTGACACCCGTGAACTGGTCACCATCAATCCAAACTAGCAGAGCAGTATATGACCACATTGCTTTGTCGGCGGAAAGGGCCACATTATCCGGCATAGTCGTGGCTCGATGGCGAAGCCATACTACCAGACAGGTAATGAGAGTTCCTTTCCTTGACCATTGGGGAATAAAGATTAATGACCATTCTGACATGCTGTGATGTTGGCTTTCTCCTGCTGGAGACACGGCCGGACAAAGTGTTTTACAAAGCCGGAGCACGTTAGGGCCCCTGTGTCGATTTCTTAGTCCCCTGTGTGCATGAAGGTGCAGCGCGCATCTACTCCCCCTCCCAAAGTACGATGGGATAAGAAGGCATCAAACCAAAATGCCAACCATGTAAAAGCAGCCCGCTGAGCTCCCCAAGGGCAGGGTGTATTTATATGTGCATTTGAAAGTCCCTGTGGCCCCCTCGGAGGCTCATTTCCTTCTGGGGTTTCTGAGGTTCTGTGAGGAGCGCACGGAGTCTCGGTCATTTCCATCCTAAGCATAGCTTATCCTTGAGCAGCACCTGGTGCCGTCGGTTGTCGGAGTAGTCACATCATTATCGTGTGTTTTTGAAAATTAAAGTCTGTCTCACGTGTTGTATTCTAATTAGCCAATTAAAGAGTTCTGCTATTCCTTTTAGAGGAGACCTGCATAGGAGTGAGAGAGAGAGACTGTGTTTCATGGAAGATTCAAGGGGTCACTGCCCTGTTACCAGAAGCAAGCTTCAGCACCATTTATTTCGGGGAGTCTAGGCTCCATCAGCTCCCCAGCACCAGAACCCCAGATTTTAGGGAAATTCTGTGCTACCGAGCCCTGTCTGGACCTAGGTCCCTTCTCAGCATTCAAACCACTAAGATTTCCTGAGCCGTTCTTTCTTTTCCTCAAGGTTGCGTTGCAATTGTATTTATATCTATCGTGAAATCACTGAGATTTCAAAGTACTCTGCTATATTTTATATTGATTTGTAGATAATAAGTAAATCCCTAATAGAAGGAGTACAGACTCCTGACACTTGGATTCCTGTCACGTTTGAAAAAGTTCTTTTTTAAAAGCAACTCTTATTTTCCAATATATTCCATCAGATCGAGTCCTAAATCTTCACGGAAGAAAAGAAGCCCATGTGATTTGTTCTCCTGGGATGCACATGTCTCTTCTCCCACTAGCTTGGGAATTCTCACCCTCGTTGTACGTGAAAATCACTTGGGAGGGCTTCTAAAAATTACGTGTGCTGGCTCAACCATAGGCCACATAAGCCAGAATGTCTGTGGGTAAGGCTGAGGGGATTTTTTAAAAAAGATTTTATTTATTAATTTGACAGAGAGAGAGAGACAGCCAGTGAGAGAGGGAACACAAGTAGGGGGAGTGGGAGAGGAAGAAGCAGGCTTCCAGCAGAGGAGCCTGATGTGGGGCTTGATCCCAGAATACCGGGATCACGCCCTGGGCAGAAGGCAGACGCTTAAGGACTGCGCCACCCAGGTGCTCCCAAGGGGGGATTTTTTTTTAAAAAAGATTTATTTATTTATGTTAGAGAGTGGGCGGGGGGGAGGGGAGGGGAGAGGAGAGGAAAGGCAGAGGCAGAGGGAGAGGGAGAAGAGGACTTCTCACTGAGCATGGAGCTGGACCTGGGACTCGATCCCAGGACCCTGAGATCATGACCTGAGCTGAAATTAAGAGTTGGCCACTTCACCGACTGAGCCACCCAGGCACCCCCAAGGCTGAGGGGATTTTTAATGTGTGTCTAAGATCAAGAACCTATAAATTACAGAATTTTCAGGGCTCCCACCCAGAGTTTCATTGTGCAGCCAAGGAAAAGTTGACTCTTTATGTCTAATCTAGTTCTCTCGATTCAAATATTAATCATCAGGCGCTACTATATTCCACACAAGGCATAACATTTTTTTTCTGTTGATTCCTGTGAGACTTAATTAAATGTTTTTCTTTAAACTAGGAGTATTTAGCAAAATATATTGATGGGTCTCTCAGAGGCACCTGCAAATGATTGGATGGTTTTATGTAAGCATTTAGGTGAAACTGCCTACCGTTTGTGTTTTGCTTTAATAACATAGGCTAGTAGCCGATACATCTAGAATTCCTTCATAGATTTCAAGAAGCCATTGCCTGAGTAAATGTGATTATGGTATTTAGGAATTTCTACCAAGACGTTTCTTACGCAGGGTTTTAATCACCGTGACTTTTCTATTCTTCCTCTTCTTTCTTCCTATTTGTTATTGTACTGACAGAAAGTTGGAGAATAAGTAGAGTTCCAATTTAATCTAGACTTTTTTTTGTTCCCTAAAAACAGGTAAAAAGTTGATGGATGAAAGGTTAAAATAATTAGCGAAAATGAGATTGTGAGAGTATCTGTGGAAAGAGAAGTTGCAGGACTGGGCGAATCCTGTTAGAAAAGGAAGGGTGGGGGCGCCTGGGTGGCTCAGTCGGTTGAGCTTCCAACTCTGTTTCAGCTGTTCTTCAGGTCATGATCTTGGGGTTGTGAGTTGGAGCCCCACATTGGGCTCCACGCTGAGCACTGAGTATGCTTGTCCCTCTTCCTCCCCTCCCCCTTCCCCTCTAACTCACTCACTCGTGCTCTCCCCCTCCCCCCCCAAAAAAAAGAAAAGAAAAAAGGAAGGATGGTCTCCTTCAGAGAACAAGGGGCAGATAAGAATGAGATTGAATTACTCAACTGGTGAATGGTAAGTGAACCATTCCCTCAGTCTGTCAGCTGATGGGTGACATTAAGAACATTTGTAGGGATGACACGTAACAGGTACAACCATCACAACAACTGTGGCTCGCCCTGCTCTAGCGGTCTCACAAAAGTATCTGCCATCATTACTCTGCAAGTCAGCGGGCTCAGAGGTTTGGATGGTATCAAGATGTGCAGGAAAGATTTCAGAGTCACCCCTCACAACTGAAAACAAACTTCCCTTAGGTGTCTGTTTCCGTTCTTTTACTGGTTTGTCTTTAAATGTTAAGACGTAGGATTAGCTTTACAGATCTAAAGTGAAATGAGAATTGTAAGGAACGGAGAATGTTTTTTCTTTGATCTCCCAATCGCTGTTTACTCAGATTCACTCGCAACTTCCTTGCCTGAAATTTGTTTTCTTATATTCTACTCCTTCCATTTGCATTCGGTTGCCTTCCTTTTGAATCATAGTATATCCTTGTAATGAAGTTCTCTAAGCAGTAAACTAAGTCTTCCTTTGTCTGAAGATGTTGAAATTTTACTTTCACTCTTTTACCAGTGGGTTAATGGGGTAGAGACAACTTAGTCCCTGCTGCCACTACTCTGTTGCCGATGAGAAGTCTTTTTTCAGCCCGATTGTCTATCTTTTGTAGGTGCTTTCTTTTTGTTTTTCTTCACTTTAAATAGTTTTTGGTTTTCTTCAAGGTCCTATAATTTCACTACAATGTCCAGATTTCATGACAAAGGTACAAATTTGATGTTGTGTATCCTTCCTGGAACTTAGTATGCTTTTGAAGTCTGAGGATTCATATCTTTTTCTTCAATTCTGGGAAATTATTGTCATTCTATCTTACAAGGTTTTCTCTTCCCCCTTCTCTCTATTACCTCCTTCTGGAAGTCCTATTGGATGTTGGTTGGCAGTCCTCATTTTGCCTTAACCTGGTCTTCATAATTTCCATCTGTTTATCCCTCTGTACAACGGTCTGAGTTTCTTTTCTCAGAAAGCTTCCAGCTTATTGATTCTTCAGCTCTGCATGGATTCAAAATAGCAAAGGATTTACTGTTGAATTTTCATGATTTCTGACACATTTAAACTGGAAATTCAACTGGAGTCACTTTCAGTAACCGTGGTGTGTGTCATGGTGGAAAGAGCACGGGTCTTGGATTTTTCTCTTACTGATCGTAAGTGCTCTCACTTACTGATCGTAAGTGCTCGAGAAGTGTCTAATGAATGACTGATTGAATAGATAAATGAATCAGCTAGCCCATTCCCCTGTGTAAATGGGAAAACCCAGTCCCCGACCTCACGGAGCTTACACTTTAGAAGGGAAATCGTCACGTTGCTTTGTAATTGTTGATTTACCTGTATGAGTTTGGCACAGGGGTCAAACATGAAAGAGAGAAAGGAAGCCCTGTGTATTCAAAAGCTCAGAGATTCGCAAGGGTCCAGGACTCCCGAAAGTGGGCATATTGACGGACATGGGTCCCTGACACAGGGACTGCTATGGGCATAAAGGGAACATGGAAAAGGTGCAAAGAAGTGGGGGGAACTTATAACCCTCTGCTCTGGCCTCTGCCATAGGCAGCTTTGTCCCCCAGCATGCTAAGCTCGCCATCCTCCTACGCAGGTTTCCTGGTGATACGTGACAGAGAGGAGCGCATGATGGCCACTGGGCTTAGGGCCTGTGCGGAACTACTAGTCCTGGGTAAGATTCCAGCAAACAGCCCCACCCTCTGTGTCATAATTTAATCAGCTACATCGGTCCAGATGCTAAATACTGAAACTGGAGAGGAAAGAGGAATTATCGACTTCAAAAAAAAAAAAATCAGAAACAGATCTAGGATGCCTTTCAGCACATGCTCACTGATTACGTGCCAGACAATCTGCTGGGGATACGGCAGTGCAGGAGACAGACCACGTCCCCTAGTCACGTCCAGGTTCTGTGCCAGAGCAAGGAGACATGTAATACACATGTGACTCACTACAGAGCTGATCTCGTAACGTCAGAAATGTTCTGAAGGAACTACAGCACGGGGAACGGGTGGAGAGTAATTGGGGGGAGGTCTGAGGTGGTATGAAGAGTGAGACCTCAGTGAAGAAAGAGTGGTCCAGGCGGAGGGCAGAGGAAGGGCAAAACGCCTCCAAGGCAGGAACAAGTGGCTTATGTGTGAAGGACAGAAGAGAGCAGTGACCTAGGGGCAGAGTCAGAGGAGATGAGGTCAGGAAGGTGGGCAGGGCCCGTGGCATCTAAGGCCTCGGAGGCCACGCTAAGGAGTTCGGATTTCCTTCTAAGCAACATGAGATGCCATTGGATGGTTTTAAGCGGAGAAGTACCACAATCAGATGTTGGGTTTTAAAGGGTTGCTCTGGAGATGGTGTGAGTAATTAAGGGGAAAAGTGCAAAGATGCAAGTGGAGAGAGAAGTTCGGAAGCTGGGGGAGGAGGCCAGCGGAGCGCGGGGGGTGTGAGGGTGCTGAGTGGGATCGCGTTCCGGACCTCTTCTGGAGGTTGAACCTGCTCATGGAATGCAACTCGGGGTGGCAAAGAGAAACCCGGGTTCTGTACTGACCTGCCGCGCGGTGAGGATCGACGGGAGGAAGAGAGGTGAGGGGGTGGCGATCAGGGGATCGAGCGTCCCAACGGAGACATCCTGCGTGGGGACACGCGGTGAAGGAATTAGGACCCGATTCTGTGTGGAATTGTGAGTGAGTGGAGGTGTGCACACCGGTGAGTAACACAGTCAAGCCCGTGGCAGTCAGAGTGGAGCCGGGCATCTAGCGGGAGTCCTGACGTGTTGGCAGATGTGTAGTAAAAATGCTTTCGACTCGGATGAACAAAAGGAGCCTTGCTGACTTCTTAGGCCCTTAGGACCTGTGGTCATCTGTAACTTAAGTTCGTGTTCTTTTTCTCTCCTCCCATTTTCTCTTCTCAAACTTAGCTCCTTCTGTGATAATAAACCCAGGGCATATGCACGTATTCCCACCTGCATGGGAACACGGGCACATTCTCACACACACACACACACACACACACACACACACGAAATTGTGTCATTTCCAGTTTTCTGACTGAGAGTGAGCGGCCTCACTTAGGGAGCTGGCCTAGCTCTCTGCTTCATGCCTCAAATTGCAGGCAATCTCCTGGGGATGTGAGTTAGTTACTCATTTATTAGTAACCTTAGGAAAGGCTAAAAATAGGCTCTTTGGGGGGTAAATACACTGTGTGGAAGTTTCTTCTTTGGAGAAATCAAAGGTGAAAGTTAGCCAAGTCTTTTTTGCCACGGCCTGCCACATATATAATCATCTTTGTAACTCTGGCTGCTTTCTCGTTAGATAGAAGGCTCCTCCGGGTGTGTGTCATTTGGGCCCGAGACATCAGTTTCTAATGAAACCTTTCCTAGAATGGCAACTTTGGCGCCATTGCTCCAGAAATGGAGAGAATGATGCCGACGTGGCTGCATTTTTGCACTGAGGAACAGGCTGAAAAGCTGGCGTTGCCCAGCCAGGAAGATTGCTCTGTGGGATGTGAGGGCCTGTGCAGCCTGGCCCGTGTGCTTCGCTTCTCACAGCGGGGGGGAATTGTAATCGGCTTAACAATCATTACATTGAATATTGTATTTAAATATAGGCTTCCATTTCCCTGTGTTTCTCCTACTCATGCATATCAGCCTCAACCCACAGCCAGCAAGTGTTCAGTTTCTTCACGTCCTGATAAGCCCCTACCTCTCCACACACACACACACACACACACACACACACAAGCTTTTTCTTCTTCTGCATCTAAGCCCTTCCAATATTCAGCGCCTTAGCCCTGAATAAAAAACTAAATAAAGGCCAGAGGAGCTGAGGGAAAACAAGAGAGAGCGCTGAATCCGGGTTCTGACTCAGTGGACCTGACTGAACTGTGAAGGAGCAGGGAGGGGAGGCCGAACCCACCAGCATGAAGGCAAATGCCAGCACAGTCTTTCCTCAGTGAGAGGAAATGTTCCCACAGTTTCGGTGGAACAGTCTCCTCCTGAGGCCTTGCTATGGGCCTAAGAGAGACAACAGAAGTGAAGAGAAGGTGACAACAATAAATCCCCAAACAGCTTTACTCAATCATTCCACTCGCCAGCTGCCAATTGAATACGGAGGGCAGGTGACGCAGATTCTCTCCTTTCTATGTATAACATCGCTCTGATGTTTTATGAAGGTGTTAAAAGAAATGATTCTCCTTTTGATTCTCTCCCGCTTATGAATCTCCTCCTTCCCAACAAACTCGGGGCATTGAATCATCTCTAAGTGTGCTTGGGACCTTCTATTTTAAAAAAGGCATGAATGCTTTAAAATAATAAGAGGGCATCGAGGAAAAGGGAGTCTTGACATGTTGACGTAAAGGCAAATCAAGTGCCGTGTTTCTCCCTCAGAGAGCCGAGGTATAAATTGGGTGCGGGGCCCCCCAGGGTCTGCCTCAGTGACTGGATGGAAAGAAGTGTGACAGCCGTCAGTTCAGTTCACCACACACGTACCGAGCACCTGCTTAGCGCCTATTAAGGTGTCTGACCTGGCCCCTGGTGGATGTTCAAAAACTGTGTTAGCTTTGACCCTGTGCAAGTCACTGATGACACAGGTGAATAATACAGGTCGTACCTGCCCTCAAACAGCTGACAGATTTTCGGGAGTTAAAAGCTCAACTCTGTGCCATTGCTCTTCCTCCCTCCCCTTTGCCTTGTCTGTTTCCAGCTCCATTAGGAAATCTTAATTTGTGTTGTTATTGTTAATGTCAGAGGGAGCATATTTAAACAGAAGAGTGAATCTGCCTCTTGTAGCTGGAGAAAGATCCCATGGCACGGATTTAGGCAAGTGGGATTTCACTCCAGAGGCCACTGATGTTAGGCTAAGCTTCGTAAATGTGGAACCATTTGTCAGCAGTGTGCCCGGAAGCCGGAGAGGGTGTTTCCTGATCCAGCAGGTGTCTGAGAGAGTCCTGTGAATGTTTGGCCTCACCAAGCAAAAACAGAAGCACGGGCTTTGGGTTTCCTTTATCCCACAGGGAGCAGTCCTGGTTCAGATGTGGTGTGAGGCCAGAGACCCATCCACCCCGGGGTGCTTTGGCGGGACCAGCTCTTTGGGCATGTGTCCAGGTTAATCAGCAAGTGTGCCCAGCCTCAGGGGGCCTCCTGCAAATCTTCTCGCACCAACCCGGTGGAGATCGCGTTGGTCCAGCACACAGAGGCATGGCACGGCTGTGGCTTGCTCTGCTGCTCTGCTGACTCACCAATGCGTTTCCCTTCTAGATTTCTAACAACTGTGCCTCATGTCTTGTGGCCTTAGGGCCCCCTCACGTAATTGTTCATAGTAGTTGGTGATCAGTGGAGTGTGAACCATTCCAAGCTTGGGATCCACACTTAGCCAAGCAGAGCAGAATTAAGCACCCTCCCTCCCCTGAACTTATCACTGGATCAGAGAGTCAGACCCTAACTGTCACCTGCCATCGTCTACATTATCTCTTTATTCTTCTGTGTGATCTGCCGCTGCTCCTGAAGCACCGATTGAAGGATACATGGCAGCCATTCAGACAAAGATGGCAGACAAAGGGTTGAGAAAGGCATTCCAGGCTGGGGAGTAGCATGTAAAAGTTTCAGATGTGGAAGAGCAATTGTTTCCTTATTTTCCAAGTAAGGTCAGTGAGGTTTAGAGGAGCTAACGGTTGCATACCTAGTGAGTAGCAGAGGCCAGATTTAAGTCCATACGTGTCTAACTCCAAAGCCTGTTGTATTTGTGCATATGGCGCCTCATGAACGCTGAGGACATTGGCCGTATCCCATAAGAAGTGGGGAGCCATTGAAAGGTTAGGGAGGAGATTTACATGAAGAAAGCAGTGAAGATGAATTTGATGGGCATGTACAGGCTAGATTAGCAAAACAAGAAGCTAGTCATAAATTATTTAAGACTCATTACTTTGTGCTAAGCTACTGATATGTACTTTCCCCGTCATAATACTGATCAGAGTGGTATTTTTTAAAGCAGGTCTTGGCCACTAGTGTGTATGCTGGGTGAAGACATGGACCGTGCTTCTCTTATTCGCTGCTTTGTCCTTGGTGCCCACACAGTTTCAGGCACATAAAAATGCACAATAAATACATGATGGCTGAGGAAATTAATGCAGATGAAAGACGGTGAAGGAAGATTTGAAATGGTTTGGCTGAGGTCAAGTAGATAAACATTTAAAACATTAGAGTAAGGATGATAATAGCGACCATTTCATGAGTACCTGTTTTGAGCTAAGCAAGTGCTTTAATTACATTTTCTCAGTTCATCTTCACAGCCACCATGGAAAGACAGTAAGTCTTGTTACCATCCCTAATTTAAAGCTAAGGAATTTCCCTTTCAGAAGGAGTCAAATGGAGCATGGTGACCATAGTTGACAATACTGTATTGTGTACTTAAAAGTTGCTAGGACAGTAGATCTCAAATGTTCTCACCACACTTGCAGAAAAAGGTAACTCTGTGAGATAATGGAGGTATTAACTAACCTTATCATTGTCATCATTTCACACTATATATGGGTTTCAAATTATCGTGTTGTACATCTTAAACTTAGACAACGTTGTTGGTTTACTGTATCTCAATAAACTTGGGGGGAAAAGAGAAAGGGTAGAATGTTTGGCTACGATACCAAGAAAAAGCTGAGCCAGCATTTGAATCCAAGTCTGATTGACTCCAAAGCCTGTAATTATAAGCATTATATTTGAGGGTCTGGGGGATCTTGGGGGCTGAAGGCTGAAGCTGGGAAGTAAGGAAAGAGAATGTGCTCTCTGAGGTCCCTTTTGACTTACTTATCTGTGACTTTGAAGATTTGGGTTTGATTTTGGTAGCAGGCCAGTCTAGTACAGATGAGACGCCCAGCTGATGATACAGAAATGGAACTTAGACGAGAAGTCAGGCTAGGGGTAGAAATTTAGTAAGCCTCAGCATACGGACAACAGTTGATACCCCGAGAGTCTTTTCAAGACAAAGAATGTAGAGGATAAAGACCACAGGCCCAAAGCCTCCACCTGGGCTGATATTTGTATTCAGCAGACTAGAAGAGGAAGGGGGGCTAACAAAGGATGTGTCTTACACAAGGCCAGGCACCTAGAGTAGTGTAAACAGAGAACCCAAAACCATAGCAGGAGAACCTGGAAAGTAGCCTGTGGTTGGACATCTGGGTAGGGTACAGGCCCAATGGATTGATTATCTGGGCCTTAGGTTCTTTCCAAATAGTTCTGGGCAATAATATGAATACCAATTTCTGAAGGAAATTGCCATGATAGAACCGCTAATGAACTTCCAAAATGGGTTGCCAAGTAAGGGGGCCCAAGAGAAGTACTGAGCACACATACAGAGCCAAATGGGGTATTCTGTATTCCCAGTCTGAATGCATAAGTGTGGACATATTGGGGCCATTTAAGGAGCAAGACAAAGTTCAGATGTGAGAGCTGAGTGAGGAGGAGTTAGAAGAGGGAACAATTATTATTAGTGTTTTATGGTGACAAGAGGTCATACGGCCAGTAAATGTACTGATAAAAGCCCTGGAAAGAGAGTCTACTTAATTGTCCTTGCGTGTATGAATATCCTGATGGTATTACTGTCCAGAGAATCAATGAGTCACTATTACTCTGGGGTCTTGTCTTGTCTTTGGAGCTCTTAGAAATGGTCTTGGGGTCATTTCTTAGATAGTGTGTCCTCTTACTTTGGCCATCCATCCGAGAGAACAGATATGCCCTTCCGCCTAGAGGTATGCCCCAGTGGGGGCAGCATTGATGCCCACTTCCACCCAACCACCTGTATAATATGGTCCGGCATGCTCATTCTTGCCTCCATTACAAGTTTTTTGCTTTATGTTTTGAGTAGTTCCTGGTCTTTGATACTCATAATGTTATTAACTAAAAGGTATCTCTAGAAGAATCACTTTTTCTGCCTGTCTCCTATCTACTTAGGACAAAAAAATAAAATGTGTCAAAGAAGCTGACAGTCACATTAGCTGCACCATTCCATTCCATACACTGAAACAGAAATAAATTCTTTCAACTTTTTGAACAGCTTACCAACTACTGATGCAGCTGTTTTCATGGAGAACCTTCCTTCCTTATTACAGCTTCACTGCCAGGAAGGAAGAGAAAAAAGCTCAGGGGTCGCTGAAACTCACAGTGACGAAGATATTCGTGTACTTCCACACAGATTGCCCTCTGCCTGCCAAGAACTGCCCAATGTATTCCCACTGTGTCACCCTGCCCATTTCCGCCCTAGTGTGGTGCGTATTCTAAGGGGACATACTCCACATACACCTTAGCCTCTGACGCCAGCAGCTGTCTGCCTACAAACAGAATCATCCTGGAGAGGCATGCAAGCAGTTGTTGTTTAATGTCATTGTTTAGCTTTCCAAGTCCTTGTTGTTTTCCCGTTGTGCTTAGAAAGGGCACTGGTGCGTAGATTCCCAAGGAGAGGCAGTCATAAGCTCTCTGCTCCCTATATCCTTTTCTGTTCTACTTCTACCATCTTGTATGTGTGCACAGTGTCTTCGTCTTCTCCGAGGGGGCAGCAGTAACAAGTAGATCTAAGGTTGTTAAAAAGAAACAAACATGATATTGGACTACACACACACACACACACACACACACACACACACACACACAGATTAAGTGTCTCAGGAATCTCAGCAGGGGTAAGAAATACTCTAAAAACTTGAGCCGAAGGGACTCTGGCAGTGTGTCATGCCCAAGGGCAGTATGGCTCTTCTATGGGGTATTTGGCAAAGTGGGGGAGTGTTTTAGGGTTGTCATGCTGACTGAAGGCAACTCTTGGCACAGGAAAGTAGTGAAGAGGAAACTGGTGAGGAGGGCACAGGGGAGTTCCTGTGGAATTTCTTGGATTAGCAAAAATCTATGAAAAGTGATTAAAGCTGCTTCTCACAGTGTGGTTTCTAGATCACCTATATCAAAATTGCTCGGAGTGCTTGTTAAAATACAATTTCCAGATCCCCAACCAAGATACGCTGCATCAGAATGTCTAGGAGATGGACCAAGGAGTCTGCATTTTAACCAGCACTCCAAGTGATTTTTACGTGCACGAAAGCTTGAGAACCATTGGACTAAAGGATCTTAATTTTAAAAAAGAGGAGGCTGAAGGTCAAACTAATTGATCTCTGTATATAAAGTCGTAGAGAAAGCCAGCTCTTCCCATTGACGGAAGTTGGATGTAGGCTTGGACAATAGAAAGCAGTATTCAGGATAAATTTAGGGAGATAGAAGGAATCCTTAGTTCTTCTTTGAAAATATTTAGAATCTCATCGATTTAAACATGGCCCCAGTCTCAAAAGGCTTAAAAGAATCAATTTACAAAATACAATCTACAAAGAGTCAATAAACCTATGAGAAAATGTTTAACTTCCCTTTCTAGTAATCCAGGAAAGTCAAATTAATAAATCATCTATTTCTTAGATAAATATATTTTCAATAGACAAATATATTATCATATTGGAAAAAAATGAGTTCATTTGTTTGTATTTTACTGATAATACACATTGTTGAAGAGTATTAAATGAAGGCTGGTATTCAGCTGCAATTGGAAAAGTACATTCAAACAAACTTTCTGGAAAATCACATTGACCAGATGTGTCTAAAGCCTTAAAATGCATATATCCTTTGACCCTGTGATTATACATCTAGAACAAAAACTAAGAAATTTCATTGTCATTTGTCTGCACATCTGATTTAGATGCTCATTGCTGTCTTATTTATTATAACAAAAATGGAAATAACCTAAATGTTTCAACATTAGGGGATTGTTTGATAGCATATTATGGGGCCATTTAAAATTTAAGTGTATGATTAATTTTAATAGATTTGGGAAAATGGATAATGCCTATTAATGTCATGTTATGTGAAAAGATTGAGATATGGAAGTTTAGATGTAATTGTATGGGAGAAAAATTGACAATATGTAGAAAAAAAGAACTGGAAGAAAAAAATAAGCAAAGGTATCAACAGAGGATTATCTCTAGTTGGCGGGCTGGTGTGTAGCTGTTAGCTTCTTTCTACTTTTCCCAATTTCCAGATTTTCCACAATGGGCATGTGCAACTTTAGTAAGCAGAAATAAGTTAATTTAAATATGTCTGTGGCACAGGCTAAAGGCAGAGAAGCATGCAGAGTTCTTTAATTACATTTCAGTAATTTGAGGTGGGATGGGGATCCTAGATTTCATTTAACATAATGCAATCAGTTCTGTGCCCCCCAGCTCATATCAATACAGCATTATCTAAAAAGGAAATTTGTTAGCGCTTGCTTTCCCCTTTTGGGTACATTCTATTACTGGTCTCATATTGATCTAACTCATGCAATTCCCAGTGGAAAGGTGGTTGGAATGGACTAACTACTTGGGTGGTAGAGGAAAGTTGGGCTTTATTTATTTTAATTTACATTTCATGAATATCAAATAAATTAGATTGACCAGTAAGTTTCAGTAAGCCATCAGGAACCTTTGCAAATGAATGTCACCTTTTGTTTAATTTTTTCTGAGTATGCCATTTGCATTCTATTCCCTTGAGCTATTTATTGTTTGTAGTGCTCATAGAATTGCTAAATTAAATCTCTCTAGTGCTACTTATGAATACAGTACAGATGCAGTGATATACTTATGGGGTCATTTTGGCAGGAAGAACTTGATTTTTCAACAAATAAAACACAACTAAAAGTATTCATTAAATTCAAAATCACTGAGACCATACTAATTCCATTTGGAGATTAAGTCTGAAAACGTGAATCATTATTACAGACTACATTTAAAAGACATTGATTGTGCATGGTATGCAGTTTGATTTTACAGGTTTCAGGAAAATTAGAATCAGTTGCTGCAAATAACCGGAAGTGACAGAGTAGACAGTTAGCAAAGCAAATGGGCTGTATACGGTCTGTCACAACATGTACTTTGTTCACTTCTTTTGGTAAAGGGAGTTAGATTCTGATTATTTGTAGAACTCTCACTGCATTCTTCGTAATAATAACATGGTCTTTATAATCAGATACCTCTTTAACTTTGTCCTGTGAACATGGGGCTGATAAATAGGGCATCGTAGCTCAGATGCTCTTTTTCGTTTTCGTTTTCATTTTCGTTTTTGTTTTCTTTTTCTTTTCATTTCTATTCTTTTCTTTTCTTTTTTTTCTAATGAAATGTTGAGTCTGGGGACTAGTCAGAAAGACCTGGAAGAAGATTCTTTCAAATCAAGTATGTGAAAATACTAAGATGCTTCTGTGCCACAGGAAATAGAATTTAGAGGCTAAGGGGACCACAGGGGAGCCAAGTTTAGATACACTTCTATCTCCTGATTCTGGTGGAGATAATACGTACAATAGCCACTGGAGCCCTTGCATGGGGAAATGAAATACACGGTTCAGGCTAAACTGACTGAATCTTTGTCAGAGAGTCAGTGGCTTGCCAGCCTTCTTGGTGGATTGAGCTGATAGTCTTTTCTTCTGCAATGGGTTGACAGTCATTGCTACTACTTAGATTGTTGCTGTTCTGACATAAGCTCAGCCATAGCTGCAGTTCCTAACTATATGATAATCGTTTTGATTTTCACAGAGCCCTTTTTCTTATGAACTCCTGGAATATTTATACCAACTTAAATTATCTCCTTAGAAGAATTGTGTAAGGTAAGCAGGGAAGGTAGTACAAGTTCCCAGTAATCTATCTAAACCCCTTGGGACCCAGTGCATTTTGTATTACAGAGCTATCTGGGAGTGAGAATGGTAATGAATATTATGAAACAGAAGCTGTTCCTGGCACCCTGACTACCCTGGTCACCTCTTGTGGGCTTCAGGTTGTTCCCTGGCTTGAAATGCCTGCCTTCCTCTTCTTTGTTTTTTCATAATCATCCTCCAGCACTACCTCCGCGTTAAGCCTTCTCTTACACCTGCTGTTTATACTGATCTTCACTATGCTGAGCTCCTGCAACACTTGACTTCAGTAGCACGGATTCCCTACTTAATTATTCTCTGCTTTATGTGTTGTGCATATATATTTCACTAGTATACATTGTCTGCTTTTGGTCAGGTGTTGTAATTACTATTTTATATTGATCGTATCACTTAATCCCTACTGCTTAGAACTGGCATTTTGGCCATTTAATAAGGTTCAGAGAGGTTAAGTAGCTTGTCCATGGTTACATAGTTCATCAGTGATGAAACTGGGATTCGAACTCAGTTCTCATATGAATTCAGAACCTATACTTAACTACTACATTGTTGGGTATTAATCTATGCCATAAAAGAGCTCACACTATAACTGGGAAGATAAGAGTATGACATCATGTAGTCATTGTTAAAGACTGAATGTTTGCATTCCCCCAAAATTTATATGTTGAAGCCCTAAGTCCCAATGTGATGGTATTAGAAAGTGAGGCCTTTGGGAGGTAATTACATTTCGATGAGGTCATGATGATAGAACTAGTACCTTTAAAGAGTAAAGCAAAAGAAAAAAGTTCCAAAATAACTTCAATCACATACAAAAACTCTACACTTTTAACTCCCCTTCTACATTTTGTTTTTGATGTCACAATTAACATCTTTTTATGCTGTGCATCCGTTCTCAGATAATTGTAGTTATAGTTAAGTTGTTGTCAGCTTACAGTAGACTTTTAGAACTACAGTATGTTTTGTGTAAGTTTCATTGTAAGTATAAAACAAAAACATATAATAGAAACACAAAATAAAGAGAAGGAAATCAAAGCATACCACTAGAGACAGTCATCCAATCACACAGGAAGATGGCAAGAGAGGAAGAAAGGAACAAGGGATCTACAAAGCACCTGGAAAACAACTAACAAGATGGCAATAGCAAGCCCTTGTCTATCAATAGTCACTTTAAATGTAAGTGGACTAAATTCTCTAATCAAAAGACACAGAATGGTAGAATGGATTTAAAAAAAAAAAAAAAAAAACAACACCCAACCACATGCTGCCTGCAAGAGACAAAATAGACTTTAAGTCAAAAACTGTAACAAGACAAAGAAGGTCATTATATAAAGAGGTCAATTCATCAAGAGGATATAATAGTTCTAAATACTTACGCACCTGACATCAGAGTGCCTAAAAATATGAGGCAAATTCTAAAGGACCTAAAGGGAGAAATAGACAGCAATGCAATAAGAATAGGGGATTTCAATACTCCAATTTGAACAATGGATAGATCATTGAGACAAAATCAGTAAGGTAACATTGGACTTGAACTACCCTTCAGATCAAATGAACCTAAGAGTCATCTATAGAATATTCCATCCTTGGGGCGCCTGGGTGGCACAGCGGTTAAGCGTCTGCCTTCGGCTCAGGGCGTGATCCCAGCGTTCTGGGATCGAGCCCCACATCAGGCTCCTCCGCTATGAGCCTGCTTCTTCCTCTCCCACTCCCCCTGCTTGTGTTCCCTCTCTCACTGGCTGTCTCTATCCTGTCGAATAAATAAATAAAATCTTTAAAAAAAAAAAAAGAATATTCCATCCAACAGCAACAGAATGCACATTTTTCTCAAGTGCATAAGGAACATTGTGCAGAATAGATCATATTATAGGTTGCAAAAAAGTCTTAAAAATTTTAAGAAGATTGAAATCATATCAAGCATCTTTTCAACCACAGTGGTATGAATTGAGAAATCGGTAACAGAAAGAAAGCTGGAAAAGTCACAAATATGTAGAGATTAAACAACATGCTCTTGAACAACCAGTGGGTCAAAGAAGAAATCAAAGAGCAATCAAAAAATATCTTGAGACAAACAAAAATGGAAACACAACTTACCAAAACTTATAATATGCAGCAAAAGCAGTTCTAAGAGGAACGTTTATAGAAATAAATATCTACACTAAGAAAATAGAAAGATTTCCAAGGAACAACCTAATTTACACCTTAAGGAACTAGAAAAAGAACAAACTAAGCCCAAAGCTAGTAGGAGGAAGGAAATAACAGAGAGCAGGGCAGAAATAAATTAACTAGAGACCAGAAGGGCAATAAAAAAAGATTGATGAAATTAAGAATTGGTTCTTTGGAAAGTTAAATAAAATTGACAAACCTTTAGTTAGACTAAGAAAAAAGAAGACTCAAAGAAATAAAGTCAGGAGTAAAAGAGGAGACATTATAGCTGATGCCACAGAAATACAAAGGATCATAAGGGACTCCTATGAACAATTATATGCCAACAAATTGGATAACCTAGAAGGAAACCAGAAGAAATGGATAAACTCCAAAAAACATACACCTACTAAGACTGAATCATGAAGAAATAGAAAATCTGACCAGATATATCATGAGTAAGGAGATTAAATCAGCAGTTAAAAACCTCCCGAGAAAGAGAATCCCGGGACCAGATGGAATTCACTGGTGAATGTAACAAACATTTGAAGAAGAATTAATACTGATCCTTCTCAAACTCTTCCAAAAAATTGAATTGTAGGGAACACTTCCAAACTCACTTTAGGAGGCCCATAATATCCATAATAATAAAGCTGGACAGAGCACTGTGAGGAAAGAAAACTAGAGGCCAATGTCTCTGGTAAACATAGAGGCAAAACTCCTCAACAAAATACTAGCAAAACAAATTTAATCCCAAGTGAGAGTTATCCCTGGGATGGAAGGATGGTTTCACATATGCAGGTCAATTAATGTGATATACCACATTAACAAAATGGAGGATTAAATCACTTGATTGTCTCGATAGAGAAAAAGCATTTGATAAAATTTAACATCCTTTCATGATAAAAACTGTCAACAATAGTATAAAAAAGAATGAAACACTTAGAAATAAATATAACCAAGGAGGTGAAAGATCGATACACTAAAAACTAATTAATGAAGAAATTGAAGAAGACACAAATAAATGGAAAGATATCCCATGTTCAAGGGTTGGAAGAATTAATATTGTTAAAATGTCAAAGCAACCTCCAGATTCAATGCAATAACTGTGAAGAGTCCAATGGCATTTTCACAGAGGTAGGAAAAGAATCCCAAAATTCATATGGAACTACCAAAGACCCCTAATAGCTAAAGTAATCTTGAGCAAGAAGAGCAAAGCTGGAGGCAGCAAACCTCCAGATTTCAAACTGTATATTACAAAGCTACAGTAATAAAACAGTATGGTGTTGGCATTAAATATAGGCACATAAACCAATGGAACAGAATAGTAACCCAGAAATAAACCCACGAATATATGGTGAACTAATTTTTGCAAAGGGTGGTCAGGAATACATAATGGGGAAAAGATAGTTTCTTTGATAAATGGTGCTAGTAAAACTGGATATCCACTTGAAAAAGAATGAAATTGGACCCTTACCTTATACCACACTCAAAAATCAATTCAAAATAGATTAAAGACATACATATAAAACCTGAAACTGTAAAACTCCTAGAAGAAAACACAGGGGGAAAGCTTCTTGACAATGACCTTGGCAATGATTTTTTGGATCTGACACCAAAAGCACAGGAACTAAAGCAACAATAAACAAGTGGGCTGCATCAAACCAAATAATCTCTGCACATCAAAGGAAACAATAAAATGAAAAAGTAACTTGTGGAATGGGAGAAAATATTTGCAAGCCATATATCGAATAAGGGTTTAATATACAGTGTAAATAAAGAATACTTATAATTCAATGGCAAAAACAAAACAGACATAGAGCCCAATTAAAAAATGAACAAGGGCTCCGAATTAAACATTTTTCCAAAGAAGACCTACAAATAGCCAACAGGTAATGAAAAGATGCATAACATCACTAATCAGGGGAATGCAAATCAAAACCACAATAAGATACCACCTCACACCTATGAGAATAGCTATTTTCAAAAAGTCAGAAAATTACAAGTATTTGCAAAGATGTGGAGAAAAGGAAACCCTTATGATGGGAATGTCAATTGGTATAGCCATTATGGAAAACAGTATGAAGTTCCCTCAAAAAGTACCCTTATCTCAGATTTCCAGCTTTCAGAACTTTGAGAAATAAATTTCTGGGGGTGCCTGGGTGGCTCATTCGGTTAAGTGTCTGCCTTCAGCTCAGGTCATGATCCCAGGGTCCTGGCATCGAGCCCCACGTTGGCCTACCTGCTCAGCGGGGAGTCTGCTTCTCACTCTCCTTCCCGCTTGTGCTCTCTTCCACTATCTCTGTCTCTATCTCTCTCTCAAATAAATAAAGTCTTAAAAAAAAAGAAAGAAAGGAATTTCTGTTTCGTAAGCTGTCCACTCTGGTATTTTGTTATGCCAACCTGGGCAGGCTTAGTCATTTTCCTTAACATATTGAAACAGAGCCAGCAACCTCTTGGGTCATCAATATTTGTATGTTGCTTGATTGCTTACTGAACCTCTTTAAGGGCCAGCATTGGCGTATCTTAGTTTGGAACATGGAAAGTATACTGAAAATATTTCTGGGATGATGCTTTTCAATACCGGTTTGTGTAATTATGCAAAAAATACTACAGCTTGGGCAAGTTACTTAACCTCTCTGTGCCTTAATTGACTCATCCGTAAGATGAAAATAATAATAGTACCTCCCTCATAGGGTCATTGTGCCGAATAAATGAATTAATATATGCACAGTACTTAGAACAGTACCTGGCAAAGAGAAAGCCCTATAGGTTTCCATTGGTATTGTTGGTGTTATTGGTTGTGTGTACAACTGTATACAAACTGGAAAGGGATGGTTGTGATAATGACACCAGGGCTCCATATGTCTTAGGGAGAGGCAAGTCCTGGCACTGTTTCATATGCAATTTGGCACAGTGCTTAATACATGACAGGCATTACAAAAATCTTTGTAGAATGAATGCATTGTGGAATGATCTCAAACCCTCAAAGTGCTGAAATATCTATGTAGAAAAAGTTCAAGGGGGGCGCCTGAGTGGCACAGAGGTTAAGGGTCTGCCTTCGGCTCAGGGCGTGATCCTGGCGTTCTGGGATCGAGCCCCACATCAGGCTCCTCCGCTATGAGCCTGCTTCTTCCTCTCCCACTCCCCCTGCTTGTGTTCCCTCTCTCACTGGCTGTCTCTATCTCTGTTGAATAAATAAATAAAATCTAAAAAAAAAAAAAAAAAAAAGTTCAAAAGGTAGAGGTTGGATATCTTTGCCTCATTTTTAAAATGAGTGTATTTCCAATGTACACTAATATCCGGTCTTTCCCTCCGATCTGAGCCCCCAAAGCCCAATTTCTAGTTCAGCACCATGGCAGTGCCCCTTTTTCATGACAGCTATTTCTCTGTTCTAGCCTTGATGTACACTTAGAAGCAAGGATACCACAGTAATAAGTCTGTTCTCTGGCATATGAATGCTAATGATTTTTCTTGGAGCTCTCCATGCCTGCTGCTTTGAGTTACTTGTCATTTCCTTTATGGGCCTGTTGAAGAGAGCTGGGCTGTGGGATGTGTCATGAAAGCCACATGCATTGTCTTCCCTAAGACACCAGGGAAATTGGATGGGTTTTCTTTTTGTAGGATTCTAAGGAGATGCCCTTCTAATCTTGGAAAGACTGCCCATTGTTACCCTTGAGGTGTGTCGTGGTGGCATCAAATCAAAAGACTTTTGTTTTGGGAGGGAACACAATCAAATATTCTTGTTGGGAGGCACCTTTGAGACCATCTGGTTGAAATATCTCTCTAAGGCGTGGACCATGTTTGCCTCGTTTTCCTTTTTATCCTCAGTGCATAGCATAGAGCAGAAATTTGATAGATGTCTGTTGATTAAGTGAATATTTTGCAAGCTGAGGTCTAGAAAACCTTTATGTTGGCCTATTTGGATTTGGCCATTCTCATCTGTCCTGCAGCAAAGAAAGTCTTTTCTCTCCACATGCACCCTCATTCCGAATTATCCAGCTCTCTTCTGTACCCCCACACATCCTCAATTTCCTCGACTACAGCACTTGCTGTACAATTATGTCTCTCTGTCTTTCTGCCTCTATTCTAATCCATTTAGTTCTGTGTCTGTCTTGTCCACTGCTGCATTCCCAGTGCTGAGCCAGTGGTTGGTGCTGAAAAAAATATTAGTTGGATGAATGATCTTAACGCCTGTGGTGTACAGCAAAAATAATTACAGTGCCACACATCATATTTATGTCACACAAAGGGCATCTTCTGGACAAAGATATCAGAAGAATGGTGGAATTCATGGGACATCTACTAGGGAATGGGTTGGTCATTGAGTTTCTTCATTTGTAACACAGGAACAATAATAATAGTGAATTCTCAGGAAGGTCGTAGAAGTTCAGTGGGAAGATCCTGTAAAGGGAACTAATTCAGGACTTTTATAGTAGCAGGCAGAAGTTTGCTTTTCCCCTCACCTTCACTTCTATGAGCAGGCAGAAAGATGGGGAAGAAGCAAAAATGGCAGTACCATGGGAAGCAAGCAAAGATGACACCTCTTTCTTCGCCCCACTTCTTTCCCCTCTCCATCATCCTTGCTAAGCCAAAAGGAGTGGTAAATGCCAGCCATCAACCTTAGGGAGTCTGGGAAGCACCACCTGAGATGAGGGCCTGCTGAGCATGGGTCTTAGAGCTCAGTACAGTAGAGCACTAAGCCAGGTTCCAGGGAAGCTGGAGGAATAGGAGCCTAGGGGCTCAAATGCTAGAGGTAGATGGTGATGGTCTGAGGACAGGAAAGTTCCCTTGTCATCATAATGAGGTAGATGGGTGTCTGCAAACACTGAGGTTAAGTGCTGGCTTTCTCAGTTTCAGTATCTGAGAATCTGTTCCAGTACATTTTTCCTATTAAGTAGTAGGGCTAGCAAAGTGATATTCTTAAGAGCATTAGAATGGAATGATACTACAGCATGGCAACCGTCTGAACTAGCAACCAGAGAGATCTGTGAAAGGGCAAGGTAGAAAGGAGGGTCATTTTCATTTCGTCTGCTTCTCATTCATTCATTTACTTTTCTGTGCACTCATTCATGCACCAAACATTTAATAAGCTGTTCGAGTAGGTTAACATTTGGCTGAAGAACAAGAGATATACTGGTGATCAAGGTAAACCTGAGCCCCTGCCCTGGTGATATTTACAATCCAGCAGGAAGGATGAAATCACCATACAAACGTAATGTATTTTGAGTTCCATGGAGGACATATGGGAAGAGCTATAATAGCAGGAGGAGCTATTAAAAGTCAGAGAAAGGGCCTTTTGAGCTGAGAATTGATGGATAAATAAGCATTACCTAAGAAGCAGATAGTAGAAGGAGGGAAATGATAAGAGACTTTCTACTAGGCAGAGGAACCAACATAAAAAGGCAGTCACAACTGAGTGAGATAAGTGCTAGGAGAAGGGAAGGAGTGGGTACTACAAGAGCCACTGCCTAGTCTCCCAGCAATGTCGAGAGAGGAAGGGAAGGGGAAGGGACTGTGAGAGTCACTGCCTAGTGTCTGAACAACCTTGAGAGCTGGGCAGGGCAACGATTATTGTCCTTTTGAATGCATAAGGAAATGGAGACTCCGCCACATGCATGTCTTGAAGTCATTTAATGAGTCATTACCGAGCACCTGTTAGGTTTAAGTCACTGTGCCGGGGCTGTATAAACATGTTTAGATAGGCTCCCTGCTCTCCAGGAGCTTTTACTTTATGGTAGGCAAGTAGAATGGGTTAGCCTAGGTCAGAGAGCTGGGAATGGGTAGGGCTGAAACTTGAAGTCTTCTGACTCCAAGTCCATTGCTCTTTCCATGTCGTCACATTATGGCTCAACAAGGAAGAGGTCTTGCCAGTCACATCCATGATGGCTTGGCCAGATGAGGCAGCTTAACTTTTGTTCCAGCAGCTGGTAAGGGTTTCCTAACGCTCGTTGAGCACATCAGGAACCTGGGACTGTAAAAGGTAAAGTTGAGACAAATACAGAATTTGGGCAACACAGCTCAACTGTGTGACAGCCATTGCTTCCCCTGCTTGAATGATTTCTGTGGACTGGACGTTTTACACACATCATGGAGCTAATCCTGATAACGACCCTATGAGTGACGTACACATTCATACTCCTTTACCTGCTTCACGAGCAAGGATGCTGAGACGCAGTGAGGTTCTGTGGCATTGCGGAGCCGGCTCAGTGAGGTAGTCGGGGCTAGAGAGAGCAATCCCTCGTAGGCTCCATAGCCTGTGCTCTTAACCGCCATGCTATGGGGCATCAGTCTACCAGAATAGAATGAAGTAGATGACACTAACCCAGGGACAAAGGGGCAGTCTGGGATAAAGGCCAAGATGACTCTTTCTGGCAGGACTCCTGTAGTTGTTTTTTAGGTGAAAAAGCACAAAATCAGACGTGGAAGAACAGATTGACCATGTCTGCTCATTTCAAATGTCAAGTGACTCTTACTGACTTTTGGTTTCCTACTATTTTGTCCTTTGTGGTCATAAGTTATAAGGCCTTTCTGTCGTCCTTGTGTGTATTTTTTCCAAGTAATTAAAGCTACAAAACATAACCTTTATCCAAGCTGAATTTTAGAAGCTTGCTGAGAGGACAGAGTTACCTCAAACCTCATGTGTGTGTCTTGCTTTATGAAGTCCCTTCACATTCGTGATCTCATGGGAATCCTCACAACCAGTGAGGTTCTTCCTGTTTTACAGTTGAGGAAATGTGAGGCTGGGAAAGTTCAAGGTCACGCAGGCAGTAAGTGTTTTAGAGTCATGTCTGAGCACCTTTGCGGTTGGAAATGGGCGAAAGCATATTCATTCTTTGGGAAGCTTGTCACAACTTGGCGATTCTGTTTTTGTGCCCCTACTGGAATGAACCAGTTAGAAAAGCATTTGGCTTTTCAAAATATGTACTCTGTATGTAGGTGTACAGGGATTTACTACGATTTATTTTCCATTCCAGATTTCACAAAACTCATTCGGTAAGTATTGATTGTGTTCATAAACACTGTCTTATATACTACAGAAGTAATACAAAAAGTAGCATGTATTATTTTCTAGGTTTCCTAAAATAAGTAGCATATCTGGATAGCTTTAGTCGATAGAAACTACAGGGATTTCTATTCATATCCAGCATATTTGGGTGAGGGTGGGGCCTTTGGTCCCTTTTAGGACATACCACATGCCTTCACTCCATTTGGATTTTGTCTGTTTGGTAAGTGTCAGTGGATTCTTTCCTGCAGTGTCTTATCCCTCAATACTGGCAGGATTAGTTGCATTAAACATTTTCACTTTCAAAACAAACATGACTCATAACCCATGTGGATGTGATGACGGTGGTTGATTTGGGGAACATTTGAAAATATGAAGTGGGAATAAACAAGACCATTACTGTAAATGTTTTTTTAAAGTGAGCCTAATGTACTGGAAATGGTGTAGATGAAATAGAGGAAAAAACGTGAACACTGGAAATATAGCCCAGTTAGCTCAAGCTTAGGGGAGAGGGCATTAAAATTAAGGAGATATTCATTTACTTATTCAGCAGGTATTTAATGAAGCGGGCGTTGTTCTAGGGAGTGGAGATACAGCAGTGAATGAAAACACAAGACAGAAGCACCTGCCTTGCTGAAGCTGACATTCAAGAGGGGAAGAAGAGACAATAAACATAAATAAAACACGTTTTATGTCCGATAAGTGCTGTGAGAAACATAAAGCAAGGGGGAGCGATGGGGTGGCTCGAGTGTGCGTGTGCGTGTGAATGTGTGTGTGAGTGTGCAGAGTGGGGCTAGAGAAGGCTAAGTGGAGAAGATGACATCTGAATAATGGCCCGAAGGAGGTAAGGGAGGAGTAACACCCACATAGCCCAGAAGGAGCCACAGGGAGAGGGAACAGCGAGGGCAAAGACCTTAAGATGAGAGCATGTCCAAGGGCCAGCAAGGAGAACAGTGCGGCCGGAGTGCGGTGAGGGGGGAGACTAAGAAGAGATGGGGTGGCAGAGGGAGCTGGGAAGCTGGCCCGCCCATGGCAGTAGGTTTTGTTTTCAGGGTGTCAGGCTGACGTTCAGCCGCTGGAATGGACACTGTCGGAGTCCTGCCCGCATTCCCTGTGTCAGTCGTGTGCGCCTATCCCTGAGCGGCTGGGAGCGCTGCTGCCGGAGGCCTACAGAGCCTCCCTTCTCTGGAGCAGGCAGCCTCTTGCCCGAGAGGCCCTGCTTCCTCGTCCCGGGGGCAGCCCACGGCCAACGACTGGTTCAACCCTCTCGCCTCACGGAGGGTCCGACCACGCGCTGCAGTTCGTGCTCCAGAGCTCGTCAAGGGCTCGGGTGAAAGCGAGCCTCGGGCTGAGACCACAGCCTTGCGGGGTCGGCTCCCTTCCCGCGGCCTCCCCTGCTCCCTCCTGGTCGCCCCAGAGCAGCCCTTAGCTCCGGATCTGCTTCTAGGGAACCTAAGCAAAGAAACCCACTCGCAGCAGCATGATTTAGGAAGCTAACATGCTCCATTTTTCTCCTCGAAGGTCGACTTGGGGTTATATTTTATTGAACCAGGCACCCCGGATCGTGAGGCAGACCTTCCCGCCAGTCTCCACGACCTGCCGTCTTAGAAGCCGGGGAAGATACTTGTGAGCTAGATGGTACTGGAAGAAGCGCCATTGTTGATGCCTGTGTTGGTCTTTTTACTTCTCGGCAGAGGAGGGCACTTTAACTAAGGTCTTGATGGTATTGTGTTACAGGGATTGATTTGTTTTTACATGGCTAAGTGAATCCACAGGAGGGTCCCTTCAGATGCTTCATTGAAGTCCTAGTCAATCCATATTGACTTCCTTCCTGCGGTCTTGCATTTGTGTGTGCGTGAATACACTATCTGCCCTTTTCTGAGAAACGCCAGTGTTTTACACACCTTTCGTCTAACTATAGCCTCTCACTCCTGTTCTCTGCTTTAGGAAGGGGGAATAAGCTGTGCCTGGAAAATCTGAACCCATTTCAAAAATAACCAAGTGATAAATTTGCCTTTCCCCCACTTCTCACATGTGTGGGCAAACTGACTTGGTTATCAGGGACAAGGTTTCGAGAACAAATGTTTTGGGTAACAAGTGTCTGGTTATAAATCTGACCTTTAACAATTAGTGTGAGAAAACTCCAGCTGAAGGCCCTCTCTCTTGCGTGGGCTGTGAATGAGCAAAGCCAGGTTCCAGAAGGGTTTCTCCAACTCTCTGAGGTTCTCCACTGCCCACTTTTGACATAGGACTTGCCCCTGGTCCTGAGGATATTTGATTTCCCCTTTCACAGAGCCGTTGTTAAGGTGTAAGACCAGGGCAACTCGTACTGTATAAGATACTTTGGGGTTCTTCGGGATCACTGGGGTTCTTCAAGATCCTAGTGAAAATACCCTCAGTCACATCAGCAGGGGCATCTCTAGTGCTATCTGGCTCACAAACATCTTTCCTGGCTGTTGGAGACGATGGAAGGTAGTGAAGACTGGCACGGATGATCTCCCTTATCATCTGGGGTGCCTGGTTCAGTAGAATAGAAACCAAACTCAGGCTTCGAGGGGAAAACAATATATTAATTTTATAAAATAGTGTTGTTGAAAGTTGGTTGTCTTCGATTTGGTTCTCTAGAAGCAGATCCCGAGACAAAGATTCTCTGCAGGGGAACCAGAGTGAGCAGGAGAGGGCAGGGGAAGGAAGCTGACCCAGCAAGGCTGTGGTCTCAGCTGGAGTCTAGTTTTAACCTGACCCCATGTCTTCAGGCCCCTTTCCCCCTGCACTCTCTTCCCCCACAGTGCTCCTCTAGAGTCCAGGTGGCGTGGGTTGCCCTGTCTCACACCTCAATCAATATTTCCCTGTGTAGCAGGCCGAGGAGGTGCCATTGTCCCCACTTTGCAAATGAAAACAATAAGGATCCGGAGACTTAAATGACTCACCTAAGATCACAAAGCTAGCAGGGTCAGAGAGAGACCCCAGGTCTTTTTTTTTTTTTTTAATGTTTTATTTATTTTTGAAGTAAGCTCCCTACCCATAGTGGGGCTCGAACTCACGACCCCAAGCTCCAGAGTCACATGCTATACTGGCTGAGGCAGCCAGGCGCCCCGCCCCCAAGTCTTTGAACTGCTGTGCCCTTGCCAAGGAAGGTGTTACGGAAGTGCAGTGGCTTATTTTTAGCATTCTGCTTGTTCATCCCACCATTCTGCTTCCTCCTGGTGTGGGGGTTCCAGTGCATCTCTGTTGATTCAAGCCGAATCTTTGTTCTCTCCGAGTAACTGGTCTAGGTAGCGCTCTCCCCATGAAAGGCTCCGAGGGGCCGGCTGCGCTTCCCCAGCGCGGTCCTGCACACCCGGAGCCACCGGAACCTGGCTGGGTTGTGCCCCCGCTGGCTCCTTTTGCATTCCTTTTCCTCAATTACACGGTGTCCGGGGGCCTTGTCCATCTCCAGCATCTGGCAACATAGTTGCCACTCCAGCTTATTACCTTGGCTCCTAGTCGATGGTTATCGAGAAGTGTCATCAGTTCATGCCATGCTTTATGTAAGATGCCGACCCAGACTGCTGAGAACGGGTCTCAGTGCTGCCTGTGCCCCATACCGCAGCTCTCATTTACTTACTCCCCCGGGATTTGCCCAGAGCAAGCAAGCAAGTAGTCAAACAAACTTACGACCTGCATCGGGATGTTCGGATCAGCTTGCTTCCAGTTCCATCGGAAGGTTAAAGTCTTAGAGAGCAGGGGGCTGGTGGTGAGATGTGGAGCGTAGGGCATGGGCGAGCAAGGACTTGGTGCCCGCTGGAGAAGTTGTTGGCTGTGCCTTTTATTTTTTCTCTTGTAGAGGAAAGTAGAACTCTCTCTCTGGTTCGGAGCATCCAAGATGGCAGGGACCTCTCTTGCCATTATTTTAAAGGTGGCCAAAGGGAAGCAATTCAACGACAAATGTTGACCGAACCCCTAGGAAACTTCCTAGGGACCTTGATCTACAGGACGTTAGTGGGCTATCTTTGCGACCGGTCACACCTAACATAGGGCAGCTACGTGGAATCTGACTCCCTGGGTAATTCATTGCTAGGCTTTCGCGGACACTGCGTGGCCTCTGTTTCTGCATCATTGCCACTCCTGCACGTTGTTCTCCTTACACCCAGAGGTAGGCAGCAGGGACATGCCGCCCAGGGCCCAGGGCCCAAACTAAAACTCTCACCTTAAATTTGTCCATTCTGTGTATGAAGTGGCCAAGCTGACGCACGACAGACCCTGCGGTGAAGCTGGGTACGCGAGAAAAGCCTCTCACACCTCTTCGTAGACGCCAGGGCACCTGCTGGGTTGGCGCTCTGCCCCTTCCAGCAGGAGCGGGTAAGCCTGGTCTGGGCCAAACACCCTTTGTAAAGCGACCGCCTGGGCTTGGGGGGCTTCTGCTGGGCCGTGGGCTGAGGAGAGCTCCTAAAGTCCTCCTAAGTCTCGCATATTCCAAATGCTAAGTAACACACACGCGTCTAAATGACAGCAGTCACACAGTGGGGCTTCATGCGGCCGACTGTATTTAGATTCATGCCAGACCCAGGGGGCACAGCTACTTACAATTTTCTTGCCAAAACATGGAAAAATTAGGGGTTTGTTACCTTTTAATTCAATGAAGAAAAGCACTACCGTCTCCTCCAGCCGCTAAGGGTGTAGAGGTACTGATTAAATCTTTGTGTTTCCCTCTGGAAGTACGGTTCCTCAGCCTAGTGTTTGGGAACTCCCCCCTTCAACTCTTTGTTGTTGTTGCTGTATTTAAATTCAAAAAGGGAAAAGATAAAGAGTTGTCTGGAGTTAATTTTCTCTCAAGAGGCAATGCTGACAGATCTTAATTGAATAATCCCTGTCTAATGGTGTTTTCTTTCTTTCTTTTTTTAAAAGATTTTATTTATTTATTTGAAAGAGAGAGAGATCAAGAGAGAGCACAAGCAGGGGGAGCAGCAGGCAGAGGCAGAGGGAGCAGCAGACTCCCTGCTGAGCAGACTCCGTCCCAGGACCCTGGGATCATGACCTGAGCTGAAGGCAGATGCTTAACTGACTGAGCCACCCAGACGCCCCCCTGATGGTGTTTTCTTTACCAGGGTTGCTTCTGAATTCGCTACTGGCCCTCAGTCTGCCTAGCTCAGAAGGTCTTCAGGCTGTGTATGTTGGGGGTGTCTAACACGGTGTGTTAGATGCTGGATTTAGGATCGGAGACCTGGTTCTGTTCCTAATTCGGGCACGTATTTTCCGGGGAACCTTAACCAAATAACTCCTGGAGCCTCAGCTTCCCGCACTGTAACAGTCAGGATAGTACTTGCCTTGTTTATTTCACAGACTCTTTAGAAGGATCCAGATTAAATCAAAATGAGGAACTAAAAGGAAAATACCTCTTAAACAGAAATGAGACTAAACACATCGAATTGGTTACTCTTCTACTGGTCACACGCAACATTGGGTTTGGGTCTCCACTGTGTCGTTCTGACAACAGTGTTTTTCACTCACTGCATCAGAACATTTTGATAGCATCCAAAAGAAATGA
This sequence comes from Ursus arctos, assembly GCF_023065955.2. Lineage (NCBI taxonomy): Eukaryota > Metazoa > Chordata > Mammalia > Carnivora > Ursidae > Ursus > Ursus arctos. The sequence goes on from NC_079873.1 coordinate 115,198,429, forward strand.
TGCTGATTATTGACAAATTTCAATTACGATAATTATCTCAGAGCAAGGAGAACACAGAATTATGTCGAAGTGTTGATTTTAACCTTTTCCAGTGTGTATAGACACATGGGTATAAAATATGAAAGGAAGTACAAGATATTTTCCCATCAAATAGACGTTCACTCCATCATGACACTGAAGGAGTTGGAGGGACGATTCTAATTCTGCAGACCCAATGTACTGCCCAGGGCACGTGGGACTCTTGCCCGGGGATCGCTAAAGCACCGAAACCCACAGTTACTAGATTTGTGATTAGGATGGATCCGTCTCAAATCTGGAAAAAGAAGAAGTAAAATAGTGGGATATTAGGAGGAATGAGGGCTGAGAAATGAAGATGGGAAGCTCACATCCTGCAACATTTGAATAGGTCTGCCTCTTGATCTTCCTGTAGCTAAAACATCTATGGGCTTTTGCACATCTAACATTCTGGCAAGCTGCTTGGGAAGATTCATAAAACTGATCACGTGGGAAGAGTGCCTGCGACCTGTTCAGCATTCAGTAAACAGTAGCTGTTATCATCATGGATATTTCATTATTATTATTATTTTTACTGTTTATCATTGTCTCCATCACAATGTGAGAGACGTGGAAGCTTATATAGTCCACACTTTGGGACACTCACCCAAAGTATTGCTTTTCAGGCTATACTCCTAGAGAGTGTGAGAGGAGTCCCTCATCTCCCAACTGTCTGATTTCACAGAGAAGGAAACTGGCACCCAGACAGGAACTGACCTGCTCTAGGTCCCACAGCAAGGGAGAGGGAGAGGCAGGACCGCAACTTGGAGTTCATTGCTTTGTGCAGCTTTGCGTGTGTCATTGGCTGTCCGCTCTGGCTCTTCCTTCACCACTAGACACATGGAGATTTTGCAGCCTCATGGGTTATGAGTCTTAACATCAAACACTGCTCTGAATCTTGTGTTTCTCTTAACCATCTGTTCCTCTCATTGAGCTGGTCATTTCCACTCTAGAACAGTGCCTGGCTCATGGAGGCTGCTCAGTAAAACACGGAGAATGAATGGATGGTTTCTGATTTCCCATTCCCCACAGCTGAAGTAACTGAGCTCAGTCTCCTGTTTAATTAGCCTTTTGGTGACAATGACTTGTGATCCCAGGTTCCTGGTGGTATGCCTTCGATCCCCTTGAAAAGGCTGATCTTCCCTCTGTTAGCTGTGATTGTCCTCCTGAGCGCAGGCCGTGGTTTCTCAGTTTGGAGATGAGCTTACCTTATGGGCCTGAACGAATCCTGTCTTTAAGGAGGGGGTATCACTTGTGCTGCTCTCTCGTCTTGTGACCCCTGCCGCCCAATGCCTGACTCCTGTACGTTGGCTGAAGATATGGCTAGATACAAATTGTGACTGATAGAGATGGAATTGGGCCTTACCTCCAAACCAGAAAAGGCTTACTTTTGCAGTCTCTAGGAATTTTGTGTTAGAGAGAAAACGTTTGCACTAGGCTGTGTTTATTTGCCGAGTTTACTGAAGAGTGGAAGTGAGATGCGTGCTGACACCGCGGTAGCGAGCCTCTTTGTTGAAGCCAGGGCCAGCCTTGGACAGCTGATGCCCAGGATGGCAGCACTGCCGTTTGCCTGGGCTGTGTCTTGATGGAGCCACGTGTCTATGTTTCTTCTCCGTATCACATCTGCTTTGTGCCTGACTTGGAATTCCCAATTACAAGTTTTGGCTGCCACTGTCCTAGAGAATACACATGTTTTCTGGGGCAGGCTTTTCCATCCTTTCTCCCAGCCTCAGAGCCTGTGATTTAGGGCAGTGACTTTCAAGGAGGCCAGTTTGAGGGAGGGGAGGCAGAGAAGGAAAGCCAGCAGGGCTCCCTCTGTACCCTCTCCTAAAACCAGTTCGTGTGTTGGGTTTCATGCAAGAGTTTGTTTGAAACAGAGCTCTGCTATTGAAGGAGGTTTGAAAAACACTGATCCGGTATACGAATTTCAGGCCTAGGTATCCAATGACCTCTGTCCAACCAGCCCCATTCATGTGTCCTACAAAGTGAGAGCTGAAGCTAACCACCAGTTGGTTTTTCATGGCTTGTTTTCTGAGCTACAGAATGATACCACACTTTCACTGATGTAACACTTTACTTAGTGAGGCGCTAAAGGTTTTACTGGTTACCTATGAAGAATTGGGAGCTCCTTTGAGGATGGGTGAGAAAGAAGGAGGGATAGTATTTTAGAGAGTCATGTGATTCCAACATGAAAGTCATTTGATTCCAAACTTGTCCTCTTAAGAGGATGATCGTATAGAGCAACACTGCACACCAACCGGACCTAACAAGCATATATACAGAACACGTCACCCGACAACAACAGAATACATACTTTTTTCAAGTGCACATGAAATATTCTCTAGATAGACCATCGTTTGGTTGCAAAACAAGTCTCAACCATTTTGTAAAGATTGGAATAACCTAAAGTATCTTCTCTGACCACAATGGAGTAAAAATAAAAGCCAATGGTAGAAGGAAAGCTTGAAAATTCACAAGTATGTGTAAATTAAGAAACCCATTCTTTTTTAAAAAAATTCCATTATGGTTAACATACAGTGTTATATTGATTTCAGGTGTACAATATAGTGATTCAACAATTCTTTATATTATTCAATGCTTATCAAGATAAGTACGCTCTTTAATCCCCCATCACTTATTTCACCCATCCCCCCACGCACCTCCCCTCTGGTAACCACCAGTTTGTTCTCAATAATTAAGAGTCTGTTTTTTGGGTTTCTTTTTTTTCTTTGTTCATTTGCTTTGTTTCTGAAATTCCATACGTGAGTGAAATCATATGGTATTTGTCTTTCTTTGACAGACTTACTTCACTTAGCATTATACTCTCTAGATCCATCTATATTGTTGCAAATGGCAAGATTTCATCCTTTTTATGGCTGAGTAATATTCCAGTGTGTGTGTGTGTGTGTGTGTGTGTGTGTGTGTGTGTGTATAGACACCATGTCTTGTTTATCCATTCATCTATTGATGGACACTTGGGCTGCTTCCATAATTTGGCTATTGTAAATAATGCTGCAGTAAACATAGGGAAGCATATAACTTTTTGAATTAGTGTTTTTGTATTCTTTGGGTAAACACCTAGTAGTAGAATTGCTGGGTCATATGGTAAGTTATATTTTTAATTTTTTTAAAGGTTTATTTACTTACTTGAGAGAGAGAGAGAGAAAGCATGTGCATATAAGCAAGTGGGTGGGAGGAGGGACAGAGGGAGAGACACTCAAGCAGACTCTTTGCTGAGCATGGAGCCCAACATGGTTCTCTATCTCATGACCCATGAGATCATGATCCGAGCTAAAACCAGGAGTCAGATGCTTAACTGACTGAGCCACCCAGATGCCCCTATATTTTTTAATTTTCGAGGAACCTCCGTACTGTTTTCCACAGTGGCTGCACCAGTTTGCATTCCCACCAACAGAGCACAAAGGTTCCTTTTTCTCTACATCCTTGCTTAAACTCGTTTCTTGTGTTTTTGATTTTAGTTGTTTTGACAGGTGTGAGGTGATAGCTCATTGTGGTTTTCATTTGCATTTTCCTAAAGATGAGTGATGCTGAGCATCTTTTCATGGGTCTGTTGGCCATCTGGATGTCTTCTTTGAATAAATATCTGTTCATGTGTTCTGCCCATTTTTAATTATTTTTGGGGGGCCATTGAGTTGTATAAGTTCTTTATGTATTTTGGATAGTAACCCTTTATCAGAAATGTTATTTGCAAATATCTTCTCCCATTCAGTAGGTTATCTTTTAGTTTTGTTGTTTGTTTCCTTTGCTGCATAGAATAAACAACCCATTCTTAACAACCAGTGGTCAAATAAGAAATCACAAGGGAAATTAGAAAATTCTTAGTAATGAAAATGGAAACACAAAATATCAAAATTCATGGGCTGCAGGAAAGGCATTGTTCAAAGGGAAATTTATAAATATAAATGCCTACATTAAAAAAGAAGAAGGAAAGACCTCAAATTAGTAAACCAACTTCAGACCTTGAGGAACTAGAGAAAGAAGAACAAACTAAACCCAAAGCTAGCAGAAGGAAGAAATAAAAAAGATTAGGGCAGAAATTTACAAAATACAGAATAGAAGAACAATAGAGAGAATCAATGAAACCAGAAGTTGCTTCTTTGAAAACAACCATTGAAAACAAAACTGACAAACCTTCAGCTAGCCTGGCAAAGAAAACGAAAGAGAAGACGCAAGTAATCAAAACCAGTAATGAAAATGGAGACATTATTACTGAACTTACAGAACTAACAAGGACTAAAAGAGGAGCTTACAGAATAAAAAGTGCTGTGTACAACTGCATACCAGCAAATTGGATAACCTAGATGAAACAGACCAATTCCTAGAAACATACAAGTTGCCAAGACTACGCAATGAAGAGATATACAATCTGAATAGGCCTACAACTAGTAAGGAGACTGAATCACCAGTTAAAACCTTCTCAACAAAGAAAAGTGCAGGGCCCAATGGCTCCACTGGTGAATTCTACCAAACATTTTAAGGAGAATTACCAATATTTCACAAACTCTTCCATAAAATAGGAAAAAACACTTCCTAGTTCATCTTATAAGGCCAGCATTACCCTGATACCAAAGACAGATGAAGACATCATAAGAAAAGAAATTACAGACCCATATACCTTATGAATACAGATACAGAAATCCTTGAAAAATACTAGCAAACCATACCCAACAGTATATGAAAAGAATTACACATCATGGCCAACTTGGATCTATCCCAGTAATGTAAAGGTCGCTCAGCATAAGAATATCAGTCAATGTAACACATCATATTAATAGAATGAAGGAGGAAAAAAAAATACATGATTATCCCAACCAATACAGAAAAGGCATTTTATAAAATCTCTCAGAAAAACTTAGGAATAGAAGGAAACCTCTTCAACATGATAGAGGGCATATCTGAAAAACCCACAGCTAACATCATACTCAGTGGAGAAAAACTGAAATCTTTCCCCCTAAGGTCAGGAACAAGACAAAGATGCCCACTCTCACTACTGTTATTCCACATTGTATTGGTTTTTTTTTAATTTTATTTATTTATTTTTAATAATATTTTTTATTATATTATGTTAGTCACCATACAGTACATCCCTAGTTTTTGATGTAAAGTTCCATGGTTCATTACTTGCGTATAACACCCAGTGCACCATGCAATACGTGCCCTCCTTCATACCCATCACTGGCCTATCCCATTCCCCCACCCCCCTCCCCTCTGAGGCCCTCAGTTTGTTTCTCAGAGTCTATAGTCTCTCATGCTTCATTCCTGTAAAATAAAAAAATTAAAAAAAAATAAAAAAAAAGAACTGAGCAATCAGGCAAGAAAAAGAAATGAAAGGCATCCAAATTGGAAAGGAGAAAAGCTATCTCTTCACAGGTGACATGGTACTACATATAGGAAATCCCAAGAGTCCATAAGAAAGCTACTAGAGCTAATAAACTAATTGAGGAAAGTTGCAGGGTACTGGATCAACGTGCAAAATCGGTGGTGTTTCTTTACACCAACAATGAACAGTCTATAAAGGAAAGTAAGACAGAAATTCCATTTGTAATAACATCTGAAAGAATAAAATATTCAGGAATAAATTTAACCAAGAAAGTAAAAGACTTACACACTGAAAGCTATAAAATATTGCCAAGAGAAGTAAGGAAGACCTAAATCTAAATCAAAAGGCATCTTGTGTTTCTCAGAGTCCATAGTCTCTCATGCTTCATTCCCCCTTCTGATTACCCCTCCTTTCTTTATCCCTTTCTTCTCCCGAGAAACAAACTGAGGGCTTCAGAGGGGAGGGGGTGGGGGAATGGGATAGGCTGGTGATGGGTAGTAAGGAGGGCACGTATTGCATGGTGCACTGGTGTTATATGCAACTAATGAATTATCGAACTTTACATCAAAAACCAGGGATGTACTGTATGGTGAATAACATAATATAATAAAAAATATTATTATGAAAAAAAGGCATCTTGTGTTCATGGATAGAAAGACAATATTGTTAAGATGTCAGTACTTCCCGAAGTGATCTACAGAGTCAATGTAATTTGTATCAAAATCCAACAGCTTTTTTTTTTTTTTTTGCAGAAATGAAAAAGCCAATCCTCAAATTCATACAGAACGCCAGAGGGCCCCAATATAGATAGCTATTGTGAAAATGCAGAACAAATTTCGAGGACTCACGCTTCCTGATTTCAAAACTTACCACAAAGCTACAGTAATCAAAACAGTGTGGTACTGGCATAGGATAGACGTACAGACCAAGGAAATAGAATCGAGAGTCCAGAAATAAATGCAACGTCTATGTCCAATTGATTTTTTGACAAGGGTGACAAGTCCATTCAGTGCTGAAACAATTGTTTCTTCAATGCATGGTGCTGGGCCAACTGGAATTCCCATGCAAAAGAATCACATTGGACCCCTACCTCACCTATATACATAAATTAACCCAAATGGATTAACAAACTAAATATAAGAGCTAAAATTATAAAATTCTTAGAAGAAAACATAAGGGTAGTTCTTCATGTACTTGGATTTGGCAACAGATTTTTAGATATGTTGCCAAAAGCATGAGCAAGAGAAGAAAAATTAGATAAATAGGACTTCATCAAAATTAAAACTTCTGTGCAAAGGACAGTATCAATAAAGTGAAAAGGCAGCTTACACAATGGGAGAAAATATTTACAAATCATATATTTGATATATGTTTTATGTATAAAGAACTCTTTTTTAAAAGTTTTTTCAAGATTTTATTTATTTATTTGATAGCGAGAGAATGAGCAGGGGGGTGGGTAGAGAGGGAGAGAGAAGCAGACTCCCCGATGAGCAGGGAGCCCAATGCAGGGCTCGATCCCAGGACCTTGGGATCATGACCTGAGCCGAAGGCCATCACTTAACCGACTGAGCCACCCGGGTGTCCCTAAGACCTCTTTTTTTATTTTTTTAGTTTATTTTTTTATTATATTATGTTAGTCACCATACAGTACATCCCTAGTTTTTGATGTAAAGACAATTATCACATGGTTTCACTCATTTGTGGAACATAAGAAATAGCAGGGAGATCGGTAGGAGAAGAAAGGGAAGAAGAAAGGGGGGTAAACAGAAGGGGGAATGAACCATGGAACTTTACATCAAAAACTAAGAACTCTTTTTTTAAAGATTGATTGATTACCTGATTGATTTGAGAGAGAGAGAGTGAGCAGGGGGAGGGGCAGAGGGAGATCAGCAGACTCTCCACGCTGAGCAAGGAGCCCAATGCAGGGCTCAATCCCAGGAACCCAAGATCATGACCTGAGCCAAAATCAAGACTTGGGCGCTTAATCGACCGAGCCACCCAGGCACCCCTGTATAAAGAACTCAGCAACAAAACGAGAAAAAATGGGCATAGGACTTGAACAGGCATTTCTCCAAAGAAGATACATAATAACCAGTAAGTACATGATAAAGTGTTGAACATCATTAGCCATTAGATTAATGCATATCAAAACCACAATGAGCTACCACTTCATATCCATTAGGAAGGCTATAATTTTTTAAAAGGAAAATAAGTGTGCGGATGTGGAGAAATTGGAACCCTCGTACAATGCTGGTGGGAATATAAAGTGGTGTAGCCACTGTGGACAAGTCTGGCAGTTCCTCAGAAGGTTAAATAGAGACTTACCTTATGACCCAGCAATTACACTCCTAGGTATGTACCCCAAAGAATTGAAAACTGGAACACAAGATACTTGTATGCCAATGTTCATTTCAGCATTATTCCCAATAGCCAAAAATTGGAAACAATCCAAGTGTCCATCAATAAATGAACGAATAAACCACATGTGGTGTAGCCATATAATGGAATTTCTGAATCATGCTACAACACGGGTACCTTGAAAACATAATGTGAGGTGAAACAAGCCGGACACCAAAGAATAAATATTGTATCATTCCACTTAGGCAAATTCACAGAGACAGAAAGTAGATTAGAGGTTGAGGGGGGACGGGAAGGAGGAGAATGGGGAATTATGGCTGAAGAGTCACAGAGTTTCTGTTTGTGGTGATGACAGTTTTTTTGAACTAGATAGTGGTGATTGTTGCACAGCGTGCTGAGTGTAATTAACGCCCTGAACTGTACACTTAAAAATGGCTGACGTGGCAAGTATCACGCTGTATATATTTTACCGCAATAAACGATAGGAAGAATGGAAACCTTTTCTAATTAAAAATAAAGTTACTCAAAAGTGGTTACATTACTTAAAATGTGGTGACCGTGTTTTCAAATCATCTTTTTCTCTGAAAGAAGAAAGCGAACCACAAATGAACTTCTTCTAAGAATAGAAAATTTCTCATAGAAAAGAGGCTTTCATATTTCATACTTAGAATGACTTCAAGTGGAAGAAATATTACTGACACTTCAGGCTACTCATATGCTATTTAGAAAGTTTTCTTTTGTTGTAACCCTTCTGAGGTGACGAATGCTAAATATTGAGATAATTGTTTTTCTTTATCATGGTAATCTTCATAGAACACGTAGACATCCATCCTAATTACTCCGGTCCATCACCACAGCCTGTTTCTTCAGTCTTAACAATCAAAACCTCACAATAACAGCACAGTTGTAGCTGATGAAGTCCCTACCAGTAAATGTTCGCAGGCCATGGCATAGATGGCTTCTCTATTCAGGATCTCACAAGGCCATAATCAAGGTGTTGATTGGGCAACATTTCTCTCTGGAGGTCAGGGTCCTCTTCCAAACTCATGTGACTCTTGGCAGAATTCGGTTGTTTGTGGCTGTTGGAGTGATGTCTCCATTTTCTTGGTGGCTGTCATCTGGGGTCCATTCTCAGATCCTAGGGACTGCCCAGCGTTCCTTGCCATGTGGCCCCCTCATAAAGCTGCTCACATGGCAGCTTATTTTTATTTTATTTTATTTATTTATTTGTCAGCACAAGCAGGGGAAGTGGCAGGCAGAGGGAGAAGCGGGCTCCCCGCTGAGCAGGGAGCCCGATATGGGACTCTGTCCCAGGACTCTGGGATCATGACCTGAGCCGAAGGCAGATGCTCAACTGACTGAGCCACCCAGGTGTCCCAGCAGCATATGTTTTCAATGCCAGCAGGTGAATCTCTCACTTTTAATGCTTTTACTTGATTAAGTCAGCCCCCCCCAAATTAATCCCTTTTGATTAACAAAATCAACTGATCCGGGACCTGAATTACATCTTAAAATTTTTTTTTTAACTTTGCCATCTTCTGTTGGCTGGAAGCATATCCCAGGTTTCACTCGCATTATAAGGGAGGGTATTAAACAAGGGTGTAACTCATTGGTTGTCACCCTAGTGTCTGTCCACCACCATGTGGAATTGTCACCCAGCATAAGTAGTAAATGGGGAGAAGAAGGATTATTCTTACAATGAAAAACCAATGTGGCTAAGTTGAAGTTTGGTTGGAGAAATGGACAAGTGGTACTTTCATGTCTCCCAGCTTCCCGTGGTATGTGTTTGCATTAGTCAGGATTCTCCAGAGAAACAGAAACAATAGGATTTATTTGTTAATTATAAGGAATTAGCTCACACAGTGATGGAGGCTGGCAAGTCCCAAGGTCCACAGGGTGAGTCAGGAAGCTGGACACCCAGGAGAGCTAATAGATTAGATCCAGTCTGTGTCCTAAAGCCTGAGAAGCAGGAAAATTGGTGGCGTAGCATAAGTCCAAAGGCCAGCGGACTTGAGACCGAGGAAGAGCCAGTGTTTGAATTTGAGTTTGAAGGCAGGAATGAAGCTGATGCTTCACTTCAAAGGTCATCAGGCAGGGGGTGCCTGGGTAGCGCAGTCGTTAAGCGTCTGCCTTCGGCGCTGGGCGTGATCCCGGCGTTTGGGGATCGAGTCCCACATCGGGCTCCTCCACTGGGAGCCTGCTTCTTCCTCTCCCACTCCCCTGCTGTGTTCCCTCTCTCGCTGGCTGTCTCTCTGTCACGTAAATAAATAAAATCTTAAAAAAAAAAAAACAAAGGTCATCAGGCAGAAGCAGGTCCCCTTTACTATGGGAAGGTCAGCTTTTTTGTTCTATTCAGGCCTTCAGCTGATTGGGTGAGGCCCGCCCACATTAGGGAAAGCAATCTTTACTCAGTCTACCAGTTCAAATGTTCATCTAATTTCAAAAACATCTTCACAGAAATACTCAATAATGTTTGACCAAATATCTGGGGCACGCTATGGCCCGATCAAGTTGACACATTAATCATTACAGTATTCTTCAATGATGGCATGCCCTTTTCCCTGGCGAGTGGGACTGATCCAATTACCATGGCAATAGGACTCATCCAGTTCCAGATTTTTCCAGGAACCTGTGTCAGGCTGAAGGGCTTTCCTCAGGTTGTTCCCAACAGCCATTGCTGGAGCACATTACAAGTCTGGGTTAATGTATTTTAGTCTGCGTGCTTCCAGGGAGCTTTTGGGAGAAGAGAAGCCAGTGGCACTTGCTCAGGAGCAAAGAGGCAAAGATGAAGCCAGGAACACAGGTAGGAGGCCTTCCTTTCTTGGGGATTCCCAGCTGGGCCTGCCTAATGCCTGTTCAGCTTGCTTCTGCCACTTTCTCCAGTCATTGCAACCACCCTAAACATGGGTCAGAAAGAAAACCATGTTCCTGTTTTGCTCAGCCAAAATCTGGTAAGGGACTACCAGAGTGCCCTGTAGAACAGGGGAAAGTATAAAGAAACTGCCTCCAGAAAAAGGTTGGCAACCCAAAGTAGCATGTGGGTCAGCCCATGACCATCCCAGTTCCTAAATCGGAGTGTGACGCACCCTGCTCTCAGCCCAAACATTTTGTCTAGGTTGCCGTGGCTTGACCTAGGGATCTCTTCGCCAACTAGGGACCGACTTCAAGGGTGCCATCTCAAAGCCTCTGAGAATCTTTCCCATGCTCTAAGCTGATCTTTGCAAGTTGTCAGTTAAGCAAGTGTTACACAAAGACCTTGGGAGACGAGAGAAGAAAGAACTGCTCTGTAGACGACTTCTAAACGTTGCTGATGGGCTTCCTCTGCATCTCGTAGCAACTGTGAAAGTGCCTCTTCCACCAGCCAGTAGTTAGTCGCCTCATTGGCTGGGAGAGCTTGTATGTGGAACGTTTTGCCCTGGCTTTGTTGTGTGCAGTCTTGAACTCTCCTCTCCTTAAAACTCTACACTAAGGAGAAAGCAGAGGGCCATCTTCAGAATGATCACTGGGAAATGGTTCCACTCCCCCAGCTGACATTTTTCAAGCTTATGAAGAGTGGCATATTTCAGTTTCTTGGTGGTACCAACAGGCACTCCTCAAGTGACCAGGGTTCTTGGCATGAGTCTAATGAATGCAAATATAGAGGCACGGCGGAGGGGACGAAGTGGTAGACGGGCCATCGGAAAAAACGGAGGTCAGGTTTGGGAAGCTAGTGCTGCCTCCCATTATGGATACTTTGTTCTTGTGCAATCTAAAAGGAATGAAACCACAGCTGCATTTCCCCCTTGCGTTAACGTTCCTATCCCCACATAGAACCTGTGTTTATCCATCTCCATCCCTTTCTTGCTGCTTTGAAATGGGACTTTCAACCGAGCTTCCTATGGGACTGTGGGCACCTCATCAATAGCTAGTGATTTCCATGGCAGCAGCAGGTTTATTACTTTTTACATTTTTTTCATAGGTACGCTTTCTTATTGAAGTCTGGTTAACACACCATGCTTTATTGGTTTCAGGTGTACGGCATAGCAATTCAACAAGTCTATATGTCATGCTGTGCTCTCCGCAAGTGTAGCTCTCGTCTGTCCCCATCCAACACTATTACAATACCATTGACTATATTCCCTATGCCCTACCCTTCATCCCTGTGACTTACTCATTCCCTAATAGAAGCCAGTACCTCCCACTCCCCATCACCCAGTTTGCCCATTCCTCTACCCCTTCCCTTCTGGCAATCATCAGTTTGTTCTCTGTATTTATGGTCTGTTGGCAGGAAGTTTTGTTTTTAAGATTTTATTTATTTATTGGAGAGAGAGAGAAGGAGCAGGGGGAGGGGCAGAGGAGAGGGAGAAGCAGATTCCCCACTGAGCCACCCAGGCGCCCCAGCAGAAGGCTTTTAAATGAACATGGTGGCCAGCTCCTTCCATCTGTGGAGGGTCAAGCCAGCACTCGTGTCTCCCCTCCTTTCTGCCCCTTCCTTTCCTTATTCCTCCTTCCTGCTTTTCCTGTCCTAGGAGTAGAATTCTCCTGGTACTGACTCTGCCCATGAAAAACAGTGGTAACCATCGTGAGCCAAATTGGCCAACAGAGTTTGACATTCTTGTAGAGGTTTTAGGGCTTGTCCAATACTCTAGAAGCCATGATTCTGAGCATTCACAAATACCGATGGCATTTGCGGGGGGTGGGGGACATTCTTTCTCCCTCTGTCCAATTTGGGAACAAATTAAGAAACAAGTCAAAAGTGAAAGGTGTACGAAGAACAAAATATCACCCTTATTCTAAATAAATCTGACACTGGGAGATGAGGTTTTTATCTGTGAAGAGGTGGACGTTCTAATAATGAACCCCGTAATTAGATGTATCTTCTCAGCCACAGGCAGCTTGGGATCATAACAGACTTCAGTCCTTCACCTGCACAAACCCCCACCTGCAGGACTTAAGGCGGACAGGGGCAGAGCGGAATGCCTGCTTTCTGTGATGAGCTGGCTCCCAAGGAGAAAGGGAAAAGGAAAGGGCTAGGGTAGGGCTTCTAGTTTGTCTTTTAAAACTTCACCAGTACCCCAAACAGGAAAGAGTGAATGATGGGGCAGAGAGAAGCCAGCCGTCTTATGCTAAGTGAGCTTTGTATTGACGAAAATACCAAGGAGACGGAAGAACCCCCCCACACACACACACACCCTGAACTTAAGCAGTGAAAAGACCCTAGAGATCGTCTGGTCCATTCCATTTGAGGAAATCTGGGCAAACACAGATGGTGTGACTTATATAGCAAGGGGTAGGCTCCTAGGCTGGGCTAGGAGTCCAGGCACCTGAGTTCTAAGGTCGTTTTTGCCCACCATTCAAGCGTTAGACTTGTTAAGTGGAATCTTTGACATGATGATGGAAGGAAAATAGGTTTATAGAAGAGAAACAAGAATGGTGTAAAGGGTCAAGGGAATTGATTGCTCAAGAATGTTGTTTTGCAAACTGCCCATCATCATCTCCATCACTGCCATTAATACTCTCCTGCAATGTTAATGATTGCTGGGTACCTACTTGGTCATATTCTGTATAGATGTATTTAGTCCAATGAGATACTGCAGGGGAGAACTAAGGGCGAGGTGATGTGTCTCCGATGTCTAAAGAGCAGAATTAGGGGCGCCTGGGTAGTGCAGTCGTTAAGCGTCTGCCTTCGGCTCAGGGCGTGATCCCGGCATTCTGGGATCGAGTCCCACATCGGGCTCCTCTGCTGGGAGCCTGCTTCTTCCTCTCCCACTCCCCCTGCTTGTGTTCCCTCTCTCGCTGGCTGTCTCTCTGTCACATAAATAAATAAAATCTTTAAAAAAAAAAATAAAGAGCAGAATTAGCTAGTCCATGGTAAACATTTTCTCTCTGGAAACTGTATAGTTCATGGAATTACCATTATCAAAAGGTATCTGTGGTAAATAGTGTTGTTACATGTTGCATACTGTTAGATGTAACTTTTTAAAATTTATTTTTGTATTGAAGTATAATTCCCATACAGTGTTTTATTAGTTTCAGGTGTACAACATAGTGATTCAACAAGTCCATGACAAGGGTAGTGTTCACTGTGGTAAGGGTAGTCACCCTTTGTCACCACACAGTGTTATTAGAATATTACTGACTGCATTCCCTGTGCGGTACTTTTCATCTCCTTATTTTATGACTGGAAGTTCATACCTCTTCATCCCTTTCCCCTACTTGGCCCATCCCCCCACCCACCTCCCCTCTGGCAATTACCAGTTGTTCTGTATTTGAGTCCATTTTTTGTTTGTTCATTTATTTTGTTTGTTAGCTTCCACACACAAGTGAAATCATATGGTATTTGTTTTTCTCTGACTTATTTCACTTCACATAATACCCTCGAGGTCCATCCATGTTGTAGCAAATGGCAAGGTCTTATTCTCTTTTATGGTTGAGTAATATTACATTACATATATATATGTAAAGGAATAAAATAGAGTGAATATATATATAGTGAAAGTATATATAATAGAATATAATATATATATATATTCACTTCTTCTTTATCTATTCTAGATAGAACGTCTGTTCATAAGAGTCTGTGTTCCTAGAATATGTACCCAGAACTCCTTCCGCCTACACCGCTAAGTACTATCTTACCTAGATGATAGTACTGACCTCCTAAGCAGTCTCTCTGCTTCATCTCCCCTGAAATCCCTTCTGTACGTAGCAGCAGGAGTGAGCTTTTGAACACGTAAGCCAGATCACATCACCTCACTCTTACGCCTGAAACCGTGCCATGGCTCCCTGCCACTCAGAATTCAAGCCACTTATTACGGTGGCCTGCATGAGCAGGCTTCCGGTTTCTTTTCTGTCCTCTTCTCACTCTTCCCCTCGTTCTCTCAATTCCAGCCGCCCTGGCTTCCGTTTTCTACAGAAACAGCACCTCCTACTCTTCCCTCAGGGTCTTTGCATTTTGGATCCCTCTCCTGGGAGTGCTCTCCTTCTAGGCATTTCTGTGGCTCACTGTCTTCTGCACTTCATTCGGGCCTTTGCTCCAACATCGCCTTCTTGGTGAGGCTGTCCGTGTTGTTTTGGTGAGGCTAGGTGATACTCCAACAGAAGGCTGCTCTCTTCCCCTGAGTGACTCAGAGATCCTTGAGGGACTCATCTTTCTGATGTTTACTGTTTACCCCCCCCCCCCCCCACTCAAATGTGTATATAAATTCCATGAGGGCAAGGGTTTGGGTCTACTTTTTTTTTCCCATCTGCTGTATACTGTATGCATTGACTAGTGAGTGTGTGGCATGTAGTAGGTTCCCAAAAGGTATTTGTTGAAAGAATATTGAAAGGTAATATTATGGAGGGAAGAGAAAATGAAAAGGCCTAAGGAAACATCTTTGTGCATGCGTTTCCTTCTCAGGCTGAAGATAAAGATACGTCAGTTCCATATGTAATATTTGATTACTGTTATTTAAATAACTGTAGAAGGGCTTATGAGCTGTAAACCTGAGTTAGGTGTTCGGCATTAAAGTTTGGATATTGTATTAGTTTTCTGTCTCCGCCATGACATATTATGGCTTAAGCAATGTAAGGTTTTTATCATGTAATTCCGTAGGTCAGAAGGCAGACACACATCTCAGTGGGCCCAAAGTAAGGTCTTGGTGCGGCTGCATTCCTTTCTGGAGGGTCTGGAGGAGATCTGTCCCCCTTGCTCTCTCGGGTTAGCAGAGGTCAGTTGCTGGCAGCATGGCGATCCCTGTGTCCTTGCTAGCTGCCAGCCGAGAGCCTTTCCCAGCTTCTACACGCTACATGGGTTTTTTAGCTCATGGCCATCTTCCTCGGTATTAAAAGCCAGCAACAGTAGGTTCGGTCCTCTCATACTTTTATTCTGTCCTACCTCTTCTTCTTTATCATTTCTCTGCCCCACTCTTCTGCCTCCCTCTTTTGATTTTAAGAGCTCATGTGATTACACTGGAACCACCCGGATAATCTAGGCTTACCTTCATCTAAGGGTCAACTGCTTAGCAACCTTAAGTACATTGTTGCCTTAAGGTAACAGAGGCACGGATTCCAGGGATTAGGATGTGGACATCTTTCAGGGGCCATTATCCTGCCTACCAGATGTACAAATGAGCAGATATGGTATTGTGAGTAAGAATATAGGCTGTAGAGACATGAGGCCCTGGGTTCGAATCCCACTCTGCATCTTGATAGCTGGGTTTTTCTGGACATGTTCCTTAACTTCTCTGACATTGAGTTTCCTCTCTGCTGAGTGGGGACAATAAGGATACTTGTTTCATGGGGTTGTTTTCGATATTAGAAATGATACGAGAAAGTGCATAGTAGACATCAGGCACCCTATTTTACTCCTTTAAAAAATACTATGTGAGTACTCCTAATGTTTTAAACGTGAGCACCAGACCCAGCTTGGAGCCCACCTCCGATGACCTTACCTTGAAAAGGATGAGGCAGGCTGGGTGCTCTTTCGTTAAAACCTTACTTAACCAGCTGGGTTTGTAGGGAACGAGGAGGAAGTTTAATATAAGTGTTTATGATTCATTTACACCTAAATCATTAAATGCTATTTTAAGGACATTTGATGGCTTGAGGCTTTTAAAATAATTGTAATGCCTTTTTCTTTAAACAGAAATGCTGCCAAGAGTAAACAAACTCAAATACCATGTGCTTCGAAATTCCTCTCAAACAAATTTCGAGTGGGTTCTAACCTGGCACAATATCTTCTCCCATCTGTAATTCCTGCAGGGACAGCCCTCCTGAGAAGAAACACCAGCTCTATTTACTGAATGGGGAGTTAGAAACTGTGGCAGGCATGAGTGCAAAGAAAAGCGCTCATTGAATTGGAACGTTGCTCTTCTCGAATTATTTTCTGGATCTCAGCTATTGTAATTGTGAACTTAGTTGTAATGCTTCCCATTAGCTGAAAATGTGCCTCTTGTAACTATGTAAGGGGTAAGAATTCTTCTGCAGCATGTAGGTGAGAATTGCATTTCCTGGAGACGTTGAGGACCATTTGAGCTTGCCCTTTGATGAGCTTGAGTACGGTTTGCGGGTTTGCAACTAACTAGGGAGAGAAAGATGTAACCAGTGCATATTTTAAATGAAACGAGACCTGCCAGGACTCACATCTTGATCAGTTGGAGGAGCCCTCTCCTCCCTCTGTTCCTGGGCCTTCTTTCTCCTTTACTGTTTCCCAAATCACTGGCGCAGCCACGTTTCGTAAACTGCCAGGTAGCACGCAGCCATGATGACATACGCATTTTTTATTGTTTCTGAGAAATGGTTTTTATAGATCAGCCCATAGGTTGGTACTTGCTTTATGGTTCCTGCCAAAGGGTCAGTCGTGACGGGCTGCTAATGGACTTGAGTGAACTTTCATCCGTGTCATGTCGGTGGAAGGAACGCCAATAGGTGATAGAAGCATATATGACCACAGAACACTAGCAAGAAGGGGAAATAAGGGAACCCTCTTTGCTTGAAAGTAAGGGTACTATTTCCTAAGAAAGTACAATGAGTTTGCTACTTAGATACCTTTTGGGGTATATAGGGAACGGTCGAGGTGAGTTTGATGGCATTCATCACTCTCCCAGTCATAATTTTTTTTAAAGATTTTATTTATTTATTTGACAGAGAGAGACAGCCAGCGAGAGAGGGAACACAAGCAGGGGGAGTGGGAGAGGAAGAAGCAGGCTCCCAGCAGAGAAGCCTGATGTGGGGCTCGATCCCAGAACGCCGGGATCACGCCCTGAGCCGAAGGCAGACGCTTAACGACTGCGCCACCCAGGCGCCCCCCCAGTCATAATTTGTAAGCAGCATTACAATAATGCTTTCCAGTTATAATTACTAAGACCAAGGAATTCCTGGCTGTCAACAGAGCCTGTAAAGTGGGGTTTCCTGGGCTCTAAAGACATCCCTGGTGACTTGGAGCAACCATGAGGTTTACATCAGAGATTAGCTTTCAAAACATGAAATAAGAGTGTGAGGGAAATAATGACAATGAGTAGGGCAGGACTCTTCAAGCATGCCATGTGAAGAAGTATGGTGTCACGGAGCGCGTTTTCTAGGAGGACGTGGGTGTGGTGCTTGCGAATGTGCTCTCTAGTATATTGGTGAGGAAACCCCAGTCCTCTGAGATTTAATGCTCTAAAAATGGAAATGATTTTTAGGAGAAAATAGGCTTTCTATAGCAATTTAGCCTGTGGTGTTGCCCAAGAAAGGTCTTAAGATCAAAGGCTGAGAAGATTTCAGGCTGTTGCCATGAGTCGCCATGACACCATTTTGTGAGCCTAATCTGAGCACCTGTACTAACAGTTATTAAACGCAAAGGCATGAAAAGCAAAGCTTCAGACAGACAGACACATACACACACACACACATACACAGCAAGGCTGGCTGGAACAAACATGCATCAGGCAGTGAGTTACGTGGGAACCGTCCCTCTAGCTTATTGTATCTGAAGAGAAAGGCCACTTACTGAATGGTGCCCTTGCCTCCCTCCTTGTACATGGAGGGAGAAGCAGAATTTGATTCAAAAGCGGTGCCTGGAGTTATAGGCTGCCTAGAGTTTCAGTCTTTTCTTTTTTTAAGATTTTATTTATTTGAGAGGGAGAGGGAGAACGAATCTGAAGCGGACTCCACACTGAGCGCAGAGGCTGACGTGGGGCTCGCTCCCACACTGGGAGATCATGACCTGAGCTGATACCAGGAGATGGACGTTCAACTGCCTGAGCCACCCAGGCGCCCCTAGAGTTTCAGTCTTTAAGACACTGTGGCCAGAAGCACTTTGCATTAAAAACAAAATGAGTGAGGCCAAATACAATGTTTCAATGAAGCCAGTTACAGTTAAATATTTTCAAGAAATGCCAATGTCATTCCGGAAGAAATACATTTGTCAGTCAGTTTACTGCTCTGTGAACGGTACAGCCATCTTTTTTCTCCTGTGGGCCAATTCCCCTACTTTGGTTAGAAAACTAAAATGGAGGTTATGTGAAGCCTTGTGGAGATCAGCAAGAATGTAGGTGGTTGACATGTTGTGCTTGGGAAAGGCACTCCGTGTTAACTTGGATTCAGCCTCAGTCAATACTCAGGGAGTACTTTGTGCATATGGAGTACCTGTCAAGAGCTAGGCGTTGTGCTGGCTGCTTCCACCCATGTCATCTCTTTTAATTCTTAAAACAGCGCTGTTGAACACTGTGATTCAGTTTGGTCATCTATAAAAGATGGAAACGGACATGCTCAAGGTCATGGAAGACGTGGCAGGGGTCTCCCAAGTCTGGAGCTCTTTCCTCTGTCCCGTGGCAGGGTTGCCACGAATATACATTGAAGCGCTGCCCAAATTGTTGTTTGGCCTCGGGAGAGAAGGGAATGAACCCAGACAGAGTCCCCACTGTGCACCAACCACTGTTCTAGGCGAGTCTATACTTCAAGGTGCCCAACGGTCACCTCAGAATGTTCTGAAAAGATAGATTCTGATTCTCTTGGTTTGGACTTGAAGAGCCTCAGAGCCTGCATTTCTGACAAGCTCCTGTGTGATATCTGTGCTGCTGGTTTGGGGCTGTCCTTTAACAGCAGCTGTCATTCCATTTTATGGGTGAAGAAACTAAGCCCAGGGCCACGCTGTGGAGACCACTTACGGGATTCGAAACCAGGACAGATTGATCGTAAGGCCTTTGCCAGTACACCCTACCAAATTCCCTAAGGCTTTCAAAACCTTCTCCTGGAGAGATCCATTTGTTTCCCTTACTTAATTAAGGGGTCTAGCACTTGAAAGTGCTCGTTTCTTTGGAGCTCTTCCTTCTTTGCTCAGGAAAACATCTTTGCAGTTAATCGTGCTTACACTTGCGGCGTGAATTTTTCTCTCGTTCCCTCAATTAGACACATTGTTTTGCCATCCTAGCTGCGCCTTAGTGGAAACACCTGAGAAGCTTTTTAAGGACTACCAAGACCCATACCCCACTATGAGACCAATTGCATGGGAATCTCTAGAGGCGAGCGTTTTATAAAAGCTCCGCAGATGATTCTGAATTACAGGGTTCAAGGTAGCAGTTTCTGGGAAATGGAGCCCAAATCCTGTATTGTGTGTTGTCACGAAAGAAGGGCCAGCATATTTAGCCAATCACCAATAAAGTTCCTGATGAATTCTTGGCACCGTTTTGTTTTGTGACTGTGAGCTTATTAGACTGTACTGTGGTTCAGACTGTAGCATATGTAACGTTTGAAATAGCTGTGTGGACCCTGAGGATGTGGAGCTGATGAGAAGGACCAGGGTAGCAAGATGAAGCATCGTGGGCTGGCTTCACACCAGCAGCACAGGTTCTCACCAGCCCAAGACATTGACCTTGATAGGTGTTAATAGGATAGACCTTGGTTTGACTCAATTCAACACAACTGGCTGGTGAGAGGGCATTTTGAAAGAATCATGAGAACAGAAGGCAGGGGTGGATTAATGCGATGGTAGAGCTGTGGTCACACCATTGTAGCTGCTCAGGCTGGAATGAGGCTGCCATGTGGAGGTCTGGACTGCTGTGCAATTTTGTATATGGCAACGCTGGGCTGAGTGAGATGTGGAAAGAAATGGAAATAGTAAGATGACTGGGGGCCAGAGCCTGCCCTCCAAGGAGGAAAGAGGACTTTCCACTGGGGGTAGTGCAGAAAGGCTTAACATAGTCCTTCTCAGCCCTAGCTGTGCCCTTGAATCAGCTGAGGAGCTTGGAAGCCTACCAGTGCTCTGGCCCCAGCCCAGAGATTCTGGTTTAATTGATCTGGTGGGGCACCATGGGTATCTTGCTTTTTCAGAGTTCCCCCGGTCATGCTAATGTTCCACCACAGCTGAGAACCACTGGTTTAGACTGTGTTTGCCCTGGGCCGAGGAGAATGCGGCTGGCTGGGAGAGGCAGAACGAACAGCTGGGGCTGTCGCTCTCCTCATGTGATCCTTGCCCAGCAGCCGCAGCACTTAGGAACTTGGTAGAGATGCCAATACTCACGCTCCAGCCCCGACCACCTCAATCAGAAACTCTGAGGGAGGGGGCCCAGCCATCTGTCTCCACAAGCCTTCTAGGTGAGTATGATAGATGCTTCGGCTTGGCTGGGACTTGAGCAGGGTGCATGGCAGGGGGATGCAATGACGTAAAGCTGGAAAACGTGCAAGTAACAGGCTGGCGTCAACTCTTCTGATTGGACCATTGAGATGGCCAGCAAGACCTAGTGTTCTTCGGTGGAATGTATTTCTCTGTGGTCTTGCGATTTCTCTCTCACACGCTCGAAATTGCAGCAGGGATAAAATACAGGTCATTCATGCAGGGACGCAGGACCTCTGAAAGCACACTCTGCTCTGCTGGTGGAAGCTGCCACTTTTCTTGTTAACGGACTTGTTTCTGCCTCCTCCCTGGTGACTTGGGCCTTTATAAGATGGGAAGGCCAGGCTTCAAGAAAGCTCCCTGGATAAGGTCAGAGAGGGTTCCCCAGCCTCCTATCCTTACGTCTCATCCCCACCTGAGCCAGGTCTTTGGTTGGCTGGGCACCACCTGTTATTCACAGCAGGTGCCTGAGGATGCTTGCCATGGGTGCTGCCCAGTGTCATCATTCACGGGACAAAGCCTTTGCCCTAGGCTGAGTAATGACCCCACTGATGTGTAGCAGCAGTGCTTTCCATCTCGCCAGTCAAAGGCTTTCCGTTGCCTGGGTGATTGGCATGCTCCCCGGTGTATTTTCCTCTCTTTCTGGTCCGGACTGTGTGGGGTAGTTTTCATTCCCCAAATGGACTAGCTGAGTCCTTGCAGGATGCTGGGCATCTCAAAGGGTCACAGAGGGACTTCCAGGATTGGTGCTTATTCTTTACAAAGAGCTTTCTAAACCAGAGAGGCTTTACCCATCATTAAGTCCAGCGATTCTCAGCTAAGGTGATTTTGCCTTCATCCTGCTAGGGAGGGATATTTGGCAATATCTGGAGACAGTTTTGGATGTCACAGTTTGCCCGGAGGTGGGGGGATGCTCCTGGCCCCTAGTGAGGTAGAGGCCAGGGGTGCTGCTAAACACCCTTTGGTGCACAGAACACAGCCTCTCAAAACGAAGAATTATCTAGCCCCAAATGTCGAAAGTGCCAGTGTTGAGAAACTTTGGCCTAGTAGCCATCACTTATTTTTGAAATGGGAAGACTGAGGCTCAGAGGTGAAGCGGCATTCCAAAGGTCACCTAGAGGGTCGGTGGTGAGTCAGAGTGGGGGATCCTGGTTTCCTGACTGATCAACAGCGTCCTTGCCATCCGGGACAGCATTTCTTCCACAGCAGCTACCACTGTGTGCCTGCCAGCAGCCAGCCAATGTGCTGAACCCCTTCCGTTTATGACCCCTTCTTCTTAGCACATGCTCTCGGAGTAGGCTTGATGATCCGTAGAAGGGAGTGACCTTCTGTATGCAAAGCTACCATGTGCAAAGCATTGTGGGCCATTAGGGAAAGCAAAGATGGTACCAAAAGACGTGGTTCTCGCCCTCTGGGAGCTTACATTCAAGTTATGGAGGAAAGACATATATATGAAAATAATTATCAACCTAACCTTTCAATAAAAGCCTATAATGATAACCAAAAAGCTATAGGGTGATAAGTGGGACAAAGAATGTTCCTGCTTGGGAGAGCTTCTGTTCTTGTGGGGAGGATGAGATGAGATACATGCATTTAAAAACTACCGTTGTGACAAGTACAGACCTACCTAAGGTAGCTGAGAAGACATGTCTGAGGAGGTGACATTTAAGGAGAACCTAGAAGGACATAAAGGGGGAGTCATAGTGAACAGCAAGTATAAGGCCCTCAGGCAGGAAAAAGCCTACCATATTCTAGATACTAATGGAAGAATCTAGTGTAGAGTAAGAAGAAGAGAGGCATTGATGGAACTGAGGCGGGAAGCCACCATGATAGAGTCCGCATTTCATTCTACTGTGAAAAGAAGCCACCATGATAGAGTCCTCATTTCATTCTACTGTGAAAAGAACAAAACAGCCGGAACAAACAACATTTAGAGGCAGTCCTAATCATGGCTGAGGGGGCTGAATGGAGATGGGGAAGGTTTCAAAGAAGAAGGTAACTGAAATTTCTAGAAGTATTTTAAAGTTGTTTTTATGTTGATCATAACAGTATTTGATTCTGTTAAGTGAATCACTTAACTTACTCATTTACGCGTAAACCTGCCATCTTGATCGTATTCACTGTGGCAGTCAAGCTTAAATATCATATACAGATAAGTAATAGACATTTAGCTGGAAGGCAAAACGGAGGTCTTGGGGTAACTCATCCTGTGGTTGAATGTACTTTTCAGCATGACAGGTGCTCGGTGACATGGAAGAGTCATTGCTCCAATTACTCAATTTTCTTCTCACTTTTGTCTCATTATGTGAGGACATTTCATAATGTGTGTATTTTTCTGATTCATAGGTGTTTTTATGTATTTGCTTCTTGGAGTCACTAACATATGTCTAATAACTTTGATTGGTAGTTCCAATCATTTCATTTCCGTTGCCCTGGTGATCTCAGATTCGCTTTGATTTAAAATCATGTATCATTAATTAAGTATGTTGAGTCATCTCTGTGAAGAGTTCATTTGAAAGCAAAAAACAGCATCATCAAATAATTGAGGGCTTGTTAACTGCTTCCAGCTTGAAGCCAGCAAACCTTGCGAATCACAGTGACCTGGTGAGGGGGCAGGTGCCTAAGTGGCATTGTCCAAATAGTTTCCTAAGCTGTCTGGTTGCTTTTCCATCTTTGAATGAAGAAAGAAAACTTTGTTGGGGGCAGGGGTAATCTTTTAAGCTAAGTTGTACTGAAGAGCCCAATCCCTTTTTAATATACAGTGTTCGTACAAAGCAGTCTTACTCTAGATTTGCTGGTAAACACACTGGAATCCTGGCTTCCAGGCTGGGCTTTTCCAATAACTCTGTGACTTGTCAAGGTACGTCCCCTTCCTGAGCTTTATTTTCCTTATGTTTTAAGACAAAGGGGTTGCATTTAATAATCTGTGAAGAAATTTTGTTTGAGATGACATGGAGGATGATGTTGTGCTGTTTGTGATACTACTAAATATTGGCCTAGCTCTTTTATGTAGCCACTGTTATATTTATCGGTAAAAGTTACAGAGTAAAACAACTGGATCTTTTTTAAAAATTGGGATAAATGTTAACTTCATTAATTAAAAACACATTTAAAAGGTACATCACATTGGGATCAAGTGACTAAGTTTTGCTCTAGACCATTGCTTTCTCTATGTCTAGTTGGAAAAGGGAATACTGTATCTCTGTGAACATGAGTAGCTTAGGCCAAGTCATCAGGCTTAGACTTAACCCCTCTTCCCTTGCCATAACTGCCCCCCCACCCCTGTCTTTGATCTTGGGGATTGCTGAGAGACCCAGAGGAGAGTAGGGATGGTTCAGGGCCAATCCAGTGCTGCCGTTGAGAAATCAGTTCTTAATGCAGGCTTGCCCACCTAAATGGTTAGTCAGTAGACCACCTTTTATAACAGGCCCCAGTTATTTCATAAATTGTGCCCAAAACAATCACCCCCCCGAAAGTCACTTACTCTTGTCACCTGCGTGTCTGAGTATGCCACCTGCCAGTGTCCGCGTGTCTGGATGTGTGGATTTGCATGTGTGCACTTGTCTTCTCCCAACTCTTGACCACTCCTGTGGGACTTTGCAGTCCTGAGGAGGTGGGCTGGGTGATCAAGGCCAAGGGCACTGACTATGTGGGTGCAATTTCCCAGCAGAGGCCTACCCCTCAGTAGCCGTCGTCACGGGGCTCAGCAACCTTCCTCAAAGCATGGGGCCTCACGGCCCAGATGTCAACCACGAGCCACTCTTACCATCTTATTTGTCTTGAAGAGTCAAGTCGAGCCTCTGAAACTGGAGGAGGCTTCGTGTAAATCGTTATCTCCCTGATCACTGGAGTCGTTGGTCTCTCTCCGAGATTGGATAAATCTATTGTTGGGGAGGGCAGCAGAAGTCATTGCATCAATGTGGACAAATGGCTCAAATGAACAGAAGGAGGAGCGGTTTTCAGAGGATAGAGGTCACGTGCAAGAAGGGAATGCACTAGAAGGAGAAAAATGGCAGAAAACGTTGGACTAAGCCAGGGAAAGAAGAATCCCATTCCTTTTCCTGTTTTGATGAGCTGGCTGCTTTACAAGCCTCCTCTCCCTTTTATAGAGCGAATACTCCTTGAAAGCTTTGCATCCTCATCCCTTTTGTAGAGAAGTAGAATTAAGGTGCCCACCTGCCCTAGTGCTGGGGTCCTGTGGGAAGTGCCCTGCCAGTCCTGTTGCTGCCATTGCACATAGAGCCACTGTTCTGGCTGAGGGAGCCCTGGGAATAAATTGATTTGATATAACAGTTTTAATTGTTGACGTAGAATATCCTCAAGTTCAGAACTTCCACAGACCCGAGTGAGGTGTTGCCCATACGATGTCACTTCTGGTTAAGAAGTCCACAGTGTTTCTAGCTCTTGTGTCAGTGTGACACCAAGCTATGGATATATTGGCTTTCCTTCTGTTTTGCCTGAACTGACTGATGTTTGGGGCATTGAGTAGAGACAGCCTGAGACCCAAAGCTGAGCCATTAACTCCCAGATGTTCACGATTTCCAAGGAAATGTTCTATGCCTGTGGTTATTACTCACATGGCTCCTTAAATGCTCTCATCTTGGCACCTTTTGCGCTTGCTGAATTCAATTTGAGGAAAGAACAGGCGAGAGAATTTTGTGGAAAGCAATTATCCTGTACTTTTGTGACCTTCATGCTTTCCCCATCATGATGAATTTGGGGGCTGGTTCTCGTATCGGTCAGCATGTCACTCCTATTAGAATTTTGTTGTATGTTACAGATAACCAGTTGTATCTAATTAAACAATAATGATGGCAGTGCAAGGCATTTTCTGGGAATTAATGACCAGCTGGGAAAAGCTGATGGCTGGAGAGTCAGCAGAAGGCTATTAGCTTCAGTCTGCCATTAATCTCCAGAAATGCCCATTTGTGACGTCATTGTTGGTATTGAAAAACGAGAGTGGAAGACAGTTTCCTGATGTTTATCGTGTGCTTCTGAATGACAGGTTCCCTATGTGTTATCAAAAAGTTGTTCTTTTCTTCTTAATCTTCCAATTGTCCTTTCGTCTTAAAATATGTTTCTTATACACAGTGCGTGAAAATGGAATTTCTTAGCTTCTAGATAATCACGGGAGTTTCTTTTTTTAAAGAGTTCCAAGTTTGGGAGGTTTTCTTTAAATATTTTGGGTGGTAAAACCAGAATTGGTCTTCAGCTGTGATGTTGGAATTTGATAAGTGTCTGTATTATCCTAACTCTCTGCTCATAGCAGGAAATGGTTGCAAATGTTTTGAATAGCAGCTGTTGCTAGCAACGATGTGCATTTCACAATGAGATTCTATGGAGTTATAGTCACATTCCTTGTAGATGAAGGGGACTCTCTGCCAGGAAAAACTGTGATGGTGTGCCTATATAATATTTTTGATTACTGCTGCCGAATGCTAGTCGAAAATAGAGAGCTGACGAAAATATTCATCACCTTCTTGCATAATTTAATGACTTATAAAGGAAGACAACAATTCCACATACAAGCCATCTATCAAAAACTTGTTCTAAACTCATAATGCTAATTTAAAAGTTTTGTTGGTTTTTCTATCATTTTTTTTTACCCCAACATGAAAGAAAGTTCTTAAAGGTCATTAACATCCCAGCCAATGAGCTGGGAATGTTTTGCCAAACACAGAAGCTCCAGGTCCCGCCAAATTTCAACCAGAAGCTGTTTATATTTTGCAAACATCATAGCGTTATTCTCCCGATAAGAAGGTTGCTGGTGGTATCGCTCCTTCTAGATGCATGCTAAGTGTATGCGTTTGGGGGAGTAGGATGAGTCAGCATGCCATTAATCACAGCTTTAGAGGCACTGACTCACTCCTGGCAAAATGGAATGGCCTCATTGGGAAGGGTGTGAAAGAGGAAAAAAAAATCCATTCTGGGGTCAGTTCCCTGTTTCTGCCAGTGCAGATCGAATTTGCACGCCCCCCCCACCCCGCCCGGCTTGGTGGGTGGTTTTCAGGCTGAAGAATGTTGCATTGGGGACCCTTTAAAATCAGACCCCATGTTTTTTCAGGGAGAAAATGCTAGGTGTTCACAATCTTGCTTAGGAAATGCAGAAAGGGTCTGGAAAGAAAAGGTGAGCTGAGAGGGGCTTGGTATCTATCTAAGGCCAAATTTGGTGAACCAGGTCCTGCTCTCCCACTGTTCAACAAGGTAGGTCTTTGATCCAGGTCCGGTGTTGATTGGGAGGCTCGCAAGTAGACTTTCTTGTCCTCATTAAGGGGTCCTGAATATCTGAAGAATATCTGCAACAGCCCCAGTTCTCTTTGAAAATCAAAGATTAAAGAGCAGCACCCTTGAATCTTCTGTCTGACTGGGTATATGATGGGCTAAAGTCACTAAAGTCAGGTTCTCCGGGGAGCTGACCATGGAAAGAAACCTCAACTAAATACATCGCTAAGTGGTGGACCTCAGCTGGTTCAACCTGCAAAATCTCCATTGTATCTGAAATTGAAACGTGTGAGTGCTACTCGGTGTTCATTTAGATACAGTATGGTTATTGGTATTAAAATGTTTCATTGTACTTGTAGCACAGTTTCACGCCCTTAAATTTTCGTTATGCTAACAACAGAGGTATATGGAGTTGAGTAAGCTATTCCCAGGGCTTTATTATTTTAACATCAGCCCCTAAAAATAACATCAGCAAGCTAGTAAATGTTTTTCTTTGCAACTTTTCTTAGGAATGTTGTTTCTTTAGTCTTCCCTGGGAGTAGATGTGATTTGAGACGCTCGCTGCTTTCCTGAAGCTCTAACTTGAGTTCATTTTGTTATGTGGTGACCACAGTTCTGGATGACGCCCCCCCTGGCACACAGGAATACATTATGTTACGGCAAGATTCCATCCAATCTGCGGAATTAAAGAAAAAAGAGTCCCCCTTTCGTGCTAAGTGTCACGAAATCTTCTGCTGCCCGCTGAAGCAAGTACACCACAAAGAAAACACAGAGCCCGAAGGTTTGTGCACAACGGACGCGTGTTTTTGCTTGTTTTCTCTCGTTCTTCTTTCTTTCTCTTTCTTTTTGACTGTGCATTGCCCGTCTGGTGTGCTGTGTGTTGTTCGGCCCGGGACGGAGTTAGGAGGCCCCTGGCTCGCCGGTGAATGTGTTATGCAGGCTCAGATGGAACACTGTATAATACAGTCATCCCCGGCACGGCGCGCAGCCGCCTCCTGCTTCTCGCAGCTGAACCTGGTTCAGCTGCTGTCCTTACATTGCCCCATTTTGGCTGCTCAAGTTGCTTGCTCCTGTAGCCGACATCTGGCCAAGTCTGTTCCCATCACCTTGCATTCCTGAAACAGCAGTCGGCTGAGGAATGACACTTCTAAAGTGACAGAATGAGAAGATGGTTCCAAATTCTCTGACTCTCCTCCGCTCCATAAAGCTTCTGCATTGTGCTTGAAGAATGCTCATGACCTCCTTAGTCGGCTGAAGCAGGCCCTGATGCCCCGTGTAATGCACGCCCAGTTGCACTTTGCCATAGTCAAATGCATGCCTCAAGGAAACCATGAGTCGTTTGTTTTTCTTTGCAGCTCAAGTACAGGTTTGAAAAATTCCACTTGCCGGTACTTAAACTGAGGTCAATAGCGTGTTCATCGCCATCCATGCTACAAATCTATCTATCTCTAAAATCCCCGCTACAAATCTCTCTCTAAAGTACCTTGTCTGTCTAGAGTCTTCGAACGTTATCCCCACTTTTTTGCATATATCAAACAGGGACATTTTCACATCACAAGATGTGGTCAGCTCTTTGCCATTTGTGTACGTTTCAACTTCCAAAGAGACATTTGAGAAGCCTACTGTGTATGCTAAGTACTTACTGTAGAGCAGCCTGGGTTCCCTCCGCATCAAGTACTGGTTATGCGGTTTCCCAGTGAATGACACTGGAAGTGACAAAATGCCCCTGTCCTTGGGCAGTTGGTGTAGACTTGTGCATAAATGGCTCTGGGGTGATTTCTAAAAGCGACTTTGTTCCTATTTCGAGTCGCCCTTTTGCAACATGATGGGTGTCTGCCTTACAACTGTCTTTCTGACCTAGAAAGAACTGCCACCGTGTTCTGTGTAAAGTTTGGTGCGTAAGAAAACAACTCCAAATTGACTCTGGTCCATAGTTGTGGAATCAGTTTTTTACATCTCTAAGTCCCCCTTCTCCTCACTTCCAAATAGAATTTTAAATGTTCATTGGCAGAAAAGGAGAAGCGTACATTTTTCTATGTTCATGTATATTTCAGCAATAGAATAGAATATTTGCATTTGTTTCTACCCACGCTTTGGTATCCAAGCTGTCTAATTTGGGGATGAGTTCTGATGTCAACACTTAACTCATCTGGAGATGGAGATGGTGACCCTTTACAGTGAGTGAAATGGATCTTTTGGTGGTTTGGTAGAGAGGATACCAACTTGACCTAAAACTTTCAACTAGCGACAATTATTTAACTATTTATAATGCATTCCAATATTTTCTGCTTTCTTTTCTCTAAAATTACTTATACTTGCAAATACACACACACACACAAACACACATAAAACCAGTATCTGTGTGATAGCTATATACCATTTATTATATAGTCATATATATTAAACATATATAACATAATTAAATGTATGTGATACAGATACTGTACTGTTTTTCTACTTGCACATAAGCGTAGAAAACCAAATTTGGTTACAGGAAGAGAAAGAAGCAATTTAAGAAACACCTGGTTAAATTCAGTCGAGCAATCAGTCTAGAAAGTTACTTCAAATTATTTTAACAGTACTCAGATTTAAGAAAAATACAGTTGAATAACCTAAATTTAAGCCCCCATCCCTTTTCTTATTACGTACAATTTTACCAGGATCTGTGGATTTTCAAAATATCACCTGGAGCATACTGTGTATACTGTTAGAAATGTTTTCAGATATGAAGAATTCTTTAGAGGATGGGTAGCGGTAAAACTCCTTATACAAAGTTTGGATAGTTTTTAATCTGTCATTTCATCCACATGTTGAGTGGCTGCCATCATGCTTAATGTGACTGTCATCCTTTCCCTTGGACGCTTTGATGATGGGCATTGTCTTCTTTCAGATTGAAGATTTTCCTTATCTCGCTCTCCTTCCAGGTCCTCTGGAATAGTGAAGCTAATATTTCCCTCCTTGCTCCTATGGATTATTCGTAAATAGTATTAGACTCATTACAGGCTTTCTGGAATGCCATTTGAATAATACTGCTTACAATTTTACTGTCCCCCCTTCATACAAGACTCCAGAAGTTAATGGCAAAACCAGACCTTGAAATGAAAACACTTGATCTCTGTACAAATTAGCAGGGTCCAGAAGACCCTAGACAGGGCAAAAGCAGTGGTGCTGTGGAAGAGATCTAGGATAAATAAGGAAACTGTGCCGAGAAATTAACATGCTTACTTCACGTATGATACCAAAGCTCGTCATTTCCAGGCAGTGAAGTAACCGCGGGTTTGGAAGGGTTCAGTGGTCATTCTGGCGACCCGGTTTTTAAATGCTGCAAAGTACAGTCTTTCATTTTCTCTTACAATTGCTGTAACGTGTTATTGCTAATTAGTAGAAATAAAAGGCCTCTTGATTACAAATAGAATCTTAATTCTAAACTATATCCACACTTGGAAACATTTTATTCTCATGTGAAGCATTTTTGAAGAGATTTCCTCTTGTGGTTTCTGGGCCAAAGTACGAGACCTTAACTGACCTTGGCCGTGGATGCCTACCAGTTCCACTTCATGTGAAGGCAATGGACAGGATGACCTCTTCTAATGAGGTGGTTCTTACGTAACCTCAAGTGAAAAACGAAAACTGCATTGAAATTTGGGAGGAAAATAAAAGTTTGAATTGGGTAAGTTTTAGAAATGTTGAAATTAGGTCAAAGAGCTTTTATGGGTATTATGATAAAGTGGCAATTAATTTTCTTCTTACTGAATTGATAAAAATCGACCAACTGTTTTTTTATTATTAGAGACAAAGTCTTGGTGTTTCATTTTATCGGTGATGTCTTTGTGCGGGCCAGATTATCCCCATAGCTCATGACTGCCTGAGATTCGCTACAGATCATTTCTTTACAGTTCACAGTCTCCTGTCTTTCAAAAGGTATTTTTGTATCGTGTCCAGGGCCCTCAGAAGCCGTGTGAAACAATACATTGAAGGATGGAACTATCCTACTGGCTTTTCAGGATACTCTAAAGCCACATTACACTTCGCCAAAAGCAGGTTTCTATTTCTGAGCAGCCAATTCCAAAATAAGTTCTTTAATCTGTTCCAAATGCTTGTGATTTTCAGTGATATGATAATTTCCATAAAAACCACTTATGATGTAATCTTATGAGAGTGCTGGAATTTGGCTGAAGACGCACATACAAGTATCTGAGAGTCTAATGTGGCCCAGTACCAGCAACGCTCTTTGTTATAAGAAAGCCACATGGAGAGTGGAGGCTGTTACCAGAACCTTCCTTCTTACTGTTCCAGGAGCCTTTTGAAAAGAGAAAATACAATCCTTGTAGCTTGATTCTTTTCTTTCATTGTCATGTGTGCCAAAATGAAATCGCTGGATTCGAGTAACATCTGAGAGCCAGTCATCGGGCTTTTACTGATGTTCGAAGATTGTTCGGAATCATTACACCAAGATATACGTGCTTGGAAGTCGATACTGTTGAAGATCTACGGAGAAAAAGAAATCGTGGATTTCCAGCATTTGCTTCTAGGATTAAAAATCCTGATTACAGTAGTAAATTTGAAGGAGATAACATCATACGGGAGAATATGACAGAGCTTGGGGGTTTGTCACTCACCGTCTTTTGATCAAGCATTTGGCCTTTTTCTTGCAGCCCTGTTTTCATGTGATTTAAATTCCATCTCCCTTAGGACATCTGTAACCTTTTAATTCAGAGAGGCGTCCAACCATAGTGACTTTGGTTGGAGGAGAAGAGAATCTGGGCTCCAGAGTGGTGGTGAGGTATGGCAGCGTTGACCAACTGAAAGAAAGCAAAATTATGTGGCAGATGTTAAGGGGGCATATTTGTAACTAGTGCCAACGACTGTTACTCTGATGTTGCCTTGCTTTCTTTACACCCGAAAGAGAATACATCCCTGTGAATATCACCAGTCGCCCAAATGGTAGGAGAGGAAGAAAGTAGAAGAATATTGAGGAACATGCGAAGGGAAATGTCCTTATTTTCATCCCTACTTCTTCTTTAAATTTGTTGTCTCCTGTTGTGTGTCTTCGTCATTTGAATAATAACGAGCCTTTTGAGAAAAATGGGTCTAGTACCCATTTGAATTAATAGTTTGATAAAAATGAAGCAACCTCTGATGCTTGACACCTTGAAGATGTCTTGACTTTCAGAAAGCACGTGACTGGGTTCCATGTCTGCCCCCTTGAGGATGAGAACTGAAGGGTTATTCATTCCTATTTTATTAGGAAAACATGGAGCCATATGTTTGGGTGGCTCTGAAGAGATAAAAGACTTTATTCTTAATCTTTTAATTTCAAAGTAACTATGACTTAGGGTCCCCTTGCCTTTGATGTGTTACCTGAAGGATGGCAAAACGACACCAGAGAGTTTTCTTTGCTCATTGAAGCAAATGGCAGCTTCATTGCAGAGTCACAAGAAAGATTTTAAAACTGGTCCAAATTGAAAACAAATTAAAGCCGGAAATCTGAAGGCCTTGGTGATTAGTAACAAGTAAACACTGTCCTCTCCCCAGAAAGTATTCAAATGTGTTCCTCTCTGTTGCATGTCGGCTATTTCTTAATAGACGACTTATGTCCTAAAACGTTAGGAGACTAGTAGTGGCACATTCTCTCTTGTGTCCTATTTCCCACCTATGGCAGCAAACGAAATTAAATCCTACTTGGGGGATAGTTTCTACTCTCTGGAAAACTCATAATTTGATCAAGGAAGTATACTTAACAGCCAGTAATTCAATTGGCGGCCAGGATGGGCATTTATTATTCTCTTTTTAGTTATATGCATCTCAACTCGGTCTCCAGGCTGGCCTTTACAGTAGAAACGAACAACCACTCGTTCCTAGAAAATACGATCCACTTTTTAAAGCAACGGGTCTCCTTTCTTACTTGAGCCTAGGTGTTTCCATCGAGCTGGCGGTGACATTTTCCTGAGGTTTCCCTTGGTTAATATCGAAGGCAGATATTTCTCGTGTATGAAGCCAACGCTGATGACCCATTTCAAGTTTTTTTGTGTTTAAAATAACACTCCTCTGGGAAAATGCTCTGAAAGGTCTATTGGATGAATGACAGTGTATGGTGGTGATTTTGATTAAAAAAAAAAAGTGAAAATCTAAGTGCCGATTCTTGAAAACCTCATCCATCCATATGGGTACTGCCCCCTTCAAAGCTATTACTTCTGAGTAATAGTAGTTACTATGATAGTATTTGGCTTCTGAGGCTCTGATATCTCAGCAAGTCCTCTTGTTTGTTTGTTTCTCTTCACAGCCAGTTGATAAACCACTTAAGAAAAGATGCCATTCTGACCCAGCATGATAGGACCCAGGTAGGCTATGTTCCTTGTCCAAAAAGGCATAGCCTGAATGACTTCCAGCTATTTCCCCAAACCAAGCCCAACCCTAATGTATGGACGTCTCCCTGCATTCAGTAGATACACAGGAATCTGCTGTTGCCTCTGATCCACTTTTCTCTCTGTCTTTGGTTTTAAAGGATAAGTTGCTTGCCTGGTTGAAGAGAATGTGGGGACTAACTATACTCTCTTTTGCATGTTCTTAAATAATTAGCAGGTCGATATTTTCCACAGTATGTTTCATGAAACATTGATCACATATCTATGTGAAAAGATAGACTCTATGGTCAAGTGCATGTTTCCCAAACTCCACACCACTCTTAGAGAGTCTCAGTTCATAAGAGTAGATTAAAAGTTTTGGGGAGCCTTACGGATCAGGAATCTGACTTCGGGCAATTCAGTGGTAAATATTTTCCAGCTACCAAATGCTCTTTGTTCATAACACCTATCAGTGTCCCACAAATACACTTTGGGAAACGCCACGCTGGCCCCATGGAGCATCAGTGTATCCCGCATCACAGCTGGGCTTTGACAATGTCATCCACTTTGGAAATGGATGTTGTTCCTTATCTCTCTGCCCCCCCCCACTGTCTTTAGGGAAGTGCTCCTCAAAGTGTGGTTCCACGGATCAGTGCTGGGTCTGAAATGACTTGTTACAAGTCAGTGATAAGATAAGGAGCTTGTGCAAGAATGTAAATCAATGCACTGCTTGCTTCCCCAAGAAAGTATTGCTGTCTTGCGGTGAACACTGACGTCAGCGGGATGAAATAAACAAGTGTGCTTAGTGACAGCATTCACAGGTCAGCACTAAGTCTGTGGACCGTACTTTGAGCGACACTGCTTTAGATTACTTAGATGATTCTCAGCCCTGGCTGCACACTGGAATCACCTGAGGACCTGTGGAATAATATTGATGCCGGAGCCCCACATCAGACCAAAACCAACCAGCTAACCAATAACTTGTCCAAACAAAAACCCTGCAAAATCTCTCGTGGCGGAGGTAGTGTTTAAAAAGCTCCCCAGGTGATTCTAATGTGCTAACAGGGTTGGGATCGCTGCCTTAGGAAAAAATCACCTTGGCATAAGGTCTGGTGTGTGATGTCAACTGTCAATTCAGAATTCTTATCATGCTGATTGCATGGGCCTCTTTAGGAGGTGCCCTGTGATGAGAGGGCACTGCTGGACAGGCAGCACTTATATGACCTTTAGAACTTGTGGCCATGTAAGGTAGCCGTCATTCTCAACATGCACGCGTGCGCGCACATGCTTGCGCGCTCACACACGCTCCTTTCTGTTGATTGTTTCCTTTGCTGTGAGAAGCCTTTTATTTTGATGAGTTCCCAATAGTTTATTTTTGCTTTTGTCTCCTTTGCCTCGGAAGACATATCTAGTAAGAAGTTGCCGTGGCCGAGGTCAAAGAGGTGCCTGTGTTCTCCTCTAGGATTTTGGTGGTTTCCAGTCTCACATTGAGATCTTTCATCCATTTTGAGTTTATTTTTGTGTATGGTATAAGAAAGTAGTCCTGTTTCATTCTTCTTCATGTAGTTGTCCAGTGTTTCCAACACCATTTGTTGAAGGGACTGGCTTTTTTCATTGGATCTTCTTTCCTGCTTTGTCAAAGTTTAGTTGACCATAGAGCTGAGGGTCCATTTCTGGAGTCTCTATTCTGTTCCATTGATCTGTGTGTCTGTTTTTGTGCCAGAACCATACAGTCTTGGTCACTACAGCTTTGTAATAACTTGAAGTCTGGAATTCTGATGCCTCCAGCTTTGCTTTTCTTTTTCAAGATTGCTTTGGTTATTCAGGCTCTTTTGTGTTTCCATACAAATTTTAGGATTGCTTGTTTTAGCGCTGTGAAAAATGCTGGTGGTATTTTGATAGGGATTGCATTAAAAGCGTAGATTGCTTTGGGTAGTAAAGGCATTTTAACAATATTTGTTTTTCCCCATGAGCATGGAATGTCTTTTCCATTTCTTTGTGTCTTCTTCAGTTGCTTTCATCAGTATTTTCTAGTTTTCAGAGTACAAATCTTTTACCTCTTTGGTTGGGTTTATTCCTAGGTATCTGATGGTTTTTGGTGCAATTGTATATGGGATCGAGTCCTTGATTTCTCTTTCTGCTGCTTCATTATTGGCACACACCCGTTTCTGAAGTTCCCTTGCCTCCTTGCCGCTCTGTGCTTTTAGAAAAATAATCAGGCTTCTCCATAGGAGCGTGGTAATCTGCCACCTTGTGACCAACATCCTTTTTTGCAAGCAATTGTTGCAACACGTGTCTTCTCAAACTATGGTTCAGCTTGCAAATGTGGGTGGGAGAGTTTCTCAGGACCACGTATGAGTGTAGCTGAAGAAGAGAGGGAGAAGAAGAATGTATGAATATGCCAGAAAAGTACAATTACTTCTTTGCTTGATTGTTCCTGCTCTTGGTGAGATCACAAAAGTTGGCTCAAACTGCTCATGACCTGAGTGTCTGTCCCTGAGTTGCACCAGAGGCTGTCGTCGTTGAGACATTGTCCTCTTACCAAGTAGACATCACCAGCTTCTGCAGCATAAAATCATGACAGCAGCATGTACGTGAAACTGACTTTGACATGATCAGGAGACTTTGATTGCTATCCGTGTTTCCGAATCCTCCCTAGCGCTGTATACTCCACTGATTGTGTTCATTTGTTATACTCTGTGGCCTTTCTTAGTGTGCTTCAGAATACGCAGCTTGAATAATGCCCATGGGAAAGTGCGGAACAAGAAGTATAACATCCTGCATTTTATCAACACTTACCCTTGTCTTGCTTCACAGCTGATATCCACACTCTCTCCAACACATCACAATCACATGTCCGCTTGCACCCATGTGCTGGCATATTTCTACTTACTAGCCTCAGCTATTTTAAGATATATATTCTTGGAACAGCTTCAGGTCATCCTTCAAGCCCATCCAGCTTTGGAAGCAACAAGTGTACGTTGGCTGGAAGACCAGATCCCCACAGAGGAGGGGAAAGAGCCCAGTTCCCCTTAGCTGCTTCTCCGTATAGTCACTTCCCTAATAAATGACAGGACTTGATTTGAAACTGGTTTTTCTGGCCTCTAAAGCCCATATCCTTTTCCCTCTATGGCTGCTCCGTATGCCGTATGCCGTATGCTCGGTGCTCACCCTCTTGCCTTACACGAGTTTATTGTAATGGTGATTTCAGGGCAGAAGAGCTATGTTAGGTTTAAAGGACAGGCAATGCTGTCCACACTCCATTCTCAAGCTACGCTGTGGAAAGGAGTTGTCATAAGTGGAAGGGACTCTGGAGGTATTTGTTAATTCTGTGAGCCTAGAGTTGGGTGTATGGCGGCACTCGAAAGAAGTAGGTGAAATGGCCCTTACCTTCAAGGTGATGATTTCACCTAGGACACACAAAAAAGAGTAGAGTGATTAGTGAAGAGCTAAATTCAGTTTGAATGCAATAAAACTGTCCTTAGATTAAAAAACAACAACAACAACATCGGCAGGTTACTTGCCTAATCTCCTTTCTTTAAGTTGGGAGATGCTCTTTTACCTGTAATGGTAGAAATGAGGAAAGGTCATTTCTAAGTAGTAAACAGCTGATTGAATTGCTTGATTTTTTTCTTAACTCAATAAAATTGCCACCATTGACAGGAATGTTATTAAGACTTGCTCTGAGCATTTTCTCAGTTCCCTAAGATTAGGTGTTACTTAGAGTAAGTCTGGATATTAGCAGTGAATTTTCTTTCATCATTTTTTGGAGCCCTACTCTCTAGCTGAAGGTAAATGACAATTAAAACAATAATTGAGAATTACTCCGAATTTACTACGTGCCAAGCATTTTACCTAATACTGTCTTAATTCTTACAACAGTCCTTAGAGTCAAGTAGGTATTTTTTTTCCATCCATATTATGGTTGAGGAAACCAAGAGTCAGAGAGGTGAAATAAATTTGTCCATTGTCACCCGAGTGGGCAGTGGTAGAGCCAATACTCAAATGCAGCCTGTCTCACTCCTAAGACCATGGTCTCTCAGTTACAGGAAACTGTTTCCCGTAACAAGGCTGAACTAGAAATACCTTCCATTTTGTTCTCCAGTTACTCCAGTATCGGCTTACTGAGGCAGATCGCCGGATACAGTAAGCAGGAGGGACCTCGTGCCTGTTGTCGGAGAAACAATAGAGTTAAAAGGTGCCTTGTTCTTCAGAGAAAAGAGAAACAGCCCGATTTAACTTTAACTTGTTTACAGGGCAGATTCTCAGTCAAATTTGACTTCGTCAAAATGCTTTTCACTCTGCCATATCAAAATTCGGATACATTCACTGTGCTGGTATACGTTGATTTCGCTGCAGGCCAGATCTTAA
Source organism: Ursus arctos (assembly GCF_023065955.2). Lineage (NCBI taxonomy): Eukaryota > Metazoa > Chordata > Mammalia > Carnivora > Ursidae > Ursus > Ursus arctos. The sequence goes on from NC_079873.1 coordinate 115,236,176, forward strand.
TCCCCTCAGGCCAACTGACCTCCTACCTCAAAACCCCGTCTCACAAAGTATCTGTTGACCTAAGTCCCTGGATGATAAAACCTGCATCACAAAGTGAGAACTGACTTAAGGCACATGAAGAAAAAGTCCTGCCAAACTAGGTCGGGTCACTGTCAAGATATTGTTCTGTGTGACTTTCACAAGGAGTGAGATTGCATGAAATGGTCCATTTCCCTCCAGAAGCATGAAGAAGGAGGTCTCAGGAATTTGTGTGATAGATTCTGTGCAGGACATTCTCTACTGTGCTTTGGTTAGTTGCTTAGCTATCAATTTTTAGCATCTTTCACGTGCCAGGCACTTGAGCTTTATTACCGTTAATCTTCCCAACCCACAAGGTGGGTGTCATCAATCTTGAAGGACGCGATGGGGAAAACTGGAGCGCAGAGATACGCAGTCACTTGCTCAAAGTCATACAACTAATAAGTGTCTTAATTGGGATTTGAAGCCAAGTCTGTGTTGCTCCCAAGCCTGGTTGGTCTCTTCTCCATTGTGCTGCCCTAGCTTGTCCTATACCATGACCCCTGACTCCCCCTTTCAGGTGTGAGGCATGAGAAAAGAGCTCCGCACCATCCTATCCACTGCTGGTGACACGTGCTGTGTGGAAGAAAACTATAGGACTGTCTTAACCTCTCGGCAGAGTGCACTTACCCAGTGCATCCCTTGAGAGACGTCTCGTGTGTTTCTCCACATCCTGCCCTGAATGCTGGTCTGAGCAGTAGGCCAGGGGTTAAACAAAGCATCTTTGAGATCTGTCACATGTTTCTTGCTTATAATTTTTTTTAAATTTCACTGCCTTTATTTCTTGGAATTTGGATAATCTTTCATGCACTCTATTGTTTCCTTCTGGAACTTATTTTTTTAATTGAAGTATAGGTGACAGGCAGTGTTATATTACTTTCAGGTGTACCGCATGGGGAATGCACAGTTCTGTACATTACTCAGTGCTTACTACAATAAGGGTAGTCACCATCCGTCCCTGTGTGTTATGACAGCACTATTGACTGTGTTTCCTATGCTGTGCTTTTCATCCCCGTGACTTCTTTACTTAATTAGTTTTTTTGAAGTATAATCGACACACAGTGTTACATTAGGTTCAAGTGTACAACATAGTGGTTTGACAACTCTCTACATTGTGTCGTGCTCACCACAAGTGTAGCTGCCATCTGTCACCGTACAGATCTGTAACGGTACCATTGGACTCGTCACACGTTCTTGTCCTTTGCTCTTCCACCAACATCTACTAACTGTAGGTCATTTGTCCTGTAGTACTTCCTTAAATGAAATAACGCTTCGGAGCCATAGTTTTTCTCATGGAGCCACTAGCCCTGGAAGTGGCCTTAACTAGTTCTGCCATGAGCCGCCTCCCCAAGAACAGAGAAGGGGTGATGTACTGTTCTGGGAGAGGTGGGGTCCACACAGATAAAGCCTCTTTGGAGGTCATCCATCTTTGAGCACTCCCAGTGGGAACTCAGAGGTTCCATCCTGACACCGGATTTTCGTGACGACCTTGGAGTAGAGCAGTCATGCGCACCAGAGGTGGCCCCCTTTTAAGGGTAGTCTGTCTGCAGATACAGGGAGATTATAGGGACAGACATGTCTGTCATGGGGTTATTTGCTCCTTCTGTCCGTCTCTCCTGCTGCGCGCACAGGGGGCTTCCCCTGGATCAGGGCCGGAGCCTTGGCTGAGGATCTCAGTGGAGCCAGAGCTGTCTCAGTTCACCTCTATCAGAAACCTGCCGTTGTCCTTACGGTGGCACTGTTGAACTTTGCCCCTTCCGGAAACACAACACACTGGGACAAGTGAAATGTGCCTCTCGTGGTTGCTAGTTGCCATTTGAAGAAGGTAGTGAGCACACGCACATATGCACATCTTGAGTTAAAATAGCTTATTGAGAAAAACACAGACAGACAAGTAGTAGAGCTCACATGGTCCCTCTTCTGGAGCCCTTTCTAGGAGACAGCCAGCCCAGCAATGCGCAGCCTAACTGCAGACCTCTGTGGGATAATGTGGGCTCAAGCAGGCCATTCATACAGCGAGGCCATTTGTCTAGCAGGCTGCCTCAGGCGGTGAACAAAATCTCCTTCTTTTTATGCAACAAGGAAGGAACAAAGGGCATTTCAAAAAGTAGGGATAATAGACACTGCCAGCCAATAGCTTTTCTCTTTTGTTCCTTCTTCTGCCACTTTTCCTCTATAATCATTTGATTTTTCTCTGAGAAGATAGCATTTTAGATCATGTTAGAAGGTTCATGAACTGATTCAGTAAATTTCTAATTGGCATGCATGGTTAGCTGTTCACTTAGTGGATAATTGGCTAAATATATCCAGAATATTTACTGAGGGAGGGAAAAAAAGTCCCCAAAGCAAATCAGGATAGTTTGGGAACCTTTTATTTCTAGTGTAGCTTTTTCTTTGGGAGCAGTTACTGGTGGTTTTTGTTTTTTGTTTTTTTTTGGTGGTTATATCCTCATTTATTTAACTGACTTCCTTTCGATGGATGGTGTCTACTGGTTCCAGTGTTTTGTCATTTTTTATAATAATTTTTTATTATGTTATGTTAGTCACCATACAGTACATCCCTGGTTTCTGATATAAAGTTCGATGATTCATTAGTTGCATATAACACCCAGTGCACCATGCAATACGTGCCCTCCTTACTACCCATCACCGGCCTATCCCAATTCCCCACCCCCCCGAAGCCCTCAGTTTGTTTCCCAGACTCCATAATCTCTCATGGTTCGTTCCCCCTTCTGATTACCCCCTCTTTCTTCTTCCCTTTCTTCTCCTACCGATCTTCCTAGTTCTTACGTTACTGGTGTTTTAAAAGAGGTCTGTCTCCCTTCCTAATTTAGGACTCCATTTAACATACATCCTTTATTTCATCCCTACAGAATAGAGCTTTATTAAATAGATGCCACAGGCATAGCAGTGTCTGTCAACAATAAATACTCAATAACATTTACCATTAGGTACTTCTTCAAATAACCAATTTTGGTATTCTGACTTCGACCAGCCATCTGCCCTAATTCTAGGCAGCAAATGACTGACAGCGCTTCCAGTCACCATTAGCAGAACTGATATATTTGCCAAAAGAAACTTACTGTCTTATACAAGCCAGGAATTTTGCTGGGTATTAGGCACAGCATTGAATAGGGGCACTCTCTCTGCCCTCGAGGAAGGACTAGAAGGGAAAGCAGACTTTGAACTAGTCTATCAGTTAGCTCTTTGCATTTTAAGTCACCCTAAAACATAGTGGCTTAATACAGAAACAGTTTCTTCTTTCTCATAGTCTATAGGTTGTCTAGGTCTGCCAACGGCCACGTATGGGTTCTGCTGCTCTAGACTGAGTTCACTCATACATTTGCAGTCAGCTGGTGCGTCAGGGTGGTTCTGACTATCCCAGGATGGACACAGGGCTCGGTCTTACCCTGAGATCATGACCTGCGCCAAAATCAAGAGTTGGACGCTTAACCAACTGAGCCACCCCGGCACCCCAAGCCTTTTATACATCCCTTTTAGCATCTAGACATTGTAGCCCAATTCATTTCAATATATAGAACAGGGATCTCTCCACTTCCCTCATGCTAGTAAATAACCGGCATAAATCACTGACGTGCACTTGGTTAGAATGAGTTCTGATAGGGGCGCCTGGGTAGTGCAGTGGTTAAGCATCTGCCTTTGGCTCAGGGCATGATCCCGGCGTTCTGGGATTGAGCCCCACATCAGGCTCCTCCGCTATGATCCTGCTTCTTCCTCTCCCACTCCCCCTGCTTGTGTTCCCTCTCTCGCTGGCTGTCTCTCTCTGTCAAATAAATAAATAAAATCTTTAAAAAAAAAAAAAAAGAATGAGTTCTGATAGGATGGAGTGATGAGGAATCACATAGTACCTGTTATTCCTTCAGCAGTAGGTCTTTGTAAAGATGTCATTGATTTTTCTTCTCCATAATGCATCTAAAGTTTTCAGTCTCTGCCAAGACTGATTTATTCTTTTGTTGTTTGTCCTTGTTAACGTAGTTAAGTTAGCTCAATATTTTTGAATAGCCTAAAAATATTGGACCACTGGGAATCCAAATTAAAAGTAAATTGCCTCTTGAGTTCAGTGTTTAAAAACAGGTATACTTTGGAGTTGTATTAATATGCTGCAATCAAGGATGACATTACGTGAGTTTCCAATAAAACAAGTTTTCTGCCAACTTTACAAACGTGCTCTTTTGCTAGACTATGGAAATTGATTCCTTGTCTAGCGGTGAAGGTTTCTTGCTGAATCAAAGAGCTAGTGTTTAGAAAGAACAAATACACAGTTTTGTGGTAAAGAACTGTTGAGTTGACAGTATGATATCCAGTCTATATAACTGAGCTGAGTTCTTACCTAGGATTTGCGAGTTTGGATCCACAGGAAGTGTTGATTTCCGACGCAAAATTGGATGGCAGTTTTCTATATAGGGTGTCCCCTTGTCCGAGGTCAAATAAGTCTTCCTTAGTGGCCTCTAAAGAGTCAAGAGAAGCTTTGTATTTTCAGGATGAGAAAATAAAAAAATAATTAACTTTTTGTAGTGCAAGCTGGTCCAGAGGGTTTTGGGAAACAGAATTCATTTTGAAGGAAGCCTTGTACTTGGATCACCCCTTAATTAAGACTTTATTAGGCTATTACCCATTTCTAAACTAAGATCAGAGGCTACAGCTGCTAGACCCTTTTTGTTCAGTACCCTTTTTACCAAGACAGGAAAATGTCATTGTAGAAAATACCGCATTCCCGCACCTACCCCTAACAACATTCAATTTTGTCCTTAGCCTAGCCAATGCTACTTTCCTTCCTGACTGTGTCTCAATTTAATCTGGCTGAGACAGCAATCTGTACTGTAAAATGTAGGTGGGGTCTCAGTTGTGGAACAAGGAGGCTAACCAAGGAGACTGTATATTCCTATGGCTCGCCAAACCATTTGGTACCTCTCATCCTTTTCTTACCTGTCTGCTGGCCCCGAGAAAGGGTTTTGAAGAGGAAGGAGCTATATCTGTGTACAGAGGGGGGAAAAGTTTCAGTTTAACACATAATGTGAACTTTGTCTTCTCTCCTGTTTAGTACCATTCCTGCTGGCTGTAGAGGAGTGAACACTGGGAAAATCAGAACTAGACCTGCACACCTAGAGTCTTCCAAGCAGTAGTATTTATCATCCTTGTGCACTGGTGCCTAATTTTTTTCTATATGGAAGATCTAAACAAATCAGCCAACACATCCAATACTTGGCAACGAATAACACTGGATTAAAAATGATCCCAGATTAACATGGGAAACCAAGTGAGAACTTAAACTCAGTGGGCATATTTATTAATGCTTCTTTCCTGCTATAAGAAGTAGTTGACATAACTATTTTTTTATTCGGTCATGTCATCCCAGGCCCTGTGTTGAGCTAGAATAGATTCTCAACCTTGGCGCTCTTGACCTTTGGAGCCAGATAATTCTTTGTCTCCAGGGGCTGTCGTGGACTGCACACACTCGATGCTGGTAGCATCCCCAGAGTTGTGACGAAAACTGTCAGCATTGCCAACTATTTCATGAGGAGAGAAATCCCCCCATGGAGAACCACTTGGCTATATGCCAGCTATGTAAATAAGAAAGCTATGGTCTACAAATTACTCTTTTCTTTAAGAGCCAGTCCAAATGCTTTTAATTGCCACCAGTGTTCTCCTTCCTTGGAGAACTTAATCTAAATTCTGCCTAACCCCTCCCAATCTTTCCCTCACCTCTCCAAAAGCTTTTCAAGTTATCTAAAGTATTTATAAGGCTTTCCAATAAAATTCAATGCCGTTATTTGGTATAAGAAAACTTAGACCTCTGGTTAAATTAATCATTCTGCGGTCATTTAATGAGTACCTACTTAGGTTTTCCTTGTGTCTCCTCTAGGAGATCTGGAGCAGTATGACAGAGCTCTACTTAGAATCATATAGAAAAAGTAATGTAAATCAGGTTGTGTAAAGGGTCCAGGCTCAACTACAACCTACTTCAGGAAGTTTTTTGGTTGTGGTCCCCTTAGAAAGCTTCTGTTCAGCCCACTCTCTTCAGCAGAGCTGGTGATGAGCAGAGATGAAAATATCCCTAAGTATTTTCTTTTACACATTTTCATATCTAGTTGAAAATTCAAACGTTTTGAACATTAAATCTAACCATTATGACTCAACTAACTTTGGCTGCACTGGGCTAGTTGCTTCCCTCAGGGTCCCTGAAGGTTTAGTACAACCCTAAAAATGTACTATCAACTTTTCCCTTTATCCTCTTGGTTTCCATACAGCAACAAACATGAGTTCAGGAAGAAAGGAATTTTGTGAAGCTTTGCATAATATTTTAGGGGATATACAGAAATTAAACATGTCAACGTTCAGAAGAATTAGTATTCTAAAGGACAAAGAACAGAATTAAATTTACCTCTCAGCTAATTTAATTTTTTTTTCCCAAAAGTATTTGTGGTTTATCTGGTTCCTGTTTTTTAGCTTTGCTTTTATTCCTTATCATAGTAAAGTACCCCTGATGGGTTACGTAACTTTGGACAAGATCCATTCCTTCCTTGGATTTCCATATCTTTTTCTGTAAAATGAAAAACAAAAATAGATTGAATATGTACTGATTTCTCTTCTTGTTTTAAATATTTCAGATATATAAAATAAGAATATGTTACTAGGTTTCGTAACAGATGTATGCATAGTCAGAATGGAAGTTGAACTAATAGATACTGTCGAAGTATAACTTCATAAGTTTCAAGTGTTTGCTACCTTCACGTGTGCTCTTCACTGATCAAAAGCTAGAGTGCTCCATGGTCCGTATAGTGATAGCCGTGGGCTTCTTTTCCAGATTCTTGCTGAAACTGGTGATCTTGATTCTGGGCTAACTTTAAGAAGAGTAAAGTCTAGGCATGGGCTGGGGTGGGGTGGGGAAGAGTAACATTTTCTGAGTGCTGACTGTCTCCATTTCAAAAATTAATTCATATGATCACATAAGCGAACTAACTTGCCCAATATTACACCATTAGAAAATGGGGGAATTGAGGTTCAAACCCGAGTGTCTTGCCTAAGCTGTACTCTGCTTTCTCCACAAGGGAGGCTTTCAGGACCCACCTTGAGGAGGACTAGGAGGTAAGCATGCTTTACCTTTGGTGACCCTTTCACTCCTCCCTTTAGTTCCTCTAAAGTGGACTTCAAGGGACCTGATGTGGTCACGGCCCTGATGTGAAGAACCTCCAATTTATGCCCTTTTGTGGAGAAGTGCTTTGGAGCAAAGAGGATCCCTTCACCACAGACAGTCAGAAGCTGGGGGCAAGAGAGAATGGTTGGTTGGTTGGTTCGTTGGTTCGTTGGTTCGTTGATTCGTTGGTAGACCAGCACAGCACACCAGCCACTGGACTCACACCTCTGTTTCCTAGCTCAGAATCACAGTCACCAAACTTCATATCACTCCTCAACTTCCCATCCCTCCTCTTGGGGCTGTCCTGGCTTTTATGCTTCTCACATCGCCTTCCTTCTCTTCCAGACACACGGTGAGAATATGCGGGAGGTGCGGGAGACGCTCTGTTCTCAAAGTAGCCAGGTATTCTTTCATTTCTCTTTCCCTGTTTCATTTTGAAACCCATTGTTTCATTACAGTGTCCCCTGTGCAGAAGTAGAAGTACGTGGAGGTAGGGGGACTTAACACATCACATTTTACCATCCATCTACTCCTTTATTGGCCGATTTCTGCGGGAAGCTGTGGATCAACTCGTATCCTCCCAGCGTGTAAACTAATTCTGGGTGGGCGTTAGGTGCAATGGTGGAACATTCATTCATCTAACAAATTTTAGAGTTTTCGAAATGACCCAGTTTTCTTTTAGATGAAAACCAGTCATCCATAGAACCGGAGCACCACGCCTGCTCTGATATTCCTACAAATGTTTGGAATCCTGGTGGTTTAGGAGACAGAGAAGTTTAAGGAATGGTTAGAAAACCAGAGTGATATGCCACTTGGATTGGAAATGAGATACCCCTGTGGAATATGACTCAAGGCAGGCTCTCTATCTTACCTCTCCTTACCTCTGTCCCCAGCACCTTGCTTTAGCCCAGGAGCGGCGATTACCATAGCCGCTATTTATTTGAAAGCCCATCCTGGCCAAATACCATGTCAAGTTTCTCTGATCTCTGTATCAATCCTTTAACTAGGTATTTTATCCCAATTTTATACCCCAGCAACTGAGGCTCAGAGAGTTTAGGTGAAGCAGAGCTATGGAGACCAGTAGGTGTTTAAAGTACAATTTGATTTGAATTTTGAACAAGTGATCTAAACTGATCTCTTGATATGTCAGCTCCTCCATCTGGGCTATCCCCTAGGTTGGTGACTTCAACTGTTGATTAAGACATGACTGCATTTAAATGTGTATTTTCTATATACAAAATGATTTACTCTAGAGTAATAGCTGTCCTAGACACACAAAACACCGCTTTGATAAATCTCTTATTAGCTCTAAAGATAGTAGCTGCATACATACACATTCAGATCTGTTTGTCTGTAAATAGCAGATCTGACTTGAGTATCTTCATTTCTGGACTTTTTGTTCTTAAACATAAGGTCTTTCAGTTTTCTTCTACTGCGGACAGCACAACTCATCCCTGTAAGTTTGAAGTCGGTCACGTCCAAAATTCTTAAAAGCCTTGCTGAAATCCAGCCTCAGCTTTTGCTTTCCCAGATCTATTCCCAACCCTCCCACCCTGACACCGTCTTGGAATCTGTCTCTCCTTATCGATTTCCATTCCATGTTAGATCTTATTACCACCTGCCTAAGAATAAAGGGTTTTGTCTTCCCAAAGAGGGCAGGACCTGTGTCTTCCTCCTGGCACATAGTAGGTGCCCAGTACACACTTCTCCATTGAAGACTGCAGTGCTGCTGTTTTAGAGATGAGGTGGCATGGCATATCAAGTAAATAGAACCCTCTGTTACCTCCCAACACACAAAAGAATACTTCTCAGTATTGGAAAATACTGTGTGTTACACGACGCTATGAAGGGCATGTTTGTCTTACTAGCAAGAGGCTTTCACAGAATAGGTTGTACAATGATGTCTGTCTCTTGAGTGCTGTTTTACCTTAATGGAAATTTTAAAATGCGGCATGAACAATAGATTGATTACTTTATCAAGGCAATTAGACTCCACATAGAATTTGCTTGCAGGTTACTTCGGGTTAAGAACATTTGGGTTGCTGATTGTATATTTTTTGTATTTTTAGTTCTCTGCTGTGAGAATCCACTCATCTATATCATTTTCTCCTGGTGCCTTCTGCTGGGTGCAATTAACTACAGCATAAACCACTGTACATGACATCCTGCAGGTCCTTCAGAATTTGTCTTCACCAGTGTGTTCATGAGAGACAGCTGTAGGGGAATGGAAGGAGCACAGAACTCCTGTGTAGCAAACCTGGCTTCCCTCTGACCTCTCTGACAGTGGCTGGGCGATTGGGGCAGATGAGGGGAAAATAGAGACAATAATGGGATTGACATTATGCGGCTGTCTTGAAGAGTTGATTGACCATAGTGCCTGAAACATAACAAGTGATGAGTAAAGGTGAACTATTTTATTATTATCATTGTTAAAGATAATGAAGGTTCAGCTGTGGGTCTCTTAATGCATCAGGGCATCCTTCAGCCAATAAGCCATTGTCATGGATAAATGGACCTTCAGAGCCCTCATCAGTTTGTAGCCACTGTCCTAAACTAATGGGACCCATCTTGTGCTATGCTTCTAGACCGTTCCTGAGTTTTGCATACTCTGACCTTGCATTTAATAAATGCTAGTTATTCTTATTGTTATTGAACTTGTCTTTAGAACAATAAGTATGTTACCCACATGAAATGCTCCGCTAGGAAAGGTCCCAAGAGTAAAAACTGAGAAACAGCAGGTTGCCACATCCCTGCCCTGGGGATTTGCACTGCACGTTAGAATATTAAAGACTCTGAAGAGTCCTATATCATTCTTATTTTATGCATATGAAATTGTGTTTTGCAATTACAAAGTACCTCCATCCAATGAAAACTCTTTTGTTCTTGCTATCTTCATTTTTTCTTTGCTATCTTCACTTTTATATCAACAACCCTTAACCATTCTTCCACTGTCTTTCGCTTCAAGGGAGTCCTTCAACAGCCAGGTGCTACGAAGTTGCAATCACGCAGTCAGGCCACCAGGACCATAAACATGTCAGTCTGTTCCCTGGAAGCTTCCAGGTGGTTGGTATTCAATGCTACTTTCTAGCGTGTACACAAGTTCTTCTCATATCACAATACGCTCTGGTAGCTGGCAGACTTCCTTTGATAGCAGCTGAATTTCAAAGTGTTGCCAATCAAACAGGAAGTACAATCTCACATAGAGAAGGCTATACATCACATATACACCCCATGCTACGAGTCCGCGTGGCACAAGCTTATGGCTTGTCTTTGTTTACTGTGCGTTAATACACCAGTATACCAGTTTAGAGCCATGATGCCCATCTTGAAATAGAAATTGCTCCTGGTACATAGCTATTGAGCTAGGGTCTCCTGGGTCATAAGTAAATCCCACTTTAAGTATTACTATTTGAGCATTAGAATTTATAGAGGAGGTAAATGGGAGTAATTATTCATTTTACTAATGCATTTGCTGCAAGATTGATCTGTAGGGCCTTTGCAAAATATATTTAAGTAAGCATTGAATTCTACACAACTTTCCAAGATCAAACCATTTTATTAAATAAAGTAAGGAATAGCTGCCTTGGGCTATGTGGTTTGATTCCTTCCCTTAGCAGCGTTCTTTGAATCTGATTTTCTTGTTTCTGCATAGTTGGCATACCATGAAGAGGCTTTCATGACTAGAATATTTTGTGAAATATTACCATTCACAGGAAATACACCTCTCCTTTTACCGCTTGAGAAATCTGTGCTGTAGACCCGTGTTCTTAGATTTTGTATTCTGTGAAAAGGCACCATTCTTTGGTTTCATTTTGGATGGATTTTGTTGGAACACTATAAATGACTCGTAGGGAAATGAATTAGGCATTTAAGGTGTGTGCCAACTTTTAGACCACCTGAGTGCTGTTAGTACATTACAGACGTACGTTGTCTAATGGCATTCATTTAGCCTCAAAGAGATAAGAGATTTTCGGAAATAGCAAACTCATTCCCAAGAGCACCTAATGCATCGGGTGAATCATCCTGAAACTCTGAAGAATTATAGTATTAAGGTCCTGTGGGAAATGGCACAGCCCAATATTTAAGAAAGGACAGATATTGTGATCTTCTTGAAAGGATCTTTGTAAATAAGAAAGCTGAATTGACAGGGACTGAGAGGATGGACTGCTTTTCAATCAGGCCAGACTTTTCATTTAGGTACTGCTTCTGTAAATGTTCTCACCTGCTGTGTGAGAACCACCACTGGGGGGGGTCACGTTTTCTAGAATCCCTCACAGGTTGGTCCAGCATGGCCAAACAATTCCTTCATTCCCCAAGGAGTTAGAAGCTCCCTGTCTAAGAAGCCAAACAATTAACCATCCTAGTGTGAGTTTGGCTGCCAGCAGGAAATCGAGTATGGTGCAGGGCTCTGGACACTATTATTGAGAAACCTAGAATTTTTCAGACTGCCTCTGGAAAATGTCATCTTTACTCCATGAGCTAAGAGGGGGCCTACCCACTAAAATATCAGTTGCCTACATTTTTAGCCTAACCACACACCAATCACTGTACTTGACATACATGACTTCATTTACGTGTGAGAAAATTGGAGCTTAGAAAGGTAGCTTGTAAGTAGCAGAACGGGGACTCAAACTTGGGCAGTAGAGTCCAGAGGTCAAGTTCTTAATCATAGCCGTCCATTTGGAAAGGGTTTGCATGTTTATCAACGAGGGCCTGGAGAGGTAAAGGCCAAGTTACTTTTCTTCTGAAACACAGCAAGAGGAAGCTCTGAATTATTTTCATTTAGCTACACTTCATGGAACATCACTGTGTGCCAGGTACCAAGCTAAGGCTTTATAAGCCTTATCTTTTGTAATCCCCCTAACAATACTGTGAGGTTGATCTTATTACTTGCCCCCAATTTTGAGATAAGAAAATGGAGACTTGGAGCATAAATTTGAATTTACTCACCCAAGACCAGCTAGCTAGTAAATTGTGGAGCTGGGATTTGAACCCATATCTGCATGACTCCATAGGCCATGGTCTTTAACTACTCTCTTTTTATGTACATTTTGCCCCAATGAGTAGCTCCTAAGACCATCAAAACAGTCATTTTGACCACCATGTTTATCATTCACAAGCAAGGTGCTGCAGTTAATGAGGAGGAGGAGGGAAGATGAGTGAGGGTGACAGTCCAACCTTCCTGTGATCTTTTTCAGTGGGCCAAGAGTCATTCTCTTTAAAGGAACACTTTACTCAACTCCTTGGGCTAGTGGTCTTGTCTGCATAAGGCATGGATTGGGAGCTACCTGTGTGGTGGAGGAAATGCCCAAAGGAGAAAATGTTTGAGCACAAATACCGTTCTTAAGCACAAATCAAGTAGGGCGTATAATTCCTTTGCAGCAAGATGCAATAGCCTGCTCACTGAGGCAGAAAGGCAGCATTCCTTTTCCTTAGGGGTTGCGAAGCTATAGGGTGAGTGAAGGAAGGGATGTGAGTTTAGATCTTATTAGAGGGTTTTTCATATAGAAAGTCTTAACCATTCCTGATTCCTTCTCTTTGAAGGCCAAATGTTATCATAGGGGCTCTTTGAATACACTTAGAATATAGGCAGAATTCTGTGAAACTTTGCCTATATTTATGGCCAGGCTCTTTGACACAGCTCTACTTTTAAGATGTGTTTTTTTTATCCCTAAGAGTAAGAAGTTATTATTATACACTCTCAGTTATCCCTTAACTTTTGACCTCCGTAAGGTCAGTGTTTACAAAAAGTTGTAGTTGCTCATGTTCTCATTTTTTAGATTATTTATGATCTGGGACATAGTAACAGAAGAATTTCACGTTTTGACCCTTTACATTGGAAGGTGAATAGGCAAAATGCATCCAGGATATATAGCCTTGCCCCTGAAGTCATCAGGTCAGTCGTGTATCCTGTTGTCTCTCTATTTCATCTCCCACGACAGATAGCCTCTGCCCTATCTGAAGCCTACCATACTACTCAGGATTCTCCAGAGAAACGGAACCAAAAGGAAGGGAGGAAGAAAGAGAGATTTCAATTTTCAGAATTAATTCATGTAATTATGGAGGTCAGGAAGTCCTCCAATCTGCCATCTACAAGCTGGAGAACGAGGAGAGCTGATGGTGTAATTCATTCCAAGTCCAAAGATCTAAGAACCAGGGAAGCCAATGGTAGAAATTCCAGTCTGAGTCCAGGGGCCTGAAAATCGGTGCGAGGGGTATGTCAGTGGTGTAAATCCTGGTCAGAGCTGTCAGGCCTGAGAACCAGGAGCACCCGTGTAGGAAGGCAGAAGGTGGATGTCCCATGCAGAGAGCTGATTCACCCTTCCTCCTTCTTTTTGCTCTGTTCAGGCCCTCTGACTGATGCCCACTGACATTGGGGAGGGCGGTCTTCTTTGCTCAGTCCATTGATTCAAATACTCATCTCTTCTGGAAGCACCCTCACAGACACACCCAGAAGTAAAGTTTCACCAGCTATTAGGGAATCCCTCAGCCCAGTCAAGTTGCCATGTAAAAGTAACCATCACACCTTTTCAGCGGATGTATTCACAATGTTGCAGAAAAAAGTCGGAGTAAACTCCCACAGCTTCCCCCTTCTGCACCTTCAGACTTACCAGCGCTTGTAGTCACCCTCTGTCCCATGCCCCTTGTCACAGGAGATGTATCTCTTTCTGCTCAGAGACAATCCCCTGTCCTGTATGTGCCACAGACCATTCTTCCTGCCTGTTTGATGACCTCATTCTCAATCAGTCTTCTCTCCCTTACAGTTCTAGCATTTTCCTTCCTACGGGCTGTGCTGTCTTTTGGAATATAAATATGCTCAGGTAAAGGAGCTCTGGAGACTGGACACCTTTTGGTTCTAATTGTCAGGGGTAGAGAATAAAGGAATGGGTATCGGTTCACTCCCATGCTCTGTCCCCTGTATAAAAATAATCCATTAGTGAAATGTTCTGCTCTCTTAAATGGGTGTGGTGATACAGACATGATATGGTTCGAGGATCAAATGAAATAATGCTTATCACTGAACAAAGGTGTATCACCAAACATAGAAACTAGAACCTAGTAAGTGCTCAAAAATGATGACGGCTGTGGTCATGGTATTATTTCTAGTACCAAAGTAGTCGTAGGTATAATTATATGGGGGAATTGAGCTGAAATATCTTCAAGGTGCCCTTTACCTCTCCACATACAAGTTTGGATCGTATAATGTCCCGTCCAATCCTTTTCTCAGTGTTCAATACATTGTAACTGAACCCAAACTCTCCCAGTTTCCTCTCGAAGACACCCTTATTCCAGGCATACTGGACCATTAGCATTCCCCGCTTACGCTGTGGAGTTTTGTGCCTCGTTACCATGTTCATGCTTGTTCCTCTGCTTTCCCTGCCTTTCTCCCTTCTTTACAAGACCTAGAATGGTACACCTTGATCAATGATGTTTTCTCATCCCCACACTCCTCTGGGCAGAATCAGTGATCCCATAGCCTTTACATGTACTGTCCCACATTGTATGTTCATTGTCGACTTGCTTTTCCATCTGCTGCACTTGGAACTCCTGGAGGACTCGGATGAGTTAAACTTGGCATCTCCAATGGCTGGCTACTCATTAAAGGCCTAACAGTCATGGTAATGGACAACTAATAGGGCCTCGTGACACCGCCCACCAGTTGAAGAACTCGGTGTTCACTTTAACCGAATTTTTTATCACCTGATTGGAGATTCTTCTTCTTTTACTTTTAAAGACATTAAATAGCAATGTTCCTCTCTTAGACATTTTAAAGATGGGAAGTTAATACAATATTCAGTTCCCTCCTTTCTCTTCCAGTTGATGCTAAGAAATCGAACCTTTTAGCTTCTTGATTATAAAGGGGAGGTAGCCTTTTAAAAATAATTGACTCCAATAAGCAGAATCCCTTCTCAGCCACTCTTCTCTCAACTCTCTGTGAGGGCATGAATGATTTTAGTGATTTCTCATCAATTTGAAAGACAACTCTGCCATCTTCCCTGTTCAGTGTGTATGAGGCCACTTAGCAAACTTGGAGGTGGTAATTATCATCAACTTACTCCTTCATCCAAGATGCCAAGCACGGCTTCAGCATTTAATGAACAGTTGCAGACAAGAAGAGAATCCGATTGGTTCAGCCTCAGTCCTGTTGGCAGGGTTGGGGGTATGACATTGGTAGGCAAGAAATTGATTGAGGAGGAAGGAAGTATGCAGGGCTCCCTTAGCCAAGGGCCTGCATTGTTGCTTACTTTTGAGGTTGGCGCCCTTGCGATAACTAATAGTTTATTTACATCCTAGTCACTGGCTATAGATACCCCAAAAACCTTGCTTTGTTTTTCCGGCAAGGAGATGAAGCCCTTTCTCCCAAAAGTGGATTTTCTACTCAGTTCCTCACTTGTTGGCACCCTCAAGTTTAGAAATGACCTAAAAGGTCAATTTCTTCAAATGTCCTGTTTTTTTCTTGCTTGAATCCTTTCATACTGTCCCTACCTCTGTCTTGAACATAGTGGTTAAGATCCCCAGCTTAGCCACCGAGCTTAGCCGCTTGACCTTTGGCCTGGCATTTAACCTCTCTGAGCCTGAGTTTCCACATATGTAAAATTGTCAGAATGTCAGTACCTAACTGTTAGGACTGTTGTAAATATTCCATGGGAGAAGACAGAGGGAAAGTTGACTGTTGTTGTTATGAATTGAATTGATTTTAGTTTTTCCTTCTATCCCCACCTCCTCCCGTAATGTCCTCAAGAGTCTCTCTGAAGAAACTTTATCCTGTGACCATTACCTCCAGTTGGTCACTCTTTCTTCTAAGAACCTGAATGCCAGGATTCAGTCGGAAGCAAGTAGGGTGAAAGATACTGTATGAGGTTACCAGTTGTCTGAGAATTCTCCTGTATGAGTAAAATGACCCCATTAGTGAGCAATCTGACAGATGAAGGCCTGGCTTCAAAACAGTCATCTGAACACTTTAAGAAAGTCACTGTAATTTCAGGGCCCATTTTGATTTCATGTTGCAGAAACAGGCTATCTCAGAGTAAATGTATTTTCTGTTAGGAAGTAAAATACCAATTTTGGAGTGTTTTTTTTTTTTTTCCAAGTTCTTTGGTTTGGTATACCAAAGTCTCTGAATTTTTTTTACCCTCTTTTTTTTTTTTCACGTTCTCACTTTCTTACATCAACCACAGTACTTGCTTTTAAAACACGTTCTCTCAGCTTTATTGACATCTGGGGCCGGAGAGCTTTGATGTTTAGCAGCACCCCTGGTCTCTTACCCTTGACATACAAGCGGCACACCACCCCTGCCCTCAAGTTGTGAAAACCGAAAATGTTTCTAGAATACCATGTGTTCCCCGGGGGTGGAGTGGGGTGGGGTGGAGTGGCAAAAACACTCCCATTTGAGAACCACTGATTTAACACATTTTGTCCATTTCCAAGCCTCCCATGCCAGAACATGGGAAGAATTCTCTATTTTAGGAAGGAAAAAAAAGAAGAAAACGATAGGCTAGGCAGGTTGTTCCAAAGAATAATGTAAGTCAATCCTACTCAATTTCCAGATATTTTTTGTAGTGTTTATCTAGTGTAAGGAACTGTGCGCTTTCATTTTTATCCTTATTAATTGATTTCTTTTTTCATTAGGTTCCTCGTCATCCGGACACAGGTTATGCATGTGTGGTAATTTCTACTTTAGATATACAGATTATACACCTGGTCCAAGAATGAATTTGGAAGGCGAATATTCCCCATCTGCCCCTCTAGACATATTCTCTACTTTTTTTTTTTTTTTTGGACCTTCTCTGACCATAGGGTGTGGGATAAGTGAATCATGCAGAAGCCTTTGCCTTCAGGCTTCAGGATGGTTCCGTTAGAACAGGCCATTACGGAGCACTGACAAGAGATGGGAGGACAGGAGGAGAGAAAGGCTGGGATTCCTCTCTGGCTACAGTTACTTTCAGGTGGCTCTTCTTCCAAGGCTACAGCTCTCTCTGGCTTCCAGCAATAACTCTCCCCATGTCCTTTCAGGTGTAAGTGAGATAATGACTTTTTACTCTTCCTAATTCCTGGGAGCTTCACTCTTTCATAAGGGTCTTCTGAATGCTGCCCTTGGTTCTGTAAATGGTTCCTTTATTAGACGCTCTTCAGTTACTCCCTTGAATGTGCCATCTGTTTCCTTCTAGAAAGCCGCCCATACGAGGTGACTGTTCTCTTTCAGTGAACCCAGGTCACTTTTAGTACTTGTTTCCATCAGGGCCTTGACTGCCTTGGGGTGTCTTGTAAATTTCCCATCCCGCTACCTGTAACTCTGGTCCTGGAAAGCTGTTGAAAAACTTTAGCATTGCTACGTGTAACAAAGTGAAAGCAAGGAATTATTTTGACTCCTTTAATAAGAATATGGTGGTTATATCTATCCTTATTTATGCAGGGAGATAGAAAAGAGGCTTTCTGTTTGCTTTAGAGTCGTTGTAACCAAGGACAGGTCATGCAAGACAGAGAACTATCACATTTCTTGACTTGATGTGACTTTGAGGTTCGATATGTATTTGTGATCATGTGATCTTCACCATTAGTAATAGCCAACAGATATCAGATGCCCTTTATGGGGCATGGAAGACCTGTACTAAGTACTAGGTATAGGGGTGCAGAGTATATGAACCTTGGTCCTTCCCAGCCTGAAGAAACTTGGCTGGGCATATAGACTATGGGAAGATGATTTGATTTTTTTTTTCTTTTTGAAAGCATTGAAATCATCTTTCTTTTATTCTCTTCCTCATATCATTCAACCTGATCACTGTTGATACCCCCACTCTGTCCCATGTAGTCCCTAAATCATAGAAATCCTCCCTTTAAAGCAGTGCTGTTCATGAGCAACATAATATGAGCCACATAAGTAATTTTATATTTCCTAGCAGCCACATTGAAAAAGCAAAAAGAAACTTAATTTTCTTTAAGGTGAATATAAATTGAATAACATATTTCATTTAGTCTAAAATAGTGTAAATGTTATCATTTCACATTTAATCATCACAAAAAATTTAGTAAGTATCCTTTTTAAATACTAAGTCCTTAAAATCTATACGTTTTACACTTACAGCACATCTCACTGCCGATACCAAATATTCATTGGAAATATTTAGCCTGTATTTTGACTTCATCAGACTTACTGTTGAAAAAGCAGATCCGTATTATCCAAGTTGTTCCAAACACACTTGAATATTTGCAATAACTGAATTAAATACCAGTTTTCACATTTAAATTTTAATTTAAATTTTAAACAAGTTAAATATTCAGTTCCTTAGTTGTATTACCTCATTTCAAGTACCAGTGGCTACCATATTGGACCACGCAGGTCTAAATCATCTCCAGAGTGCATTTCCTCTTGTCGTGTGACCAGTAAAGCCTTAGATGAAAACTTAGATTGGTTGTTTGGACAATTACCACTTTCTCTTATCCGACCTCTTTGTCATTCATCTTCTCCCGCTTCACCTGAGCCCATCATCCTTACTGGTTCCTGAATGATTTTGGTAAAACATCTCCTGATCGCATCATTTCAGCGCTAAGGAACCCTTCAGTGGCCACTCCTGGCTGCAGGAGAAAGCCCACTTTCCTCAACATGGCCTGCTAGGCCCGCTCTCACCTGGTCCCTGTCAACGTCTCCAGCCTCCACAAGTTCACTTGTCCTAGGTTCTCCCAAATCCTACTTTTTATCCACGGCCCAAACTAAATGCTATTTACCATAAGAAGCCTTCCACTAGCCCTTCGCCAGGCAACACTAATGTCCCTATTCATCTCAAATGAAACGCTTATCCCATTGTAGTATCTTCAGGCGTGAGTTGATCTGGCTCATGAGCTAGTCTCAGAACTCAGAGCAGGGGTCACAAACTGTAGACCGCAAGCCAAATTGTACGCTTTACTGACTGTGCTCTCTCACGTGCATATTGTCTTTGGCGGTGCTTATGCCCTGTGGCAGAGCCGAATAGTCACAACAGAGACCGAATGACTCACAAAGGCAAAAACGTTTAATACTTGGCCTTTGACAGGGCAAGTTTGCGTGCCTGTGCCCTAGAGGATGGCACTTCTGTCTTGCCCACCTTCGGTGCCTTGCGCTGCACGGGGCACATGGCAGGTTCTCAGTAAATGTTTGTGGAATGGAACAATAGATGAATTGGACGAAATTGCATTGATGGCTTGAATCAAAGTTGATGTTTTGTCTTGTAATTTTAGGATTTTTGAGAATAGAAAGTCCTTTTGGCTACCTCTTTAGAATTCTTTATGATCTCTACTTTCTTGCCACTTTGTAACTGTTTGCTTGAATAAAACGAGTTTTGTCTTACCACCTCCGTTCTTTGTTGAACGTACCACCTACCATTTGTACTGTGATTTCTTTTTCATTTCCCTTCTTTGCCACTGACACAAGTTGATTAACTCCTGAGAATTTGAGTGCCTCCAACACAGAGAAGTGGTAGAAGCTGTGAATTCAAATTTTGGCTTGATCTTTGGCCTAATTGGTTACTTTCGAAAAGAAGCTTGACCTAACTTGTTAGTGTTATTTTCTGAATCTTTAGTGCAAATTACAATATCCTACCTTCAAGTTATTGCTTGTAGTGTGTGTGAGTACAATATGCAGTTTTGTCATGAGTCGTATTAACATAACAGATTTTCCGAAAGTAAAAGAAGCGATTTGTCTTCCACAGAGAATGGAAGACTCAGCAGTAGGTGTACCAGTTTTAAACATTCCTTAGAGTCAGCCTCTGTTACTAAAAGTTTCCTGTTTGGGGGAGAAGAAATTATTGGCCATCAACAATCCTATCATAATTGGGCACTAACACCAAAAGACCACTTGGCCATTCCTTCCAATGTTGCATTTTAAAACTAGAATTCTGAAAGCAGACATGGGAGTTGGCTTCCACACTTGAGCCATACCTTTATGAATGAAGACCTTGAAGAATGAGAGGCTACAGATCACGTAGAAAGGTCTGGAGGCTTTATGACATGAGGGCAAAAGATGGAGGGGCTGTCATTGGGAAGTTTCATTTCTAGCAGGACTTTCTGTCTTGTAGCAGCTAGAGGCATTCATTATCCACACCCACAGACACATCAAGTCTTACAGTTTATGTTTCTGCCTCATGGTTTTTCCCAGAATTCTTGGGTTAGTGACAGATTCCACTTACTGAACACTACTGTATACTATTTATATATCTTGTTTATGTGATGCATCTTTTTTCCTCACAATAACCCTGGGAGGTAGGTACTGTTCTCTTCAATTTACAGATAAGGATACGGAACCTCAAAGAGACGGAATGCCCTGCACCCAGGTCACAAAGCGAGTAAGTGGCAGATCTGGGATTCTAACCCAAGTCTCGGGAGCCCATGGCTTTAACCACTATGGAAGCTGAAGTATTTTCTGAAAGGAAAGAAATTAGGCTTTTGTGGGGAAAAGGTATTCATTCTGTGCTTTGAAATATTCTGCTTTTTTCATTTGAAGGACTGAATCCTAGAACTAGAAGGGGCCAGAGAAATCACCTAATTGAATCCGAAGAGGTTGAACCACTTGGCCACATTACGTCAGCTGAGTTAGTGATGAACACAATAGTCTCCTGACTCCTAGCCCAGTTCACATTTCTGGCTGGATATAAACAAGTGTACACCCATTTCATTTTATTTTAAGATTCGTTTTAAGAAAAGTATTTCTGCTGAAAGAAGAGGAAAGAAAACAGTTCTCCAGAAGTAAATGAAAGATGATTTATTTTTACCAAACCTGCAGGGAATCCAGCAAGGGATGCCAGCACACATCAGATTACCCACTTAAGAGTTTTGCTGCTGACAGTCTGGGCTCCTGTGAGTAACTCTCTGGATCTCTTTGAGCTTTCATCTCTTACCTGTAAAATGAAGAAGCTGAACGAGGTGAAATCAAAGGTCCTTTCTGGCCCCTAGTTTATGATTTCAGGACCGTGACTGGGAGGTGCCAGGACCAGTTAAAGGAGACAAATTTTGGCTCAGTGTAAGAAATTCTTTCCAAAGAGCACAGCCTTCCTAAAATGAATTGGGGTGCCTTAAGAGATGGGGAATTTCCATCTTCGAGCAGAAATGGACTGTAGCTTGGTAGGACTGTTGCAGAAGTTATTCAGACCTTATACTGATGAGGGGATGACAGTTCCGCTTAAGGTTATTCCTACACTTCACACTCTGTGAGAAATGAAATACATGGAAATTTTCAGGCACAGCCACACCATCTGACCTGCGGTCCCCTGCACAGTCATTCACCAAGTAGTTATTGAGTACCCTTGAGGACTCCAGGTGCGGTGCCAGAGCTGAGGGTGTCAAGACCTGGCCTCTGCCTTGAATGTCATACACTAGGGATCAAGGCATGATGGCCCTCAGGCCAAATCCTGCCCACCATCCTTTTTTTTTTTTTTTTTAAATAGGATGTTACTGGAACACAGCTACCCCCATTTACTTTTCACGTTGTTGCTGGCTGCTTCCGCACTATCGAGTCGTCAACGAACATGCACATCTGGAGCTTGAACTGGGGGAGGCACAAAGGCAGCACATGTCATTACTTCTTGAAGAGGCATCAGAAATTCTGCAGAGGAATTGGACTGTAGAATCATGATGTCTTTGAGTGGGAAGAGACCTTAGCGGTTTCAGCTGTCCTAACTTTTCATCCGTTCTCTCTCTATATTGCCTCTCCGGCATCCCCGATATACTGCATTTCTTTAAGCAGGAAAGCATACATGCTCCCTACAGAGAAGTGGTAACATTTTACAGAGCTTGGCCTGCCAATTTATGCAGAAGTGTGAGAGATTCATAGGAGGCCTCTGTCTTCTAAAAGGGAGTCAGAACCCCCAGGCTTCAGGTGCCTGTCTGAATTTCAGACTCTATAGCTGACCTAGGCTGCTGCCATCAACCTGTAGGAAACTTTAGGGCGTAAGGGCTTGGGGCCCGTCCTGCTTCCCATACACAAGGACGAGGGCCCAGCTGCTCTGCAGCCATGCTCTTACTCCCCTGGCAGTATAGCGACGTCCTGCTAAGCTGGACTCCAAGGTACTCAGTACCTTGTCATCGGGAGACGCGGAAGAACCACCAGAACCACCTCCCTTGCTTTTGCCCTAATGCCATATAGGGCCTCCTGGAGTACTGTCCTCAGAGGAGGAATTCTCGAGATAGGTGGCATGGATTGATTGACTGACTGCTTCTACAATTTATTGTCAGTCTGAAGAGGACCGCCACAGTGCGATTAATGATTTGTTAAATACCCTGCTCACTTATACGTCAAAACCTGGATGCCCTGTTTTTGAAATGCAGTGGGAGATGGATACTGGGACAATGGGAGTCTTGAAAATTCCTGATAAACTCATGAGGGTCTCTTGTTTTACGTTTAATGTTGACATGATTTCAGACTGCAAAAAACTACAAGAGCAGTACTCACTGGTACACCACTGTTTCCCATAGTTTTGCAATTACCGTGCTGCAGTAGGTAATCTTGTGCTTCTGTATTTTCATATTGTTGGAGATAGATGTTCAGGAAAAATCCTGACAAGTGGGATTGCTGAGTCCAAACGTAAGTACACATACAATTTGGTTAAATATTGCCAAATTCCCTTCAGAAGAGTTGTACCAGTTTGCATTCCCACCAGCAAGATGTGAGAGTGCCTGTTTCTCCACAGCCTCACCTACAGAGTGTGTTACACTTTTTAATGTTTGCCAATATGGTAGGCGAGAAATGGATTCTTAATGTAGTATTAACTTGCCTATCCTTCACGTGCATATCACTTGAGTGAGGGTGAATGTTTTTCATCAGCTTAAAGGCCATCTGTTTTGTATGTGAATTACCCATATCTTTGTACATTTTTGTATCTGGAATGCGAGGGGTTTTTTTTTCCTTCAAAATTTAAGATTTATTTATATAGTAGAGAGAGTAGTCACTTATCTGTCATACATGTTGCAGTATTTCTCTTGGTTTGTCAGTTATCTTTTCATTTTGTTTATGGTATTTATTGACATTCATTAGATTTTTTAAAGTATTATCATGTAGTGAGGTTTAAGAACTATTTCTTTTATTGTATTTGCATTTGGAGTTCTAGTTACAAGACTTCTTACTATACCTAGCTTAGAGAGGAGTTCACCCCTATTTTCTTCTAGTGCTTATATGGTTTCACTTTGTATTAGATTCCTGATCCATTTAAAATTTACTCTTGGGGTGCCTGGGTGGTTCAGTCAGTTAAGCATCTAACTCTTGATTTGGTCTCAGGCTGTCATCTCAGCATGGTGAGATCGAGCCTCACGTTGGGCTCCGTGCTGGGCATAGGGCTTGCTTAAGATTCTCTCTCTCTCTCCCCCTCTCCCTTGGCCCCTCCCCCCTCTCCAAAAAAAACCTATTCTTATGTATGCTGTGAGTTGTGGATCTAATTTATCTTTTTCCAAATGGCCAACCTTTGTCCCATCACCATCTCTCAAAAAAGCCTATCTTTGCTTGTTACTCAAGATATGACTTTTATTATATACTAAAGTCCCATATTTACTTGATTCTACTTCTGAACTTTCTATTCTTTTTTAATGGTCTCTATTGATGCACTAGTATCATAGCCATTCAATTACAGAGGCGTTATAATGCATTTTTCCGTCTGGTAGGGCTACTACGTGCTCATAGTTTTTCATCTTTGTGTTTCCATGACTGTTGTTAATTTTTTCATATGAGGTTCAGTGACAACTTGTCTAACTCTATAAAAAAGCTTGTTGATATTTTTATTGGGATTACATTAAATTTATACATTTTAAACTAAGTAACATCCTTATACTGTTGAGTCGTTCCATCAACAAACAAGGAATGTCCTTCCCTTTCTCTAAGATTATTTTTGTGTTTTTTATGAGTAAAGAAGCTTAAAGAAAATCCGATTTTTCTTTCGGCTGTTGAAGTTATTCGGAACATGAGAAATGTGTTTAATATTAATGCCATTTACATTTATAACAAGTAGAAAAGGGAAGAACAAATCTGCTCCAAGCCTGTTCCAGTTGTATTCCAAGATGAAATGTCCAGCATTTACTCATTCATTCATTCATTCTCATCAGTGACTTCACTGAAGCCAAAACCCAAGGGAATAGTTATAAAAGGACGACAGTCATGACTGATAATAATGAAGATCAAAAATAGGGTGGCAGTCTGGAATGATCAGCCCAAACTCAACAAGTAGAGAAAAATCGACCCTGAGCTTCAACAGAAGAATCACATATGTAAAATTCAAGAAAAAAAAATCTGCTTTAGCTGCACTACTTTTGATATCTGAAGGAGGTATCTGGATTGACCCATAAACCTAATAGGAGCCAATACTTTCGACTTAGCAGCTGTTAAAATAACATATTCATCCAGACTTCGTTAAAACAAGTGTGGTGTACAGATCGAGGCAAGCAGTGCACTGCTTTTGTTGGACCAACCTGTAGGTAGCACTCCCTTCATTTGAGAAGAAGAATCATAAATTAAGGGAAACACGGACAACTAGAGAGAATCTAGAGGAGGGTACCCAGAGATTAGGTAAGGTGTCAGAAAAGCATCTTTTGCTAGGAATAGTTGGAAGAGCTGGGGATCTTGGAGAAAAAGGAGAACTGGAGCTCTTACCTGCCTTAGACAAATGGGTGTCTGGAACTCAACACTGCTCTAGAGACTAGAACTAGAAAGTTAAACAAGCTGGCAGCTGTCGGTTCAACTTGGATTCCCTAGCAAAGTTTCAGTTGACTGAAGAGTTTGTGGGAGAGGCGTGAGAGGTGGAGAAATGGGGTAGGGAGACAGAGTAAGAATGAATGTACTATATAATGGAGCAACAGCTGAAGCAGAGAGCTCGATTGGCATGGTATAGACAAAAGACGATGGTGGTTTGGTCTAGACTCCAAAGTGACAGTGGAGAAGATGAAAAGTGTTGGATTTTGTATTTATCTTATAGGTAGAATTGAGATTTACCAATGGATTGGATGTGGGAGTTGAGGGAGAGACAAGCATGAAGGCTGAATTTTAGGGTTGGGGGGGATGTTGAACAACTGGATGGATGGTGGTGCCATTTACCAAGATGCGACGGGGTCAGGGTGGAGTCTTGGTGGGGTTGAAACCCAGAGTTCTTTTATGATCATGTCAGTTTTGAGATGTGCACTAACCATCAAAGTGAAGATATTCGGTATGCAGTTGGCTTTATTAATGTGAAAGTAAAGGGATAAATGAGCGCTGGAACCATTGTTCACAGCTCCCTCCTATATGGTTGATTTGTAGAAGTTTGACCTCGAGCTAAGTGGTTTATTACTATATATTATACAGTATTTATCCTAAATGAGCCTCCAGTCTGGCTTCAGAGGAAGAAAGATGTCTTAGAACAATGTAGGAAGCAAAAGTGAGCAATTAGAAAGAAGTGTGGTAGAAATGGTAAGTCAAATGAAAGTCTGGGAAGAGAGAGATTATTGAAGACTACAGTAGACGAGGGCTTCCTGTAGGAGGCAGCATTTGTTCTGGGCCTTGAAGGCTATACTCAGGGAGAGAGCAAGGGTGTGAGCGCTCTATGTTCTGCTAAAATATAGCGTGGCCTTAGTTCTTAGTGAGAATGTGCTTCAAGATAGCTTGACTTGATGACTTTGGCATTT
Organism: Ursus arctos; assembly: GCF_023065955.2. Lineage (NCBI taxonomy): Eukaryota > Metazoa > Chordata > Mammalia > Carnivora > Ursidae > Ursus > Ursus arctos. Next base: position 115,261,998 of record NC_079873.1, read on the forward strand.
CCTAAGCACGCTCTGGGTGCTGTGCTCCATTTTGCTGTAGGGGAGAAATGCCCCAAGTTTGCTATAGTGTTTGCTCGTAGTGAAGGGACGTGGACAGCAGAGTGCAGCAGGGCACATGACTTTCAAGGAATCTCAAATATTTGTGCCCTATATGGCCTATCTCCAGCCCCAGAGATCATCACCTCCTCCTGGGATTACACCCCCTGATGGAACCACGATGCAGAGTGGTTTCCTCAAAGTAGTATTGATGCAGTTTCTCAGGTAGAGAAACCATGCAAGGCAATACAGATGTGTGTGTGGGAGAGCACATGGGGGGAAGAGCACTTCCCACACTTGGAAGTGTTGACAAGGGCCGCATCAATGCGCTCTCAATATAGACAGCAGGTTGTGTGTTTCTGCTAAGGCAGCTGCCACCACCAGGAGCACAGGCTGTGCTATTCTAGGAAGCCACCATAATCTGATTGTAACTCTTGCTCATTGTACCTTGTGATACATTCTTTCAAGGCAGTCCATGTTGTCCAGCTCCAAATTCATGTCCTCACATTCCCACCCTGAGATAGAACTCAGCTTTCCTTCTCTCTCCTTCCGGGAGGTAGTCCTATAGCACTAGTTTTCAAACTCTGCTTTGGGGAACCCTAGGGATTCTGAGCTATAGGATGCTAGGAGAAAGCTCTGCTCTTTCATTGTTTTGTTTTCATTAACATAGAGTTGAAATGTACTGTTCTCCCAAAAGTATAAGGAGTAGATTCAACTCTTCATTTGACTAGATTCAAATCAGCCACTCCAGACTTTTAATAGTGCCCCCAACATTCCCTCTTTCCCTCCGTGCCTGACAGCAGCTGGGTCCTGGGACACCTGGCTGGCTCCATTGGTTACGCGTCTGCCTTCAGCTCAGGTCATGATCTCAGGGTCCTGGGATCGAGCCTCACGTCCGGCTCCTTGCTCAGTGGGGAGTCTCTTTGTCCCTCTCCCTCTACTTGGTCTCCCCCCTCCAAATAAATAAATAAATAAATAAATAAATATATAAATAAAATCTTTTTTTTTTAAAGCAGCTAGGTTTTAACATATACAGAACTCAACTGGCCCTATACATTTTTGAATCATGAAATTTTAATCTGTTTTCATTCAAGCCGCTTAGAAGAGGATTAATTAGATTGTAGGGCCTAACAGATTCCTCCACCCCTGCCCCCCACTTTAGGTTGCTGGAGCACAGGTCCAATCAAATATTGCTTTTAAAAAATACAGTCCATCTAGTCGATTTAATAAGAGTATCAGCCATTCGTATATTTAGATTCCTTCCCTCAGTGTATGTGTGCACTTATATTTATCATAGTTCGTCTCATTTTAGGTATAAAATATCAAATACCTGAAAATATAGCAAAGAATTTTGAAAGAATTTAAGGACAGAAGACAGATTTCCTCAGACCCCAGTATCTGAAAATAACTTGGCATCTGATATTACCTCATATACTTACTTCCTCGAAGTCACCATATATGTGGTCTTTGTCCTCCATATCCAGGTGTATTTATTTAAAGTTGAATGCATAGGAGGTTATACGTATACTAATTTGTATTTATATAACATATATAAACCCATGTCCGTTTGACATATGACATTAATTTTGTACCTACTTGAAACGTCTGCCTTTTTATTTGATTGGTGTCAACAAATCATTGTTATGACTCTTTCTTTTTAATCTCAATCGATTCATGATTAGGTTGTCGTTAGTCATACATTAGGTAGTATGAAATCATATTATTAACTTTTGCCCTACTATCAGGTGACTGAGTTGATATTTCAATATTTCTTTCGAAAGTAATGCAGGGCCTTTTAGTTCTCACAGTCTGAAATGAACTTGTAAGACTTTAAAGAATCCGTTTTCAGGGTTAACATTATTTGAATGTAGTTCAATGGGAAGGACAGTCTCAAAAATTGAATATTCATCTGTTTCAAAACTTACCACGATATAGCCTTTACAAAGCAAAACTGAATTGAACTGTTTCTTTTGATACCCTGATGCAACGTAGATTTGAATTGCAAAGAAGCCTTTTAAAAATGGGAAGTGTGTATATATACAAAGAGAGCCTAAGTCACTTTGACAAAGCAGAAGTGCACATGAAACGCAGAGACAGAGCAATAGATCATGTGAATGATTCTTCTTTTATGAACAGTGAAGATCTTGGTATACGTGGCTTCAGGGCTGTGTGTGTGTGTGTGTGTTTGCACGCGTGTGCGCACACATACACACCCCACAGATACGCGGAGAATATTGGACTAATCGGCGATGAAGAATTATGGTAGAAGACATCAGCGGCTCCAGTGAATGATTGTGTCCACCTTCCCTGGGAGCACATAGGTGCATATTGAAAATGCGAGTCTGGGCTTCTGAGGGATGGTTTCGGGCCCACAGTGTATCGCGCCAGTCAGGTGTGTGTGACATACGACAAGTAATGATGGTGGTAGGAGGACCTGTGACAATGAGATAGATAGCATCTTACGCGAAAATGGAATGCCACATATGAAGAATCCGGCTGTCCGTGAGAGGAGTTTGCGAGGACAAATTCGAAGCAGAGTGCTTGCTGTTCGGCTTCCACGCTTTTTCTTTGTTAGGGAGCTGAGGATATTTTAAGTGAATGAAGAGGAAAATTTAAATTCTGTGGGAGCAAAGTGTGTCCGGTTTTAGAAAGCAGAATAAGTCTAACTGTGGTAGCGTAGGCTTCTCTTCAGAGGGGTCACCTAGAAAACTGGCCCCTTTCTGGAACTCGGGCAGAAATAACGGCAGTGATAGCACCCCAGCGAGCACTGCTTTTCAGAGTGCGGATTGACGTTCGAGGTTTCTCCCGAGTCCCAAGCTGGACTCGGTGCTGCCACCCCATCTGGCATTAGATCAAACACCCAGCTCTCTCGCCCAGGAAGCACACATAGTCCAAATTCTTTATCTGTGTGCTTGGATCACCTCTGTATCTCCCCCCACACAAACACACGCTTGCTTTTAGCAATAGTGATTATGCAGCTAAAGTGGGTCATGCTTTGACATCTAAATAGAGGAAACTTCAAATCCTAATGATTTGAATTGGGAAGCTAGAAATGAAGACAGATAGGCTAATTGAAAGGTACATAGACTATAGGGGGCTGGAACCAAGGCAATTGTCATTAGAGTCGGACAGCTATAGCTGTAATTGGGTTAAAAAAAAAAAAGGTCCAGGAGAACTTGGTATTGTCCTGGGTGTGTGGCTTAGAGAGAGGGAAGACAAAATGATGAGCCTGGGGTTACAAGCCTTGGTCCCTTGACAAATAGAGATACCCTTCACAGAAAGACATCAAAAGGAAGAGTTGACGTAAGGTGTTAAGTTCCGTTTCCAATATCATGAGCCTTGGGTGCAAATGGAACATTGCATTGCAGAACTGATGCTTTGGAGGGAGGCCAGAATTTGAGAATTGTGCAAGTAGTACACGGAGTAGATGAGACCACTGAAGGAATACAGAGAGGACAAGGAGTTGAGGATGGACCTGGGAATAACTGCTTTTAGGGCAGAGGAAGAAAAAAGGCAAAGAGGGACTAGTAAGGGGGGGGGTAGGGAGCAGTGGTCAGAAAAGGAAAAAGAGAAACAGGACAGCACAGGGCAATGGAAACCAAGGTAAGAAAGAGGTTGGCCAATATGAGATACTTCAAAAGATCAAGGAGTATGTGAGCTGAGACAAAGCCATTGGGTTTAGTGGTTAGAACCGCATTCTCTCCCTTTATTGTAACAGTGATGAGTCAAGGCCATCACCACCACTAAGTCCTTAATTAATGGTATACTAACCCCAGTGATCAGTGACTGAAAGACTTCAGAGAAGTGATACCATTTTACTTCATCCATTTATTTACTCAACAAATGTTTACGGAATTTAACTACACATGCCACGCACTGTGCAAGATGTTGTCTCACTGATGCCAACGTGAGTTATGATATTAGCAGTACTCTCCCCTGGCCGTCTAGCTAGGTCGTGATATAATTATTAATAGCTCCTCATTTCATTCTCAGCAATGTCCTGATTTGAACAAGAAATTATATTTATTGCCTATGGTCCACTTCTCCAGACTCCTATGGCCTAGTCCAATCCTATAATTCTTTTTGTCTGAGCAAGGGCTTCTGAACTCAGCTGGAGTGGGACCCCCACGTGTGTCAAGTTGTCTATGAATCACAACCATTGTTGTCTTTGCAGCGTGTCGTGTGTTCCCAGACGTATGTCTTACAACATAGGCCCACCTTCCCCAGACCTACTATTCACATGATATCTGCCAAGAATCCATGACAGCCATTCAGTTTGGATTGATCTTGATGATTCAGAGTCGGTCTGTCACTTACTCGCAGGAATAACTCATGGTAAGAACTAGCCTAGATTCATTGTGTGTATTTTAGGACTGTAGGCATCTTTGCCAAGTCATATCGTGTGAAAAATAAGCGAGGATAGCAGAACTGACTTGGCTACACCGAAATTTCTCATGTGGAAGTGAGGATTAGGGTATTTTTAGCTGGTCAGTAAAGAGTTAAGTGTGTTAGCTGGAGGCGCTTGGAAATTCAGGCTGTGCTTATTTCTCGGATTTATAAATAACTTAAACCTATGTAGGAGTTAATTAATTTGGCTCCTTTCCACTTACGGTTTAGCTTCTTGAGGGAATAGCTTGACCCTTCTTATACCCAATGTTTGTAGTTGTAAAGAGAACTCCCAACAGAATGAATAAAACCGCTCTTGGATTGTCTGAACTTGGCTTCCTGTATACCTCTACGGAGAAATTCCGAGATGCCAGGCACAGCACAAAATGTCAAAATACCTCTTCCGGTAGGGACAAACATGTGCATGGTATTATCCCTAGCCGGAGTTATTTGCGATTCTAGGGTTTTTTTCCTTTGAAATGACTGACATTCGAAAGCAAGAGTTAACCCATGACTCGGTGACGGTAATAGAGATCTATTAAAAGTACCCCGAATTTCGCTCACTCCATCCTGACCTCTCCGTTCTCTGGAGAATATTTGAGAACAAAATTATTGCCTTTGGGACGATAGGTCAGTTTCTTTACCTCTGAGGTTCCCCATGATTAAATAAGAAGTTACAGGAGTTTTCTCAGTTGTCAGAATCCCAGAACGCAGGGACACTGAACAGTAGGAATAAAAAAGCCCACTTGTCATGCTGACAGATCTTCCTTGTAACACCTCTAAAGGGATCTGACCGATTAGACTGCAGGTAAGGCCTGTGGACTGAGCGGAACAGACGAAAATGAATTGAGTCCTTTGATGTCACAGTGCAAATGAAGTGTGACTTCATAGAAAGTACTCGTTCCAAATGCCACGTCCCTTGCATCATCCAGTCTTCCCAGCCGTTCGAGTGGATGCCGTCTCTGAATAACAGGACAGAGTCTAGCCCGTTGGCTGGGATGGCAGTCTGTGTTGTTTAGTGGACTTCACTTTATACGTGTCATCCCTGTGAATCATTCCTATCATAAACGTGACTGCATTTTCTCCTGAGTTACACAAGAGCCATCCTGTCTTTTCAGAGCTATGAAATACATTGGATTTTGTCACGTCCCCCCACTTCGGGGATTGGGTCCCAGATGGAGAGGAAGCTGTTGCTCTGAGCTATCTTCCACTTAGGTCACAGCATTGGGCATGAGAAGCAGCGCCCCCCCCCCCCCCAGACCAGCTCAAGGCCAAGATTCCAGCAACAGAGCTGCAGTCTATGGTCTTCGTGACTGAACAGAGCAACTAGCATTTATAGTGAGCACTTACTTCATGTCAGTGGGACTACATGTCAACTTGGAATATTTCATTTAATCCTGACAACATCTCCGTGAGGTGGTTCCTGTCGTTGTCCCAATTTTGCAGATAAGGAAACTGAGAAACTTCCTAGTTATGTCCGCTCGATGACTGTGACCTTGGACAGGGCCAGCATTCAAACCCAAGATGGTTAGACCAAAGTCCATGCTCGTTTCTCCACATCGTAGGCTTCGGGAGAAGTTTAAAGGCAGGGTCAATTGCCCTAATTGAAGCCTCTCCGAACCCCACATGTTTATAGGTTAGTACACAGCTTAAAGAGATTCTCCTGGCTCAAGTATTAGCCCAGCTGTTTCCAATCACAGGGGCTTTGCTAGGCCCCGACTGACACCCGCTTACTCCCCGAGCCTTATAGTGCAAGAGATTGGCTCTAGGGGAGAGTCTGTTCCTGTCCCTTCTGGCTTTCAGTGACTCCAGGCATTCCTTGGCTCATAACTGCCATCACTTCAATTTCTGCCTCTGTCTTCATATCACCCCCTCCTCTTCTCTGTGTCTTCTCTTCTGTCTCAAATAGCCCTCTGCCTTTCCTTTATATGGACATTTGTAATTGGATTTAGTGCCCACCCAGATAATTCAGGATGGCCTCATCTCAAGATCCTTATTTAATTAAATCTGCAAAGACCCTTTTTCCAAATATGGTCACATTCACAGGTTCAGGGGCTAGGATGTGGACATACACTTTGGGGGATCACCATTCAGCTTACTTACAGGGGACTCAACATCCCCCAACAGTGTCCTGAACCATAGGGAATCAGGCTGTTGAGGGCCAAATTGAGACACTAGGATCATGATGATAGGATTATGGCCATTGTCCCCTCCGACCTTTCTAAATACTGCCCCTCATCCATTGCACCTTCCCGTCCCCTGGCTTTCCTGACACCCCAGGGGATCAGCCTCAGGTCAACCTATGTCCGTTTGTCCCGGAAACAGGGTAGTTTAAGAGAGTGCATGAAATTAGGAATCTGGGTTACAAGTTACTCCAAAGCTTCCTGGTGAGGTGACCTTGGACGGGTTACTTTAACCTCTCTCAGACTCAGTTTCCTCACCTGCAAAACAGAAATGAGATGAAATCTGTTTTGATCAGAGGCTCCTGTAAGAGGAAAAATACCTTGGCTTTAGAGACACAGAGACATGAGGTTGTTTCCTGGCTCTGTCACCCACTAACCATGTAATTTGGGGCAAGACACTGAAACTCTCTAAACCTGTTTACTCATCCACAGAATAGGGGTGATGCCTCTTAACCTACAGAGATGTAGGGTCTAATGATAGAATACACAGAAAATCTAGCTGCTGTCAATGCACATTTCTTAAACTTCTGTTGTCATTAGCTACAACTTGCCGAGCGCGGGGTCTATGCCAGACACCCTGCCGTGCGCTATGAGCAATGCGGAGGTGGTTGTAGAGGTGGTTCACTTGGAATGGGAAAGACGGTCTTGTGAAAAACTAGAAACACCACTCAACTTATGCCCCTGAAAATCAATTCCTTGGGGTGCATTTAAGTCATCTTCACTCTTGGGTGAAATTGCATAAATTCGTGGAGTCCAGAAAAGAACAAAGAAGCTGGGGGTGAATTACGTTTTAACGAGCAAACGTTTTAACTATGGTGAACATTTGGATATCAAGACAACAGATCAAAGCTAATGTCTTTCCTGTCAAAATTCATAGATTTTAAATATGTCCCGGGGATAAGTTGAGAAATGCAGATGACTAACAAATGAACCCTTTTTAATTGCATTTCACTTTTCTAGCTGAATGCGCATGGAGTTCTTCTTGTTTTACTGGCAAATTCCAATTAGGGTCATTAGAGTGACAAAACCAGCTTGACTGTTCATAAATATCTTGCTTCATACAGAAATTAGAAGTGTTGCTGCCGACATCAGGATATTACCGTTCAGACCACCGAGGGAGCCTTCCAGGACAACAGTCTAGAAGCCCACATTAGCCTTCCTCCTTTGATTGCAGTTAAATACACAACAGCTGCTAAATCTTCCAACAGCAGTTCAAATGCGATAGCACCCCCAATGGTAGAGGAAAAGGACTTGCCTAAATAAAACAGCCAATTAACAGTTTGACGTATTAAAGGCAGGTCTTGCCATCAGACTAAGCACTGGGTCCAGGGAGTACCACTTTTGTTTCCTGAATGGGCAAATCCAGGATATGAGGATCCATTCGTTGGCTCTTTTATTCAATAGGCAGTGACTAAGTACTTTGAGAATGTACCAGCCTTATGCCAGGTGCTGGCAGTACAGAGCTAAAGAAGACTCAGCCTGAACAGGTGAACTCTACAGGTGATTGTGATTCCACCGCTGTGCTTGTTAGGAAGGGTATGGGCAGGTTGCGGGGTGTGCAGGAGAGGAAAGCATGCCCGTGCCTTGCAGACTCGGGGCGGGGGGGGGGGGCTGCATTTGAGAGGATGGATGGGAACTAAGAATGGGCACAGGAGGTAGGGATTTTACTAAAGGCAGAGGACCAAGGCACCGAGATGTGAAAGCACAAAAAATGCATTGGGTGGGTCAGGGTGCAGGATGAAAGGGTTGGCTCTTCGGGTCTTGACCTATCTGGGAAATGTTTTTTTCAGGCAGATTGGTCAGGACCAGGTGTTGAATGGGATGCAGGGAGAGCGCTGGGAGGGTGTGGAGGCAGGAAGGCCGTGAGGCTTTTGGCTTGGGCACTGGGGTGGAGGCCCAGTTTGGGTCTGCCCCAGTATGCTTTGTCCGTGAAACAAAATCTGGGCCGCCAGAGCCAACGTTCCTGAAGCTCCCACAGCCCCATCTGGCTGATTAAGGGCTAATTCAAATATCAATCGTTCCTCATTTAATTTCTTTTAAAATATTTTTCACAGTGCAGATAATGAGGAAGAATCTTCTCCTTTGAAAAGTCAAGCAAGACCCACCACTTTAAAGAAATTAGTCGGAAACCTGCAAACTGCAAGCTAGCAAGTGAGCAGGTATTGGCAATTTGGCTCAGGAACTTAAGATTTCTGTCTCGCAGAAGAAAGATCAAATCACTGGTGAATCGTAAGGCTTTCAAAGAGAAAAGGAGAAATGCCCAACCTTTTTTTCAAAACTACCTATTCTTTCCTGTCTTTGACCTGGTGCTAGTAGAATTGGTGACGTGGTGTGACCTGAAAACCAGCAGTTGATTCCGGAATCATAGCAACATTAAGGCCCAGAGAGGTTATGTGGCCTGCCCAAGGTCACGCAGCTGGTTAGTGGCGGGTCTAGCTGGACCAGAAGACAGAAGGCCAAAGTTTTCTTTGCCTTTCTTTTGATCGGTTTTGCCCTTTGGAGAGGCGGTGAGAAAGAGAGTAGGAAGTGAGGTAAAGATGGGGGCGGGGTGGGGATTCTAACAAACTCTTGGAAGCAGGAAGTTCTCTGGAAAGCAGTCATGCTTGGGAAGAAACTGCCAAAGGCTTTTCATTTTCTTCAAGTAAAGCAGTCTCCTCCTCAGGTACAGATATTGGGTGAGTGTTTATACCTTAGTTCCTTTACCCTTTCCCCAGTTAGGTTTGTTGGGTTTTTTTTTTTGTTTTTTTTTTTTTGTTTTTTTCCCCCTGGAAGGTGGAGACTGAAATGCCTCCCTGGCTTTTCCCAAAGGACTTGTTGGAAAGAGGTAGGAAAAAGAGTTTGGATTTTATTCTAAGACTGCTGGGTAGTCCCTGGAAGATTTTAAGAAAAGAAGTGAATGATCTGATTTATTTAAAAAAAATAGAAGATTACTCTGGTGCTGAGTGGAGAATGGGTGGCATGGAGTTACAGAAGCTAAGGAAAACTCACAGGCAATTGCTTTAGGCCACATGGGTATGGTGGATCAGACCAGGATGGGAATATTAGCGATGGATAGAAGTAGACAGAATCAGGATACGTTTTTGGAGGTAGAATAAGAAGGATTTCTGGAAGAATCGAACATGAGGTGAGAGACAGAATGTAATCTATCCTGGAGTTGTTATGTGAGCAAGTGGGAATGTCTGGGGGAGAAGAATTTTGCAGGAAAAATCATGAGGTTGGGTCTGACCACATTAGTTTTCAGATGCCTATCAGACATCCAAGTGGAGATGGCCAGGAGGCACTGGGACATACCAGTGGAAATGTAGGCTTGGGAAGCCAGAGCACATAGATAGCCTTTAAAGCTATAGGACTGAATGAGGTCACTTAGGGTGAGAAGGAAAAGAGGCTACAAAACAGATTGAGGAGAGGCCAGGGAGATAGAAATAGAGCCAGGAGAGTGCAGTGTGCTGAAAGCCCAGGGAAGAACAGGTTTTAAAACGGATGGAAGAGTCAGCTGTGTCAAGTCCTGCTTGGAGTCAAGTAAATTAAGAGCAGAGAGCATTGCCTTTGATTACACGAAGGTCATTGATAACTTTGGCAAAAGCAATGTTTCTAGAATGGCAGAGGCAGAAACTGGATTAGAGCGAATGGAGGAGGCAAAGAGTGCAAATGGTAACTGTACACTACCTTATGAAAGGGATTTGGTGGTGAAGGGGAATGGAGAAATGTGGGGTAAAAGGAATTTTCTGTAAAAGTAGGTGATCACTGTGGCATCCCTGTTTGCTGATGACGGTGATCGGGTAGAGAGGGAGAAAGTTAAGAGGCAAGAAAGAGAAGGGCTAAATCCGAGGAGGGAAACCCCTGAGAAGGGGGTGGAGATGGGATGGACCCGGAGCCCACGTGGAGGAGTCAGCCACCAGGGGAAGCAGGGACATTTCGCTCTGGTGCTCCTGCTTTGTCAGTTAAGGGAGGCAAGGACGTCATCCGTGAGTGCCGGGTTGGTTGTCAGATGTGCTTGTAGGTTGGTAGCGGTGAAGGAGTTGTTTTGGAAAGTGGGAATGTGAGCAGTAAAGCAAGTGTGGTAGGATGTTCAGGCCACATAGAGGGCTCGTTTGGAATTTATGACCACACTGACCATGACTTTAAAATGAAACGGGTTAACCCACCTGTGTGTTTTTTCAGGGAATATTCAGCTGCTAAAATACAGGGTGAAGGGGGCACCTGGATGGCTCAGTTAGTTAAGCATCCAACTCTTGACATCAGCTCAGGTCTTGATCTCAGGGTCATGAGTCCAGCCCTGCGTTGGGCTCCACGCTGGGTGTGACGCCTACTTAAAAAGATAAATAAAATACAGGAATAAAGTAGACAGAGAGTAGAGTTGACTGAAGTTGGGACTTTGCCAGGCAGATGTGATAGAGGGAGAGAGAAATTAGGAAGTTAAGCTTGTTTGCAAGAGAGTGAATATAATGATGGATGGTTGAATCTAAGGTCTGGGGAGAGTGATGAACTGTGAGAAGGCAGGGAGGCCAGTACCTTGCAGGTCTTAATGAAGTTCATTGTTAGAATGAATTACACCTGACCCTTGAACAACAAGAGGGTTAGGGGTGCCAACCCCCCCATGCAGTTGAAAATCCACATACAATTTTTGACTCCCCCAAAACTTAACTAACAGCCTACTGTTGACTGAAAACCTTACCAATAACACAGTCCATTAACACGTGTTTTATATGCTGTGTGTATCATATACTGAATTCTTACAATAAAGTAAGCTAAGGAAAGAAAATGTTATTAAGAATACCGTAAGGAGGGACGCCTGGGTGGCTCAGTTGGTTAAGCATCTGCCTTCGGCTCAGGTCCTGGGATCAAGTCCCTCAATGGGCTCCTTGCTCTGCAGGGAGCGTGCTTCTCTCTCTGCCTGCTGCTCCCCTTGCTTGTGCTCTCTCTGTCTGACAAATAAATACATAAAATCTTTATAAAAAAGAAAAAATCATAAGGAAAAATACATTTGTAGTACTGTACTGTACTGATCTTAAAAAAATCTGTGTCTAAGTGGACCCGAGCAGTTTAAACCCATATTGTTCAGGGGTCAGCTGTACTATGGTAGGTGAACTAGAAGGAAGAGAAACAGGCAGACAGAGAAAGAGGAGCCCGAAGTGAGATTAAGGAGTAACCAGAGAGGTAGAAGGGGGAAAGAGTGTTTCTAGAAGGAAGGAGCAGTCAACAGAGGCATCCAGTAAGATAGGGACAGAAAGGTGAACCCTGAATAGAAGGACAAGATGTTCATTGTTAACCTTGACAAGAGCCATTTCAGTGAAATGATAGGATCCATCGTGGTGGATTGAGAGTTGATTGAGCAATAAGGAAGCTGACACAGAAGTCAGAGGACCTTTTCAAAATGTTTGGCTGTGAAGGGAAACTAAAAAACAAATAAGGTGGTAGTTAGGAGTATGGAGTCTTAAGTGAAGACTTTTTAAAACTGAGCAGCACGTGATATTTCTTTTTTTTTTTTTTTTTAGAGAGAGGGTGGGGGGAAAGGACAGAGGGAGAGGGAGACAGAGAATCTTCAGCAGGCTCGATCTCACAGCTCGGAGATCATGACCTGAACTGAAATGGAGAGTCAGATGCTTAACCGACTGAGCCACCCAGGTGCCCCTTGATTAGGTTTTTTATTTGAAGTTGTTATTGAGATAACTGCAGATTCACATGCAGTTGCAAGAAATAATACAGAGATTTTTTTTTTTTTTTTTGCGCAACCTGGCCAGCTTCCCCGGGTGGTAACATCCCGCAGTAACACAACCAGGACATTGACAGATAGACAACACCAATCCTACCCAATCCTACCCAGATTTCCCCAGCACCACTTGCAGTCATCTGTGTGTGTATATATTAAATACTATCCAATTTTATTCCTTGTGTACATTATGCATGTGTCACCATGTCAAGACTCCACGCGACTCCAAGAGCACAGGAATCCCTCTTGTTGCCCTTTTATAACCAACCATACCCGTCACCCTCCTACATCCTTCTCACCACCACCACTCAGTCACTACCTACCTGTAACCACTAACCCGATCTTTGTTTCTGTAATTTTGTCACTCTATTAACGCTCTATAAAAAGAATCCACGATATGTAACCTTTTGGAGTTGTCTTCTGTCATTCACCCTATTTCCTGGAGAGTCATCCGTGTGTTGTGGGTATTAATAGTTTACCGCTTTTCGTTGCCGAGTTCCATGACATGGATATACCACAGTTGGCTTAACCATTCACCCGTGAAAGGACATCTGAGGTGTTCCCAGTTTCTAGCTCTTACGAATAAAGCCGCTGCAGTCATTCATGTGCAGGTATTATGTGAAGACAGGTTCTCATTTCTCTGGGATAAATGCCCAGGAGTACAATTATTGGATCGTAACGGTAGTTGCATGTTTAACTTTTGAAGAAACTGCCACACCATTTTCCAGAGTGACTGCACCATTTTACATTCCTACCAGCAATATATGAGTGGCCCAGTTTCTTGACATCGCCACCAGAATTTTGTGTGGCTATTGTTCATTTTAGCCATTCTGATAGGTGTGTAGTGGTGTCTTACTGTGGTTTTAATTTGCATTTCCCTGATAGCTGATGATTTTGAGTATCTTTTCATGTGCTTGTTATCTGTATATCCTCCTTGGTAGAATGTACGTTCATGGATTTTGTCCATTTTTTCATCAGATTGTTCAATTTTTACTGTTGAGTTTTGACAGTTTTCCGTATATTCTAGGTACTCTCGATCATTTTTTTCTGATAAGTGGTATGCAAATATTTTCTCCCAGACTGTAGTTTGTATTCTCATTCTCTTCACATGGCCTTTTCAGAGAAAAGAATGTTCTTTTAGTACTTGAAAAATATTGTGCTACGTCCTCCTATTCTCCACGGTTTCAGATGAGAAATCTGCCATCATTCAGATTGGTCTTTCTCTGTGGGTAATGTGTTATTTCTTTTGGGCTGCTTTCAAGATTTCTTCTTTGTCTTTATTTGTGAGAAATGTAATGATGATTTGTCTTGGCTTGCATTTCTTTGGGTATGTCCTGTTTGTAGTTTGCTCAGTTTCTTAAATCTGTCAGTCTGCATCTTTCACCAAACTTGGGATGTTTTTAGCCTTTATTTCTTTACATATTTTTTTCAGTTCCACTTTTTTCCCCTTTCTTCTGGCATTCCCATGATACAAATGTTGACTCTTTTCTTGTTGTTCCACAAGTCTCTGAGGTTCTGTTCATGTTTTTTCCAGTCTGTTTAATCCCTGTTGTTCATATTGTGTGAATCTTGTTGACCCATTCTCAAGTTCATGGATTCTGTCCTCTGTCATCTTCACTCTGCTATCGATTCCATCCAACAATTTTTTTAAATTTATATTACTGAATTTTTCATTTCTATAGTTTCCATTTGGTTCTTTTTTATCATTTCTATTTTCTGAGTCTTTCTATATGTTTTCATTTATTTCAAGAGAATTTGTATTTGCTGTTGAAGCATTTTTATTTTTACTTATTTTTTTATTTAAATTCAATTAGCATTTAGTACATCATTAGTTTCAGATGTAGTGTTCAGCAATTCATCAGTTGTGTATAACACCCAGTGTTCATCACATCACGTGCCCTCCTTAATGCCCATCACCCGATTACCCCATCCTCCCACCCTCTCCCCTCCAGCAACCCTCAGTTTGTTTCCTGGGGTCCCTAGTCTCTCATGGTTTGTCTCCCTCTCTGATTACTTTCCATTCCATTTTCCCTCCCTTCCCCCGTGATCCTCTGCGCTCTTATATTCCACATGATAATTGTCTTTCTCTGATTAACTTTTTTCACTCAGCATAATACCCTCCAGTCCATCCGTGTCGATGTAAATTGTAAGTATTCATCCTGTTTAAGCATTTTTATGATGGCTGTTTGAAAATCCTTGTCTGATCAGGGTGCCTGGGTGGCTCAGTTGGTTAAGCATCTGACTCTTGGTTTTGGCTCAGGTCAGGATCTTAGGGTCCTGAGATCAAGCCCCTCTTTGGGCTCCGTGCTCATCGGGGAATCTGCTCGAGATCCTTTCCCCCTCCTCCTCCCCCTGCCTCTGCTCCTCCCCCTGCTCAGGCTCTTTCTTTCTTTCTCTAAAATAAATAAATAACATCTTTAAAATCCTTGTTTGATCATTTCAGCATCTAAGTCATCTCAGTATTAACACTAGTTGATTATCTTTTTTCCCCCCGTTCAAGTTGAGATTTTCCTGGTTCTGGTGTGATGGGTGATTTTTTTTTTTTTTTATTGTGTCCTGGACATTTTGGCTAATATGTTAGGAGACGCTGGGTCCTATTTAAATCTTTTTTTTTTTTTTTTTTTTTGGTAGGCAGTCATTCTGGTTAGGGTTGGCACACAGGTCCTGGCCTACCTTGTGGGTTGTAGTTCCAATGGCAGTTTAATTTTTAGAGCCTTTGCAGTGTTACTTTGTTTGGCTTAGTTTATCTGTGCATGGGGGTTCCTACTGGCTCCTGCTGGTGTCATCTAAGGGGACAGAGGCTTTTCCAGGCCCACAGGGTTGAAGGAACTTCCTCAAAGTCTGCTTGTAGTGATGGGGTACCCCCTGCCAGTTTCACCCATCAGCCCCAGCACCCCTTGGCAGGCTAAAGGGTCTCAGGTTCCTCTGTCCCCTTTATAGTGACAAACGTGCTGATGGCACAGGGTACTTGTTGAGGTGGGATCCTCCTAGATGGTATTGCCTTGCAACCTGATATCTCTCAAAGGGGGAGGGAGGGTCGGGTCTGCAGGGACAAAGCAGCTTTCTGGACTAGGCCTGCCTATCGTGCAGGATGTCCCTGGCCAGTGCTGCCTGGCTGTCTTGTGTTTCTCAGTAAGGGAGGGGAGTCTTAGGCCAGCAGGGAAGAAGAATGCTTCTCTTGCTGGTACCACCCGGCTCACCTGATGTCAGAAGGATTGTCATTTGACTTGGGGAAGAAGGAAGCATACCTGAGATCCCTTCTGTTGTTCAGGCCAGGCTCAGGAAATGCTGGGTCTGGATCACCTTCTGTTGGATAAGAGTGATCCTGTGTATATGGACCACAACTTCTTAATCCAGTCGTCTGTTGAAGGCATCTCGGCTCCTTCCACGATTTGGCTATTGTGGACAGTGCTGCTATGAACATTGGGGTGCATATGGCCCTTCTCTTCACTACGTCTGTATCTTTGGGGTAAATACCCAGTAGTGCAATGGCTGGGTCATAGGGTAGCTCAATTTTTAACTTTTTAAGGGACCTCCACACTGTTTTCCAGAGTGGCTGTACCAACTTGCATTCCCACCAACAATGTAGGAGGGGTCCCCTTTCTCCACATCCTCTCCAACATTTGTTGTTTCCTGCCTTGTCAATTTTTGCCATTCTACCTGGCGTAAGGTGGTATCGTAGTGTGGTTTTGATTTGAATTTCCCTGATGGCTAATGATTTTGAACACTTTTTCATGTGTCTGTTAGCCATTTGTATGTCTTCATTGGAAAAGTGTCTGTTCATATCTTCTGCCCATTTTATGATTTGTTTATTTGTTTCTCGTGTATTGAGTTTGACTATGGACTCTGAGAAACAAACTGAGGGCTTCAGAGGGGAGGGGGGTGGGGGAATGGGATAGACTAGTGATGGGTAGTAAGGAGGGCATGTATTGCATGGTGCACTGGGTGTTATACGCAACTAATGAATCATCGAACTTTACATCAGAAACCAGGGATGTACTGTATGATGACTTAACATAATAAAAAAACATTAAAATAAAAAAAAAGAGTGATCCTGTGATCCCCTGCACTGTGTTGTTCTTCCGGTTTGGGGATCCTAGTCCAGTTAGCCTTCCTTTTGTCACTTTTCAGAGCTCTCCTTTGCTTGCTTCTTGCATTATTCCCCAACTTTATAGTTATACTTTGGACAGAGGAGCAGGGGGACGGGGGGACGCATCCACATCATCTTGTCTGGACCCAAAAGTCTGAATATGTTTTAAATGCCAGTAAGTGGAAGCAGGTAGAGCACAATCAACAGCGTGAGGTCCCACAAAAAGCTAAGAGAAAAGGATCAGAACACAGATGAGAGTATCAGCATTAGCAAGAGGTCAGGAGGAGGAAAGGTACAGATTCAGATAAGTTTATAAGTTTGGTAGCAGGAATTTGAGGAATTCTTATCTGATGGACTGAATTATTTTTCTGTGAAACAGGGAGGCAGGCTAAAAGCCCAGACCCTGGAGTTTGAGACCCTTGCCTATGAACCCCAGTTGTGCTTCCTACCAGCTGTGAGACCTTTGACAAGTCACTTAATCCCTCTTTGCCTCAGTTTCCTGTAAAAGGGAGATGATAATAGCATGTATCCTCATAAGAATATTATGATTAATTGAAATATTTGTGAAGTGCTTAGAATCAGGTGTTACATAAGTGTTTTGTACATAAATACAGGGTTCTCAGGAGTGTTACATGAGATAAGTTTGCTAAGCAAAGCATTCAATAAATGTTACCGTGATTTCAGACTTCTTCTTTTCAGCCTTAGGCCATTTCCTTGAAGTAAAATCATTGACGGAAATTTGCCAAACTCAGATCAGTCCTGTGCTTTTGGGAGACAGGGACCAGATGAGGGCAGGCAGAGGGTAGAAGGAACCAGTCTGGGTAGGAACCGTGGGGGGAGGGAGGAAACTGAACTCCAGGATTCTTCTGGAGGGCTTGTCTGCCTACAGTGTTATAGGCAGCTCTCTGCCCTTCTTTTCCTTAAGCCTGAGTGTTTCTCCAGGGTAGGAACCAGCAATAACAGAAGATTCCAACCTCTTCCCATCACAACACGACCTCCATGTTGCAACATATATCCTCTCCCAGAGTAACATTTGAAAGTCTCTGAGAAAACCATTGTTTTCAAGTGTCTAAAATATGTTCCTATGAGCAGTCAGCTGCGGTAGTTGCAAAATAAGTCATGGTTCTATTTGTTCTCTCACTGTGGAGAAATCAGGGTCTTTCAAAAGCATGATGACAAAGGAATACAAAGAAGAGTTAGGAGTGCCATCTTGTGGAGTGATCTGTCATTACCACTTAGGGGTCACAAAAAGCCACCAATGGGAGCCGAATCTGTTTTCTTTGTTACCCCCAAGGCCCATTCTGGAAGAAATATTTGAGAATTATTTGCTGAATAAGTGAATGAGTGAGAGAAGGGGATACGGATGGAATGGAGACTTGCTTTGGAAAGGTAAGCTGGATGTCACGTTGATAAAATGTGTGATGCGCTGACCGGTGTTGGTTTGGAGACCTTTAAAAAGAAGGTTGTAGATAGCCCGAGGCATAATTATGTACCTGCCGTAGAGAAAAATGAAGAATAAAATATTTGCATGAGGAAATCAGGGACTGCCAGCTTTGCCGTGTTGGCCTTTCCAGTGGTAGGTGAGTAGACCATCTGATGGTATTCTCTTCCTAGAAGTATCAGCGTGCTACAAATTAATAAAGCATTTAAAGGGCATAAGAATATGGCTAGCTTCAGAGCTGGTAGGTATCGTCTGTGTCCTAGTAGGCTGAACTAAATGAAATTGACAGTCAACTATTAGGACCTATAACAATATCAATTTCATATGGCTTGGCCTAATATTTCAAATTAGTTTACTTTCCTTTTTTTAAAGGATTTTTTTATTATGGTGATCAATTAGCCAACATATAGCACATCATTAAGTTTTGATGTAGTGTTCAATGATTCATTAGTTGCGTATATTTATTTTAGAGAGAGAGACAGCATGAGTGGGAAGGGCGGAGGGAGAGGGAGAGAGAGAATCTCAAGCAGACTCCCCACTGAGCATGGAGCCCGACACGGGGCTCGATCCCAGGACCCCGAGATCACGACCTGAGGTGAAACCGAGAGTCAGATGCCCAATCAAGTGAGCCACCCAGGCGCCCCTCAAATTGCTTTACTTTCAAAATGTATTCTGGACATATGCTAGGCCTGGGTCCTATGTTAGGCCCTGGGAGATACAGGGACAAATAAAACATAGGCCTTGTCTGCAAGCATGTCAGCATTCCGTGGGGGAGGTGAGCACCTAGATAGCATGCTTCATATTCCAGTGATCTCTGTTAAACGCCGAGAGTGTTAGGTTAAGCCAACATCTGTGGCGGAGCTAGGAGAGCTGTAGGAGGGCACAGCAGTCTGGCATCATGGATGAGAGCGTGGACTGTGGCACCAAGCCGTCTGGGTTTGAATGCTAGTTTTGCTTCATAGCGGCTGGGTAACTTTGGGCAAGGTACTAACCTTCTCTATAGCTGTTTCCCCATCTATAAATTGGGCTCACGTAGTGCCTACTTCCTGTGACTAAAGTGGGGACCGAGTGACTTCGTATGTGCAAAGCCCTTAGGATAGTTCCTAGCACAGAGTAAGCGCGGTGTAAGTCTTAGCTGCCAACGTCATGATCGTCCCCATTCCTGCTGAGGAAGGATTTCAGGCGTGCTTTGTAGGGTAGGTCGGATTTCCCTCTCCGTTCTTCTGTCTTTGTACTTAACAGGAATTTACTTGTTGAGGTCCTACTTTTCCCAGTTTCTGGGAATAGCTGGACAAAAGCTTATCAAAACGAAGGTTGAGGGGCGCCCGGCTGGCTCAGTCAGTAGAGCATGTGACTCTTGATCTCGGGGTCATGAGTTCAAATCCCACGTTGGGCATGGAGCTTACTGTAAAAAATAATTAAAGGAATAGAAGGTAAGGGTGTGTCCCGTTGCTGGCATATGGTCCTTTAAGTGTCTCTGTAGACAGTCGATGAATGCTGAGCGCTCTGTGTTCTTAAGCTGTGGAACCATGTCTCCATGAAATATATTTTCTACTAAATCACTAAATCCTGAATTAATTTTTGTGCCATAGCAAAAGTATCGACAGCTCAGAAGTTAGGTGATAAACGTGAGCTGCTGCGGAGCGGGGACGGTCCAGTTCTTACTCGGGTCATAGCGCCTTAGCCACCTAACATTACGGCACAGCCTGGCTTTACGAAAAGTGAATAACGTTCATCAGTTGATTGTTCAGTATTTCAAAGTTCTTAGGCTAGTGGGTGGTTGTAATTGGTATTGAATATTTCATAAAATGTCCATCTGGGAAAAGTGATATGTTTGCACCCCCCCCCCAACTTGGCCACTGAAATATGGGAAGCCCATCAGCTTTACCCATTGCCAAGTCCACCTTTGATTCCTTGTTTTCTAGAGGCCCAGTGAGATCAGGATTTCTCAGGAAGGCCTGCACGTGACTCAGGACCAATTCCCAGGCACATCACACACTGTGGGTAGCACAAGGCCATATGGGTGGACTGACAGATTTCATGGTTCTATTTGAATTAACTTGCCTCTTAGAATACTAATCCTTCTTTTAATTTTATGAGGCAACTATCATTTGCTTGTACTGAGTCTCAGTTGATCACCTCTGTCATTTTTCAGCAAGACCCTTTTTTTTTTTTAACCAAATACAGGCCAGCCATCAGCTTGAACTTAAAATGACACAGCAGTGAGCTCAGTCAATGGTGCAGAAATAGTCTTCTGATGCTGTGATTTGAGCCCACTATATATGTTCATAACTAGCTCTGCCAGCAAGGCTCAATGAATAATACTTTGTCTGGATTCCTATTAGGAACTAATAATACGAGAAGTAACATGAGCTTTTCACACAGGATCTATTTGTAGTTAGAGTACTTCATGGGCTTTAAAAGTTTTCAAAGCCAATGGCGAGTTAAATAGGGCACAGAGGTAAAAGGAAAAGTGGCTTGCCCCAAACCATCATGGATCAATTTGGTAGAGTTTGAGTTTCTAATTTACAACCTGGCTATGAGAACATGCTTTTGAATAGGAGACCCAACCTGTACCCATCTTTCCCTGTCTGCGACTCACTAACAAAACTAGCAGAGTTTGCCCCGCGCCGATGTTAAATGTGGTTGAAAACAGCAAGGAAGCAGAGGACTGGTACACAGAAGAAGGACTAATAGAAACTGAACAGCATCAAAATTCTGTCTGGGTAGACGGTTTGCTATTGTTGTTGTGGGTGCGTAATTTGAGGTCTTAAATCCAGCCCTGAGGGTGAAATGTAGCGTACGGAAGCCCCCTTTTCTCTTTCCCCTGAGAGTTATGCTCATGCTGTTTTCCTTCCTTTGATGTACTAGAAGAAAGGCAGCTCATCATAGATTGCTCCAGATTTAGAAATAATACCGACAATAAAGATGATAATAATATTAGCCGTTCCAATTTCCAGAACATTTACTCTGTTGAGGAGCTTAAATCATGTTATCACATTGAGTTCTTGCTAAAGCCTTAAGACCTAGGTATTTTTATTCTCTTCATTGTAATATTCTAAAATCTTCATTTTAAAGGGAAAAAAATTATTTTTTTTTCATTTTTTCATTTTTTACATTTATATTTTCTCTAAAAGCCGAGAGAACAAAACCTAACAAACCAGCAGCAAAAATGAAGGCACTCTCTGCTTTCCACTTAAAATGTGTCCTGTTATCACAGC
This sequence comes from Ursus arctos, assembly GCF_023065955.2. NCBI lineage: Eukaryota > Metazoa > Chordata > Mammalia > Carnivora > Ursidae > Ursus > Ursus arctos. The sequence goes on from NC_079873.1 coordinate 115,283,065, forward strand.
CTCCCCAGAACTTAGCAACCAAACCTTGATGTTCTAAATCCTTCCAGACCGAGTTTGTTCCCTTACTTTCTGGGAGAAAAGCTTCTTTCTCTTAAAGTATCATGGCTGTGATGCTTCTCCTTGTACGCTCCATCCTGTATGACAGGGAAGGTGTTCAGAGGGTGTTCTCATGTGTATCCATTAATTAGTGCCCCAAACACCCTGTGCCTTTTTCCAGAGGTTCAGTACCAGGAAAATCTGACTTTTCTATTCTAGCTGTTGATACACAAGGGCACCACGTGTTTGGTTGCCAGATTTAGCAAATAAAAATAGAGAATGCCCAGTTAAATTTGAATTTCAGATGGACAGCAGCAACAACAAAAGTTTTTAGTACAAGTGTGCCCCAGACAGTACACGGGACATACTTCTACTAAAAAATTCATTGTTATATGAAATTCAGATGTAACTGGGCATCCTACATTTTTTTTCTGGCAATCCTGAATGCTATTTATAATTTCCAAATTACATAAATGAAATACAGCAGTAAGGCCAATTTTAACTTGTTTCTTTATAGTGGGAATCCTGCAGAATGAGCTCCACTTCCTTAGAGACAAATGAGCAGCAGATGTCCGATTTGGTTAATGGGCCATCAGCTGAGTACAACCAACTTCTATGATGATTTAAGCAAGAGAAAGGAAACATGCTAATCACATTCAGGCTTGCATAGAAATGTCTCTTTCGTTTACTTCTTTTAAACTTACAGTGTTTCAGGTCTGAAAGGGCAGTGGAGGTCAGTCTGTGTAATATTTCCTCCAAAATCCCCCATCCCAGCCTGGAACCCTGTTCTTTCATTCCAGGGTTGCTGGCAAAAAGATTCCAGGCCAAAGGGGTCAGTCGGAGCTGAAGCCCAACCCATATTCTGCTTCCCATATTCTGCACGTAGAAGAAGGGGGACCTCCCACCCACCCACCCACACATACACATAGATGTGCCTTGCACTTGCCAGATCATGCACTACAAGTCTGAGCCTGCTAAGAGCAGGTGCCCTTGTATTTTACTTATTTCTTTAGAAGATTTATTTATTTATCTGAGAGAGAGTGTGTGTGCGTGCGCCCGTGCGTGAGCAGGGGAGGGGCAGAGGGAGAGGGAGAGAGAATCTCAAGCAGGCTGGCTCCACGCTGGGCACAGAGCCTGACTCAGGGCTCGATCCCATGACCCCGAGATCGTGACCAGAGCCGAAGCCAAGAGTTGGATGCTTAACCGACTGCGTCACCCAGGCGCCCTGAGCAGGTGCGTTTTTAAACAATAATTTGCATAAAGGCACTAGATTGTTGGCCCTGGTTCACACAGCCGTTGAACACTTATCCGCAGAGCCACTCCTGAGAGCCAAGAGCTATGCTGAAGTTCTGGGAATGCAGAGATGGATTAAGCATGGTCCCTACCTTCCAGGTCCCTTCCTTTGTGCAGAGTCTGGGAGGGGACAGACAAGTACAAAAAGTCGTCAGAATGTGTGCCGTGAGACGGAGTGCGCACGGGACACAGGGAGCGCACAGAGGAGGGGGACCTCTTGCAGCCTGGTGGCATGAACTAGGAGGCATTCCTCGAGAAGTTGGAGCTTGAGCAGAATCCCGAGGGAAGAATGGGGTTAGTTTGGCAGGAGGAGGCTGAGGGGAGAGGAGGCATTCTAGAGGACCGAGAGGCACAAGCACCCTCCTCTAGACGCTCATCTCAGCTGTAGTGAGAGTAGGGCGATCAGGAAATGTCAAATCAGGAAGGGTCTCTACAAAGAGGATGCATTTGGAAAACACTGGCTGAGACAGCACCCTGTGGAGTGGTTTTGTTCCCTGCTGTATTCTCCCCCAGTGTCTAGAAAAGTGACTGGCAAAGAGTAAGCACTCAATGCATATTTTATTAGATGAACAAATGAATAGGTGATCAGATGAATGGCAGGGCTTTGTCAGCGCCTCTGGTAGGCCGATGTAAGTTACAGACCTCATGAGGCGTGTAGGATGCAGAATCCCCGCCTCATCTGACCACATAGCTGTTTTCTTTCACTGAATGATACATTTTCCAAGACCATTGCTTTTTGGAACACATTTGGGGAAGTCATGTTCTAAAGGAGAGGTGCCCCTGAGTCACTGCAGGAATGAATATGAAGTGAGGGAAAGCCAGGCTGAGGCTTCAGGGATTACATTTGGGTCAAATGCTCCGCTTTCTCTGTAGATTCTCCCTGGACCTGGGTGATGGATTGCAGGTAGGCAGGCTGGGTTTGCTGGGCCCCATCCCAAGGGGCTTTGCAAGACCTTTTCAGGGAAAATAATTTACAGTCACTTTTTCCTTTCCTTCCTTTATAAGTCCAGATGGTACCCCGGCTAGTCAGGAAAATATTCAGCTGCCCTGTGGGCCAAATGTTCCCACACCAATGCTGATCTCTGGAACAGTGCTCTCAAGATAATAACAGCATTTATCAAGCCCTAACTTTACATCAGGAATTTTTCTCCATTCCATCTCATTGATTTTCCGAGACAGGGGCATGATAACGGTGTAATAATAATTACTTACTGAGTATTTACTCTGTGCCAGGAATGGGCTAAGTGCACTCTGCAAACGTTATCTTTTTTAATCCTAACAACCTGACCCATTTGTAACAAAACAGAGGCAGAGTGGAAGTAACGTGTGCAAGGTGACATGGCCAGAAAGTGGCACAGAGCAAGGACTTGAACCTGGATCTGTGCGACACCAAAGCGCACGTGCTTAACCACCCTACCATACTGCCGTTAGGTCTGCTGTAAATCCTTTGTAGTGTGTAAGCCAATACAAGTTGAATCTAATTCCTCGCTGCGTTTGCACAAATGTATCTTGAAGAAAACAACCCCAACCCCAGTGACTGCTACGCAGTCGGATCCATTTAGGACTACTTGCCAGGTAGTCTTGGACCGAGTGTGTATCATTGCTGTATTCGTGACAGATCAAGCTTGTTGCTGGTGTTACTGGATTACGACAGTCAGCTGAGTCATGGTCAATCCTGACTCGTAACTGGCCGCTGATGCAGAATGTTGGCTACCACAGGAAAACACAGTGAGACACCCCACTGGGGCAGGACCAAACCAAAGAAGTTGGGACCACGCTCTGCAGGACCCCAGACTTCCCAGTCTTTCCATCTCGCTCCACAGGAACTCGAGGGTTCCATGACTCTGCTTCATGCATCTTCTCACACATAGAGCCAAATAAAAGGAAGGAGGCTGATGGGCAGAATTAAGGAGATGTCACCTAGACTGTTGTCACAGACACTGGCCACTTTTGAGGGCTTTATTTTGAGCTCTACTACTTCTTTTTGAACATAAAAACATTTATTCACATCACTGCATAGTCTTTGTAGATGAGTTAATATGAACTACCTGTTTTAAAATCCATGGTAGGGGCACCTGGGTGGCTCAGTCGTTAAGCGTCTGTCTTTGGCTCCGGTCATGATTCCGGGGTCCTGGGATCGAGCCCTGCGTTGGGCTTCCTGCTCAGTGGGGAGCCTGATTCTCCCTCTCCAGCTCCCCCTGCTTGTGGTCCCTCTCTCACCGTCTCTCTCTGTCAAATAAATAAATAAAATCTTTTTAAAAAATCCATGGTAACGTAGGGGTGCCTGGGTGGCACATTTGGTTAAGCATCCGACTCTTGGTTTTGGCTCAGGTTGTTTTTTTTAATTTAGGCAGACACTTAACCAACTGAGCCACCCAGGTGCCCCATTGTCACACCTCTTTAGTTTGTGTGCTGTTCAAAGTCAGGATGGAGGTCACTCTTAGGGATTAGTCGGAGGTCACCCTTAGGGATTAGTTGGTTGGGTGTCTGCCTTTGGCTCAGATCATGATCTCAGGGTCCTGGGATCGAGCCCCACATTGGGGGGGGCTCCCTGCTCATCGGGATGATGATGTTATCCTGGGTGGGGATGATGGCAGTACCTATGTCAAAGGGCTAAGGGCCAAGTCCTAAAACTTGGAAACGGAATTCCCTTTAGAGGGCTCGTCTCTGAGCAGGTATTCCCACAGAGGAAACTGCCAATGAGGGAACTTTGTTGGCCAGCTAGCGTGGGTCTTAAATGCAGCCAGGTTTTCCAGGGCCAAGATGACCCTTAGCTTTACCGATACAACCACTGCCAGGCTCTGCCCTGTGTGTCTAGTCTCAAATCTTCCAAGCTCCCATCTGCAATTGTTACCCCTTTTCACAGATGAGAAGACTGATGTTCAGAAAGGTGAAATGCCCTGGCCAGGCTCACACAGCTAGTGAATGGCTGGGCCAAGATGCCCATGTCTGTAGTCGTCATACACCAAGCTTGAAACACCTCTTAGCTTCCCAGAGAGTTACTTTATTGGAGAGTGCTTGACCGTGACCCCCAGAATTTCAACTTGGTGTCCCGAATTTCTGTTCTTCAGGCGATGGCTCAGAAGGAATTTGCAGGGGCGCCTGGCTGGCTCGGTCGGTTAAGCATCCAACTCTTGATTTTGGCTCAGGTCATGATCGCAGGGTCATGAGATCGTGTGCTGGGCATGGAGCCTGCTGGAGATTCTCTCTCTCCCTCTGCCCCTTCTCCCACCCCTCTCCGCTTGCTTGGGTGCTCTCTGTCTCTCTCTCTCTCTTTCTCACTGGCTCTCTCAAATTAAAAAAAAAAAAAGAATTTGCACAGCCCTCATGGTGGTCACAGATTCCATCAGTCACTACTGATGATACCAGAGAAAGATTGCAGCATCCACAGAGCCGCAGTTCTCCAAGTGTGGCCCATGGAAATGTCCGATCTCAGGCCCACCCAGGACCTCCCGAGCGGGGATTTGCATTTTAACAAGGTTCCTAGGGGATTCGTACACACATTAAAGTTTGAGAAGCACAGGTGAAAGTTCGGTGTAGTCTGCTCAGGACGGACGTAGGGGGAGCTTCTGTCTATGCTCTGGCAGAAGACATGGAAGGTAGACGGGAGATCATTGATCGCCTCATTTCAAGAAGAAAAATAAACTGCCTCCTGCCTCCCTCTCGCCGAGGCAATGGGAGCAGATTATAATAGGAAGAACCTCCCTCGTTCACTTTGTTCTCTTTGTAGGCACGTGCTGTCATTAGCATTAATTGGATTTACAGTATTCACGTACCTGCTGGGGAAAATAGACACCTCAATTTGCCGCAGTGTAAGGAAACGTCAGCCATCTCAGCTGTGCCTTTGTAGAAATCACGTGCAATTGTCAAAAAGATACTTAAACTCCCTAAACATGGGCTGCCAGCAGCACTTTGACTAGCAACAGCGAAGAGAAATAGGTTTACCCTGAAATTATGTCAGTGGGGAGCTTGGAACTTCTTCCTGTTCTCCAAGTCATTTTGTCATCAGTGAACTGACCACTCTGTGGACATTAGCCTTCTGGATCTTCTGTCTCTATGAGATGATAAAGTTAATGGCCTCTTAAGAGAGAGCACGTCACAGTCATTCATTCATTTATCCAATAAGTATTTATCGATCACCTACCAGGTAGCACGCACAAACTTACTCATAGAGAGAAAACGGTGAACAGACCCAGCCCTTCCTCTCATGGGTGAGACAGACATTTGACAAATAACATCCAATGTGCACTTTTAAAAATGGAGGTATCGATGTCAAATGTTAGCACCCAGAGGCGTGGTGAGGGGTTCACGAGGAGGAATCAAAGTAGTTGTGTGGGTGTGGGGGTAGGATTAAGAAGAACTTTCTAGGAGGAATAACATTCACACTAAGGTCTGAAGGGAGAATGGGTGTTACCGAGGTGCTAAGCAGGTGACGTGGGCAAGAGTCAAGTGGGAGGGAGGGTTTCGATCCCAGCAGAGCACCTGCAGAGCCCCTTTCGTGGGAAAGAGCATGGAGCGTTCAAGGACCTGAACCAAGTCCAGGAAGGCCGAGGAGAGAGAGGGAGTTGCAGATGAGCCAGATCCCGCCAGGCCTCGACAGTCATGGAAAGGATGGTGATGTTATCTCTGGGGCAAGGGGGAGACCTCAGAGCATTCCTAATAGGCTCAAAGAGGTTAGGACTTGTTCCAGGCCTCTCAGCTGTAAGGGGCAGAGTGGGGATTCGAACCCAAGCCCATCTGACTGCTCAGTCAGCTCTCTTCACCGTGACAACATAGCACTGGTCCATTTTCACGTGGCTACGTTTGTTTGTTTTTTCGGAAATCTCCAGGCCATCTCTAATTCAGATTCTGTGCTTTGATTTGTTTTGAAATATGTCTTGGGTGCTTTCCGCTATGTGACAAATGGGGACTGGGGCAGAGTGCCTGGCACAGTACCAGTAGATGAAGGAGTCTGGCTTTCCATGTCGAACAAGATGGTGGAGTGTGTGCTAGGGGACAAGACCGCAGATCTTATTTGAAGAAAGGCAGCGTGTGTAATGACTTTCTGTAAGGGGAAGCCACGCTTCAGAGATCTGGCAGTTTTGAAGGGGTTACTGAGCAAGCAAGTAAGGGAGAGACAGTACCTGGAATAATAATCCCACTGGCATGGAAGGGATTTCATTTTTGCATTTAGGAAACCCTTTGACATAGCTAAGCAACACTCTGCACCGCTGCGAACGCTAAGTGGAGTGATGTGTTATTAACCCATCTTACAGTCACAGATCAGGAGAGAGGACCCTCAACGTCCCGGGTCTTCTCTGAGTTACGTATTAAGCATGGGCTAGAGCTGATATCCAAAGCAAGATCCCTCCAACTCTTGACTTCTCCATTTTTCTTTGCCTTTGGGAGGTTTAGTACGTGTTTATGCGTCAGATAGATCCTTGCCATTATCGTGGAAGAACTAATTGAAAAGAGAAAGCTAACAGCCATCTTTCAGGGGACCCCAGATTTCTTTTTTTTTCCCAAGAATGCATTTTTATTTTTATTTTATTTTTTTTACTTTTTTTTTTAATGATTTTTTTATTATATTATGTTAGTCACCATACAGTACATCCCCGGTTTCCGATGTAAGGCTCGATGATTCATTAGTTGCGTATAACACCCAGTGCACCATGCAATACGTGCCCTCCTTACTACCCATCACCGGTCTATCCCATTCCCCCACCCCCTCCGCTCTGAAACCCTCAGTTTGTTTCTCATAGTCCGTAGTCTCTCATGGTTCATTCCCCCTTCTGATTACCCCCCCTTTCTTTATCCCTTTCTTCCCCTACCGATCATCCTAGTTCTTATGTTCCATAGATGAGAGAAATCATATGATAGTTGTCTTTCTCTGCTTGACTTATTTCACTTAGCATTATCTCCTCCAGTGCCGTCCATGTTGCAGCAAATGTTGAGAACTCGTTCTTTTTGATAGCTGAGTAATATTCCATTGTATATATGGACCACAACTTCTTAATCCAGTCATCTGTTGAAGGGCATCTCGGCTCCTTCCACGATTTAGCTATTGTGAACATTGCTGCTATGAACATTGGGGTGCACATGGCCCTTCTCTTTACTACGTCTGTATCTTTGGGGTAAACACCATCCAGTGCAATGGCTGGATCATAGGGTAGCTCAATTTTTAACTTATTAAGGGACCTCCACACTGTTTTCCAGAGTGGCTGTACCATCTTGCATTCCCACCAACAATGTAGGAGGGATCCCCTTTCTCCACATCCTCTCCAACAATTGTTGTTTCTTGCCTTGTCTATTTTTGCCATTCTAACTGGCGTAAGGTGGTATCTCAGTGTGGTTTTGATTTGAATTTCCTTGATGGCTAATGATTTTGAACATTTTTTCATGTGTCTGTTAGCCATTTGTATGTCTTCATTGGAAAAGTGTCTGTTCATATCTTCTGCCCATTTTTTGATTTGTTTATTTGTTTCTCGTGTATTGAGTTTGAGAAGTTCTTTGTAGATCTTGGATACCAGTCCTTTATCGGTAGTGTCATTTGCAAATATATTCTCCCATTCCGTGGGCTGCCTCTTAGTTTTTCTGACTGTTTCTTTGGCTGTGCAGAAACTTTTAATCTTGATGAAGTCCCATAAATTCATTTTATCTTTTGTTTCTCTTGCCTTGGGGATGTATCATGAAAAAGGTTGCTTTGGCCGATGTCGTAGAAGTTGCTGCCTATGTTCTCCTCTAGGATTTTGATGGATTCCTGTCTCACATCGAGATCTTTCATCCATTTGGAGTTTATTTTTGTGTATGGTGTGAGATAGTGGTCAAGTTTCATTCTCTTGCATGTAGCTGTCCAATTTTCCCAGCACCATTTATTGAAGAGACTGTCTTTTTCCCACCGGATGTTTTTTCCTGCTTTATCAAAGATTAGTTGCCCAAAGAGCCGAGGGTCCATTTCTGGGTTCTCTATTCTGTTCCATTGGTCTATGTGTCTGTTTTTGTGCCAGTACCATGCTGTCTTTGTGATCACAGCTTTGTAGTACAGCTCGAAATCCGGCATTGTGATGCCCCCAGCTTTGTTTTTCCTTTTCAACAGTTCCTTGGAGATTCGGGGCCTTTTCTGTTTCCATACAAATTTAAGGACTATTTGTTCCAGTTCTTTGAAAAATGTCCTTGGTATTTTGATTGGGATAGCATTGAAAGTGTAGATTGCTCTGGGTAGCATGGACATTTTAACTATGTTAATTCTTCCGATCCATGAGCATGGAATATCTTTCCATCTTTTTATGTCTTCCTCAAGGGACCCCAGATTTCTTTCCCGCCTCTGTGTCTCCTCTCAAATCCCCAAGAAGGCATATTTATACACATCATCCAATTTGATCCCTACGAAAGTCTTAAGGTAAAGGGGGAGTTAACAATAGCATGTTACAAAAGAGGCTATTGGAACACTAAGAAAGGGGTTGGCAGACTTTTTCCATAGAGGGCCAGACAGTAGATTTTTTCGGCTTTGCCATCTCTGCTCCCACAACTCAGCTTCGCCCCTGTAGTTCGAAAGCAACCACAGACAGTACCGAAACAAATGGGTATGGCTGTGTTGCAATAAAACTTCGCTTCTGGACCGTGAAGTTTATGGTTCATATAATTTTCATCTATCATGAACTATTACTCTCCTTCTGATTTTTTTTCAACCATTAAAAAATGTAAAACCCATTCTTACCTTGTGGCCGTGCAAAAACAGACGACAGCTCACTGGCTTTGACCTTCATGCCCAAGTTTGCCGACCTTCACGCTAAGAGGCTGAGCAGTGGGCCTAAGGGTGCCTACCTAGTAACTGTTGGACTGTTTGTAAAAAAGTTGGGTGTTCGCATTGGCAAGAGTTAGAGGTTTGCTCTGTACCCAGATTTATTTCAGGTGGAACAATAGAATTTGATTTTACGCAGCTGGAGTATCGGAGGGTTAATTACACATGCTTTCACCTGGAAAAGCTGCCAAGAGTCCATTGGCCCAGGTTCAGGGTTGACACGCTGCCTGATCTTAGTTTGTTTCTGTGCTAGACTGTTCTCATGGGGCCCCAGAGCTGAGGCCTCCTGGGCAACGGAAGGGGCCTCTCAGCTCAGGGTATGAGCCAAGAATGTTACTCATGCAGGGGGGAAAGAGGCTGGCTTGGAAGGACTGGATCCATAGACTTGACGGTGTCTTCCTTCCTACTGGGCCTCGGGCACGGGGTGGAAAGCAAGGTATCTGGCTGATAACCACTTGCTTCTTTCTAAAGAGCAAGCAGCTGACAGTGTGAGCACTTATTGTACTTATGCTGTCCTGATTCAGCCACTTCCCCAGCTCTGTGTTCTCTCTGCCCAATAAATACATGAGTGACAATGCTGTCCCATTGCTGAGGATGTAGTCTTAGCACTGGATGTAGCACAGAACTGCAACTCAACGTGTGGAAAAAAGATGGGAAGGCCTTGTTTCACAGCTAGTGCCTTGAATGCAAGGAGGAAGTGGCACACCGGGGGAGGGGTGCCAACTTTCTGGTACCCACTGAAGCAGCCCCCATGTTAAGGGTCATGATTTACGATAGAGGATAATACTATGAATGAAGATGCTAATTAACTGCTACCAGAACATTCAAGCCAAAAACGAACGTTGACTTTAAGGTCTTGGCATCCAGTTATCTTAGTTGCTACACAAGAGACACAGTGTCTGTAGGGACAACAGCCACAGTTTTGTGCACAGGCGAATACAGTAGGTGTGACATGGAAAGACTGCAGATACTTGTGGAGTGAGCCATGTGTCTGTCCCCAAACCAACAAGGACACAGGTTTCCCAACTAGAGGTGAGGGTATTAAGGATTCACTCAAATAGGGAAACCCCTCCATTATTTAGGATATGTATCTCATATAATATATGTTGTATAATATGTAATATGATATACATAGTGTAAAGTTAGATATCTAGATAGATAGACTTTAGCTAGAGACAATGGAGCCCTCTGCTTAGCTCATAAAAGCTTGGAAAAGAATAGCTTTATGTATAGGTATATATATACACACATATATGTACATGTTTATATTATATAAAATATATATGCAATATAATATTTATATATTATGTGAACATATACATGTTTTCCCCAAGCTCGCTGTGAGCTAAGCAAGGGGCTCCAGTTGTCTGTAGTTGTAGTGAAGTATGATGGAGTAGCTCAGCCATTTTGGGAACTAGCCTTTTATAAATCCAGAATATCTTGAAGTCCCACGGGCTAATGGATGACATGTGTAGGGCAGATGTCGTGAACTAGGGTCAGTATTAGCTACTACTATTGCCATTATCGTATGCCAGACATTGCACTGGGTACAATTTGACACATTACCTCACCTAATCCTCACAATTGGTCTATGAAGTAAGTACGATTATTATCCCCATTTTACAGTGAAGAGCCTCGCCCATGTTTACATCTCATAAGTGGGAGAGCCAGGATTCATGCCCAGACATTCTGACTGCAGATATCATGGTCTTCCCCCCAACACTATGCTGCTCCCCAAAGGACAGAATCTAAGCCCTTCGGGTCCTGCACATGGTGATGGAATGTAGTAAATTTGGAGAAGAGAATAGGTTCCGTCATTTACAGCCTGTACACTGATTGGCTCTTTGAACAGTCTCGCTCTCAGTCCAAAAATCTAGTACTCACAAGAATGGATGACATTAAAATTCACTCGCTGTCTTTAGGCATCCTCTCATTTAACAGGTATTTAATGTATGTGCTGGGCCTCTAAGGAGAGATTTTACTGGAGGTAGGATCCGTGCAATTCGTGCATTTACAGTTGGTTATCAAGTCAAGGGACATTGGGGAGTCATGAGCATGCAAGTGTCACCCAGAGCCATGTGAGGGATCAGACTGCCACATGCAGGAGTCTAGAGCTGCGCGATCCTGCAAGCTAGGCAGTAGCCACATGTGGCTAATGAGGTTTAAATCGTTGTCATTAAATGAAATTTAAAAATCGGTTACACTAACCACACTGAATTGCTAAGTCGCTGCATGTAACTTGTGGCTACCGCGTCGGACAGCAAAGGTACAGAAGTGGAGGTGTAGTTCCATCATGGCGGAAAGTTCTGTTAGCACTGATCTTGAGAAAGGAAGAACTGAAGAGAGGTGTTGACAGAAGCTTGGCTACCACCTACAGTTGGGAGTGCGAAGCTAGAAAACGGGGCAGCAAAGGAGACAGAGGAAGAGGTGGAGAAGCTGGAAAGATGAGCGGAGGGGCGGGTATCAAAGAGCAAGGCTGGTTCTCATTGTCAGACTGACAACAGTTCCTTTGAAGTTAAGAGTCGAGAAGTCTCCTCGCAGGGCACCTGGGTGGCTCAGCGGCGAGGCGTCCGCCTTCGGCTCAGGTCCTGATCTCAGGGTCCTGGGATCAAGCCGCATATTGAGCTCCCTGCTCAGTAGGGAGTCCACTTGTCCCTCTCTCCCTCCCCCCACTCATTCTCTCTCTCTCTCTATCAAATGAATAAATAAAATCTTTCTTAAAAAAAGAAATCTCCTCTGGATGTGAGCAATAGGAGGACACTTGGTGCCGCCTTGGTGGGCATTGACAATGGGACTGCTTTTTTTTTTCTTCAAGATTGATGGATTTGAGAGAGAGAGAGTGCAGACAGAGGGGCGGAGGGAGAGGGGGAGAGAGAATCTGGAGCAGACCCCCCACTGAGCACAGAGCCCAGGGCCGGCTCGATCCCAGAACCCTGAGATCAGGACCTGAGCCGAAATCAAGAGTCGGATGCTCAACGGACTGAGCCCCCCAGGCGCCCCAGTGCTTTTGTGTCAGACACTGTGCTGGGCAGTGGAGGGCCCCGGCCCCAGCCGCCGCTCCGGGCAGGCATCACGCACAAGTGCACCACCGATCTGCTTTTTGAGAGTCGGAGTTCGCACTGGCTTCAACAGCGTGGAGGGCGGCATGCCTCCTGACTAGCCCGCTGCCTCAGTGGCCCTTTCAAAGCCTCTGACCTTGTCCATGTTCACAGCGGTCCCAGGAGTGGGGAAGCGCTCAGGGGCTCTGGGAGAGCAGTACTGTGCAGTTCAAAGGTGATGACCGAGTTTGGTAATAAGAGTAAAAAACTTGTCTCCGCGACCTGTGTCATATTCAGAAGTAATCATTAATAAGAGCTGAATGGCGAGCGAGGGAGGACCAGGCAGCATCAGAGGGGATATTAAATCTCAAGGGCCATAAAAAGCGTTGGCAAGGGCCCTCCCGTTGACTTAAATTAACCCCCTGAGGTCCTTTGAGGCACACGTAACATGGTGATTGTGCTGAGAGCAGAGCCAGAGAGGATCGCAAATCTGTATGTTCAGGATTTTGACCCAGGGCCTCTGATAATGCACTCTGACCAGACGCACGTTCCTTCCGAGAAGCTGGAAGAAAGTTGAGCTTTCATTTTGACCTCTCCGTGTTCAGTTGTTCCAGATTTTCTTTTGCTTGTAGCCGTTGAGTCGGGGACCTGTTGATAAAGGCCCTGTGGTGTGTTCGGTTACAGGAGTAGGACCGGAAGCCTTGACAGTGAGGTCAAGTGGAATCCCCGGATGAGGTGGGATGGTGTGGAGCAAGGCCCGCCTGCCAGCCCTCAGGCTTCTAATCGGCCGTGAATGCTCCATTTACTTCTTCTGTTGTTTTGGCCACATGCCCCAACACTCTACCTCCCTCACATTGGGGGGTTCTGGAATCTCGGTTCTTTAAGGGGGCTGCCTGGTCCCGGATTCCCAGGAATCAATACTGGAACCCAAAGGAAAGAACTTTACATTTCTTTATAGTAATGGGAAGCAGCCATGGTTCCGATGCTTGCAAAGGGCTTTCTTCCTCCCTGCCTTTCCCTTGGGCTTGAGTGTGCACGTGCACGCACACGTGCTCGCACACGTGCTCACCCGGACCACACAGCAGCGCCTTCAGCCTGTTCAGCTGAGCAGGAACACAAGGAATTTTGAAGGAGGCGCATGTGTTAGGTGAACCACGATGTCAGTGACTTTGACCTGGATCAAGCGTGCCTTGTTCCGGGACTCTGACATGTACATTTCCAAGATGAATAACGGTTGCTGAGGTTAGCAGAAGTTCAGGAGTCAACTTATTCCTTTCATCGTAATAACCATCGTCCCCCCACTTAACCCACACACGCCCTCGTATGGCCCACGAAGGCACACATAGCCTCCAGCACAGTTACTGGCAGATAACAAGGACTCATCAAAGGCTCCTTTTATTCATGAAATAAGTGTGCTAATCCAAAAATGAAATGCAAGGTCTGACCTGCAGTGTCACAGGCGACAACTGCCGTCTACCAGAGGCCTATCGTGTCCGCTGCTCTCCTCGAGTTCTCTCCTCGGAGCCTCACGACAGGCCTGCAGAGCCCCTGATCTGCAGACGAGGAACTGAAGTTCAGGGAGGTGACGTAATTGCCCAAAGTCACCCAGCGCCCAGGGAGCGCCGTCAGTCTGGGTCTCTGGCCCTGGAGGCCATACCCTTTCCCCTCCTACACATCGCACTCAAGAAGTAGGACAGAGGAAGCGACGAAGAGCCCAGGATTAAGCCGCAGAGGGAGGCAGGCAGGACTGCGCTGAGCAGGGTTCGAGGCCATCCCATTCCTCTTGTGCCCCACGGCCTGGGACCAGCCAGCTGGGCCTGTGTGGCTGCTGCACACATTTTCTTTCTCCTCAACCTGTATTAGAACTTCCTTCTTCCCTCGTCTGCTTGTCCAGAGAGACAGGTGATGAGGAAAGCCCACTCGAGGCGTCGGCAGGAGCGGGGCCCTGCTTTGCTTACTGTAAATAGCTCTCGCTCTGCCAGGTGCCATAAACGGCATCTTATAGGGAAGGTGACGAGTTTGAAATGAGCCCCAAGGAGATGTCAGGACACCGATGTTCGCTTGGCATATGCAGCGTTCCCAATCTGTTGCGGGAAGTTAGGAGTTGGCGATCTTGAAGCAAAAGCGGTCCTATCAGATTGAAGATGTTATCCCAAGCCGTTGGTCTGGGGACCTACAATTAATCAGAAATGTCCTTCTCATGAGCCAAAGGCCCACAGTGGCTTAGACTAACCTGCTTTGGAAACTGAGTGCAGGCTGTGTGCAGTCAACATCTTTCCCCTCTTCACAGAAGGTCTGTGATTGGCTCTGTGCTGCCAGTGGGCCTGAAAGAGTGAATGCTGTGCGCACAGCCCCAGAGTGCGAACACATTTGTATTAAAGTCTGTGCAGATGATTAAAAAAAAAAAGGGAGGGGGCGTGAATTTATGCACACGAGCCACTTTTCATTATTTTCCATTAGTAAATAGCCAAATAATTGATTGTGGATCTATTATTTAATTAGCATGAATAAAATGACTGTTATATAAGATAGAATGCAAATATCGATTTTGGCTGCGTCCTTTAACAAGGATAAATGATTTTACTTCTGAGAGTTTTTATAATCAAAACTTGCTGCAAAGCAGAAGGCACCACCAGCCCAGAATGCTTCAGGGCAGGCGGGGGCGCGGGCCGCTTTAAGGAGGACTCGGGGTGTGTGTGTGTGTGTGAGACCGGAGAGAAGACCCGCTCATCTCAGCCCCTAGATAGCGGTGCCTGAGAAGAGAGGGTCCGAGAGCCCGCACAGGAAGGAGCTGAGAACTCGGCAGCCCCGAGTCTTCTGTGTTGCCTTCTGTACTTCCGTGGACCGGTTCAGTGGCCCAGTGACTGGGCCTAGAAAGGTCCAGCTCTTGTTTAGAAAAGGCTGTAGGAGCTCCGAGCAGGCCCCATTCCCTTCCCAAGTGTGCATTCCCTCTATTTCGACTTCGAGGGGGGAGGACGGGCTCACAGAGACCCTCGAAGCTCGGCTGGGAGGAGGAAGGACTCTGATGATGACACTTAGGGACCGCTTCGGCTTCTCCTGCCTTTGCTTCCCCCGTCCCCCCTCCCCAGACTCGGAGGGGCAGCCGCAGCTACTGCTCCCGGAAAACTGCGAGTCACCACAAAATCGGCGCCGAAGCCTTGGGTGACATCGGTGCTCGGTGCTGCAGACGCCACTTCGGCACAGCGGTTAACAGTGCGGCCCCCTGGAGTCCAAGCGATGCGGGTTCAAATCCCGCCCCCACTACTTTGTCGGTGTGCGGTTTCGGGCAGGGCGGTGGGCCTTACTGTTTGTCGCATGGGAAATGGTAGCAGTACCCACGTCCCAGGGCCGCTGAAGGAATCGAAGCCGATGACCCGTGTGAAGCAGCAGTTGCGGAAGCCGCTGTGCAGGGGTTCTCGGTACGTCCGCCTTGCCCTCCACGCCCGGGCGGTCTTCTCCCTGCTTCCACCTCCCCTTGCCGGCCCCTCCCTGCAGCCCTGGGCGTCTTCCTCGGTGGTCTGAGCATTTGCAGGGCAGGGGCCCTGGGCTGGGCGTTTTCGGGGGTCCACGCTCTGGCACACCGCCAACTCCCGGCTGCCTCCCACGTGTCGCCCATCACAGAGCAGTTCACGGAGAGCAGCTAGCTTTTCCTTCGGGCCCTTGACTGACATTTCAATGGTGACAGAAAATAATCGCAAGGTGGTTATTTTTAGGTTTTCTCAGAAACTCACTGAGGTGCCATGCTGGATTTCGATTCACTTCTGCGTGTATATTCGACACCTACTACGTTCAGAGAATTGCAGGTGACTTGGGACTATATCCAGTGACACTCGCCATAGGTGAAGCACAAATGACGGTGGGGGCGTGAGGAGAGGGGTCGTGTTGGCAGGGGGAGCCGCGACGGAGCACTGATCAGCATACATAGAATGCATGGGGTGACAGGGACTTAGTCCATCCTGGAAGTAGCTGAGGGATCGGAATTAGACCACAGGAAGGTGTGCATTCCGGATGGAGCGTACAGTGGGAACGCAAGCCCGGAGCCGGAATGAGGCACAGTCCGTTGCCGCGGGGTGGGGGGTGGGGGTGGGGGGAGGGGGGTGCCAGGCCTGTGAGTTCACCAGGATCACTGACATGGGGAATTTGCAGCCCATACTGGGTGATGTGGTGGCATCGTTGGCCCCCAGGCAGCGTGGCATTCATGGAGGCGGTGCTCTGCTAAAGGGGGGGGGGGGGGTGGGTAGGGGAAATGGAAGTTAGCCAAGAGAAACAGATTCTTCCTATAAGCTCTGCTAGGGCTCCCCACCCGGGTTAGAAACATATGGCCCTGGCAAGGGTCCTGGCTTTATTGGGCTCATTGCTTTTCCTCCCCTTGCGGCAGACTGTTAGGGAGAAAGCAAAAAGGCAGCTAGACCGCCTGAAGGAGCCATCATTAGCTAATGCTGCCCTCTCCAGGAGCCTGCCTGCTAACAGCCAGCACACAGCAGGCCTGCTGCAAACCCTCCGCCCCGGCAGCCTCCTCCCCGGCCCCCAGCGCAGCCCCCACCGGCGGAAATTTGACAGGGCAGCTGGAGGGAGGGATGCACTGCCCAGGGCTCCTAGGATCCTTGACTGCCAGCCGCCTTCTCTTCCCTCTGATCCGACGGGGATGTGTGGATCACGTGTGTGTGCAAAGGTGAACACTGGAGGGTAAGAAACCCCTTGTATTCGTTTGCTGGGTCTGCCGCAGCAGAATAGCACAGACGGGGTGACTCAAGCAACAGACACTGATTTTCTCACAGTTCTAGAGCCTAGAAGTCCAAGATCAAGGTGTCAGCAGGTTCGATTTCTTTGGAGGCCTCTCTTCTTGGCTTGCAGATGGCCACGCTCTCACTGTGTCCTCACGTGGACTCTTCTCTGTGTGCGCATATCCCCGCTTCTCTTTGTGCGTCCAGATTTCCTCTTCCTTTTTTTAAAAAAAGGTTTTATTTATTTTAGAGAGAGAAAACATGAGGAGGGGGAGAAGGGGCAGACGGAGAGGGAGAAGCAGGCTCCCTGCTGAGCAGGGGGCCCCACGCAGGGCTCAATCTCAGGACCCTGGGATCATGACCTGAGTTGAAAGCAGACACTTAACCAACTGAGCCACCCAGGCACCCCCAAATTTCCTCTTCTTTTTTTTTTAATGTTTTTTTATTATATTATGTTAGTCACCATACAGTACATCCCCAGTTTCCGATGTAAAGTTCATTAGTTGCGTATAACACCCAGTGCACCATGCAATACGTGCCCTCCTTACTACCCATCACCAGTCTATCCCATTCCCCCAACCCCTCCCCTCTGAGGCCCTCAGTTTGTTTCTCATAGTCCATAGTCTCTCATGCTTCAAAATTCCTCTTCTTACTTGGACACCTTTGTGTTTGGATTAGGGCCCACCCTAATGGCTTCCTTTTAATTAACTTAATCATCTCTATAAAGGCCCTCTCGCCAAATACAGTCACATTCTAAGGTGTATGGTGGGGGTTTGGGACTTCAAAATATGAATCTGGGGGGGGACACAACTTAGTCCCTAACACCCCTCATACATTGAAGAGGGTACCCTGATTCCTTGGGACTTTGGGTAAGCTCTTTCCCTCTGTGGACCTGTATTTCCTCATTGTTACAATAAATGGATTAGAGCTAGAATCTTAGAAATCCTGTCCAAAAAAAAATCAGTGGTTCTATGAAATGCAAATCTGTGATGACTTGCTAACAAATGGATTTTCACAGTCCAGACTGATTTCTTATTCAGAGAGCAAACTAATGTAGCAATTTCATTATAGAATTTGAACTTAATGTATATCTTCATAAATTTGTTTATTAAATAACCATATTTTAGTGCCTTCTATATGCCAGGTGCTAAGTGCAAGAGAAAAAAGCTGAATGTATTAGATCATCTTTTCCAATTAGCTCTTATTATGATTACAGATATGTATTCCACCAGAAATTTTTGGACCCTGAGGGGTAAAAATCAGCCAATATTTGTTAAAGATATATTTATTTGAGAGAGGGAGAGAGAACATGCTGGAGCAGGGGTGGAGGAACAGAGGGAGAGGGACAGGCAGACTCCCTGCTGAGCGCAGAGCCCATCACAGGGCTGAGTCTCGTGACCCTGAGATTGTGACCTGAGCCGAAACTAAGAGCTGAACGTTTAACCCACTGAGCCACCCAGGCACCCCCAGAACCAGTATTCATTAAGTTTAACCATCCTTTTACCTTTAACAATGAGTTTGTAAACATAGTCTTAGGTTTTTATTCCCCACACTTGGTTCTCTGTTCATTTGATCTTTCACTGATTTGTACATTCCGAATAGTTTAAATATCCCTAGTTTGCCAGGCACCGTGCTAGGTGCTGAGGATACTGCGGTGAATGAGGCTAGTTTGTTTATTTTGTGAAATATGATGAGTGTGCAGTGGAAGGTATGTCGAGAGTAGCCAGCCCCTTCCCCGGGATTCACCAGAAGGACTTACAGGATTCAGAAAGTAGTCATGCTCGTGGCTGAGATTCATTATAGCGCAGGAATACGGAGCAAAGTCAGCAGAGGTTAAGGTGCAGGGGGAGAAATCTAGAGGAAATCAGGTGTAAGCTTCCAAGAATCCTTTCTCATCGGAGTCACATAAGACATGGTTATTTCCCCAGCAAGAAGTGTGACCACACAGGTGAATTGTCTAGGGGAAGCTCACTGGAGGCCCAGTGCAGGGTTTTTATTGAGGGCTGGTCATGTGGGCACCATCTGCCTGGTACCGAAATTCCAGATGCAGACACCAGCCAGGGGCCCCATGTGTAAGCAGGCCTTTCTAAGGACAGCAGTGTCAGGGCGGTTAACTTGGTAGAATAATGTATGGGGAGTCAAGGGCCTAATATTGTAATTTTCCAGATAGCAGCAAGGAAAGATGCAAAATCCCAGTGGGAAGAGGAGCTTGGCGTACTCACGAAACAAAGAAATGTGGTCTGCCTGAGGAGAGGGGAGGGAATCCGGTTAATCGAGTGGACAGTCTTTGTGATACTTGTGTCCGTTCGTTTATCCAAAAAATGTTTATTGAATGCCTACCATGTGCCAAATATTATGTGAGGCACTGAGGACATGACGGGGAACCAGATAAATGTTCCCGTCCTCACAGAGCTTACATTTTAGTGTATTTTATCCACATATGCGGAATTATACTACATCCATTATACTGGAAGTTCTCTCACCAGTTTTAAGCAGAACATCAACAGTGAAATGTACTTGTGGCATGTTCCCTAACTGGAGGAAACACACGGTTTCACATTCTATCCAAAACTCCAGCTCAGCCTGTGTGTTATAACCTATTACACGTACATATTGATTGCTGATAAAGTTGAGTTTAAGTGGAAGCCATGTGTTGGTGCTGTGATGAGACACTTTGGCATTATTTCAGCTGTGGGTCTCATAATCTGAATCCATTTCTATGTTGGCAGCAGGCTTTTGTTCCGTGGTGGTAGTAAGTGGTGATAGCAAGTGAGGAATAGTCCGTTAGCTATTCAGAGAGTGGTAAGACACAACTAAACCAGAAAACGGATTCATCGGCTTTCTACAAACAACAAAAAAACAACAACAATTGATCTAGTATCTGATCAATTTTGATTAAGTCAACGAGAATACCATCACTTAGCAGACTAAACCATTCTCATTAAGTGTCTAGTGTAATCAGGCAAGACACATCTCAATCTTCTTCCCATATTACATTACTGATCGTGGCTCTTAACTTGAGACATTCCAGAAAAGAAAAATTTACTTTCACAGACTTAAGTCTTAGACTCAAATCTTGCCCAGATTTGGTCACACAGCGAGAAAGATCGGGATGGTTATAGGATTCATATATACGTCTCAAAGTTTCCAGAAATCTTCTAGTTTGGCATTGTTTATTTTCAGCTGAATTAGGCTCCCTTGAAATTGTAACATACTGATAGGGTAGATGCTTGATAATTCAGGTGCAGCCTAGTCTTTGCGCTCTAAAATTCCAGGTGTCGCTCATAACCATCAAAAGGGAAACCATTTCTGGAACGGTGGCTTCATTTCAACCAATAAAATTAATTTCCACATTATTTCCTATAGTCTTATCTAACTATTAAAACAGCGTAACTGACAGAGCCTTCCTTTTTACTGTACGTGGCCAAGAAACTCAAGGCAAGGGAAAAATAAGACTCCAGATAAGTAAAGCTTTCCCTACCACGTAGCTCCTATAAAAGACAAAAATTTGAGATATGCTGACCCAGGAGTCGAATGACTGCTTGAATTCCTTAGGGCCTCGAACAGTGCCTGGAACCCAAAATCTCTCAATAAGTATCCAGTGAATGGATGAGTGAATGGATGGAAGGATTAAATATATAAAAGTAAAAGAGTGCTTAGGGAATGTGTGAAAATTGAAGCTAACCTGTAATGTGGTCGGTTCTCTGGGTGCACGTTTCAAATTTTATGATTCTTTTCATGTTTCAACTGTAAAAAAAATCATCATCAATAAAAATGAGTAATGGAAGGTGCCGATTCAAACATAGATGCCTCCGATTTTTTTCTGACAATGAGAAATAACCTCAGAAGATAAGCATCTGGAAAATAAATTGTTCACAAAACTATATTTCAAATTAAAGCCATGGTCTGTGCTTCGGTCCAAACAATGCAAAGGATTTGTGTGAGTCCGAGTGGTATGAAATAGAGAGGCTTAGGAGCATGGGCTCAGGGGACAGATAGTTCTATGTGTGACTTCTAGGAGGTCAGGGCTAGTGAGGTCTCGTTTGTCACTGTCTCCACACCTCATCTCGCTCTGTGCGTCGCTCTTTGGGCATCTCATCGACTGCACCTGCCCTGACCACAACTACCATGGCTTTGCTCTTCGCTCCACGATCGTTAGCTCTAGTCCAGGTCCCTCTTCCCTATTGCAGACCTGCTCATTCTAGACCGTCTCCACTGTTGTGCCCCACAAGCATATCCAAAACCGAATCCATGTGTGTGTGTGTGTGTGTGTACACGTGCGTGTGTGCACAAAACAATTAGTTGGCGAAGAACCCGAAGACATCGGCTTGTAGTGCCAGTGGTCACTCACTTTTTGAATGACGTTGGGCAAGTTTAGTTTCCTCACCCGTAAAAACCGAAAATTGGGAAAATGAGCTCCGACACACCTGATCTTGGAGAATGACAACACCCCATCCATCCAGTTGCCCAAGTCAGAAACCCTAGAGTACTCCATGATGCCTGCCTCTTCCTTCCCTTCCATCTCCAGTCCGTAACCAGGTTCCATCAATTCTGCAACGACAGTGGCTCTGAAGTCTCTTGCCTTTTTCCTTCTTCACAGTGTGGTTGCCTTAATTTAGGCTAGCAACATTGCTTTCTGGACCATCGCCATCCTCTTCGAAGGTCTCCCTGCCTCTAGTCTTGTACTGGGAGCCACGACACTAGTCTTCACACCACAGCCACTGAGATCTTTCTAAAATGCCGATCGCATCAGGTCTGTCCCTTGCGCAAAACCCCTGCACGTGTTTCCTTGGCAGGCAGGATTGTGTCCCATCTCTTTCTGTGGTCTGCGAGGTGCCACATGATCCCCCCAGCAGCTTCACAGCTTCGTGTCTTGTCCCATGCCTGGAGACCTGCAGTTCTTACCCGTGTCAGACCCACCCCGGCTTGTATGTTTTTGTCCTTGTTGCCTCTGCTTGGCATTCTCTTCCCCGTGGCTGGGTTCAGTAGGTGCCTCCCCATCTCCGCGCTTACATGATGGCTTGTGTCCCATCTCTGTCATTACACTTAGCACGTCCCAAGGTGATTATGTGTGTGTTGGTCTCTCTCCTGAGAGCTAAGAGCTCATTTAGGGCAGAGACATTGTATGATTCCTCTGGGTTCTGCCCCTTTCTAGAGCAGTTACTGTCTTCACCTGGTTGGGTCCTGCTCTCCTTCAAGTCTTAGCTTCATATCACCTCCCCTGCGATGCCTTCCCTGACCCCCCCACCTCCCAAATCGTGACCAGTGCATTAGATGCCTCACCTCTGTAACAGAACTTCTTTGCTTTTTAAATGCTTGTTACTTGTCTCCCTCGGCCACTAAACACTAAATTCCTTGAAGGAAGGGACTGGATTTTATTGAACCCCAGCCCAGCCCCCCACGGCCAAGCACCGAGCCAGGTACAAATTAGGCACTCATTAAATATTTGCTGGTTTCATTTATCACTTGGAGATGGCGATTTTGCTTCATTTCTACTTCATTAAAATTGCATTTCTGTTTTTAAACCACTCCGGGTTGTATCAGCTTATCCAAGCATGATATGCTTTTACAAGTTTGGACTGCTATGTTGTCCTCTAGGTGGGGTTGTTTGGAAACGAAATGGCAAAGTTATGTATGCTTTACAAGAAATAGTACTGGGAGTGCCTGGGTGGCTCAGGCGGGTGAGTGTCCGACTCCTGGCCTCCGCTCAGGTCATGATATCAGGGTCGTGAGTTCGAGTCCCGAATTAGGCTCAGCAGCTCAGGCTCTCTGCTCAGCGGGGAATCTGCTAGAGATTCTCTTCCTCTCCATCTCCCTCTGCCCCTCCCCCCTAAAATAAATAAATAAATCTTTTTTAAAAAAGAAGAAGAAATAGTGCTGCATTAGTCTGCCAGGGCTGCCATAACAAGATATCAGAAAGTGGGTCGTTTAAATCACAGAAATTGTTTCCTCCCAGTTCTAGATGCTAGAAGTCTAAGGTCAAGGTGCTATAGGGCGTGGTTGTCTGGTAAAGCCTCTTCCTGGCTTGCAGATGGCTACCTTATCACTGTGCCCTCGCCGAGCTTTTCCTGGGTTTCCATCACCTCATGTGTCAGAGGAGGGAGCTGGTGCTGCGGGAGCAGTGCGGGCACAAGTGGAAACTCCAGGGAACCCCTTGGGCTGGAGAAATGATATTTGAACTCCTTCCCTTTCCATCCTTCATTACCTCAAAAGCCTAGAATCACTGTGGCAGGCCCAGAAGCCCCTTTCTTTCTAGGTCAAGTGGACAGCCTTCTTCGAGGGCTTTAGTTTTTCCATTTTCTAGGTACCAGGGATTTAAAACCTTCCTAAGGGAGCCCTAGCTTGGAAACAAGAAATACCAGAAGCAATGGAGTTGGCTCCATTAGGGGCCACATTCTTTATTTTTTTTTTTTAAGATTTTATTTATTTATTTGACAGAGAGCCAGCGAGAGAGGGAACACAAGCAGGGGGAGTGGGAGAGGAAGAAGCAGGCTCATAGTGGAGGAGTCTGACATGGGGCTCGACGCCATAACGCCGGGATCACACCCTGAGCCGAAGGCAGACTTCTAACGACTGCGCCACCCAGGCGTAGGGGCCACTTTCTGACCCCATCCCTGTCACCATCTGATACATGGGTTGAGAATACAACACCAGCCTGGGCTTTGGGCCCTTGGGAGGCCACTGACAGGGGCCTCTCTATGTGATTCTTCTGTCTGTCAGCCCT
Source organism: Ursus arctos (assembly GCF_023065955.2). Lineage (NCBI taxonomy): Eukaryota > Metazoa > Chordata > Mammalia > Carnivora > Ursidae > Ursus > Ursus arctos. The sequence goes on from NC_079873.1 coordinate 115,306,660, forward strand.
GGAGAAAGAGGCTGGTGCCCAGGAGACGTTAGCCTGGCATGCACTCAAACTCTTCTTCACTAAATATTAGTATTAAGGAAAAGTAGTCGTTTTTATAAGAAATAAAGGTTTCTGGGGGCAAATTAGTATGTTTAACCCAAAGTTTTTCACAGTTAATGGGTTTCTTTATTGCAGAGTTTATTAGAACCTTCAGCAAGCCAACAGTATAGTACGAATCTCCGGGAGAGGATGTGCTGAACAGCCTTTCCCAAACTGACCGACCACAGGATCTTTTCAGTCAGAGAATCTTGGTCGGATCAGTGTTCGCAGGACTCACTTTTACAAATGCTAACTCTGGGAGAATCACGTAAAAAGCCATTGTGTGAGGTGCACCTTGATTCAAGGAATCCTTCAGGCCTGGCTCTCCTGTCTCCCTCCCAGCGCCAGCTACCCAGCTGCTCTCAGGAATGCCACATCCACTTGGCCTCCCATCGTGGCTGGGCCTTTTCCTGCTCACCTGTCTCTTTCTTGGCTAACTTAGAAATCCCACAGGATTCTGCCGCCAGCCTAAAGGAGTTCCTACAATCACCCTAAAACATAGATACAATTACTATATCCATTTGATAGAGGAGGAAACCAAGGCTCAGAGAGTCAAGGAAAGAGGCCCAAGGAGGCATAACTTACAGTGAGTAGTAGAGCCAGGGTTCAAGTCTACGTATGGCTCTAGGGCCCACGCTTTTTCACCACTCGGCTCTGTGGCTCCCTTGGGACTGTACAGATGGAGTAAAGCCCACATGCACTGTGTTGGCCAAACGAACAGCTTAGATGGCTATCGGAAGTCATCACTGCCTGCCCCTTTTCCCAACCCAAAGGTCACTTTGTTTATAGTCAGTAAAAACTTAGTTTTTAAAAAGATTTTATTTATTTATTTGAGAGCGAGAGAGAGCTCGCAGGCACGGGAGCAGGGGAGAAAGCAGAGGGGAAGGGAGGGGAGAGGGAGAGAGAATCTGAAGCAAGATTGTAACCTGAGCCAAAATTAAGAGTCAGGGGACGCCTGGGTGGCTCAGTCGTTGAGCATCTGCCTTCGCTCAGGTCTTGATCTCAGCGTCCTGGGATCGAGTCCGCATCGGGCTCCCTGCTCAGCGGGGAGTCTGCTTCTCCCTCTCCCTCTGCCTGCTTGTGCTTTCTCTCTCTGTCAAATAAACAAATTAAATCTTTAAAAAAAAAAAATCAAGAGTCAGATGTTTAACCGACTGAGCCCACCCAGGTGCCCCGAACTAGGTTTTTTATAGACAATGATCCAGGCTTCGGTGGGGTCTTCAGAGGGAACCTACAAGTACAATTTCCACCCTGGCAGTAAAGTACAGTTTAGACCCTCACCGTCTCTCACCTGTATCCCTGAACAGAGCTCCCTGTCTCCAGGCTCACTCGCTCCCCTCTCATCCTCCAGGCAGCAGCCCAAGTCTTCTGTCTGAAAGCAGTCTTATCCTTTCTGGTATAAAACCCAATCGCCCTTGGGATAAAGCCCAAGCTCCTTAAACCGGCTTTCTAAGTTATCCCCTGCCTGCCTCTCCAGTCGATGCCACCAAAAGCCTCTCCTCTATGCCACTGTGATCCCTTAGCCTGTGGCCATGCCAAACGGCTTCTCATCTCAGGTGTGTCCCATCTGCTTTCAGAATGTTCCACACCTCTGAGTCTTTGCTCTCTCTACTTTTTCCACCTGCAATACCTTCTCTCTGCCCCCTCCAGCCCCATCTGTCCCGGGAACACGTGTTCAGCTTTCAGTGCTTAGGTCCGCTCTCACCTGCTCTATGCAGCCTGGCTGGTTTCCACTCACCTTTGAGTCTTACCAGGCCTGGTTCAGCCTCTCAGCCTTGCACTTTTGAAGATGCTTTTTCACGGTTACCTCTCGGCTTTGGACAAGCTCCTCCCCAGCAAGAACCCAGGTGTATTTATTCCTGTGTCTCAAGCACCCAGAAAAGAGCTAGCGTATAATAGGCACCCAGGAAATGTTTGCTGAATGAAAGAATGAAAAGGAAGTTTCCCTAAAATAGGCAAGTATTTGACATTAATTTTTAAATCAACCAAGAGAATCTTCAGAATAAGTGAACAAAAGTGACTGTAATTGGATTCTTTGTTCCTATGGTCATGAGATATGAATCTAGAAAAATCGAAATATTTCATTTTTCCCTCCATAAAGCTCTTGTGAGGAAAATAAACATCCTTGGGCGTGGGAGGATTAGCATAGAACTGAAATATGCTAGTTCTCCACCAGGGGGTGCTATGAACACAAAGAGAAACCATTCTCCGTTAATTTGTTCTTCCCTCAGAGAGAAACTGCAGAAACCACATAACTTTTTTTTCCCCCTGCATTGCGTACAATTTTGCAAGAAATGAATAACTCCTCCATCGTGCTTGAAAATCATGGATGCCTGGAACAAGTTTTCCTGCTAATGAGATGCACGTGTGTATGTACACACACACACACACACACACACACACACGCGTGCGCACCCCTGACCCCTTTAGCGATCTAGGCATCAAGTTTGAAGATGTGTGATTTGTTGTGTATCTGAAGTGTGTTTATTGACAGATGTAGGTGTTGTTTACTATGCTGTCAGAAGCAGAATCGAGCAGAATAAAATCTGCTGTGCCACTTTGAACCCTGACATTGAATAGACTGGTCCAGAAGACCCATCCAGGTATCAGAGATGGGCTGTCAGTCGGCTCTCGTTGCTGAGAGCACACGGACAACCGTACCAGCTTGTGCCCTAGTTCGCTTTTGATTCTTTGGAGGCCGTAATGGCAGAACGCACACAGCGCGGTCAATATTTGGGAAGTTGTAGTTTGTATAACCAGTGACTTAAGGACATCAAATCTTGTTTTCACCACGTTAGCTCCCGTTACTGCCTTCAGCACATCCCTTCAAGTTTATCTTCCTTTTAGACTCTGAGCTCTGTATAGGTGTGTTCATAGCTTCTGCGTATGGCAAAGTTATATTATACAAGTTACACTGTAAGGACTCAGTTAGTGTTCACAGATTGCTTGCTTATTCATCAGTTTCCATAAAAATGCTGCCAAAAGCATCAGGAAGGATAACAGTGAGATTACAGGGGGTACAAGCAAATGGGCCAGGAGGGACTCAGGGGAAGAGAAGAGGACGAATTCCCATTGACTGCTCACACGGTGCCAGGCCCTGCCCTAAGCACTTTATGTGAATTTCTCATTTCATTCGTGTAATAGCCCAGTGAAGAAATGATTCTCATTCTATCTTCTCAAGCAGTTGTGGCTGTACCTTAAAATCCTCAACTAGGCAGCATTCCTGGGCATGGCCAAGGTTTCGCCTGTGCCTTTTGTACCTAAGAGCTGTGGGCAAGAATCACTGGGCTGTTACTGAAACTGACTCCTGTGTTCCTTGGAGTAAGGGGGCAGCGTGGGTCTCCCCGGCTGCCTCTTCGGCTTTATGGAGGAGGAGGGACACAGAATCACGAAAACTCGATTGGGAGAAACTGTAAAGGGTATCCAGTTTAACTACCAAGTAACAAAACCTTACAGGGTTGTCATGGGAATTTAATGAGAAAAAAAAATGTACTCCTGGAACATATTAGGTACCCAGTCCTTACTTTTATTTTTAGAACAGTTTTAGGTTCATAGCAAAATTGGGAGGAAGGTACAGAGATGCCCCCATATACCCCTGTATTACATAAGGACATACAGCCATCATGACGGTATCACACAGGGTGTTTTCACTGCCCGATAAATCTTGCATTCCACCTACTCATCCCTCTGTCCCCCCCTCAAACCCTGACAACCACTTTACTGTCTCCACTTCTTGCCTTTTCCAGAATGTTGTATAGTTGGAATCACACAGTGTACAGCTTCTCAGATCGGCTTCAGTGCATTGAAGGTTCCTCCGTGTCTTCTCATGGCCCGATCACACATTTCTTCTCATCAGTGAATAATGTTCCATTGGCTAGATGTTCCACAGTTTACTTACCCATTCACCTCCTGAAGGACGTCTTGGTTGCTTCCAAGTTTTGGCAAGGATGGATAAAGCTGCTGTAAACATCTGAGTGTTGGTTTTTGCATAGACAACATTTCAACTCATTGGTACTTTTTAATAAAAAATATGTATCCTTACCCACATACATTCTTCCTTCCCATAACTTCTTCCCAACGCGAGGGATCGGGTGGCCAAGATGCCCAGGTGCAGCAAATGGCTCTTCCTAATTAGCCAAGAGGCTGTGATGGCACAGCAAATGAACAGTGCCCTACAAATCTGTTTCCATCGGCTTCTCTGGACGTTGTAAAACAATTAAACTGTCAAGGGGACCTGGAGACAGAGCTTTGCATTTTAATGGGAAATGATTAAATATCAGGCATGATTGCTTTTGATGTGTCTGGGCCCTAAGAGGAGGGCAAAGTATTGATTGGGGCCTCCAGGAAGGCAGGAAGCTTGCTTGGGCCGCTTGACCACAATGCAGTGAAAGCTTGGAGATCTGTAACTTCATGGGCTGGAATTAAAGGCCACTCACCGGAGAGTTAACTGGGTTTGTCAGCTTCTGTTGAGTTGCTTTCTGCCTATAGGGGCAGATGACAGATCATGCTTTCAGAGGGGCGCTCCTGGCTGACAGGCAGAGAGAATTCGTTGCTGATGGCATCTGTTAGAAGAGGGTGAGTGACCCGGCGCTTTGCGCTGACCCCAGTATTGATTCCATCTGGATGAAACCCATTGTGAAGGAAATGAAGGCCGCCCCTGCAGCCCCTGCCTAAGTCAACTAACGCAGACCCGCACCATAAGGATACACTGTTCTCCAGCGCGGCCCTTTGTTCACAGGTGCTTCTCAGATCACCTGTAGCCCTTGCCCTCTAGCCCCTTAAGTCCGGTAATTGGGGGACTCATGTAAACAGCTGAATGCCATCAAGTCTGATAGTCCAGTGAGACAAGCTTGTCTTAGATACAGTGAAGGGACCAAGGAGGCCACAGGTGACCTGAGAGCCTTCCTAGTAGATGTCCTACTTGAAAGATAAGTAGACAGATGAAGGGACAAGGGCACCCCAAGGTGGGGGAAGATCTGGAACGGACCTGAGAAGGTGTGAAAGAGCATGGTCCAGGCAACTCAATTAGTCTGGTGTGTGAGGTGGGGAGGGATGCCCTGAGCCAAATGGCTGGATCAGCCCGAACCTATTACCACCCCCCTCCTGCCCAGCTGCCTTTTAAGGGGTGGGAGGGCCTTAGCCCTAAGGTTTAGAAACTGGTATCAAAAAAGAAGTGATAAAGGCACTGAAGTATATCAGCAGGTGAGGCTAAGTAGAACAGGTGAGCACAGATCCGTAGAAATTAGTTGAATCAGATGGCTTTCCTCCACGACACCTGGCCGAGATCAGACACACTGGGGACTAGGAGGTAGCTATGGAATGCGAGAGCGGGTAGAAGCAGGGGTACTGAGGGGACCCCCTGCCAAGTCTAGTTGGGGGGGTACCCCTGTGGTGCAGGTATGGCCCCTAGAGAGCAGCACGAAGGCCCTGAGTGGCTGAGCATTCGTTTGACAGAAAGGAGAGCAGAAATAAATTTCACCTGCCTGGCAATTTGGCTCTCTGTCAGCCCTCGCTTTGTTTATTTCTGTGCAGTCTAGACATCCAAAGATTGAGTTGCTATCATCCCAGGGGACCCTCCCTTCCCCGCTGCCCTGCCCGGTGCGGCCCTTGCAGGGCCATGAGAAGCTATGGCACAGCGAGAAGACTGAGTCTCTTGATTAGACCTGATAAGACCCCTCCTATTGAGATGACTTAATTTTGCCCCTTAGGAAATTCTCTCTTTTTTTTAAGAGCTCTTATATTGGCCAAGAGACACGGCCTCCATATTAGGGGTTTCTATTTTTGTTGGGAGGAAGTTGGCATTTCTCCTGTGTAAGGAGTTCACTGAAGCCTAAAGTCTTCCATGAGCCATTTTGGTTTGCAAACAGGGATCTGCGCAGAGGCAGCCTTATGCCCCGTGGCCTTGTCACAAAGGGCAGTGGGGAAGCTCCGAGGGCCACCCTCCGAAGCGGATCATCTGCCTCTCTGGGTCTGACCGACCAGTGAACAAATGGTTTCTTAAGGGATGGGCCTGGCTACATAGTTTGCAGAGCCCAGTACAAAAGGAATATATTCAAAAATGTTGCCCTTTGTTGAAAACCCACTGGCAGTTAAAACCCGGGGGCAGGAAAGCATGAAACGAAGCGCAGGGTCTTGGTCAGAGCCGGGTCCTGTGCCACCGCCCAGAACACACTTCCAGGAAGCCTGCCGAGAAGCAACTCCTTGGCCCATTTGGGTTCTGAGGCCTCCTGATGTTCAGGCCCCTGGGCTGTGGGCGTCTGGTGGGGGCTGGGGGAGGGTGTTTGATTTCAGGACAGAACAGATTTTCTCCATCCTCTGCCTACTGCTGAAATCCTGTCCTTACAGCTAAGCCCGTTTCGCTGGAGGCTGGATCCCTTTGGGAGGGGCTTACGTTTGCAGCTGTTGTCTGTTACACTCTTAGCGTTGGATGGCAAAGTGGAGGCAGAGAGCACAAGGCAATTCTGATTATGCAGAGAAGCTTAAGGGGAAAAAATTATGTAAGTTTATGGAATGCTTTGGGATAGACATAATCTTCCTTTCCATATAGCGCTGAGTATGGGTGATGGGGCTCAATAAATATAGCTCCTTGTGGGTGTCGGTAATTCTTCAATATTCATTGATAGTGACGATATTCAGACCTTGAAACAGATTTCCTTTCTTTCTGACTCAAGGGAAGTCTTCCCAGAGCCACACAGAAGGAGAATCCAATCTGTTCAATAGGAAAGACTCATTTGCTCCCGAAATAACTAAATTTCCATTTTCATTTCAATTTTCAACCAAAATAGTGGATCTTCCATAAGGCAAAACTAAAAAGAATGGCAATTTGGTGTGGGGTTTCACTTTTCCTTAGAATTCTGATTCCTATATTAACACCGTCGAGTGCTTCAGTAACATGTGAGGCTGTGTTTCTTGCTTTTGTTGTAATTAGCTGCAAGCCTTGTCATAAGCTGCTAGTAGAGCCTGCGAATTTTTAACAAAGGACTCCGCTATGAAAATGTATTTTTTGGCAAGAAACTCAAAAGTCAGGTAGAATTTCATCATTTTACAAGTCATTGTTACAGAGGACTGAGCAACTGTAATTCTTATAAATGTCTATTTTGCTTGTAGCATTTTCTCTTCATCAATAATTCAATTTCAAAATAAAAGACACATTTTCTACATCCCCAAAGCTATTGGGGAGCCTTTCAGACTGCAAGATTCCTGACAGCGGGAGAAGCGTCTACCAAAGAAGGCAGCTAGCTCCAAAAGCCCCTCTGATGTGCAGAGGGATCCTGTTACAGACCATTTTTCGTAATTCTAGAAGGCAAAATAAAATTTTATGCTTGGAACTAATAAGTTTAAGCAAATAGTATGGGCGAAGTTTATATCTGAGTCCAAGCGATGGTCTGATTATTGCCAGAACAATACTGCTACATGATGAATCATTAATGATCTGTGAGAGTCATAATGGTCTGTCACTAATGCCCATTAATGATCTCTCTATACCGCGAGTATGGGCTTGATGTTTCTGGCCAGTACCTTGGAGAATACTTTAGATATGCCTTAAACTTTCTCTGATCTCCTTTCTCTGTGTCTGCTCCAAATGTAGACAGCAATTGTCTGGGTAGGACCAGCTTATAAAGAAGCATGGCTTTGTTAAGGAAGTCGTATTCAGGTAAGATTTATTTAAGCAATGTTTTTGAAGGACATAGATTTGAAAGCTTATCCTGGACATTAACGCCTTTATAGAAATTAACAAAATTATGCCGGGGATCTTTCTGCTGAGATCTTTTCTTTGCAGATGGGACGAGGGCTCTTGAGTTTCCCCGTAGTCCATGATGTTCGGATATTGAACAGACTCTGAAAAATGCTTCATTTGTTTTTCTTTTCTAAGAGAAATTGTAGATATTGTTAGAGAAGAGTGAATGTGTCTGTCTGTCTATGTAGAGTGCTGTTTGTATTTAGAAAACTATGACACCAGCAGATTCCAGAGAGCGCAGGACATTAAGGTGAATTTCTAAAGGAAGAAAAAAGAATAAATAATTGTCATCAGCTTTAAATGTATTTTGCTTTTAGCTTAGGAAAGGAGAGGAAGAGAAGGCAACATAGAGCTAAGAAAAGTGGACACAAACACTTTAATTCTGAGAATCGTATTAGGTGTATCTTCAGGGAAATCACAGAAGATAGGCACTCCGTAATGTCCAGGCGAAACCGGGAGAGTATCTGTCCCTCCATGGCGGCGAGGGAGATGCGGCAGATAGCTAATGGAACCAACGCCCAAAAGTCTCTGGCTCACAGAGAAAAACAAGATGAGAGAAGGTTGCAGGAGCGGCCAGCTTCAAGCCTCTGAAATTAGCAAGACAGGGATTCTTTTGGATGCTTGGAATCCCTCCACTGGCTACTTTTTGATGAGAAATTTTAGCACAGAACTAAATGGAAAATGACATCTTTTCTTGGAAAACTTTCTGCCGGTTTTCATATTATCTGATCTAAGTAGCTTCATCAAGCAAACGCTTCCGTTGAAACCCTTTGCGCTTTCTTGGTCATGGAACTCCAGCGGATCCCGGAGAATACTAACCCCTCTAAAATGTTGTATTTCGTTAGAACATTTCATCCAAATGAGTGATGACTCTTTGCAATTTTTGTTTCTTCAAAATCCTTCCACCTGTCCTGAAACTGCTGAGTGGCTTCTTTGTGGACTTAACTAGGATTCCTAGGCTTTCCCTTTTGAGTACTTTGCGGGCTCTCCTGAACTACTTGGGGTGGTCCCGGAGCATCTCCAGATGAAGGTTCAGGTTGATCTGTCACATTGCATGGGCATTGTTTTTTTGGTTATTTTCAATTGATTTCCCCATGGAAAGGAGGAGGAGAAAGCTCATCCGAACGGTTGGGGCATCAAGGGCAATATTCGTGATGAAAATCTTAGAATTCATGAGCTGGGTCCAGAAGTTCATTTTTTTAAAAATTATTCTCACAATCCATGCCTCTAATAAACCCACCAAAGTTTCCTCCTGTCAGATGGGAGACAGCTTATGACCATCCTTAAATGATGCGACTACAAACTGTATGTCCCTTAGCTCAGGATATGGTACGTGCGGCAGAAACATTTAAACTCCTCGCTCTGCTTATGTGACGGATTGGAGTCGAGTGCGCACATTAATTCTTTGCTAAGTAAGGTCTGTGGGACAGGTAATTTTCACCAGATCGCACTGACTGGTGCACGGATTCATTGGAAACATCAGATTGCCGTCTAAGCTGTTTGGTTAGATTGGAACACAAACCAACTTTATGCTTACAAAAGACTTCTGGATTGATTGATGAAATGCTATCAATAGACGTGTCTGTTTTAAATAAATGTATGCTTGTGGCCAACTGAGCCCCCTTGCAGCAATGAAATCCAACGAGGGGACAGCTTGTCAGTGGCTGGGATGCTGCAGTTTCTCTTTGGAAGGAATGTGATACAGCAGCAGCCCGAGTTCAGGGTAGCACTGTGCAGATGAGGCCAGAAGGGAGGCCTGTGCTCCCACAGCCTGGCGAGTCCCAAGAAAGGTCGGGTAGTTTACCCCTTTGCCTTTCGATAGGAAACACTCCGCCCGTCATATACAGAGGAGACTGTCCCAGCCACAGCACCCACGAGCCCTCCGAAGGACTCATCTCAGCAGCTCTCAAGGCAAGAACATTCACCCTAAATCCCCCATTCTCTAGTTAAGTCTGGTGCCTCTCATTGAGTCGGGGAGGGGGAGCGGTGTTAAAGAACAAGCGTCGCTGTGCTCTGTGTAACCCTTTACAGCCCGGAAGCCATCGTGATCATGCTCATTGCAGTTAAGGAATCCAAATTTCTTTAGCCTACCCTTCCAGTCTTGTGTGTAACCAGCCCTGTTTTAGTTCACCCATTTACTTCCCTGAGCGTTGAAGAGCTTGCTCTGCCGCCTCCGGCTCATCAGTGACCACTTCTTCAGCTTTTCAAGGTCCCTTCATGTTCTTTCCTGTTTCTGGTGGGCTGTGGGCCTTCTGTTCCGTGGCCGCGCCTCCAGCGGCCCAAGAGTCCACAGCTCCTATTGACTTAGAGCTTCCAACATTTAGAACACATGAAGACAGACGTCCCTCTCTTTGGGAACTAGAGGAAACCATATGTTTGTTCATTGTTTTCTTATCGATAGGCACTAAGGAAGTGATCTATTGAGCCATTGTTTCCTTATCGGTAATGGCTCAGTCCATTTATCAGGGGATGCAGATGTGTACCTCAGCTGTTCCATAGATCGCTCTTTCGGAACACTGAGGCCCTTATCACCTGGGCGGTAGGTCAGCATGCCTGCCCATAACACGCAGTTCTGATTGCCTGGCCCCAGGCCAGGTGCTTAGTAGGTATTCAGCGTTCGTTGAGTGATGAATATAGTTACAGTGGTGGCATAGGACACTCAATAGTATTTCAGTACATTTGCTTTGGACAAACGATTAAACAATCTAAGCTGAGCTTAGGCAACTGACCGGAAAGACTATCTTCAAATTGTGTCTTTAGAATGTATGGTGGAGGTCTGTATTTGCCTCGTGCCATTTGCTTTAGAAACTGGAGGCTCTGGAGTCGTGGCTATTACTGCAAGAGAAGAGGTCTCGGGTGGTAGGAGAAATCATCCCAGCAGCTAAGCTCTTGTGAACAAAGGAGAGTATCCACAGGAAGCAAGAGCCTCTTGGGTAGAAAAGGTTCTGTCAGTTCCCTCTTGGGATACCAGTTCGATGGACGGAGAGGGAGAGAGAGGGAGAGGGAGAGAATCTCAAGCCGACTCCCCGCTGGGGTAGAGCCTGAGGTGGGGCTCGATTTCATGACCCTGAGATCATGACCTGAACCGAAATCAAGAAAGATGAATATGCCATAACCTTCATTTTAAGTCCAGCGGTGGCACTGGGCATGGCCTGAGAGTTTAAGCATCTCTCAGTCAACAGGACAAGTATATCGTGCCTTATACAATTGAATTGTTTCCAGAAAACTATATGTAAATCAAGTCCCATTTGAATTCTGCGTGGAGGGCGTTGTAAGCAAAGGAACCTTTTGGTGAATGTTTTTGTAGCCTGAAGACTTCTTTTGTAGTAGGTAGATTTAAAGGATTATTCTCTAATCTATCCATTTGAAAGCCTGCATTTTTTATACCAGAACGAAAACATGACATGTACGTTCTGTTCCGAAGGCGTTCTTTGACTAGGGCTTGCTAACGTATGTTTTACTATAACAATGCTTCGTTTGTAAGAACGTGAAAATGGTCACAATTAAGTCTGCTCCCTTTGTTTTGCAAGCTTCTAAATAACTCATTAGTGTTTCTTATGAGTTAGTACCTATTATCTGATATGACATGATACTGTTGCCTTATAAAACAGAATTTTTAAAAACCCTTACTCAGAGGGAGTTGTAAGTAACAGGCATGATCATTTGCATATCTAAAGAGAATGTACACATGCCTCCTGGTCCCGAAACTCTTAATTCGTTACCCATGCGTATTCCCTCTGTCTAGTTCTACATGGAACTGCAATGTCCAAATATTGACTCTCCACAACAGGCTCCATCCTTTACTCTGTTTTTGAAGGACGAAGAATTAGTATCCAGGAGCCTTTCCTGGCCTAGATGGCTGTTATGTAGGCATATATGAGGGTTCCAGAACACCCAACACTCCATCATTCTTTGTAACATTCCTTGTTCCTCTTTGGCCTATCTGCATAGTTGAGTAAGAAGAAGGTATTTTTCCAGCCCTAATACCAGCTCTTACAATGGGACGTGATGAGGTCTCCCAATGCCGCATTCACCGTGTTCCTTCCCTAGATAAAAACCTGCACTGGCGTCACTCTGAATGCCAACCAGTTGGGGGCAGGAGATGGTTGACTTTATTCTATAAGCCAGTCTCACAACAGTCTGGCTCAACATACCTTTCCAGTCCTATCCCCTTCCTTCCCTAAAAGAACTGCTCAGTCAATCCAGTTTCCCCCGTTACACCTAGAGGATTGTGTCCAATTCATTAGTGTGTGCTCCACGCAGTGCCGTGTCTGTGACGTGTTGCACGCTGAGCGAGGTGCCAGGATGAAAGAGCCATAGGCCCTGTCTTCCAGGAAGGCACAGTCTGGTTTACCAGCTAGCGCATACCAGACACACCGTGATGAGTGATCTAATGGAAATACAAAAAGCCACGGGGGATGAGGACTAGGAGAGATGCCTCCTGCTGGTGGGATCTGGGACGACCTCATTGCGGAGGTGTAAGTTAACCAGGGACTTAAATGTGTGCGAGACTTTGGTTCGTATCCTCTGAGATGGTTTTCCTATCCCCAACCAAAGAAGGTTTCTTCACCCCTAGAGCCCTCATAGTACTTACTGGCTAAACGAGTCATGACCCTCATTCTAAACTCCTTCATACTGTATTAAACCTTGTGCTCGTTTTCCCCACTAGATAGAAATTCCTAAGAGGCAAAGCTTGTATTCAACACTTTCTTTTTATCTCCCTGATCAAGAGCACAGGACTAATAACAGTAGTAACTAGAAAATGTTATATTTCTTTCATAAGATATCCTCTCCATAATATTTCAGTCTCTAAATATGTGATCCACTTGATCCTTGTTCTTGGTCAACAGTTTCTTTGTTCCTCCTCATTAAGAAAGAGAGGCTTAAATAATCACCCAAATGGTCAGACTGTGTGACCAAGTGAAAACGACTACCATTTATTGAACATCAACTGTGGGCCAGTCCCCAGCTTAAATACTGTACTGGTGTGACTCTCATTCTTAACAACAACCCTGCGAGGTAGGTGAATAGTCCCTCATTTTACTGCTGAGGGAGCTGAGGGCTGAGGCTCAGAGAGGTGCAACAATGAGACGGAGTTCCCCAGTTAATGAACATGGGAGCCAGTCTTTAAAACAGGTCCATATAATGCCGTGCTATCCCAGATATAGTAGATTGTGAGCAGATATTGGTTTGCTGATTGATTGTTAAACTGCTCTGATTGCAATATCTTTATATATTTAAAATCCCAATGGAAGAGGTCGTCTTTGGTCACTCTCAATAGAAGCAAAATTATTGTTTTGATACAATATAACTCATTTGCCTTAAACATTTTTACATGACTACCTATTGACAATTCATCTAAATAACGGGAAAATTTAGAATCTCAGATAAAGTTATAGTTTCTGTCAGATGCTTAAAGTTTCAAGCATCCAACTAAAAATTATGGTGTCAACTCTTCTCAATAAAATAAAATAATCAGATTTTGTAGACATACGAAGGCTGACTCATAATACTCATAACTCGCGAAAATATCCAAAATCACATTTCAAGCATTAGCTTCAGTGTTTTCTAACTACACTATTTCTATATGGTAAAATTCTGTATTCTGGACGGAAAATTCTGTAACCCAGCTGTTCCCAAACTTTAGTGTGTGCCATCAGCTTCCTCTGTGAAACTGGTTCAGATTGGAGATTCCTAGCTAATTTGGTTGGAACCCAAGAGTCTACATTTTAACAAGTACTCCATGTGATTCTGGAACAGGAAAACCACACATACATCACTTCAGAAATCCTCCTAGAAGTATTCTTCTCCACTAATTACTGTCTTCCCAATCTTCATTGTTGACCTTCCCTTACCAGCCTCCCACATCCACACTCAAGAGGTTACATGTGTATTACTTTCAAAGCTTTCTGCCATTTAGGTATAATTTACATAGAGTTAAGTGCTCAGATCTTAAGTAGACAGTTGATCAGTTTGGAAAAATGCATGCACTCATGTAATCTATATTTAAGATATAGAACATTTCCATCACCCCAGAAAGTTCCCTTATACCCCTTCCTAGTCAACACTGCTCTGTTGCCAGAAGCAACCACTGAACTTATTTCTATCATCATAAGTTCGTTTTCCCTATTTTAGAACTTCATATAAGTGGAAAATTATAGTATATGTTTTGCCTGTGTGTATCTGGCTTCTTTCACCCAGAATAATGTTTTTGAAATTCACCCATGTCTGTATCAGTAAGTCATTACATTGTACTGCTGAGTAGCGTTCCATTGCATGAATATGCCAGTTTGTTTACCTGTTTTCTCATTGACTGACATCTGGGCTACTTCCAGATTTTGGCTACACTGCATAAATGTTCTATAAAGAATTTTTACAAATATTTCCGTGGACATATGTTTTCATTTCTTTTTTTTCAAAAGATTGGTTCGTTTATTTTAGAAAGAGAGAGAGAGAGAACACGAATGGGGGGAGAGGCAGAGGGAGAGGGAGAGAATCTCAAGCAGACTCCTGGCTGGGGTAGAGCCTGAGGTGGGGCTCGATCTCATGACCCTGAGATCATGACCTGAACCGAAATCAAGAGTCAGACGCTTAACCGACTGAGCCGCCCAGGTGCCCCTTAATTTCTTTTGGACAAACACCTAGTAGTGAAATTGTTGGGTCGTAAGACTGATGTAAGTTTAATTTTTAAGCTACTGCTACACAAGTCCCCACCATTTTGCACTCCCACCAATGAGGATTCTGATGGTCCACGTAATCACCAACATTTGGGATTGTCAATTGTTTTCATTTCTACCTATTCTTGTTGTGTATACAGTGATACTGCATTTTGGTTTTAATTTACATCTGCCTGATGACTGATGATGTTGAGTGCTTTTTCATGCGCTTTGTGGCTATTCGTAGATCTTCTTTATTGAAGTATCTGTTCAAGCATTTTGCCTATTTTCATTGGGTTCTTTGTCTTACTGAGTTGGTCACAATAGCATCTCATTGTCCTTTTAATGTCTGTAGCATCTCTAATAATGTCCTCATTTCCACTTACTATATTAATAGTTTATATTTTTCTCCCTTTTTCTTGATCTGAATTGTTAGTGGTTTCAAATTTAATTTTTTTTTTCAAAGAATCAACTTTTGGCTTTGGTGATTATCTCTATCTGTTGTCCATCGTTGATTCCCTTTTTCGTTTTTATTACATCCTTCCTCCTACTTACTTGGTATTTAGTTAGTTCTTCCCTTTCTGGTTTCTTAAGATGGAAATACAAGTCATTTCTTTTGTGACTTTCTTATTTTTGAGTAAAGGCATTCAAAGCTGTACAGTTCCCTATAAGATGGCTTTAGATCCATTTTTTATATATCATACTTGATTATCATTCAATTCAAAATATTTTCTGACTTCCTTTGTGGATTTTTCTTTTACCCACAACTTATTTAAATGTGTAATATTTGATTTACAAATTTGGGGGTTTGGTCTATTTATATTTTTTTTTTATAATTTGCGTTTTTAAGAATTTTATGTATTTGAGAGAGAACGAGAGAGAGAGAGCACGAGCAGGGGGAGGAGCAGAGGGAGAGGGAGAAGCAGACTCCTCTCTGAGCAGGGAGCCTGATGCGGGACTCGATCCCAGGACCCTGGATCATGACCTGAGCCGAAGGCAGATACTTAACTGACTGAGTCACCAAGGTGCCCCTATTTATATTCTTGATGTTGATTTCAAACTTCATATTTTTGCAGTGGGGATAACATATTCTGTTTGATTTTGATCCTCAGAAATTTATTTAAACTTGTGTTACGGCTGAGCTTATAGTCTACTTGGTGAGTATTCTAAGTGCCCTGGAGGAGAAAGTGTTTTCTGCTGGTGGTTAGTGCAGTGTCCTGTACATTTATATCAGGTCGGATGGATTGATAGTGGTGTTCAAGTCTATATTCTGAAGTTTTGGTCTACATATTCCGTCAATGCCTTAGACGTAGGTATTGAAACCTCCAACCGTGATCATACGTTTATCTCAGTCTCCTTTTATTGGTATCGGCTTTTGCTTTGAGTATGTAGTACATTTGTCAGTGAGTGCAAACATATAGGGATTTATATTTTTGATAAGTTGGCCATTATAATTATGAAGCTTTCTTCTTCATCTCGGTAGTACTCATCACCTCTAAGTCTGCCTTATCTGATCTTAGTAGAGCCACGCCATCTTTGTTAGGCTTAGTGTTTGCAATATGTAGATTTTCCGTCTTTTGGCATTCACCTTCTTTGTGTCTTTCTGGTGTGTATATAATTGAGTCTTTCCTTCCAGTCCCCAAATTCTGCCTTTTATTTAGGGTTTTTATACCATTTATGTTTAAATCATAATTACTGATGTGTTTGAATTTAAATCTTCCCTTTTGGTCCTTGGTTTCTGTGGGTCCAATATTCTCTGCGTCCCCCTGTTCCTCTTTTCCAGCATGTTTGGGGTGATTCAACTATTTTTTTCATATTACATTCTTTGTATTGTTTTTAGCAGTTTCACAAGATTACAGTGTGCATCTTTAGCTTTGCTACTTTGAATATATATTCTGTTCACAAGCAAGGTCAGAAATTTGCAGCATTATTCTTCCAATTATCCCATTCACAACCTTTATCTATATTTTATTCTATATGTGCTATCCCCCGTGTTACTTTATTATTAATTTTATTATAAACAGTCGGTAGCCTTCGATGTGATTTCTACATGCACACACACACACACAAGACTATTTTTTAAAAATGATGATCCTTTATACTTACCAATATATTAACTCCTTCTGCTGTTTTTTTTTTTTTTTTTCATTTCTTCCTGCAGAATTAGATTTCTATGTGGTATAATTTTACTTCGGTGATAGCTTTTTTTTTTTTTTTTAGCATTTCTTGTAGTGCGTATCTGCTGGATAAAAATTCTTTCAGCTTTTTTCCCCTAAAAATTTCTTTTTTTCACCTTCCTCTTTGAAGAATATTTTTTGCTGGGTATGTAATTGAGCTTTGACGGGGTCTATTTCACTTCCAGCAGATGAGATGATAGTCTGTCGTCTTCTGGCCCTCATTGTTTCTGATGAGCCGTTATATATGGTTCTTACCATTGTTCCACTGTGTGTGGTATTTCTGTTTCTCTGGATGCTTTCAAGATTGTCTCTTTATCTCTGGTTTGTAGTTTGACTATGATGCCTAGCTGGGTTTTGTTTGTTTTATCAATCTTGCTTGGTATTCTCTGAGCTTCTTGGATATTTAAGATTGACTTTCATAAATTTTGGAAAACTGTTGGCTATTGTTCTCTCAGACATTTCTTCTGCTCACGTCTCTCGTTCTTCTCCTCCAGGGACTCTAATTACTCATGTCAGATGGTTTGCTGTTGTCCCACAGATAGCGCTGTGATCTAGTTTTTTTTACTGCTTTATTTCATTCTGTTTCTTTCTAGATCCTTTCTATTTTTTAAGATTTAATTTATTTATTTATTTTAGAGCACACAAGTGGGGCGGGGGGGGGGAGGCAGAGGGAGAGGCAGAGAATCTCAAGCAGACTCCACACCGAGTGTGAGGAACTTGACGCGGCACTCGATCCCAGGACCCTGAGATCATGACCAAAACCAGGAGTTGGGCACTTAATGGAACCTAGGTGCCCCTCTTTTTAGATCCTTTCTATTCGTATGTATCCAAGTCACAGATTCCATTCTCTGCTATATCCAGTCACCTGATAATCCGTTCAAACAAATTCATCATCCCTGATATCCCACATTTCATTCCTAGCTTTTCCAGCTTTCTCTATTTATACCTTCCGTCTCAACGCTGAAGTTCTATGTCCCTTCGTGCATGTTATTTACCTTTTCCACTAGATCTTTTTAAAATATTTATGATAGTTATTTTGAAATCCTTGTTTGATAATTCCTTCATCTTGGCCCTTGTTGCAATTGATTCTATTGACTCTTTAGCTCATAAGAGTGTTTTCTGTTTTCTTCCTTTTTTGTAAGTCTTTTGTTTGTTCGTATACTTTCTGTTGGAACACAAATCACTGTGTATAAAAGAACAGAAACTGAGGTAAATTATGTAGGTGTCCACTAGGCCGTGAGTACTTGGTCTGGGATCAATCTACCATTAGATGAATCTGGATCTGTGCTTTGTTGTCGCTTTAGTTAAATTTAACCCATGATAACCTTCACTTTATGTAAGAGCAGGAACACCACCTTTTCCTCAGAAGGGCTTTCAGTCTGAGTACCTGGGTAGTTTGTGTCTGTTCTCCTTCCTTAACCCCATACTTTGAGAGGTTCTATACTCCGGAGCCCTGGCGGGAGGGGGCGTTCTCTTTTTAATCTCCTGCCCGTCACAGTAGAAGGCCACTGGGTGGTACCCGGTGTTCCCAACGGACTCAGCACCCGTGGGGTTTCTCTCAGTCGCTACCCTATATGCACCTCAGATTAAGGGCTTTCCTGCCCCTCCTCCAAAGACAGACGACCACTCCTACTCATTTGAAGCCTAGAGCGTGAAAGGAGTTAGAAGTCATACTTTCTGAGTTTTGTTTACTGTCCTGTCTTAGATTTGTGCTTGAGTGCCATTGTCGCCAAAGCTCAATCTAATGTTAGTAAAATACCCACCATCCACAGAACATTCCAAAGTTCCGCGCATGCTTGACTAAAGCAGTAACGACACGTATGGCCTACTTCAACAGTCTCCACTTTGAAAGTCAGAGTTTTTTCATGGTAAATTTTCGGTGAAAGGTCTTGGAAGAGTCAAGGGGCCATGGCTCAAGAGATGGAGTATTTGGGAATAGGTGAAGGAGAAAACACGGTCTCTGGTCTACCCACATTTAAATGCTAGATGGGAGATTGGCTCCTCTCTGAAATTTCGGAGAACCTGGAGTTATAACCCAGAGCACCAAAACAAGAAAGCTACAAAAATTGTATCATCTTAGAGTGGAGCATAAGCAATAAACGATTGTGTGATGGATTATTATTCACAAAGGCTTTATTTCTTATAAACGTGTTCATATTTTACTGAATATAAGGTTCCTCAATGGAGTACGAATTCACACATTTTTCTTCAGTTTTTGCTAACTGCAGCTTTGGAGAGGATAATATAATATTAAAATACTGGGTGAATAAAAGTTATTGTTATGGTTAAAATATAAGTTTTCCCATCCATCTTCTTTCCCTAGCGTTACGACCTTGCTGAACCTGAGAGACTTTTCTTTTTACACAAAATCAAAATAAGAAGTTATATGCAAGTAACATCCAATGACAATAGCATAAACATCACAGAACGTCCATATTTTCCCAATTCTTTGTTGTTCACTATGACGCCTTCTAAAGCATTCTTTGTGGGCTATACTTCTAAGCATCTAAAGAGAAGGAAATAGCAATCGTTAGCTTCATTACACATTTTCCTAGGTACATTTTCATAGTAGATCACAAAAAAATGTGTTGGTTTCATTGATATCCTATGTATTTTAGGGTAATCAAGAAGAATTGTTCTCCCATAGAATTAAATAGGGTGAATTGGTCCCACGGTTATTTCTTCCATGCATCTCATTGTATTTCATCATGTAAAAAGTGATGTGATTATGGGCTTTAGTCAGAATGTTATTTTGTTCACTTAAGATTCATTCTCGGGAAGGTTGAACAAATTTGAATTTCATATGAAAGCTTTCTTTATGTGCTTCAGTAACTCTTTCCCTTTATGTAAGAGAAAATCTTCTTGTTGGAGAAGTCTACAGATCTCCCCAGCACCCGTGGGACCTGGACCAGCAACAGGGGGCCTCACTGAAGGCTACTGCTTCTGTGCTCATTAATGAGAGTGCTCTGCATATTTCCCAGAGAGAACGTTGGTGTTGCAGTTATCCAACTCTTCCAGAAATTTGACACTGAGTAAAATTTGACTTCATCTCCCACTAGAAAGCCTCTGAGTTAAAACAAAACAAGACAAAGCATGAGTCTCTTTCTTGCTAAAAGCACAGAGGAGTGGACAGAACACAGATTATGGAGACAGACGTTAGCACTCCCTAGCTCTGTGATGTCAGACAGAGTACTTAGTCTTTCTGACCGTCCCGTTCCACATTTGTAAACACGGAGGTGAGCATAATACCCTCCTTGCAGGGTTATCATGAGAATTAGAGATAAGGTTTGTAATCATACGGCACTTAGTAGACACTTAACAAGCACGAGTTATTATTACGACATCAAAGCATAGTGTTAAAAGCAGGGATTCTGGAACCAGACTGTCCGAGTCCAAATCCTGCCTTTAATATGTACTAGCTGCCACTTAGGCAAGTTGCTTAACCTCCCTGTACCTCAATTTTATCATCCAAAAATGAGGGATAATTATAGCACCCACTCATCAGTAGGATTAAATTAATGAAGACATGCAAAGGGTCAGTGTTTGGCACATACACTAAGTGCAATGTACATATTTGCTCTCACTCGTTTCCATTCCCGACAGCCCCGCCCAGGGCGGGCTCAGGAGATGGGAAGCCTTTGGGGGTCTTAACTAATCTCAGTCACTTCTGTTGGTCTGCAGCAGATGGGAGGTTCTGGCTGATTTCATCAAGACAGGTGTGCAGATAAAGCTGGTTTTAATAACATACGTCCGCAAGACGAAGACCAGAAACGGCAACTACCGTTTATTGTGTATGTACCGTGTGCCAAGTACGGGCTGAGCTCTTTATAAACATGAACGCATTTAGTTCTCACTGTTACCCTAGGACGTAGGTACCATAGTTATTTTCATCTTACAGTTGAGGAAGCTGAAGAACTGAGAGGTACTTGGCATTCTAAGGTCACGTGTCTAACGTGCTATGGAATCGAGTTTTCTGCTGTTAGCCACTCGGCCACACGGCCCACTGTCCTCTGCATTAAGGGGAGGACCTGCCCGGGGGCTGCAGGCTTCCTTCCTGACTTTTTCAATTCGACGGAACAACTGAATATGATAGACAGAAATTCTGTGACTGTGTGATAAACTCCTGTGACCACTGTTTTCTGGTTAGTTGTGGATTAATGAAATTCGAAGAGGTTTTGTGTACGTAGGTCTCTTATTTTATAGATGAGGAAATGGAAGCCTGAAGTATAGACAGAGTTTTCCTAAAGTCCCAAGATGCGTTAGTAGGAGAACTGAGACTCGAACCCAGGATTCTTGTTTCTATCATTCTGTTAAGCCTATAGTTGTTGTTGGTGTGTGTGTGTGTGTGTGTGTGTGTGTGTGTGTGTGTGTTTAAGCTCTACCCCCAACATGGAGCTCGAACTCATGACCCCAACATCAAGAGTGGCATGCTCCCCCGACTGAGCCAGCCAGGCACCCCCTCAAGGCTATGGTTTGAAAAGCAGAAACGATAGTTTACCTTGGATGCAACTAACTACCGTTTCTAATTACCACGTGCAAACCCATAGCAAAAGTTACTTACTACGATGCCGAGTCCTGACTTCTGCAAATGCAAAGTCATGCTTTTGTCCATTGCTAATAATACCGATATTTTTGCAGGGAGGAGAAAAGGAGCTTCAAGCTTCCTGGGCACGTAAAAGTAAACATCAGTGGGAACGTGCGCCAAAAACCCCTTAGTTAGGGAAGAAGCCATTATATTATCGATATTCTTTGCCCTCAATGGCATCTCCTTTGCTGCAATGACAAACGCCCTCTGCAGCCGCCCCCTTAGAAGAGGTAAGGACTTGAAATTCATAATGCCTGGTGCTGGCAGTCTTCGTGCTGAGAAGTCTCACCGTGCAGCTCAGGAAGAGCAAGGGTGCAGTTTCTGATTCAGTAAGACCTCGAGGAGCCTTTCCTGACCGGTGTCGACTTCTCGTGCTCCGGTTGTTGGATTTCGGGGGCTGTATCTCCTGGTAAATCACCCTATCCCGGGCTTTCCCAGTCTTTTATCGGTGGCTGCGCGGGTAGTGGTGACAGAGGCTGTGCGTGCCTCCCGCTCCAGGCTCAGAAGCAATCTCTTCGCTACCTGGTTGGAGCGGCATCATTTGTGTGACTCAGAAAATTGGACAATCAGAAAAAAAAAAAAAAGAGTGAAAAGAGGTCTCAATTTCAACACATCTTTTCCAACCGCATCAAAGTCCATTACTTATTTCCCCATCGTTCGGGTTAAATAGAAACTCTTTTCTGACTAGAAGGCCTCTGAGATGTTTTCTAAATCAAGGCGAGAAGCAAACCAGACCACAAGTTGCAAAACATGTTGAAGTCTTACTCGCAGGATAGATGAACTGAAGCCAGGCACGATGTGCAAGACGAATGAAACTCAAGCTGTTTGTTAATAAACTTTAAAACTGGGGGAATCATTTCAGATTTACAGAAAAGTTGAAAAGGTGGTACAGAGAGTTCCCATAGATCCTTCATCCAGCTGTCCCCAGTGTCAGCATCTTAAGTCGCCATGGTACACTTGTCAAAACTAAGAAACCAACACTGGCGTAGTACTGTCAAACCCCAGACTTTATTTGAATTTTGCTAATTTTTCCAGTAATGTTCTTGTTCCCTTCCAGGGTCTCATCCAGGTTATCCTATCACATGTGATTGTCACTTTCTTCTCCTCTGCTCTGTGACAATCGCTTGGTGTCTTGTGTTTTAGCTCAGACTGTTGTAACAGTAACTCTACATAGCTCATGTGTCCCAGACAAGACTGCTGACTATTCTAGCAACTCACCTCGTTTACAAATTCTGATCTGAATTTGTAAGGAGCGTACTTACAAAATTCTGCCTTAAAACACGTTATGACCAACCCCAGCCCCTGAAACCCTAAAACTCTTCGCCAACTTTTTTTTTTTTAAAGATTTTATTTATTTATTCGAAAGAGATAGAGACAGCCAGCGAGAGAGGGAACACAAGCAGGGGGAGTGGGAGAGGAAGAAGCAGGCTCATAGCGGAGGAACCTGATGTGGGGCTCGATCCCATAACGCCGGGACCACGCCCTGAGCCAAAGGCAGACACTTAACCGCTGTGCCACCCAGGCGCCCCTCTTCGCCAACTTTTGAGCCGCTACTGAGACTCTATCAAGGGGGTGCTTTCTCTTACTCAGCATGTTTCACTGCTCAGCTTTTTAAGACCAATAGGTTTCTCTGGTGGTCTTTGTGTTGGGGTTTTGACAGAGGGTCCATAATGATTCAAATCATTCACTTAATGCAAAAACCTCTTCTGTAACATCTGATTGAGTCTCTACCAGGTCTTTGTGATCCCCACAGCCCCTATATGGACTCTTCCAATGACAGGGCACTGATCACCTCCCCAGATAATCCATGCTGTCCATTTTGGGACAGCCCCCATTGTTAGAAATGGCTTTGTCAAAGTGAGCCCTGATCTGTTTCCTTGCAGCCTGTCTTCCTTGGCCCTGTTTCTGTCCTCTAGAGACTCGAGATATTGGACAGAATACTTTCTGTAGCTCCATTTACAGCCTCACTCCAGTGGTGTGGAAGGAGTCAGACACATTGGGGTGGTCCAGCTTTGCTCAGATCGTATCCCTTGATGTGTCTGAATCTCAGCGTATGGTTCAACCTCTCTTCTCCTGGCCTCTTAGGGTTATTGTGAGAACAAAATGAAATAACACCTATGAAAGCACCTAGAACGCTGCCAGGCACAGAGAAGACTCTTCGTAAGTGATAGTTGGATGCGATCAACTCCTGAATACCCAGAATGAAACGTTCCGTTCATGTGATTTTATATTATCTTATTCTTTGCCCTTCCTCACAGCAGTGAATTCTGACTTCCCCTTCTCATTGGCTAATTTCCTAAAAGATTTAATTTTATTTTTCTGTTGACCGTTTTTTCCCTCAAGGTTTAATTAAGCTGTTACTGAACAGAACTGAAGTGTTAAATAACCTGAGAGGATCAGTTCCTAGCATTCGCGAATCCCATACATCGCCAACACATGAGATTAGTCATGGTAGTGGATGGGAGGGATTAGCAAGTACCCCTGCTAATCAGCAGAATATGCAAATTAGGCCCCAGCTCGTGGCATTGATTTATATCTCCATGGCAACCCCAGGGTTAGCTCTATACATGTGAAGAAGTGATTTGAAAGCTACAAAGTATGATAGAAATCACTGCAATGAGCATTGAGGAGAAAAACGCTGAGAAGTATTCCCACTTTTGGAAGGAATTCATGGAACGTTCTAGAAGTTTACTAACATCTTTACTTTCCCTGAGCCTCTATGACTGGTATGTTAATTGGCAATGATGTAAACAGCAAAAAGCAACAGGGAGTACAAAAGATCAGAAATGATCCACAAAATATATAATCCATCTATTTGACCAAACAACTATGAATTAGGAATATTTGCATGTCTGTGAGTAGCAGGATTATCTGGATTAGTACCCCAGGTCCACCACTCATTAGCTGTATGACCTTAGGCAAACTTTAACCTCAGTATACCTCGTTGTCCTCATCTATAACCTGCAGATAATAATAGGTCCTACCTTGTAGGATTCTTGTGAGAATTGAATAAGTGAACATATGTAAAGTGTTTAAAGCAGTGCCTGGCCCAGAGTAAATGCTCAAACAGTGTCGGCTGCTATGATTATCGCTCTCTCATCATGATTATTATTCCTGCTAGTTTGTCATGATTCTTGAATAGAAACTATCTTTCAATTTCATATCCTGTAAAGAAAATACAGGGCGAGAAAGGTTATATTTTCCATTTTCTAATTTTGTTTGTGCTGGGGAAGAGCCTTGGAAATGTCAGCAGTGGAGAGGCTTTATAGGTATTATCATTTTCAATTTCAGTAAAACACTTAGGAAAATGGTAACTGTGAGTCTGGTTGAGGCATCGGGTGCAAGTAAAGCCACATGATTATTTAAACTCTCATCAAAATCTAGGAGCAGGTGGATATCTATAAAACATGATGGGATCAAAACTGAATTAGTTTACCTCAGAAACCGAGTCACCTCTTGATCTAATTAATTTTTTAATATATATGTAGCTCTGCAAAACCAGCCGCGGCCCCTGCCCTCTCGTGGACCAATTTTCTTTGTGGTCTCAGCTCATTTCACTTTGCCTCTGTCTGTTGCTTGATTAGGGTTCTAGTCCAAGGAGGATAATTGCAGTGATTCCAGTTTGGCTTTAATTTTCCGTGTTTACATTTGATGGGAGAGTATTCCAATAGATGCCAGGCTCCTTGCTTTGTGATGTCAAAATTGTAGCTGCTTTTTTTCTCTTTTTTAATGCAAACAGAACTCCTGCGGATCACCACCCAGTGGTTCAAAAGCTTCTGGAGGCAGCCTAATGGGACCTTGGGTTTGGAACCCTGCTGGCTGTCTCTAGTGTCTGACTCTTATCATGCTGATGCCCTTTTCTTTGCTTCCCAATCTTATTTTCCCGTACTTCACGTACATCTTTTTGTAAGCAACCGCAACCCCTCTTTGGAATGAGATAGGGGCTAAACTGATTAATAAATAAATTAGTTGTGTGATGGAAGGAAAACTGTGACCTCTCAGTGAGAAACGGTTTTCTTGTCTGTAAAATGTGTGCAGTTGAAACCTCTTCTGGCTACGTCACCGGCTCCCATGCAGATCGAATGAGACAAGGGTTGTCGTAAAAGGGCCCTGTCAAACCTTGAAGTGTCGTAGACTTCTAAAGTATTATTTTTTGACTCAAATGGGGGCCAGTCTCATTACTAACCCGATTTAACTTTCCCTTTCACGAGAATCCAGCAGTTTCCTGCTCCTTAGTTCAATGACTGAATGATGTAGTTCTGTTTATAATTGAAACCTGGCCACACTCGACCCTGAGTTGCACATGAACTTCCTCTTAATCAACATAGGCCTGTCCTGCATTTCATTGCTCTAGGTGCCTACTATCTGCATTCTAAATGGGGAAGGAAGAGTTAGCTAATTCATTTAGCCATGAAACTACCATTTATTGAGTCCCTACTCTGTCTAGATGTGGAGATCCAGAGATGAAGTCCCAGTCCGTGTCTCGGGGAGTTCAGTGTTTGGTGGGCATGATGGATGAGTAGACAGAAAGAAATAGTATAAGTGCTGTAATAGCTATATGCACAGGGTACTACAGAGCAGAGAAGAGGAAACTCTCTTTACACGGACGGGCCTTGTTGGGGAAGGTTTCCCAGAGGAAATGATGCCAGAGATAAATCTTGAAGAGTTTGCCCAGCAGGAGGGAGTAGAATTTTCAAAGGTACAGCAGTTGGAGTGGCTAGTGGGCTGGAGGGGGGTGCTTGGGGGAAGGTAAGTACTTTGGTATGTCTGAAATACGGTGTGTGTGAGGCAGGAGGTAAGGGTGACAAGGTTGTCAGGGGCCAAATAATGGAGGGCTTGTAAGTGGAGAGCCACTGAGACTATTAACAACACGATCAGATTTGTCTGTTGGAATTGTGGCAGTGAGCAAAGTAGTTTGATCACAGGCCACAGAGGAGGCTGTGGTAAACTTCAGGCAAGAAATGAAAGTAGGCATAGGTGAAATTTTTAACAATAGGAATTTAGAAATGATATTAAGAAAATAGATCCTGAACTACTTGCTTACTCCTTGGATGTGAGGTGGGCGAAGGAAGAATGCAGGATGATGCCCAAATTTCTGGCCTGGGTGAGATGGTGGATGAATCCAGATAGGGGTATGACACAAGAAACAAACTTAGTAGCCATATGGAATAAGAGAAGAGCAATCAATTTGGGGAGATGAGTTCAACTTTGGATTTGAGGTCTTGAGTGCCATTTGGGTAGAAGTATCCATATAGAGAGCTCAAAGGAGCTCCATTATATTTCAAGCGTCAACCAATGTCATCCCCTTCTAGAGGCCTTCCTTGTTTACTGCTGAATACCTACAACTCAGCCTGGCGCAGAGCGAATGCTCAAAGAACATTTGTTGAATGGATGAATGAAGAGTAAATATCTAGAAAGAGAAGAATGAGGGAGAAAATTAGAGGGCATAGGGCAGAATCCTGAGGGACTCAAATGGCCAGTAAGAGGAAAAGAAGACCCAGAAGGCATAGTCAAAGACAGGTAGGAGGAAAATCAGGAGAAGTCTGTGGAAAAGTGTCAAGAAGATAATGGCCAATAGTGTCAAGTGCTGCTGAAAGGTTGTGGGAAGTAATGACTGAGAAGTTGTCATCCACTGTGACAATAAGGTTATTGATCATCTTAGTAAAAGCAATTTTAGTGTCATGATGGAAGTAGGTCACATGGGGACTTCTAGTCAATATGTTGAACTCAAGTATGGCAGAAACCCCTAACCTTCCATAAAAACATAGAAATAGTGGATAAAATAGTACCTTAAGTCTGACGATACATACAAAAAATCAAAAGCAAAAAAGGGAAATTTCCTGGTGATAGCGACAAAGGGGCAAATCAAAGCCAAAGCAGAGTGTCACAGTTGGAACTAAATGGCCATCGAGAGTATCAGAAATGGATGTACACCCTGGGGCTTAAGGTGAAGTTACAGCCCTGACACAGAACCCTAAGCTTCCTCTATAAGGCGAGGAGCCAGGATGTCCTGTCCAGTTGGTGACAAATCAGGACTCAAGGCCTAGGGTCACAGAATGTAAGCAGAGTGTTCATTCTGGGCTTAGAGGACAAGAAATTGGAATCCCACATCTTAGTTTGTACTAAAAAGCTGGGAAATTAAAATTAAAGACTGACCTGCATCCAGTGGAATCCATAGCGTGCTGGCAGAGAAAGAACACGGAGCTATAGCAATAGATAACTCTGCTATCCAGGGCTCATGTGGGACTTCTGCGGAAAACAGCTCTCATGCCGAACGGGAGCCCACAGTCAAGTTTACGGAGCAAGAAGAGAAATAAACCACTGCGGGGAGGGTCAGCAGTGACAATAAGCAGAGTAATCCACATTCCAGAAAAGTTGTATAACAAGGCAACGTCAAAGAGACTTTAATTTAAGTACCTTCAAAACGTTCAGTAAAATAAAGGAGGGACTAAAATCCGTAAGGTATGAACAGCACATCGTGAAAAGAATAGCAGACATATTAGAAAAGATAAAACAGCCATTGTAAAAATTATGTATATATATGCACATGTGTGCATGTATGTAAATGTATATAATTTTTAACACGTCATATATATTATCGTATAATATGCAGTATGGTTTATGTGTGTCTGTCAATGAAATCGAACAAAATCAAACAATAGAAAAGCCCAGAGTGGGGATCAGTGAAGCCCCCGGATTCTACACAGAAAGATGAAGAGAAGGAGCTGGGGAAGACAAGTAGGGACTCATGAGGAGAGAATGAGGTCTCACACATATCTAACAGAAGTTTCAGCAGAAGAAGAATAGAGAGAGATTTAAGGACTGACAGTGGATGAAGAGTTTATGGTAAACTTTTAGAACTGAAGAAAAATAATTGAAAACAGAAGGAGCACAACTGAAGAGGCATACAGTGAGAAGGAATATTTTTAATGTTTTAAATATATTTGAATACCAAGCAAATACTAGTTTTCCACCTCTAAAAGGAATATTGAAATCTATGTAGAGGATATATATACATATATATCTATATATATATATATATATCCCTAGTAGTATGTATATAAATATACATATATACACACACATGTATGTATAATATAATTTATAATAAAATCAGAGTGAATGGTCAATGGAAGTAAGGAAATGGGGTTGTTGGTAAAGATTTTCAAGAATCTTGGCTGTGACGGGAAGGAAAGATTGAGCAGGAGCTAAATGAGCATGTCTGATCTATTAACTTCTGCTGCCTGAACTCACATGCACACACATTCATAGAACCAGTTCTAAAAAGTGGCAGGGAACTTTTAGAACGAGGAGGTCTCCAAAGCCCTTCCTTCCTCGAAGCTACTCCCGCAGCCTGTTCTGTCATTTAACATGTCACCATTAGAGGCACTCTTGTGGTACAGTATTGCCTCCATAAAAGTCCCGCTAGAATGAGCCACTTGGGGGGAAGTGGGTGGGGTCGTGAGGATATATTCATACTTAACCCAGCTCTGATGAGAGTATCTGATCAACTAGCTGTCGTCTTGGAAAACAGTGACCGAGGGATGGGATATAGGAAAGACAATTTCAATGAAGAAGAATTAGGACAGCCTGGATCCTAGAGTCTTATCTGGAAGAACGGGTTCCTGTGGGGCCTCATAAGGACAGTGGGCATCTGGGCTGAAGTGCTGGCTTTACAGCCTTGCCAGAGGCCTGCCTGGTGTGTGTGTACACACACACACGCACACACACACACACACACACACACACACACAGTGTGTTGGTTTGGCTATTTTTTTTAATGCAGGTGACATAAATATTATATTAGTTTCAGGTATATGACATAGTGACCCAACAACTATATACATTCTAAAATGCTCACCACGATAAGGGTACTTACCATCAGTCACCATATAAAGTTATTACAATATTATTGACTATATTCCCTATGCTGTACTTCTCATCCCTGCGACCTATTTACTTTATAACTGGAATTTGTACCTCTTAATTCCCTTCACCTATTACACCCATCCCCCTAACCCCCTCCCTCTGGCAACTACCAGTTTGTTCTCTGTATTTATGAGTTTGTTAGTTTGTTTTGTTTTTTAGATTCCACATATGAGTGAAATTGTATGGTATTTGCCTTTCTCCCTCTGACTTATTTCATTCAGCATGATACTCTCTAGGTCCATCCATGTTGTCTCAAATGGCGCTGTTTCATTCTTTTTTATGGCTGAGTAATACTCCATGGTGTATGTATATATGACATCTTCTTTACCCATTCGTCCATTGATGGACACTTGGGTTGCTCCCGTATCTTGGCTATTGCATGTGATGCTGCAGTGAACATAGTGGTAGATACATCTTTTCAAATTAGTGTTTTTGTTTTCTTTGGTATATACCCAGAAGTGGAATGACTTTATTATATGGTATTTCTATTTAAAAATTTTTTAGGAACATCCATACCATTTTCTCTAATGGCTGTGCCAACTTCTATTCCCACCAATAGCGCATGAGGCCTCCCTTTTCTCCACATCCTTGCCAACACTTGTTATTTCTCATCTTTTTGATACTAGCCTTTGTGACCGGAGTGAGGTGATGGTATCTCACTGTGGTTTGGATTTGCATGTCCCTGATGATGAGTGATGTTGAGCATCTTTTCATGTGTCTGTTGGCCGTCTGTACATCTTCTTTGGAAAAATGTCTCTTCAGGTCCTCTGCCCATCTTTTTTTTTTTTTAAGATTTTATTTATTTATTCAACAGAGATAGAGACAGCCAGCAAGAGAGGGAACACAAGCAGGGGGAGTAGGAGAGGAAGAAGCAGGCTCCCAGCAGAGCAGGGAGCCCGATGTAGGGCTCGATCCCAGGACTCTGGGATCACGCCCTGGGCCAAAGGCAGATGCTTAACGACTGAGCCACCCAGGCACCCCCTCTGCCCATCTTTTAATTGGATTATTTGTTTTGGTTTGGTTTTTCTTACAGTGAAATAAGGCACTGTTGTTTCCCTTAACAATTCTGTTAAGTATATATTTTTTCAGACCAAAGGATACTAAGATTCAGACAGAGCAAGCAGGCGTAGGTATTTTAGCGGCAGGAAGAGGAATATAGTAAGTAGGAAGATTTTTCAAATATATTTTCAGTATATTTAAATACCAACCAAATCCTAGCTGTCCCTCTCTAATCATAGAATTACTAGATTTTCTGGCTTGGACAGTCATTTTCCTAGCATCTTTAATTCATTTTTTAGCTTCAAATTTTATCATCACCATAATAAAATTATTTAATAACTGCCCACATGCAAATCTCTGGTCTCCAAACTTACCCCAGTCATTGCAAGAGGAGACTGCCTGCCTCACTGTGGCATTCGTGCCAATTGAATTTTCATTTTGATTGGCATCTTTCCAAAGGGATTACTTCTACTAAACCCTCTGCTGATGGCAGTTGTAAGTCGATAAACTACTGTACACACTTGAACATCGCCAGTGACAATATGTACTGAACGCAATCAGTGGGAAAGGGAAGACAGTTGGTTTACAGGCATGAAATAAACAACTCATGAATGTCCATTAGAATATCCACATAGTACATCTTATGTCTCCCAATCCCCAGAATGCTTCAGGACCACACCAGTAATGACTATTTCCCAGAGAAGTAGGTTCCTGGAGAATGGTTACAGTAGGAGATTCACTTGTTGCCAAGTGATTTAAAGTGTAGGGCCATAAAAATGCAAGGTTTTGTAAGTTCTCAGCTAAGGGGAAGTCATATGGCCTGCTAAGAATTTAGCATCAAGAGTCAGTTTAAGCAGGTTTGAAGTCTGGCTTTACCCAGTTTTGTTCCCCAACTTTCGAGTTCTCCATCATCCTCCAAAATTCATCTTCAGTGAGATGGTTTGGTGGTGGTGGTGGTGGTGGTGGTGGTGGTTCTTTCTGAAGCTGATCCCAGTTCCTGCCCCCCTACCCACAGAGTTAGCTCGGCCTTTTTTTTTTTTTTTTTTTTTTTTGAGTACCTCCCACACTTTGGACATATGGCACCACTTTACAGTGCCTGATCACATTTGTGTTTTAGTTATTTTATTTACTTCTCTTTCTCCTCCACTTGCAGCCAGGGGCAGGCAAGGAGGGGCAGTAGAGCAGTTTCAAGAACATGGGATATGAAGTCAGAATGCATGGATTTGAGTCCCCTTAGCTCTTCAACTTCCTGCCTGAATGAACTCATTAACCTCTCTTTGCCTCAGCTTCTTCATCTGTAGAATGGGGATAAGTTGTAAGTATTAAGTGAGTAAAGCAGGCTAAAGTCCTTAGTGCCGGGGATATAGGTAGTGTTCAATAAATACATTATAGCTCATAAGTACCTTTGCATCCTTTAGGGTGTAACTCAGTACATGACAAAGAGTTCTCAGTAAATTGTGAATGAATGAATGAACAGTGTAGCCTCGGACAAACTCTATTGACTTCTCTTGCCTCACATCTCTTTTCTAAAATGAGATTGTTAATGGAGCATCAAGGTCCCTGTTATGAAATCAGGTGTTCAAATTGCTCGAGGTCTTCAGTGGTAGCGGGAGAAGTTACTAAACAATTTCAATCTGTTGATTATGCTTACAGCTGCTTGTCAGAAGGACGAGCCAGAGCCAGTCAGTCAGGATGGATACCAGAGAAACCCCTTGAGCTCAAAAGCATAGTCCTGGGCTTCAGACCATGCAACCAAACACACTGTGTGCAATATTTTTCTCTCTTTTGGCTGAACTCAGGCTTCCCGTAGCTGAAAGCAGATGGCACGAAAAAGCTTACGGTGTGGAAAGCCGGTTTTCCGGGTATGAAAAGAATCGGAGTGCTTAAACTTCGTGCCTCTGCTAAGGAGTGATGAAGATAACGTCCAGAGTGTCCTTTGGGTCTCCTCACACTCCAAAACCCCAGATTACCTGACTCAGATTGGGTCCTGGTGTTAAAGGGCTCCCTGGGCTGAGAAACCCAGAATGATATTAAGCAGTGATTTATAGTCATTTACTTTTAGCGAGAAAGGGAGCGATGTTTTCTCAAAATGTCACTCTAAGAAGTTATTGTTCAAAGCGTACAAACTAGGCCAATAACTGTGTACAGATCATATCTATTATTTGTTCCAAAATTCACTTTTGTTTAAAAAAAAAAAGGAAAACACATAACTGGGTTGAAAGTCATGTTATATTCCATCTTCTTCCATTACCCAAGCCAAGAGATGGCCATATCCGGGCACCACTGTTGAGGAAGCCAGATTCCAGACCCAGTGCCAAGGAGGAAAAAGTCGTATGTGAAGGGCTCGACTCGTACACATAGATTGTATTGGTTGAGGACCCGTAATTGCAATCCTGGCACTGCCACCTGTGGGCACTGCAGGAGATCCTAGATCTATCACTTAGTCTCGCTAGACTTCACTTTCCTCATCCGTAAAATGGCAATACCTACCTTAAAGGTTGGTGGAGGGATTCAAGAAAATAGTGTAACAGCACTGAGGTGGCTTGTCCAGTTATAACCACAGCATTTATTGACTGTTCTCTCCATTTGAAACCCCAGTGTTGGGGGGGGGGGAATGAAAGCAGAGTGAGGAGTTTGAAACCACGTAGGACATCTTCAGAGTTCTCAGATGAATCACGGACCTGTCCTTCGTCCCCTCCTTTGAATCTAGAGGATACCATTTCTTCCAAATTCAGCTGGTTCCTCTGCCCAAATCCTGGTCGGCGTCTGAAAAGTGTTAGGACTGCTAATCCTGAGAGAGCACTGAAGTAGTTTCCCATTACCTCTCTGCTCCTTTAAAAAAAATGGCAACTCTTGATAAGAAGTTGGTGGAAATAGCACCGCTGGCAAATAGGAAATGAATCCAGGGTTCCTTATGCTGATTGCAAATCCCGCCCCCATATGCTAAGTAATACTGAACATTAGATCATTTGCAAACACTGCATTCCCTTCCTCAGATCTTGAGTTTAGGTCACCTTCCCTCAGAAATCCTATTTCCTGAAACAGCTTAGATCCAGAAAAATTACTGATTGTCTGCTTTTGCCTCAAATCCTTGCATCATTTTTCCCCCTAGCTTTTCCTTTAGATTATTTAGTTCAGTGGGCAAGAAATGAACCCAGTGTTACAGATATTTTGCCTCTGAGTCTTGCACACATTTTTAGTCTGCCATAAATGTTTCATCATAGAAACACTTCATTTATGTCTGTTAGCCACCAGTCAGTTCGTAAAATAGCAACCGTTCCTTCATCAGCTTTAAATATTATTGAAGAAAACTGACATAAGAAATAGCAGGAAGATCGGTAGGAGAAGGAAGGGAAGAATGAAGCAGAGGGGTAAACAGAAGGCGGAATGAACCATGAGGGACTGTGGACTCTGGGAAACCAACTGAGGGCTTCAGAGGGGAGGGGGTGGGGGAATGGGATAGACTGGTGATGGGTAGTAAGGAGGGCACGTATTGCATGGTGCACTGGGTGTTATATGCAAGTAATGAATCATCGAACTTTACATCGAAAACCAGGGATGTACTGTATGGTGACTAACAACATAATAAAAAATTTAAAAATAAATAAATAAATATTATTGAAGAAAACTGAATAAAACTCCGAGAGAAGCCCATGCTTTTGTTGGTTCTGGATGCTCTGTCACCCCTGAGGCAACTCACCGTAATTGAGGGGCGCCTGGGTGGCTCAGTCGTTAAGCGTCTGCCTTCCTTGGCTCAGGGCGTGATCCCAGGGTCCTGGGATCGAGTTCCGCATCGGGCTCCCTCCTCCGCTGGGAGCCTGCTTCTCCCTCTCCCACTCCCCCAGCTCGTGTTCCCTCTCTTGCTGCCTCTCTCTCTCTGTCAAATAAATAAATAAAATCTTAAAAAAAAATAAATTTACCATTATCTGCAAAGTATTTCCTACCCCTTGGACGACAGACTTTACAAAATGATCGTGACTGCCTGGACCCACACGATCCAGGTTCACCCAGTATGACCTTCCAAACGCAGAGGCACTAACTATCTCATGCCCGCCTCAGACAGGACCTTGAACTTTCGCAATAATGTCGTTGCTGCCCCTTTTCTAGTGACCATTTCTTGGTTGCAGCTCATGGATATGAATGACGGAATGAGAGCCTCGACGGGAATCGGCCCACATGCCCGCTGAGACAGATAACGTTTCTGTTGTATTCATAAAACTTCCATAGGAGAATCAGCATTCAATTATGTTTTTTAAACGATTGTATCTATTTATTTATTTGAGAGAGAGAAAGAGAGCGCGAGCCGCTCAGCCGACTAAGCTACCCAGGCGTCCCTCAATTACGGTTTTTAACAAGCCTTACTGAAAAACATGTTTTCCTTGTACAAAACCAAAATCCCCACATATTGAAGCTTCAGCTCATTTCCTCGTGTTCTCTTTTTATGATCAAAGAAGAAACCTGCACCCCAGCAAGCCAATACTTCTCTCCAGGTTTTCTTGATTAATTGACCAAGCAGGTAATCAGAGGCCTCGAACTCTTGATGTTGCAGCTGCTATGGCTAATTAAATGGCAAAGAGCTGTATTCGTAGATATGATTAATACTATCAGGGTGCTCTAGGGTTTTAATGTTCATAAATTATGACTGAACAATAAAATTTTTATATGGGTTATAGGATTTTTCTTAAGGATCAGAATTAATCAGTGCGTTCCCCATTGACTTTGTTTATTTGCTTTTAAATATAAACCAGAGGCAGCTTTAGGAAACTCCATAACTGAAGTATTTAGAGAACAATCCCAGAGAGAGGACACAGTCAAGACCTAGCCACGATCCTAGTGCAATGCAAATCAGGAGAGCCAATCCATTTCTAGAAAACTGGTTCTGGAGACCTTTGTTTCTGAAGCATAATTCCCCCAAATGATCTGACTAGGAGAGACTCTTTGCCAGCTAATAAATGTGTCAGGTACTGTAGTCACTCTTTCTGTCCCTGGAATTCCGGTGGGACATGGACAGGATTTCTTTAAATTGCATTTTTCTTCCTGCTTGGAGTTAAGTGGCAAGAGCCTTTGCTAATGGCTTTTCTCTAATCTCCTCATTTGTATTTCTATCCAGTCCTTTCTCTGGGCTTTTGGACATAGATGGACAGGACAGGTCTCTTAAATACCTCCCCTACCGCCCTACTCAGTTAATGGCGAGATCCCAGCGGTGCACTTGAACGTGTCTCTCCCTTTCCTCCCTTTAGCTCATCATCAGTCCTTGACCTGGTAACTGGTCACGGAGGGGTCCTGAGGGACCGTTGAAGTGAAGACGGAGAGCTAACTGGCAAGTGGCTCCAATTGTGTTTATCTTCACAAAGGATGGGTGTTTGAAATCTCTCATTTTCAGAGTTTCAGAAAGACAGCCAACTCCTTCCTGCTCGGGAGGTACCGAGGCTGCGCCTGATTAGGCTGTCTGAATTCTCTCATTTTTGCTCATCACAGTCACATCTGTTTGGGTTTCTGTCTCTCTCCTGGAGATGCCTCTTGAGAGCAGATCCCCTCAGCTGCTTTACAGCTCATCTGAGGCCTGCCAAAAGAGATTGGCAGAGAACGATCAGCTTTCTCTGCTCTGATAACTCACATAACTCTCCCTGAAAAGAACGCTAAAACCTGGTTCTCAAGTGAACCCGTGAGGAACGGAGCCAAAGAGACTTGTGGTATTTTTCTTTGGAATCCAATTTAGAGTTTATGTTCTGGTGGGGTGAGAAGGGAGAGGGGAGGGGGGAGTGCGAGGAGGGGAAGAACAAGAGGTAGCAGGAACAGGGGCATATACCAAAAAATCGTAGGCTCCAGAGCCAGAAAGACTTTAAGGAACATCTCATCCAGAGATTTCCAGACGTTTTTGGTTTTAGCAGTGGAATCTTTCTCATTATTTTTCTTCATAAGAAATCATACAGGGGTGCCTGGGTGGCTCAGCGGGTTGGGCATCTGACTCTTGGTTTCGGCTCAGGTTACTATCTCAGGGTCCCGGGACAGAGTTCGGAGTCCTTGGGCTCTGCACGTAGTGGGGACTCTGCTTGAGATTCTCTTCCTCTTCCTCTGCCCCTCCCCTCGCTTGTGCTCTCTCTCAAATAAATGAATAGATCTTAAAAAAAAGAAATCATACAGTGAGCCCCAGTATATAAAATAGATGAAAGCGGAAGTGCTAGCGTTGAAACATGGGTGAGGGAACGTACATCGCCTCCATCTACTCCTAGGGCTCTGCACAATACAATTTGAAAGCCAGTAAGACTGTCTAAAGGATGACTTCAAGGTTGGGAACACTATAGCCCCAACAGGAGAAATGACATACCTAAGGTCACACGGCCGATGAGCGGCAGAGACAGGATTAAAACGTATGCCTCCTGCCACCCAGGCTAGAACTCTGTGTGAGTTGAGCCGGAGAAAGGAACTAAGGGTGCTTTCCTCCTGAACATGATCGGGGAGAGAGCTTGGACAGTGCAGTGGGAAGAGGAGGTCAGGGAGGAGCAAAGGTGAGTGGACCCGCTCAGCACAGAGCGATTGGGAGCCGTGGGATTAAGCAGGGTACAGTGTGAACTGGTAGGAACAAAGCAAGACGGGAGAAAAAGGCATTGTGACAATGAGTGTCGAAGGAAAGTTCTTCACTCTCCCGCTCAGATGCTGTACTACTGGTGGGGTGGCAGTAAGACAGAAAGGAAAGGCAGAATTTGCTTCTCTAGGGTGGGCTGCGGTTCTTTCTTTCATTCTGCCTTCCTAAGGTGAATGGGGTTTGGGCACGGTTCTCCTTTGAGAATTTGAGACTTATATTCACTCTTCTCTGAGTTGAGAAGCACCTGTGAAATGCATATGGGAGTTAGGAAAGGATGAGAAATATCTGCATAATTAATGGCTAAGTAGTATGATTTGGACCCAAAGTCAAAATGGCTTTCCTTCCCCTTTCCCCTGGATCACTCCCCCTCAAGTCAAAGGCCTCTGTGGCTTCTGTTAAGGGAGGAGACAGGAGAATTCTTGTGGTCTGTAAGCAGACAGGTCACAGAAAGTTAGAGGCCCAGGTGCTGAGCAGAAGGTAAAAACATGCTGAGAGGGAGTAGGGACCTCTTAAGGTCCATTCCACACCCCAAATACTGGCCCTGGTCAGATCTTCTTCTGAGGCCTCTTTTGGTGAGATTATTTCTTTTCATGGTAATTGGAATTTTGAATCCCATACATTCTGAGCCAGGACACATCCTCTTCCCCTTAAGAAGCAATGTGAATCAGTCACTCATCAGTTGTTTTCAACAAACTGTTTATTGAGCATAAACTATGCGACAGGAACTGTGCCAGGAGATGGGAATATAGTGGTGACCAAGACCCAGTCCCAATTTTCAAGGCGTTCGAAATCCGGTGGGAGCCAACCAGGGTTTTTCCCCCATGAATTAATGTCTGAAGAAGTGGCTACTTGAATTGACTTGAGGTGCTGAAACTCTCTTCCACCCTATCCTCCGTGTGCCTTTGGGACAGAGGAGTCCACTAACCTGCAGGGAATTTCAGACCATTAGGCATGACTCTCCTGTAACCCTCCACCTCGGTCCCTGCACCCTTCACCCCAGCCTGCCTTTGCAGACCCGTATCAGCATTTCTTTTCTTTTCTTTTTTTTAGATTTTATTTATTTATTTGACAGAGACAGCCAGCGAGAGAGGGAACACAAGCAGGGGGAGTGGGAGAGGAAGAAGCAGGCTCCCAGCAGAGGAGCCTGATGTGGGGCTCGATCCCAGAACGCCGGGATCACGCCCCGAGCCGAAG
Organism: Ursus arctos; assembly: GCF_023065955.2. NCBI lineage: Eukaryota > Metazoa > Chordata > Mammalia > Carnivora > Ursidae > Ursus > Ursus arctos. The sequence continues at coordinate 115,344,602 of NC_079873.1, forward strand.
GCAGACGCTTAACGACTGCGCTACCCAGGCGCCCCCGTATCAGCATTTCTGATAGGGCCACAGTCATTTCAAGACTGGGGACAAGTGGAAAGGGAGGCGGCAGCAGCTTCCCCCGTGGAGCAGTGAAATCTCCACAAGGGGTCAGGTGATACAGCTCTGATGGGCTAAGAGGCCTGAAGGAGTTTCCTAGTTGGGAACTCAGGCAAGAAAAGGACTGGGGTCTGGGCATTTGGTTTTGTTAGCATCTGTATCAATTCAAAAAAGATCTGGAAAGGGCGGAGGGAGAGGTCCACTAAGGAGTGTAGTGGCAGCTCCGAGACAGAGCAGCTCTACTCTTGGCAGCTTCCTTTCTGGCATTAGAAATCAAGTCAAATAGTAAAAGAGTAGTGTCTGTTTGAAGATGGGGACGTGGATGGATCATTCTCTTCGTTGCATTCTTGACCTCGAAACTCCTCCTTCTTCTCCAGGTTAAAATATAGAACAGGGAAAGGGCAGAACCTGTGAATAGAGTGAGGCGAGCAAAAAGCCAGACTTGATTCCTGAATTGGAGGGAGAGAGGCTGCTAGATCTGGAAGAGCAGGGGGAAAAAAAAGAAGTTAGGAGATTGGAGAGAGATTGGAGATGGGCCAGGGCTTCAATAACGAGGCTCAGCGCTGCATTTCCCAAATACTGCTTTCTGTACACGACCCAAGCTCTCCGTTTGGATCCCAAACCCAAACGAATGATTTGGGGCAAGAGGAAAAGCGGGGTTCAGACCGCACATATTGGCCTGTAATGAAAAGTCAGCAAAAACCACTGGGTGGCAGCGTGGTGTGCGGGTGCAGCTCTGCAGTGCCCGCTGCTGCTGCTGCTGCTCCCGCTGCTGCTAATGCCGCCACCGCCGCCGCCACCGCCACCGCCGCGAGGGCTGAACCCGTCTGCGAGCCCTGGCCTCTCTCCCGAAGGGCTACAAGTGTCGCCATGCGAAATGCCTCGGCGGGTGTGTTTTTGGGGGAGGGGGCTGTTGTGAGTCGCCGACTGTGGCAGGGCCTGGCGAACTTCCCAGGGGCGCCAGCCCGGGGCAGTGTGGCCCGGTAAGAGTCCAACACTAAGGAAAGAGCCCCCCCCACCACCACCCCCCCACCTGCAGGCCACCCCCGGCTCCTCCGGCCCAACTACCTCCTCCCGGTGCCCCTCCATCCCTGCTTCCTCCCGAAGCTGCGTTCTGGAAGAGGAGGGCAGGAAGCTTCGGGCGGTGGGGCAGCGCCTGAGCCCCTACAGGTGTTAGCCGGCGCCGACCGCCCCGGGCCTCGGGGGGGCGGGGCGGCCGGGAGCCCGCGGGGCTGGGCTCCGGGAGGGAGGGGCCGCCGGGGGAGGGGGCCTCGGGGAGGCCGCGGCGCTCTTCCGGAGGGTGCCTGCGGCGACCGGATTCCTATGCAGAGACTGTGCCGCGCCCAGAGCAGCCGCCGCCGCCGCCACCGCCACCGCCGCCGCCGCCGCCAAGATGCGAGGCCGTTACCTGTTTGATCCCCGTCGGCCAGCTGGCACGGGCCAACTTTTCCCGATCGTCAGGCCCCGAAGTTGCAAGGACTAGTCGGAGGCTCGGAGGGGCCAGGGCGAGGGCGCGCTCCCCCGCGCGCTTCCTCCTTCCCCCCCCTCCCGCCGCCCGCGCTCGCGGCCTCTCTCCCGCCCGCGCCGCTCCCTCCGCCCGCCTCCCCGCTCCGGCCCCCTCCGCGCGGCACTGGGCGGGGGGTGCCGCGAAACTCCGACCCGAGCCACTTGGACTCGCACAGTGTCCTCGGGGCGCAGGGGCCGAGCGCACGCAACCGCGCCGCGCTGCCTCCGCCGCCAGTCTCGCCGCGATCCCGACCCGGGGCTGTGGCGTCGGCTCGGACCCAGGCAGCCCGCAGCCCGCGCGGGAGCCGGACCACCGCCCGAGGAGCCCGGACGGCATGCTGAGCCCCCTCCTCGGCTGACGGCCGAGCGCGGAGAAGCCCGGGCGAGCGCCGGCCAGGGAGACGAGGGCGGCCGCGGCGCGAGACCGAGCGGACGCGCCGCGGAGGAGCGGGAGGCGGAGGCGAAGGCGAAGGCGAAGCCGGAGAGGGGCCGCCAAAGAAGTGGTGGTGGTGGGCGTCGTGGCCATGGCGGCGGCTATCGCCAGCTCGCTGATCCGTCAGAAGAGACAAGCCCGCGAGCGCGAGAAATCCAACGCCTGCAAGTGTGTCAGCAGCCCCAGCAAAGGCAAGACCAGCTGCGACAAAAACAAGTTAAACGTCTTTTCCCGGGTCAAACTCTTCGGCTCCAAGAAGAGGCGCAGGAGGAGACCAGGTTGGAAGGGGCGCTTGGCCGGCTTTGGTTTTTGGTTGTTTTTTTTTTCCCCCATACTTTACGAGTGTGAGGGGGCCTGGAGGGCGTGTATGTAAGCGTAGGTGAGTTTGTCGGGGGCCCATCTGGTGCGGATGTGGCCACCTAGCCGGTGTGCGTGCGTGGGAAGCGATGGCTTTCTCGCCGCGTTCGTAGCGGTAACTGGCTTGCTGCATTGCAACTGCCGTGGGACAGGCGCAGAGCCCGGGGCCAGACCCGGCCCGGGGGGAGGGGGCGCGCCCTCGGCTTCAGACGTGCCACATGTGTGCACGCCCGGGGCTCTGGCACGCGTGACCCAGACGCGGCCGCCGTGTGTGTCTGTGTGTGTGGCGTGGAAATTGCAGGCGCCGAGCTGGGCAGACCCCACTGCCCGCCCTAGCGAACCCGGTGAAACCTCCTCTGCCTTTACCTCTGCAACTCTGACCCTTCCCCTGATCCAGCTTCCACCCCCAAGGGACGTGTGGGCTCCCGCTATCTAGGCATTCTGTTTCTTTGATCACTTCTCGGCTTATCGGGACAGACTTGACTTGTGGTGCACCCTTGAAATATTTGCTGGAGAGGGGGGAGTGGATTCCTAGAACCTGGTGGCAAAGAGCTTAGTGATCTGGTTAGACTAGTGAAACTGGCTACTTGCTACTAAAATGCTGGATTGAAGAGAGAATTTAAACTCACAGCCAGATTGTAGGTCCTTTGGAACCTATTCCGTGAGAAGAGTAGCGCGATATTCCGGTGCCAGGGGAAATTCACACAGCTCTAGGTGTCAGGTTGCGTCAAGGTAGAGCTTGCCGTTCTTCACCAAAAGAATCCTTTACGCTGTTTTCTTACTTTTAAACTAGATAAATAATACAGAATTTCAGACTTATTCATCAGTTTGTTCTTTCTCTGTTGATGTGTTCCACACACTATGGAATGGAAACGCAGACATCCATTTTCTGTTTGCTCGAAGTTTTCAAGGCATTCGCCGTGAATCGGGCTTGTTTTAAAAAGGCTGAAGCGGTTGCAAAGCGTGATTATGTGGCGTGAATAATTACATACATATTATTTCGGTGCAGGTGTCTGTAGTCAGTAACAGCAAATTTTGGATAACGTGGCTGTTATTGGTAAATTAGGTACTTTTCTGTGGGGATTCCTAATTGAAAATCATTGCAATTGAGAACCCATATTTTAGATAATCATATTTCTGATATTAAATTTGAAAATAAGTATAAACTAATTTCCTTTTCCTCCCCACCAACAAAACCCTGCTCTTTGTGCACCCCTTTTCCCTAAGGATAATTAACACGATAGGGTATGATAATGGTTGTTTTTTTTTTCTCCTCTCCTCCTTTTTTTTGTATCACAGCTCAATTTTCCAAATGTAAGTCCTTTGATGAAGTTCCAGATTATTTTTGCATTTTCAACACTCTCAGAGTAGCGGGGACTATTTATTCAAAGAGGGATAATTCTGAGAGAAGTCTTTGTTAGTGTGTTTTTGGTCCCTGGTTGGCAAACCACTCTAAATTATCTTTTATTTCTCCTCCTCCTTCCACATGAGAAGTGGCACATCATTAAAAGGCAGAATATGCCATTTGCCAACCTGTTCTGAATGCTCAATGAGATAGAGTACCACTCTGTAAGCCAGGGACATGCTATCAGAAACTAGCTGCCGTCAGAAGCTTTAGGGCTTTACCAGTGTTACGAGGTAGAAATCAAAGGTTTCTTCAGTTTGGAGATTTCCTCTGAAACTTGGAGTTTGTTTGCCTGTTTCCTTTCAGAGGACTCTTTTAAAGTTGTAGTGTGACCTTTTACACTAAAGTTTGTAAATGAAATTAGAATTTTGAATTCTGAGTCTTTTCAGCTACGTACGCGCAACTTACCAACTGATCCAAATCCTCATTCTCTTTGCAGAGCCTCAGCTTAAGGGCATAGTTACCAAACTGTACAGCCGACAAGGTTACCACTTGCAGCTGCAGGCAGATGGAACCATTGATGGCACGAAAGATGAGGACAGCACTTACAGTAAGTGACTGCAAAATAAATAGGATCTCCCAGCGTGTTGTTGACATTGTGTGTTTTCTTTATTATTATTATTATTTTTTTGGAAATTAACAACCCTTGCGAAATTCTGACCTGAACGCAAAAATACAGTCAACACTTCAATCCTGATGATGCAGGTTAACCTAAAGGAAGTTGAACGTGAAAATATGTAAAATAGTGAACGATAGCAAATAATGTTGACACCAGCTGAGGAACCATCCAAATGTCATCGCCATGGTAATCTGGATGGATTTATGGCTGTCCTTTGGATTTTATTACTTTTTTCCCACAGAAAATTTACTCACCCACACACTGATCCTGAAATAGCACGTTATCTCTACTCTTAAGAACCGGTCTCATCCCAAGAGAGAGGAGTGGTTTCGTGTCATGAGAATTCATCATTACAAGCTTTCACTTCTGCTCTCCCCTCCACACACACTGATAACTCTGAGACTAATTGGGATTTTAACAATTGAGATACCTCCACAGGTGGGTGAAGGGATTTCTTTTAGTGCTTAATTTTTTCTATTATTATTATTATTTTTTTTTTTTACCATAGCTTAAGTAAAGACCAAGTTGGGACCATAACGGTGAACTTAAAAAAGGAAACACATCAAAGATAAAGTCAGTTTTATTTCTAATTATTGAAGTAATGTGATTATAAGATGTTACATAACCTTTTTATCACATATGCTTTTATTTATCTGAAGTCATAAAAACAAACTCACAAATAGTGAAGCCCTCTCTTCCCTAATAATTGGTGTTTTCTTGCCATTGATAGATTTCTGCAGACCCATTAACTGTTCCATGAGGCCGAAACACCTATTTCTCACAGTTCGTTCTCTCTTTTCCCTAATTTATATTGCATTTCCCTAATTTATATTGCATTTCCCTAATTTATATTGCATTTCCCTCAGACTTCGATGATTTCCCAGAAACATCCCCTTCGTTGGCTAAGAAAACAGCCAGGGAAAGTCGGTCAGAAGGCTAGAGTCGTCTGCAGCATTTTTAGAGATGGTCGGCTGTAGGCAGCAAAGCCATAGACAGGGGTCCCAGTGTTAAGTGGCAAAAGAGTTTCTCACCTTTTAATAATGCTTCCTGGGCTGATGGCCAAGCTATGACCTCAAGAGGAAGTCACCTTTAATTACCCTTGAAGAAAGCCCTGGGGGTACCTAGGATGAAAAACATGTATACTGAATGGTTCTTCCCTGTTTTGCAAAATGCTGTGTTACTGTTGACTAAAGTTCTACAGTGAGTATCCTAGACGTTCTGTTTGAAAAAATTAGTCAAGCGTAACTAGAGGGTTTGACTGTAACCGTATGACAGACATTAGTACATAATGATCAGCAGTAAAACATTCCGATAAATTATATGTACAAATCAGTGTCTAGGGAAGGAATGGGGGGGTGCGCTGGTCTATTTTTCGGAGTGCCTCAGCAAGGTGGATCCATTGGGCATTACGTTTGAAAGGAAGTTTATGGTTAGCTGCTCACGAGCCCCACCCAGTCAAGTTCTCCCCCATCGATTTTTTAACATCTTCTCTACATTAAAATCAGAGAAAAAATTATTTTGGGTCTAGTGTTCACATGTGTTTCTTGAAAAAGAAAAACTTTTTAAAATTAGTGCATTGGTTGTGTTTGGTAAACAGCAATAGGCCAGATGTATCAAGATCACACGGTATGCAGTCATTTTAAGATACACACACTTAGACACATATACATACACACACACACACACACACGCACACACACACATACGTATGTAAATCAAGACTCTGTTTCCTATAGCGGAGCTTTAGATCATGTAGTAGCTTTTATTCAATTCCTACATATTCATAGCTTCTGCCTTTGGTTGTCTTATACCTCTGACTGATATGAATGGCCTTTCAGTGTACTAATGATATTGTAAGACCTTGAAAGAGCGTAGCCTGATAACCAGGATCTGTGCTTAGGCAGAATGAAATAATAAGAGGTAAGTCAACGGTGGTAAGTATTACCACAGCATGACGCATTCGAATGAAAAGTACCTCAAAAGAAATAGCAGGTCTGTGGGGCTTGACCCTACTCCAGATGCTGAATGTGACCAGAGGCCAGGGGACTAGTTAATCTTCCCAGCTGAGGATATTGTAAGGCATAAATCCTCGTGAAACAAGAATGTTTCAGGATTAAAATGATTATTAAAATGATCATCATTACAATGGAAGTGTAGCCATGTAAATTTATTCTTTTTTTTCCCTCCAAAGCCAAGCAGCTTTCTTGCATTCATTCATTATTTTAAATGAGTAGGACAAGAATACAAGTTGTTTTCTCTTCTACTGTAACTCTTTCATTTTTATGGTATTTCCTTAACACGTATTCCTGATACTGTGTTTAAGTTTTCCTTAGTTTTTGTTAATTTTTAATACCTTTCATCGTTTTTTCTCATTTAGTTCAAATTGATATTTTAAGTCTGATACGGTAAGCACAATTACGATAAAACAAATTCATTCATATTTACCCAGATAGATCTAGTCCTAAAAACATATGTTTGATATTATATATTTAAGCTGGCCTTTGATTTATTGCAACGGTAGATGTCAGTTCAGTAACATCTCATCATGAGCAAATCAGCCATTGTAAATTATGTATTTCCCCCTGAAAAGGAAAAGATGATAGACATTTTGTGGTGGCAGTTTTATTATTATCTGCCTTGGGTGCAATGAGGGCTATTTTAAAAGAAGAGGCAACTTCCCTTCAAATCTCCAGCAGTGTTACTAGTTCAGTGTGTCAGCTCTCCCCAATCTGCAGTAAGATATACTTCCATTAATTGCTCCCTTTGAGAAACTGACCTCAGCCCAACTAATGAAGGAGGATGACCTCAGTGTCATATCCAGTAAACATTAAGTGCCAACTTGTGCATGTCTCTGAGAAAATGGTCACTTCAGAGTAGAAGGAGTTTAATTGGTTTTATGTAGACACAAAAGAACGAACAAGAAACAAAAGCCCTTTTATTTATTAAAAGCTTATTCAAAACTTTGACGGAAATGGAAGAAGAGATTTTTTTTTTAAAGATTTTATTTATTTATTCGAGAGAGATAGAGACAGCCAGCGAGAGAGGGAACACAAGCAGGGGGAGTGGGAGAGGTAGAAGCAGGCCCACAGCGGAGGAGCCCGATGCGGGGCTCGATCCCACAACGCCGGGATCACGCCCTGAGCCGAAGGCAGACGCCCAACCGCTGTGCCACCCAGGCGCCCTGAAAGAAGAGATTTTTGATATTTAATGAATGTGTTTTAGATACACAAGTGGAATCAGTTTTCTTCTCACGTTTAGAATATTTTCATCCTAATGGAAATAATATCTTAGGTACGTCCAGGAGGAAGTACTCCAGATTTAGAGAAACACAGGCACGCAGGAAAATACTGATTCTGCGCAAGCTTACCCCTCATATAATTTCTTTGCATTTTTATCTGGAAAAGCTGACCCTTCAGACTTTCAACCAACCCAGTTTATAATCCATCTTGAATGTCTAAAGAAAAGAAAAGACTGGACTAGGATGACCAGGCGCTGTCTACTTTTGCTGCTTTCTTCACTTTTTTTGTTTTAGAGTGCTGATTTTTGTTTTTGAATGGAGTGTCACAGAAATTTATGGTACATAGTGAAAAATGCATGTTCTCCTGTATAGTTAATACCATTAATCAGGAATAGATAATCCCAGGTGTGGATCACTGATGGATTTTGCTTCTCCTACCTCATGCTATCTGATGATTGGAATTCAAGCATTTTATTGCTCATTAAAACCCACACCAGTGAGTGGTGGAGGCACGTGGTGAAAATCAAATCTTTCTTTCTGTTACTTGGGCTGTGTTGTTTTGTCTTGTTTTGCTTGTTATTAGCTGCATGAAGAGAACTAAGGAGGTTCTGAATGTTATGAAAAATGAGGTTCTAGAAGCAGTTCTGAATTTCATTTATCACTCCCTGTCCTCTATGACAGTGACTGAACTAGCATCCAGATGCAGGCTCGTATTCTAGTTGCCTGGTGGTACGCAGTGGTATGGCTTTTACGCCAAACCCATATGGAAGTTTTTGTTTGGTTTCTTAGATCTCAGATTTTTAAAAACAAGAACTTTTATATAATAGGATTGTGATCTGTCGCATTCCAAAAATATAACATCATCATGTTTTCACCATTCAGATTGCTGTCAATCCACAGATGTGTGTTGAGCACCTGTGTGAGCAAGGCATCATCAACAGAAAGAGAGAGATACATGCCATAAGCAAAGAGACAGACTCCTTTGCTCTGCATTGCATTGTCAAATATAGCATGAGATCCTGGCTTGCAATCTGTGCAATTACCTTCCTTTACCTCACATAACAGAAGGGCACAGCTTTTAATATGATGAGCATTGAATGAACACTTGTATTTTGAACTGCCCTAGCTCCTCTCTGGTAATACCCTGATTTTAGGGGAAATATACATTGTAGGCTCCCCAAAGAATATTTAGTTCTCATTAATATTTCTCATCCATATTACCCCCCCTCCTGCAGTATATATATGCATCAAGGTAAGAGATCCCAGAAAAGCTATTCTTACCCATATGGTGACTCTTTTATATTCTTGTTCACAGAAATGATAGCAGACCGATACATCATCATCAGTAAACTTACACACCGAGGCAAAAATCATCAACATTGGTCTATGACTCTTGGAAGGTGCACAGGCTAGCTTCAAAAGATGTGTGTGGCAAGCACTACGTTTTAAAAATGTACTGTTTTATTTTTATTCACCATGTAGGAGGGAGTAGACAGCTGGTAGGGGGAGGACGCCCACTGGTTTTCTCCAGTGAGTGGTGTGTGATTGTGAGGAGAGGCTGTGGGTGTAAGTTTCACGCAATCAAACCTTCAAATGGAGAAATGAAGGCCTCTTTGGTACCAGCTGGCTGCCTACTTACAACTATTTTGCTAAATAAACAAACAAACCTCTTAAGTTCATTATTTGTATTCCTGTCACCTTTGCTACTAGACACCAAAAGCTAGGCACTGTCCCCCTCCTCCAGCCCTATCTCGGAAAATGTTAGTTCTTTAAGAAATACTGAAATACTACTCTGGGAACATAAGACTACAAAAATGCCTTTTTTTCAAGGCCTGGATTTATTTTTGGGTTGTTGCATTGGAAATAATACAGATAATTTAGATGAGGGAGTTAGACTAGTATCTTTTCTAAGATTCTAGGAATCTCTTCCCAACTGGTAGATCATAACCATGTCTGTGAATTTTAGCAGTCATCTAGGGGAGCAGTTTAAAATAGTTCGTTGAGGATAAAGCTAGTTAATATATAGACCAATTCCTGAAACTATAGCTCTCCAAAAGCTTCAGGATTCCCTAACTTCCGACACCATACAAACCATGGGCTTGTCTTCCATTTGCCCAGGGTGTCCGACAGTAGTGGCTATGGCATAGCCCCACTTCCGTGACTGTAGCCGGACACCAAGTACGCTAAAAGGTAGAAGAGGCCCTATCTCTCTGTCTATATGTAAACATACAGACATCGTTTTACCGAGCACGCATTACTTTTGGAGGGCCGCACCTGCTGGGAACGTTGAAAAGCCGTGGGATTCTGAATGATAACATCGCTTTCACATTCTTTCTGATTTCAGCTCTGTTTAACCTCATCCCTGTGGGTCTTCGAGTGGTGGCCATCCAAGGAGTTCAAACCAAGCTGTATTTGGCAATGAACAGCGAGGGATACCTGTACACCTCGGTAAGCCTTGCACGGCACTCACGCTTTGACTGCTCTAGGTTTCATCTGACGTGAAATAAAATATGCTGCATATGTGTTAGCATTGCAGATTTCTCTGATGAGGAAGAATGTTCTTGATGGAAATATCTCATTTGAAAGGACAAATTAACTTCCGGGGAAAGTTATATCTATTGCTAGTTAATCATTTGAAGCTAACATTTTCGGTATAAAAATCACAGAGCCACTAAACTTTTTTGCATATGATAACACTTGGATTGTTATGTTATGCAGCATATCGTAGAATGCTCCGTCTTGCTTGGCAGCTGTGGGAAGCAAAGCCATTTCTATAACTCAGCTCAACATATATTTATCCCCGCTTCCTCCTAAAGAAATTAAGGAGACCTCTTCCTCATATTAACTCTAGGACATAAAAGATCGTTCTGGAAGTGTCTCCATTTCTTATCTTCAGTTCCATTAGGTCACATTTGCTGTCTCTACCCTTTTTCCATCAGGCACATTTCAACCTCTCCATATGTGCAAATTCCTGCTTTTCCCAAGAAATACGTAAACAGTGTTGACAACAATTCAGTTAGGAACATGAGGCCAAATTAAGCTTTTTAAAAATGTTTAACATTGAAAATACACGTAGAAGTGGTACAGTTACCAGGGTGAGGATTTCATTCTTACCAGTAGACCTAGTTACCGATTACAGGAGATCACTTAATCTGTGAATACTCTGGAATCTTCATTTCGAGTTTCACATATTTTCAGAAGAGGCTAGGATGTTTACAATGGAGAGAACTGCTTGTCAAACTTCCTACGAGACAGACTTCAAGGAGGGTATTACCATGGCCGGAGAAATCTGTTGCTCAAACTGCCAGAGTGATCAGCCCGTTGTGCTCTTGCCTGTTCCCTGAATTTATGGCAAAGCCAGGTGTGTAGAAAGACTGTTGGCAGATGTGGTGGAAACCATGTCATAGCCCCGGTTTTCAGAGACCAGGCTGGGGAAGAGGTGAAAGAAGACGAAGACCACAAAGAGCCCATTCATTTGGCAAACCGGGCAGTCCGTTTCATATTACCGTAGAAGGTTAATCACCAGCATAATCCTCCAACCCTGGTCACTGTCCGCTTCCTATCAGGCCACGGCAGCGGTCTTGTTGAATAAATGTGGGGGCTTGATTATTTTTACAAATGGAAAATTTGGATTTATTGCTCTATTCATGGAATCTGTCACTTATTAATACGTTGCTATTATAAAGGATAGGAAAGGGGATTTGTTTTTCAGATTTGTGTTAAGATTAGAGAATGTAATAACGCAGGATTTTAATTAACTTCATTTAGATCCACAGACTACCTTAACAGGGCCAGATACAAAGGTAGGTGTTTAATGAAATAAATGCTTGTTTTCTGAAATCACTGTGTTGGCGTGGGAAGGAGATGGGATATATGATGCATACATTTGGGAAGGTAAATACCAGATGGCATAGAAAGTAATTATTAGGAAATAATTACTGGTCAGGAATCCAGAAGGTTGAATTTTTTTTAAATCTTGCAACAGTAATTTTAATTTTGGAAAGAGCATTGAAGTTAGAGTGAGGGAGAAGTCATGTTAGGTAATATGTCAGGTGCCCCCACTCAAGAAAATTAGGGCATTCGGTATAACATTTAGGGAACTGATGTCAAAAATGCATAGCCTACCATTCAAATTGACCATTATTTTAGCAAATAGGTAAGTGCCAACATGAGCTCATTTCTAAGGAAGACTTCCCAGGAGGAATCGGCATTGTAGATCGATGGGCTTCCTTTCCGTGCTGGGCAAGCTGATGGCGAAATGGGGGACACTTTGTATGCATTTCCCATTCAGGAAACGGAACCTTAAGTAAGCATTTCCTATTAAGGAAAAGAAACTGTTTTCATTAAGGAGGAAGGATGTGTGATTGATAACCCTGGAGTTCATATAGGGGAAAATATCCGGTTAGTGTGCTCCAGGAAGGGATCTGAATCTTCTCCAGGCTAAATTTTCTACTTCTTGTTACTCCTCTTGGATCAAGGTTTGGAGGCCCTTCACCGTGTTGATCACCCATTTTGGTATCATTTAAGGTATGGTGCCCAGACGCTATTAGGATAGAATCTGTCTCGGTGACTTTGGCATTTTGTGTTGTTGTGACCAGAAAGCTACAGGAAATGTGCCTCCTCAGAAGCGAGAGGCTCACTCTTCCCTTACATGAAACCATGGCACTTCTACCGCTGAAACATTGCATTTCTGTTAAGTGCCACTTAGCAAAGGGAAAATGGGTTTGGACAGTGACCTAAGGAGGAATGCAAAAATAAGGAAGAGGGGTCTACTGATGTGAGCAAGTAAAAAAAAAATCTAGGAAGTTACTGAAAATAATCTTGGTGAGGAATGACTAAGGTCTGCCTCAGAGCACCGGCAGTGGCACTGGCTAAGAGGACGTGTATTCGTGAGCTGTTTTAGAGGTAGAAGCCTCAGGATTCGGTGGCTGACTGGATTTGGAGGGAAAGCAGGACCCCGAGGGATGGTCAAACATGTCTGCTTGCCGTTCACTGCGGATGAAAGTAAAGTAGCTGCAGGTAGAGACACTTGAAGAAAGTTGCACAATGGCGGGTTATTAGGGCCCCCGGGGGAGAGGCATTTGGTTAATTGGTTTGACGGTGAAGCTATTAACCAAGATGGGGAATAAAGGAAAAAGCAGACCTGGGAAAGAAGATACCCGAGTGTAGCTTGCTATAGATGCTTGCAAATATGAACATGGAGCTTGAGAAAGATGTGAGCTAGAGATAAAATGTGGGAGTTACCGCTTGTAGGGGGTGGTTGGTGCCATGAGAATAGTTGGGCGAATATGTGGCACAAGAAGAAAAGAGAGTTTGTCAAGTAATATTAGGGAATACCATCGTGTAAGTGGCCGGCAGCAGCAAAAGAACTAATTGGGGCAGATAATCATGGTATTACAAACGCTAAGAGGGGAGAGAGTTTTCAGAAGAGTCAGCAATGTCAAATGCTTCAGAGAATAAGTAAAACAAGAACTGGGAATATATCATAGGAAGGTCTTCGCTGATCTCGACAAGAGTGCTTTCAGTGCAGTAATGGAGGCAGAAACCAGGCTGTAGTGGGTGACTTGAGTGAATGGGAAGGGAGAAGTAGAGGCAGTAGGTACAGCATTTCTCACAGGAGAGACATGAGTATTTAGAGGAGGACACAGGACGGAGGGAGGAATGCTTTCGGGGTTGTTCGGTTAAGACACTTGAGTCTACTTGCTGGGTGAAGGGAAAGAGCCAGTGGAGAGGAAGGACTTAAAGACACAGGAAATGGGACCCTCTATGGAGTGGGGTCCGGAAGGAGTTGAGGAGACTGCTGGAACTGAGTGTTAAGTGAAAGGATTAGATTCGCCTTGATAAGAGGGAGGCCGCTCCTACAACAGGAGCCAAAGACGAGGACAGATGTAGACATCGGTATACGAAGCCTGCTGGTGATGGAGAGGAAGGTTGAGGGATTTCCAGCCAAATGACCTGCATATTCCCAGGGAAGGAGAATGAGAGGTCACCTGCTGAAAATCAGACGCCCGGGGGTGGCACGGGTGAAGATCCGAAACAGCTCTTTTGGGAAAGGGGCGTGGAAACAGTCTAATGACCAGGGCTGTGGAAACCGCAGCACGTGGGCCCAATCCAGCCTATAACCTGTTCTTGTAAATAAAGTTTTATTGGAACACGGTCACACCCATTAATTTGCTCACTGTCTCTGACTGCTTTTGTGCTACAGCAGCAGAGTTAAGTAGTTGCAACAGAGCCCTTAGGGCCCACAAAGGCTAAATTATTTACCACCTTACCCTTTACCAAAAAAAAAAAAAAAAAAGTTTGCTGACTCCTAGTCAGACAGCGGTTCTCAACTTAGCAACCTATTAGAATCACCCGGGGACCTTTAAAAAAATTCCAGTCTCTGTGCTACACTCAAACCAATTATATAAAAATGTCTAAATGGGGGGATCTGTGCATGAATATTTTCTAAAACTCCCAGACTGATGCTAATGGGTAGCCTGGGTTGAAAACCACTGATCTAGAGAAAAATGATTGCTGAATAGCAACTGAGACCCACCCCCACCCCCACCACGAGGTCGGAAACCGTGAACTCATATGCACTTTGTCCTTTATCTGAAATTTCTGATGCTTATCATCTTTTTCTGCTCCTGCAAACAAATTGACTTTACATTTCTAAAGGACTCTTTCTTGAGATGAAGGAAGATGCTGATCCTTGGAAAAGCTCTCTTATTTTATTTCCTTGTATTTCTTTGTATACTTCTGCGTTTCTGCTTGTCCATCCCTCCATTTCCTTGAAATTCAGTTTTATATTTTTTACTGTTTCTTCCCCCCGTTTGTCCATTACATAAAGAAGCAATACCTCCGTGGTGTTATTGCTATAGGGATAGTATTTTATTTTCCATGATTAATCTCAGAATTCCTGCACTGCACCCTCCCCTCCTTTTTTTTCTTGTTGCCACGGGGGACAGACTTGATGTAGGCTCAAGTGGCAGTGAGAAACCATCTGTGGCACAGAGAATCGTAATTAGCCATTATTTCATAACATATTTACTTTTGTCGATGATAGAACTAAGGCTTTCTGGAACTGTAAGGAAATTATTATTCATTGTTCATACCTTTGGTTTTTCCTTAGCAATGATGAGTTATACACAAGCTTTTGAGAGTTCCTCAAAACTTCACAGTATAAAAATTTAATAGCATAAAGCTGTTCGTAATACATATTTCAGAACCAGTTGAAATAAATAAACATTGCAGAAAATCAGGGGTCTCAAATGTGAAAATATTAATAACATCCTAGTATCTCTTTTATTGGAGGAGTAATACCGGATGCTAGAAACAGGATAATACAAACTCAAAGGTAAACCAGAAGCATTTTGTTTTGATTTTGGAATGTTCCAGAACTCAGTAACAGCCTTTTTACTTGCCTAATTACCTAACCTCTCGTCAACGCTACTTTTCCATTTTCAGAGCGCGCATTGTTGCTTGAGTTGTTTGTCGGGGTTGGGGTCACTAATGTGGAGACAAGTAAAAATCCTTTGAGAAGTCAACCTTTTCCATTCATATATTTCTAGAGAGGACTTACGGGAGTGGTTTTACAGCCTTGTTTTATGGTCCTGGGATGACCACAGCAAATTAGAGGCAAGACCAGAAGGCAGGTCTCTCTGATCAGTCAGCTTGATGCCTCGGGAATGCAGCAGCGTGCGTCACCGATCCCAGGGGCCTGGTCAGACTTGAGTCTGAACTAGGGGACAGATTCTGACTTCTCCACCGGAGTATTCCCACATACCTTAAATTTACTCAGTTTCTTCTCCCATCACAGATGTTAATTTCGATGATCCAATCAAGATGTTGTCTGGTTTTCCACTGTATAGTTCTTGCTTTTTTTTTTTTTTTTTTTTTTGCGACTAATAAACAATCCGTCAGGAACTGCTTTGAGTAAATATCGTGCTCCTAAAAGCCCAGTTTTTAACATTATGGTTTTAGGAATCCCAAACCTCTTTAGAAAACTAAGAGAATTCATCAAAAATTTGAGAAATGACCATGGATTCTTAAGTATGCCATATAAGTTTACCAGTAGTTAAACTGAGCTCGAGAAAAATGCACATGTTTTTCACAAAGCGAGGAGGCATCGTAAAAAGTAGGATCCAGGGGCAAAGAATTTTCTGGGTTTAGCATTCTGGTCACTGGGCTTAAATACCATTATGTAATGGAAGGTTAGTTGATATCGTTTGGGTGAATTACAGTCAGTTCTGATAAATGTTTTAACTTCCGACTGTGGGGGGGGGGAGGTTGGTTTACGTTAAAAGGCCTCAGATGCTCAGTACATTTGCTGTCAGCTGCGATCGTACTGTCATGCAGATTTGTTTTCCTTCTCAGATTTCAGCACGTGACTATTTAAGGTCTAATTTTCAGTGATATGACTTCACAGCTCTAGCCCGTATTCTAATATAGGAAGGATGTTAAAGTTTAGATGAAAAAGCACGGGGCGCCTGGGTGGCGCAGTTGTTGAGCGTCTGCCTTCGGCTCAGGGCGTGATCCCAGCGTTCTGGGATCGAGCCCCGCATCAGGCTCCTCCGCTAAGAGCGTGCTTCTTCCTCTCCCACTCCCCCTGCCTGTGTTCCCTCTCTCGCTGGCTGTCTCTATCTCTGTCAAATACATAAATAAATAAAATTTAAAAAAAAATCACAAAAGTTTAGATGAGCTCCTCGATCAGTTCAGTGTGATGAATGTCCTCCTAGCAGACATTTGTAACGTGTAAAATGTTGGAGTTCTGTTAAATTTGTGTATCAGCAAGTTCATATAGGGTTACTGTCATAGAGGCTTATAAATTTAATTAGAATTATATGGAGGGCACTGGTGTAAACATTAGAGCTGTTTAGGGAAGTGGGATTGACCCAGTTATAAAAGGAAATGATTTAAAATAAACACAAACGCTGTTAATACCCAGTACAGAAGAACATGATCGTTATCAAATCAAAATTGATTTCTCGGGTGGATTTTGCATATAACCAGTAGCCATCATATATAACACCCCTGCAAAGCTAGTAGGCACACATTCTAACATCTGATTAAAACTTTAGCTTCTTTGTATACTTCACTTAATTCACCAAGTGTTCAATTTGAGTTGTTTAATATAAAATTAGAAAAGGGTTGACTATGAACACTTAGGTTCCCAGTTTCGGTACCCACATCTAACAGGATTTTTGTTTTCAGGGCCATGGAATTAAACATTTTTGATGGGCATTTTCGTTTCAGACTAAGGGGATTGTAAGGGTAATTAAATGCATACACACACACTTCGGAGTGCTATCACTAAAAGTGGACTATGAAGAAAATGAAATTATTTTACAGAAAGAGAAGCAGAGAAAACAAGCACATTTTATTTGTTAATGGATGGCTCTGCTAGCCCAAGGAGCTAAACTGTACATTTTAAAGAAGCTTTCAGTTCCCGTGTTGGTGCTGTTGAGGTAGAGGTCATTATATTTACTGTATTGAAAAATATACCATATATAGCTGTATTCGTCTTCGGTATTCCTTCAGAATACCAGTGAATCAGCATAATTTTCAAACCCGAAATAAGTTTCCCAAGTCACAGATTATTTCACATGCTTCGTTCTCTTTCCATTTCATGGAAGTTTCATTCAAATGTGAAAGGAAATCTAGCTTGGCAGTATTTGAATATGAAATCAGATAAATCTGGTTGTTGGTACCTTCACAGTCAAGTGCCTTCTCTTTATGGTCTCCGTAAAAACGTAGCCCAGACTGGTAAAGTATTCAGATCAAAGGTATAGTTTCTTAGGTGGAAGAATGAGGATGGTACTTTCTCAGAAATCAAGGAGGCAATAGTAGTTGTAGCTAAATAGAGCGAGATTGGCTCCGTATTCTGTTTTTGAGGCCAAGTTGAAAAACTAATCCAAATGAGAGGTCATGGGGCACATATTTAAAAGAGTGTCTCACGGCTGTAACTCAGAAGCTAAATTCATATTTGTAGGAAAAAAGCCAGTCTCTTGGAGCTAAAGAATAAAGTAATTGGCAAGAACAAGGAAGAAGAATTTTAGCAAGTAAAGCCAGATGTAGAGGGGGTAATTCATGCGTGCGCACGCGTGCGCACGTCCTTATGCACACACACAACACACATACACAAAGACAAATGGAAGAAACCAGTCTTATGTTCATTGCTCTGTTGCTATTATGGGACTAGTTACTTTGGAATTCCCAAAATAAATCTGTTTTAAATATATATCCTACGCTGAACATGTAATACCTTTGGAGATTGCTCTAGCAACATATTTGGTAATGCTTACTAGCTTTATAGAACCGAGCAAATAAGACCTTTTTGTGGCATTTTGGGTAATTATCCAGTAAGTCTCATGTCTTGGTGCAGGCAGTGCTTTCAGTCCCTCCCTTCTTATTTGTATAATTTTAATCCACAATGTGGCAGAAACAAACAGCCCATCAAGGCCTTTTTCTTATCATCCTTTCCATGAAAGTTGTATTTTAAAATAGTTTACCTAGCAATCCTATGCTCATTAGGTAGTAACAGATTTTTCTCCATCCCCCCTTAGTCATACAACAATGTCTAGCAAAAATTACCTTTTTAGTAAGTATTAAACTAATTAATAAAGGTGTGTATAAAAAATAAAAACAAATCATACTATGTGTGTCAGGCCTTTGCATATGTAAAATAAGTGATAGGGCCCAATTATAACCTTTCATGGATCCTCTCAAGTGTTAACATTTCCAGATTACCTAAGAGAGTGAATTATTCAGGGGCCCCTGGTTGGCTCAGTCAGTTAAGCGTCTGACTCTTGATCTCAGCTCAGGTCTTGATCTCAGGGTCGTGAGTTCAAGCCCTGCTTTGGGCTCCGTGTTGGGCATAGAGCCTACTTTTAAAAAAAAATAGGGAATTACTGATACACAAAAAAATTGAAGGCAGCAGCACTGGTTTCAGTGGTTACCCCACTTAAAGGGAATTGTGACTTCTGAACAGGGACACTTTAAATGAAAGCATTTCTCTGATCATTATAATAGCTGTAACCAAGGTTAATAACTGGCAAGCCCCTGACTAATACATTTAATATGTTTTACCCAGGCTGAATGTGTGAATAGATAACACGTCTGTGCTAAAATTCTGATTAAGTTATTCATCAGATACTCTGATGCTAACTGCTTTTGACAGTCTGGAAGTGGAACTGCTGGGAAAGCCTCAGTTGATTTCTTGGCTAGATTTTGCATATAACCAGTAGCCATAATATAGAACGCCCCGTTCCATAAGGGCCACAGATGTGGATAGGAATTCCAGCTCAGCGTAGAGCCGGCGTAGCCAGAATTAGAGGTGATGTCCATTTTTACCCAAGAGAAAAATTATTATAGATATTTGGAAACGTCAAATGTAAATAACAACCCCAAGGCATTAACAACTTAGCAATAATAGGATGAAAAAAGCTTAACAGGGGGAGGTTATGAATCATCCCATAATACTTTCATAATTGACGATGAGACACCAGAAAGTGACAGTGATCGCTTTCAGAAAAGAGCTTCCAACTGGTGAAACTCCATTATATACAGCGAACACTGTAACAGAAAAGCCTATGCATAACAAATCCATTGCTCTAATCTGGCCACGAAATCAGCAAGGCTACAACAACCAAAGTGTTTTGGTTGTTTGCGTGGTTAAAGAATTCTCAAAAATGTTGTGTAAAGTATTCCCTGCTTCCTGGCCACGTCATACTGAGTCCCTGTATTACAAGTGCTAACGGAAGGGCCTCTCTGCAGACTGTTTGCACTGAAGAAGATTGAGGTCGAGCCTACAGAAGACCTGGGAGCTGAGAGCTTCTTTACTGTATCACAATGTTTAAGGCAGAGATCGGAAAGCTCCCGCCACACCTCTGGTCTCAGAAAGCCCACTCACACGTCTCAGCCCCAGAGAACCGGAGGCACGAGATGGTCTAGGAGCTTTGTCGGCCAGTCAATAATTACCAGCTATCCGGGGAGCATCCCCATGGTACTAGGCTATAATCTGGCCACAAACAGTGATCACATGGCTCTGTACAGTGGCCGGAGTTTACAGTCATTCGTCCTGTGTTCAGAGCCCTGATCGTTCATAGTTGCTCTACCAGAGGAGGGATTGGCATACACCGTCCTCCCCAACTTCTGCAGCCTGGCAATGCTATTTTTAGTCCCGAACTCACTGTAAGAAAATGCCATATAGGGAAACAATCTGAATGTCCTTGGGGATGGGGGTGGGTTGAGGGTGCCTCTTTATGGAAATTTACGAGTCGTATTAAGTAATATATATTGGATATTTGGCAAACACAGTCTTCAGCAGATCACATTAAGACCATGTGTATATGTCATGGGATGGTAGAATTGAATACAACGCAAAAATGGTTTTCAGTTATATCAAGGAATGATGTAAGTTCAAGTACTTTAAAAGTCTTGTAAATGCGTGAGTCCACTTGCATAACACAAGTGGGTTACAGTGGATTCAGCCAACCAAAGCCTCGAGGTATGTCAGAGTCCACCTCCCATGTTTGGACGATGCCACTGGGCAATCTTTCCCTCCGGTTTTCTACACTTTCGTCCTGCAGTAGTAGGTGTAGCAAAGAGAAACAACGCTGACCTGTAGACCCAGGTACAACTTCCCGGGGCTGTAATATACAAACTATATTAACACGTGCTATTTTGAGGAGTACAAAGTACTTAGTTCTCCAGAATGGGATGATCATTTCCTACCAGGGACTTTTTGCTCTGAGATCCCTGTTACTCATGGTACTTTTGTCTGATTGGATGGTTGGTTACATGGGTGGTTAACACTAGAGACATTAGGTGGATAAAAAAGCACATTTATGAAAGCTGTTTATTACATTCGCATTCCTAATATCCCTCCCAACGAGGGAAGCCACCCAGCCAACTCGCGTTTCTTCGTACTCCTCTATTCCCAAATAGAATTATTTGCTCAAACAAAAAGTTCCGCTCCCAGTAGGACTGTCAATAAATCAAAGCATTTGTATGCCACAAGGGTATTTGAATCTTAACAATTCTTAAATTTCACGTAATAGGCTCAGGAGACCCTTTAACTGCTAGTGTCTCTGATCTAGGCATGAGACTTTATTTAAACCAATAATTAACCTTGAGAGTAGAGCTCAACAGAACCGCGATGGGTGGTTTTGCTCAGAACATTCTTTGCTCTGGACCTTGCTCTGATTTCTGTTCACGTGAAGGGCGTGCAGAGCAGCATTTTCTTTTACGTGGTGTGGGCTCTCTTTTGATCCGCCTCCTCTCCAGATTTTGAGGTGAGGCTCTTTGCCTCGCCATAGCTGATCATTTTATTCTGCACCCCTCACTAACAGCCTCTGTCTCGTACCGCTGAAGCCGTAGTGAGACTAGCAGAGTTTCAACGTCAAGGGAGGCTGTTTTGTTTTGTTTGTTTTTCCATATCTCTAGTACATTCTGGCAATGTTCCGCAATTTGCATGAACCACTCATGGTACTTGCTTTCGGAGACGTAAGGGCTCTGCCTCTGGGGCTCACACCTGGATGTGGACCCACAGAGACCGTTGTTCTACGAGCTGCTGGGCGCTCGTGTTGTTTTTGTGTTGTGTACCATCAAAACATACAAAAGAAGCACGCGAACAGGTGAGGAATAATAATAGTAAAGAAATGTAAGGATTGCACATGTGTTTGAAATAATTCTGGATTCAATTTGATTCAGACTTTTTGGGGTTTTTTTTTTGGCGGTCAGGACACCTCTGTCTTGGCAGTGTTAGGGAGCTAAAATGAAAAAGAAATGCAGTTTCTTTCCCAAGGTTATTGGTACTCTGAGGTTTTGACTAGCCTCTAAGTGCTAGGTTCTATCCTCAGGGTTCAAGAGTGTGGGAGCAAGTGGCCAAGGCATGTCAGAATCCCTGCCCCCACCTTAGAGGTAAAGATATGCCCCAAGATTGCGGAAATCCAGTGAATCAGCCGAGGAGATGATGTGATGGCACGTGTTTTCAAATAAGTTTACTATCGTTGCCCTTTTCCCCTCACTTGTGCTAATATTTGAACAAGGAGCTATGCAAGCAGGTTTTAAATCGTGTGATTACCTCCTTAAAGGTCAGGTTTTCCTGTTATTTTATTTAGCATTTCTGTCAGAATATTTGACGAAGGGTTTTTTATGGTAAGTACAGAAGCGTGTGTACAATAGTCTTTTTATGTGGTCAGTCTCCCACTTGGGAAGGGGAAGGACTTGCCATTTTTTATCAGAATAATTGTGAACCGCCTTAGTTTAAAATTTGGAACTGTGATGTGATATGATTGGTGCTGTGGTAGGTTCTTGTATTGGCTACGGCGGATTAAAAAAAAAAAGCATGAGAAAGAAGATGGGCAGTTAGTTGGTTTGGATTTTTACTTTGCTTTAACAACCAGTGCTTAATTGAGTGTTTTTTTTAAATTTTTTATTACTATTACGCATTAATGTTACGCAGCCCTGAATGGTGACCTAAGTCTACCTTTGAGAGGCTTTCCAAACATACACTCTAGCTTTTTTCTATGTATAGCTAATCCTCAGGTGTAGGTGTCATTTATACAATTTGTTGGAATCACTCCTTTAATGGTATAATTTTCTTAGCTGACATTATGTAGACTTCATCAAGTCCAAAATTCAATAACCCAAGAAATTCTACCAAGACATCAGTGTCGCTTGTACAGCGGTAAAAGCCTATTAAGATCCCTCTATGTGAAGTGTGTCATAAGAGTATGAGATACTAACCCACTGATATACTGAATCAATAGCATTTCTTGGTAGTTAAATCCTGCTTTTTACATGGCTCCACACTCCTCAACCTGAGAGATCTCAAACCTCCCAGGGTGTGTTCAAGTCGGGGGAAATGAAAATACGGCCCCCTGTGAAAAAACCTGGCGAATATCTTCAGCAAGTTGCTCATTTCTGGCACATTAGTTAATTACTTCACAAATTGTTCATCATGTTCCCATTTCGCTTTTATAAGCACAATAACACTTTCTTTTTCTAAATGTTACCAACATTTAATTTCTTAATGAATCGATGACTGTTCCATACATTATGAATTAGCATATGGCTTCACCCGACCCAGTGGCTACAGTACATTTTCAACCATTTGTTGGAGCTTGAGGGAAAAATCGAAGCCAACTAGTAATACTTATTACATAAGTCATATGTTTTCTCATAGAGGTTAAGATTAAACTTTGTTCTTAAAAGTTAGCAGCAAGACATTAAAAAAAACCAATATTCTTTTTCATGGGGAGTTTAAGTATTATAGTAATAGAAAAAAGTTTGTCTTTTTTGTTCGATTTTATTAAACCTCTATTTGCTCTTATTGTTGCCTCCCAACCTATTACCGTTTCATCACGAACCAGTGTTTTATTCAATATATTGAGGAAATTGACCTTTCAGGAAGCCACACGCATAGCTACTATACCAGAATCCATGATGGGTCCAAAGTTCATGGGGGACCCTGGATATAAATATACTCTCTCTGTATAGAAAGATCCCATTTGAGAGGGTTTGGTTTGTGTCGTGCCAGAGAAATTTTGCTATAAAAAGAATTTCCATTCTACGTTTGTCCTGTCTCCAGGACTCTAAGAATTTGGGAGAGGCAGCCCAGTGTCATCATCATATTAAAATAATAATGGTAAGTGTGGTGATGCATTCATTTGGAACCCTGCTGCCTTACTCACCTTGTATCACAGTATGTGGAATTGACAAGTGGTCAAGAAAAACTGTTGAATTTGGATTACTATTTTGTACCGCCAAATTAAACACAAAGTCAAAATAGGTGTATTTTGTAACAACAAATAAACGAATAAACAGTGGCCTGAAATTCATCATCCTGTCTAATTTTTTTTTTTTAATCGCTATGGCCTGAGTTACACTGATAGGGTTCTTTGCCCTTCTAGAAGTTGTGGGTAGGTTTGTAATCTTTACATATTAGGCATTGCTGGCCAGGAAACATTAAGTGGCTTTCTTGCAAGATACGTGAACTTTTCTTTAGCTATTTCATGAGTCTCAGTCTTCCACAGAATTCCAGAATCCCTGCCTCTGATATGATCCTGTGGCAGATTCATGGAATTTCCAGAGTTTTTCTTGCTGTGATGTCGACAGTTGTTCCCAAGGCAATTATGTCTCATAAGTGGTCATCCCACTTTATTCACGGGAAAATTGTTCCTCTAGACAGTTCTGTTGTATTTCCTGTGGGTGCTAAAAGAAACTTTCTGACCAACTGAGTTTCAGTTCCCGCTTTTAATTGAAATTTTCTTTTATAAGAATACCTAGTAGTTCATTTTTCCCTTCAGGTATGACATTCTGATTTCAAATGAGAGGATTTTTTGTGCAGTTTTGCTTTGTTGTTTGTTTTGTCTGCAGTCACTTTCCTCTCTCCTGAATTGCTCCTGGAAGGCCTCACTGCCTCCAGGTTTTTATTTAGCACAAACCCCTCGATAGAAGCTAGATTACACGTCCTTTAAGGCCCTACTCTGTTTGGGCTTCATTGAGTTCATTGTAAATGGAGAGATTTAAGAAGTGTCTGATAACATCAGACTATTTCCTGGTAACATTACAGCCTTATAAAAGCCCATACAAGCGTCCCAGACCCCTCACTGTGTGTGCGCAGAGGACAAGTGTAATATTTTCACGTACCTCGTATATTACCCAGATGTTTCTCGTGTGTGAATTTGGTGTCCCCCAATGATATTTTAAGCTATTTGTGGCTAAGAAGAGTGCCCTCTCCTTTTATGTTTCCCACAATACCAAATTCATTACTAAAGACCCAGTAGACACTCTACAATTAATATTTAGTAGATAGATAGAAGACGGCCTCTTACTGTGTAAGAGGCCAGAGATGGAGAGTAAATGAATGATTTCTCTCCGTCACATAGTAAGAGAGGACTGAATCAAGAATGGTGCTGTTCAGTAAGGAACCATCTAGAGATCCAGTTTATGTGTGTGTTTCCACGCGTGCCCAAGTGCCCATGGCTCTCCCTCTTCCTCTTGGAGGTGTATGTGTACATCAAGTCTCGGTCACCATTCCAAAATAGTGGTGAATAAAATGCTATTTGATGAATCATGTGTCTTTTTTTATATACATGAAAAACAGTGGTTGAACAGGTAGTAATGTCACGGCTGCACTGGCTGTCACAGTAGGGGCACGCTGAACCGGAAATCTAGGAATGCAGTTTCAGAGCTGTGCTCAGACAAATGCGCGGATTTGGGCAGCCCCCTTCCCGCGCCAGGATCTCAGTTACCTCAAATATTAAGCGAGGGTATTAAATTCGATTCCCATGGTCCGTAGAATCTCTTTTGCAAGTAATAAAAGCTCAGCCTTGCATCCATCATTGAATTTTTAATAAAATCCACAGTAATGGGGTTGAGGAGAGTGCAGACCTAATGAGTACTCCTTAGTACTGCTGGGTACTGGGAATAGGTGAGTTCCGCCTGGGGGAGGGGACAGTTATTTTCTATTCATGATCAAAATAGTGGACATGGGCTTCTAATGACTCTTTCACGATAACGTTATTTTCTTTTTCTCTGCCTCGGATTATCCGGTTTACTTCCATGAAAGTAACATTAGGATTCTACTGGGGACATAACTGGGCTTGACCAATAAAGGATGACAGTTTGTGTCTTCTAATTGCCTCCACTTAATGGTCCTGCTCTTCATCCCACTGAACTATGGCAAATGTCACATTTCCATGGTCTCTGACTCAGATACTAAATGAATGTGTGAACAGTGTCAAAATACAGCAATTTGCTGTATGTACAGGGAGGTGGACAGCTTTTGAAAATGGGAAGGTGCATAGCTAGATGTTTCTCAACTGAAAAACGTCTCATTGGGACTTAAAAATACGCTTTTGGAGTACACTTAGTTCTTGCATCCCCTAGCGAGGGCTCATTTGCTTAACTCTGTCTCTGGCCCCACTGGTATTGACCAGGAAGCAAATCGAGTAGACTTAAAGCTCAATTGTCATTACCCCATACGGCGGGAGAAAAGACATGATTTCCCTTCCTCTGTTAATACCAGGTTTTCCTTTGTGCTGGTTTGTTTAGTTTCCCCCATAGCACAGTCTTCCAAACATGTGTTATTTCTCTTTTCATGCAATTTGAATTAATGTGGATAATTGTGGTAGTTAAGAGGCTTTACTCTCTGAGATGGTAATTATCCATTCTGTAGTTTCATTCCAAACCCAGTAAAACGGTATTAGAAAAGTTGATGTTAATCAGAAGGGATCTCTGGGTATAACTCACTGTGTAAGGTTTAATAAATATATCCCCATAGGTCACATTTAAATTAAATTAAAACAGATGTACCCCCCGCGTTACGCTGCTTATATCCTACATTAACAGGTTTTACTGGTGTTACCGCAGAATATCAGCAAGCTTCCGAAATATTCATGGCAATCTTCTGTCTTCTATGAATTTAGCAAGTCATGATGCCCCAGAATTTATATTGTGCTTGCTGGCAGGAAAACATGCTGGAGATTTCTTTGGAGGAATTGTTAGCAGATAAAACATCCAAGTTTCGCTGGTCCAAAGGGAGAGGAAGGGCTGCTGTACCCAATTTGACTTCGTTTTGCGTATCTATTCCTTTATATTTAATTTCATTGAGAATCAAAAATGCTGATGTTTGGGATTTCCAAAAATTAAACCCAAGAATTCTGTCCTATTCCCTTATAAATAAGCCAGAAACGCTGTTTCAGAGTATAGTCTCATCGATCTCCAAATGGCAGTGAAATTAAAGATAACTTTTAGAGGACATCGAATCTGTCGTAAAATTCCTATTTGTGCACAACTTATTTCATTTTAGAGAAACATGGTGAGATCGACGTTTCCAGTTTCCTCCTTTGAAAATATATTTGAAGATTCTGTCAGGAACTGTGAGGATTCTGAGTGCATTTAACTTGTGGGTCAACACTGAGGCGTTCATGGGGTAGCTTTCCAGTGTTGACGAGTTTTTTCTGTCTTAGGGAGACAGCCCACCTCAGTGGTACAACTTTTGGGGACAGTGTCAATAGTCCTTAGGCATGGCAATGCAGGAAATTTGCTCTCACAATATATTTATGGAGACGTAGCGGAAGGCATTGCAGTGGTAGCCACAAACAGCCTTATTTTCCATGTTCATAAGGTCACAGAAAATAGGGGACTAGGGGAACCCACCTCTGAGCCCCAATGCGGGCATCATAAGTGTATACATCCTGTACCGTCGCTTGCCAGCCCCGTAGCCCCGAGCAGGTTATCTGACGTTTCTGACCTTCAGACTCCTTATCTTAAAAATCGGGTATTACATACTCCTGGGGTCCAGTAAGAGTACTTATGTGAGTTGTCTGGCACATATGGGTGGCTCAGTAAATGTTTGCACTCCCATCACAGTGGGGAAATGAACATTGGACCAAGGCAGGCTTCCGTGTAACAAAAGTTGGGGAAACATTTCTTGAGGTTCATGCAACTGTAGAGTCTAAAATTTAATTTTAGCTAAGAAGTGTGGCTTATGGAAAAGCGATCAGTTTTTTAGAGTTTGTTGGTGAAACATGTTTATAAAGAAACATCTCTTGTGGGTGCTTTGTTACCCTGGTTTACTTGGTTGAGTGTACTTTGTTATAGGCTGAAAGCTCTTCTAAGTTCAATGAACTAAGGAGTATTGGTGAAAAAAAACCCGTGACACTCATGCAAGTTCGGTTATGTCAGTCTGGGATCATTTCAGAGCTAAGAATTTCCCCAGCTCACCTCTCTGTCATGAAAACATAAGGTCCCCTCCTAAGTGTGCACAAATGGGTTGTTGACAGCTCACAGTCATGGAGAAATTTTTCTTTCTAGCTTTGTTGTGGACCCACGTTAGGCATGAATGGTATATGTCCTGTATTAGAAAGGAGCCAAGATCAGAGGAAGGCTACTCTAACAAAAAAAATTGATATGACCGAATCTAACAGCTTAAATTATCCATTTCAAGGGATAATTTATTTGGAACACCACTTTATTCCCCAAGATAGCACCCCATAGTCCATCAGCATGCCTGCTTTCTGTTCTGCAGAGGTATTCTGGCAGTGCGTGACTGTAACAGGCAGTACATAATATGAAAACAGGCAGTGAAACATGAAAAGCTCTCTGGGAAAGGATCAACTAACTTTGAAGGAAGAGCTGCTTTGAAATGTTAATCATATTCCCAACCTTTGAAATTCCTTATTGGCTGATTTATGGGTAGGAGTTCAGAGTTTGGTGAATTCCTTACAAGGGAATCATGACAGTCTCCACAAAGATAGTCCACTGGAATTCAGATAATAGACCATTTTCCCTTTGCAGCTTACCTTTTTTTTTTTTTTTTTTTTTTTTTTTTACAGATTGGGAAACTTAGGATCCATTTAAGGCTTTCCCAGTAATACATAGTGGGGAAGAAAACATGTATTCATGGAAATAAACCATTACTGGACATTTAGTTGGGTTTTCCATGTGCATTAGTCCCATCCATGTTTAAACATGCCTTAGAACCCAGAATGGCCCCGTGAACCTATCCTGTACCTAGTTCCGGCTCTCCCTGTTTCCTCGGGCTGCTGGGCTGGTAGATCCTTTCAGGACCAGGAAGCCGCAGGTTCTCTGGAAGATGAGGTTTTCAGCTTTGGTCACCCCAGTACACCTGTACTAAACCATTTGATGACACATGGAAGATGTTTCTATTCATTTAAAACAAACATTTCTCGTCTATGGCAAAAGCTTTCGTGAATAGTAATGATGCCTTAGCAACTAGCATGTATTTTCCCCGTAATTTAGCAGGAGCTTGAATGACTACAAAACGCAGAGATTGAGAGGGTGCAACAGAAGTGCCTCTGGGAGGACTCAGGCCCCATCTCTCAGCTCTCATTCCCTGTAAAGGAGGCACATACCTCAAAATATGCAAAATGGTTATTACCACATGCGAGAATCAGATAATTCTTATTTTTATGCCTTTATCGGAGTTTCTGAGTTTCTAAAATTAGTTTTATTGTATTACCTTTATAAAAGATAAAAAAGCCAAACAATGGGCTCTTTAGACAGTGTCTGATTTACCTCAATTTTCCACTCCCCGTTGTTAAGTGTTGACTTAATATGCGACATGGTCACTAAGGTGCATAGCAGATGATGAGAATTGCCTCAGTGTGAAAAAAGGGAGTAAAATAAATACTAAAATAGACATAAAAGTCATGACAATTTTCCTTTTGTGGAATTACTGTTACACGTGGTATGCAACATAGAGTTAAAAACGTAGCAGATGACCATTATGATTGCTCCAAGATTTTCATAGTAAAATCACGAATAGTTCAAAGTTAAGGAAGATTTAGATCTCATTTCTCCTTTGCCTTGGCATGTATTCAGGAAATCCTCTTTCTTGGGCTGGGTGATGAGGACTTTTAAAAACATATGTCTAGGGGCGCCTGGGTGGCACAGCGGTTAAGCGTCTGCCTTCGGCTCGGGGTGTGATCCCGGCGATCTGGGATCGAGCCCCACATCAGGCTCCTCCGCTATGTGCCTGCTTCTTCCTCTCCCACTCCCCCTGCTTGTGTTCCCTCTCTCTCTGGCTGTCTCTATCTCTGTCGAATAAATAAATAAAATCTAAAAAAATAAAAATAAAAATAAATAAAAACGTATGTCTATCTAAGCAATATTTCTGTTGGGAGCCATTTACACTTGAGCTCGGCTTTCGCATCATACGGAGCCTAGCTTGCTTCCCCGTAATAGAAAAGGGCATGGAAGAGTATTCATTAAATTAACAAGCTCATAGCAGCAGAAGTTAGCAAGTCGCAAATTGATGGCCACAGTGAACGGATTACTTAGGAAAGTGGCCAGAGTTTGGGGCGCTCTTCAGAGTCATAACCACGAGAACTCCCAAAAATGTTCTTCGTCCACCAGTTTACCGTGTGCTGCATACCGCTACTCAGTTCTCCCAGCCTGCACCTCCTTGGCAGGGGACATAAGGGAGCCTCTGTCGCATTTAATTATCATTCTAGCACCACTAGCCATTGCCCCTTGACAATTTTTTTAGATTCATTCATTCGTTTGTTTATGTTACAATGTATGTGCATGTTTACAAATTGGGGGAGGGACAGAGGGAAAGAATCTTAAGCAGATTCCCCACTAAGCGTGGGACCCTTCTGCTGGTCTCACAACCCATGAGATCGTGACCTGAGCCGAAGTCCAACACTTAACCGACTGAACGACCTGGGTACCCCGCCCCTTGACAATTTTAAGTCCTAGATCATTGCCGCACCCTCCAACCTTGCTCTTGCTGTGAATCTTGATGATTTCAGTATTCGTGTAGATTATTCTTAAGTGCTCTGACCTCTCAGTTCCTTGACCTTTTTCCTGTAGTGATCTTGTCTGTCCTATCTGTTATCGCTCTTATGGAAAAGTAACCTCTAACCGCCCCCCCCCCCCAATTTCAAGCATCCCACCCATTGACTCCTTGTCCCCAGCCTCTAACAAATTCTCGTTCCCACCAGGAGAACTGTGTGTTTACTCCAAAACCTTTTCACAGTTCCTCAACACCCCCTGCCCCTCACTCATCTCCTTCCCCAGCTTAGATGACACAATCCATCATGATAATTGCCCTTTCATACCCCACCAGTTGAATGCAGTTTTCTTTCTCTCCCCCCATTTTAAGTGACTGGCAACATCGCAACCCCAGTTAAATGTCCATCTGTATCAGTTCAGCATCTATGCTAGTGCTCCTGGAGGAAGGCAATTCTGCTGACTGATGTTGTCTTACATTCATGACCTTTGGTGGGTGGTGAGTGCCACCCAGGAAGCCTATTACTGATCAGTTGCTAACTTCTGTTCTCTCATCTATAATGTGGGGATAATCATGGGGAAAAAATTCTCTCCTAGAATTGAGAGATTTAAATATGTTACCGTACATAAAGCCCCCCAAATAGTGCCTGGTACATACTAAGTGCTTGTTTCTCCTCCTCTTATCCCCTCTCCTCTTCCTTTACCTCCTTCTCCTTATTAGTATTAGTGTTCTTTGAATTTCTCTAGTTGAATTAACTTTTATACCAACCTAGCTGATTATTTCATGACTTCTCTCTCCTGAAATCCTGAGTGTCTCATCCCCCTCCTCCGGCTAAGATTCTTGTGTCACAGAGAAAATAGAAAGAAAAAAATTGCCGTGTACTCCCACTTCCATATCTACTTACCCACTTATATGTGTACCCACATAGTCTGCTTTTTCCCCATTATTATGGATCACTTTTCCTTGCTCCCACATAGGGCCAGCCCTTACAGTTTTGCCCTGGATTCAACCCCATATCTCTTAGTCGAGATCATCACTCCAAAAATTGTCCCCCCACCTCCTGTGTCATCAAATTTCCCTCTCTCACGTATAATCCCCATCAGCATGTAACCATGCTCTTATTTTTCCCATTTAAATAAGAAAGATCTCCCTTTATTTGTATCCCTCACCAGCTACCATTGCATTTATCAGTTTCCTATTAGAACAAAACCCCTCAAAGAAAAATGTAGACTTGTCTTCACCTCACCTCCTCACATTCCCTCTTAAGCCTATTCCAGTCAAGCTTTTACCACCCCCAACCCAATTATTCTACCCAATTACTCTTCACAGAAATCACCAAATACCTCCATATTTCCAAATCTAGTCACCAGTGCTCAGTCTTCCTCTTATTTGACCCAACAGTGGTGTTTGATGCCATTTACCACTCCTTCCTCCTGAAAACACTTTCTTCACTTGGCTTCTAGGACACCACACTCACTTGGTTCCCTCCCCCCCACCCCCACCTTACTGGCCCATTCTTGGGTCTCCTTGCCAGTCCTTTCTTATCTTCCTTATCTTTAGACTTGGGTCTAAAGTCCTTGGGTAGGCCCTGCCTTGGGTAGGTCCCAGGGCTCAGATCTTGGACCTGTTGTTCTTTATCTCCGTTCTCCCTCTCAGTGTGCCACTCTCATGATTTTAAATACTGTCAGTATATGGGTGGCTCTCCAAATTCTGCAGCCTGAACCTCTTATTTAAAATTCAGAAGCCTATTTCCAAATATTTCCTTGACCTCTCCATTTGGACGCCTAATTGGCATCTTTCAGTTAACTTGTCCCGAATAGAAGTCTTCATCTCCCTTCCCCAGATTTGCTCTTCCCACAGTTTTCTCCATCTCAATAAATGGCAGCCCCAGCCTTCCAGTTACTTAGGTCAACATCTTTCGAGTTCCCTCTTTTCTGCCTCTAACATGACACACCCCATGCATCAGCAGATGTTGGCTTTTCCTTCAACATATGTGCACTTGAGAACCAAACCGCTTTTCATCCCCTCCATTTCTACCTCTTAGGTCCACCCTTTCAGACCTGGATTATGGCAACAGCCTCTTAATTAGTCTTCCCTCTTATGTTCTGTGCCTCCCCACTCTGGCCTCCATATAGTCATTCTTTTCAAATGTAAGTCAGATCATATAGTAACTCCTCTGTTCAGCGTCCTCCAGTGGCTTCCTCAGAGTCAGCCATGTTCGGAGACCTTAGTATGGACTGTAAGGTGCTCTGTAACATGGTCCCCAGCTATCTGACTGCACCCTCCTAACACCACCTAGCTTCTCACTCACCACTCACTACGCTCAAGTCACGTTGGCTTTCGTGCTCTTCCTCCATCACATCACGACCAGCCCTCCCCTGCTTTAGAGCCTTCGAACTGGCTCTTCCCTCTGCCTGGACTCCTCTTCCCCAGACAGCCCCATTGCTCACTCTCAGTACCTTCAGGTCTCTTTTAAAATACCACTTTATCAAAGAGGCTTCCCTGACTAACTGAAAATAGCACGTAGCCCCCCTCATTCTCTGTCTCCCATTATCCATTTTTTTCTGTAGCACATACGAATAGGTCAAGTCATGATAAATTTGTTGAATGTATATTTGTTGACTAAAATGTTGATTTGTATATTTTCCTTATTTGCATAAGTTCGTACCTATGTACTGGAATATCAGTTACTCGCAGGTGGGAGTTTTGTGTTCACTGTTTCTGTTGAATGAATGAATATGCACATGTTTATTGTCTCACTCTCCTAGAATGTCAGCTCCTTGAGGGCAGGGTCTTTATTTTGTTCAGTATTCTGTCCCCCGTGCCTGGAACAGTGCCTGGCTTACAGTGTGTGCTCAGTACGTGTGTGTGGAAATATTCCACGAATTGGTTAATTTGTTTAGGCTTTCAGATTGATTCGGCTTGTTTCAACAACTTCCAAGAGTAACGGGCAAACTGAAATCAACGTGATGGATAAATACGCAGGTGCCGGATGAGAAAAATGTAATGATAACTGTTGACTGTGTTTTTAAGATTCATAATTTTATCTGGCTCCATGATGTGGAAATGCTGATTTATTTTTAAAGATTTCTAAATATAAATACAAAAACCAAAGTTTTTTTCTTGCTAAGAGTATTTCACTATATGAAGCAGGGATGTCATTCAGCCTAATTTATACTGAACCTCTACAGTCCAACCATTGATTCTGGTCTCACTTGTTTAGGTTTGTTGCTAGAAAGCACTGTATTTTAATTATATGTTTATTTCCGCTAAGAGTTATGTAATCAGTTTTAATATCTTTTCAATATTCTTTATGGTGATGTAGATTAATAATCGTGTGTGTGTGTGCACGCACGCCACAACTGAAGGACAACTTTGAGGCTTGCCATCCAGTTCACACACACACACACACACACACACACAACCCACTCACTACTAAAAAAGAATGACAAAGTGGGTCAGTCTTACAAAGTATTTTTAAAGAGATGCAATTATACCTATTCCCTAGATTAACTAAACTATCTAATTCTTTTATTTAGTAAGGGTCCTGAGATGACCTGGTTCAATGAAATGATGTATAATTAATGCCTCAGTTATTTACATGTGAATTTAGGTTATTTGGGGACTCCAGAAAAGTTTGTTCACAGATACTTTTTTACTTCTAATTTTTATTTGACTCGAAAATGAAAAGAAGTGAAACATCACCCCAAAGTCAGCACCCGGAGATTTTTGTGTCTGTCATCCACATGCCTCTTTATGTAGCTAGACACGTATATGTACTTGATTGCACATAGTGTGGTAGTTCTCTCTGAGCTGTTTGTAACTTTTATCACTTCTCGTACATCTTGTGTACGCACTTCTATGTCAAGAAATATACATTGGCATTTTTAAAAAGTAGGTAATATTCTATTGTATGTATGTACCAGAATTTGCTTATCCAATCCTCTGTTGATGAATGTTTAGATTGTTTCCTTTTTTTATTGTTGTTTTTAATTTGATTTACAAGTATTTTTCAAGTTTCTTCTTCAGTGTCGTTATTTTGTACTCTCTATAAATGGATCGTTAAACAAAAGTAAGTTTCTCCCCTGTGCTAGTTTTTAATTATTGTAAGTTTCAAAGTAGTGAGATTTGAATAAATGAGATTTTGCTCTGTACTTTGCCCCGAAGCCCTCTCTTAAAATATATTCAAAGGGAATGAAAGAGCTCATTAACAGAGAGAGCTATTTGAGTTAAAGATCAAATCTGTTGAACATTTTCACTTAAATATACCAATCTTATCTTCTTGACATTTTGTGTTATGTTTGATGCTGACAATAAAAACTTTGGAATAAGCTATAATTTCTGCATCCATGCATATTCAGGTCTGAAAACGAAAGAAGAATATGACAGGTTTGCATGTAGCAACTTCCCACCCACACATTTCTTTCCTTTCTGCTTCTGACACTTCAGCCTTTGAAACAGTTCCCATGAGCAATACTGAGATTCAGACTATTTAGGTCTAAAGGAAAAAACGCAAGCTCTTCTACTGCTTGTATCGAGCACCTGGAAACCTCTTGGAAGAAGTGCTAAAATGTACATCATGCTGTTATTTGTTACGCACACAGGAGAAATCCTAAAGGTATTTTGGGGAGAAGCAAGAAGGGCAGTCTAGAGATAGTAGGGACTGCATGGAGCCAGAAGTGAGGGAGGGAACCCCAATCCGCCTTATTAAAGCAACATATTTCTAATATATTTTTGTCAACTTAAATGGAGATTACATGTCACTTTAAAGCAAAGGTATCACATTTCATTCTTGGCTTTTAGAAGAAACCAGGTAAGACAGGAAAAAGAGAGAGAGAGACCTTTGTTGGAAACAGTCGAGGTTTAGCGTCCGGGGAAGGGGTTTATTGGTAGTTGTCTGAAGTACGCTGGATCCTTGTCACAGTACCTTGTCCTGTGTCGTATAGAGCCAGCCCAAGTCCGTCACGTGCATTTCCTCCCTAGCTATCCAAACTTCACTACAATAGCTCTAAGACTTTTTTCATCCTATATCAAAGCATAGTAGTATCATGAAGGGCCCCACAGGTCATTCAGTTCAACCTCCCTCTCCCCAAAGAAGGCCTCCTCTTCCTTTTCAGGATTGAGCCCTCTGATCTTTCCCTTGATCATATCCTTTCCAAAAGCCATGTAGGCCTAGATCCATCCATTATCTTTTTTCCCATGCTTTCACTACCTCCTTGACCGCTGGCTTTTTCCCATTGGCGTACAGATCATTCCGGGACTACCTGTCGTAAAAAGTCCCTCCTGAGACTGTCTTTCCCCTTCAAGCCGTCTGCCTATTTCCCTTGATAGCCAAGGGCCAGCTTGATTTGTCTTCGCTTTCTTTTTGTTCTCTTGCCTGCATCCTAAGTCCTCAGCCCTTTCCATTCTATCTTCTGCCCTCATTACCATCCTTAAACTCCTGGTGCTAAGGCCACAGGTGACCGCCAAATAAAATCTGTTGCCTTTTCATCCTCACCTCATTCCTCCTTTCTGCAGCATCAGACTGTGTTGATCACTTCCTCCTCATTGAAACTAACTCTTCTCTTTGGCTTTCAACTATTTTTCTTTTGACTCCTCCCTTTCTTTCACCTCTTCTTTTTTTTTTTTTAAAGTTACATGCAGATTTTTTTTAAAAGATTTTATTTATTTATGTGACAGAGAGAGAGACAGCGAGAGAGGGAACACAAGCAGGGGGAGTGAGAGAGGAAGAAGCAGGCTCCCAGCGGAGGAGCCCGATGTGGGGCTCGATCCCGGAACGCTGGGATCACGCCCTGAGCCGAAGGCAGCCGCCTAACGACCGCGCTACCCAGGCGCCCCTCTTTCACCTCTTCTTAATGCCAGTGTCTTCCCTGTCCTCAGGTTCCAGCCTCAGTGGTTGTCTTCTCTTCTCTAGATTATTCAACTTCTCCTGGCTTCAGTCACCACTCATATGCAAACAGCTCCCCTCTCAAGAGCCAGACCTGTATATCCCAACTGGCTACGGCACGTCTCCATTTGTCTGTCACTGATGGCTCTTCAGACTCAAACTAGCCAACAGTGGATCATTGCCTCTGTCCCCACACTAGAACAGAATACCCTGTTCTCACACTGTTATGTCCTAGGTTTAAGCAGTCCCAGCATCATTAATACATGATACTTAGCATTTGCCTTTAAGATGCTTGCAGTGGTTAAGGGGGCTCTGCCAGACCACATGGTTGTGAAACCCACCTCAGCTGCTCTTCTGTAAGGTTCATGATTTTGTGTAAAGGAGTTAATCCTTCTGTCCTTTTGTTTCCGCATTTATAAATGGGGTAACAATAGAATAGACCTCATGGGGTTCTGAAGAGGATTAAGTGAGATGGCACAGGCACCGCATTTCACAGTGTTAATACAAAGAGTTAATAAATGTTACAGTCCATATAGTGACATGCTGAATTCCGGCCAGTACGTAGCAGCCTATGATGCTTGGAAGACTATAAAGATCTTATCTATTCAACTGTCATATTTTGCTTTTTTTTTTCTGAGACTGAATTAATAAGATTTATATAAAGTCCAAAAATATAGTTATTCACAGGGGACAAAAACTGATGGGCAAGGACACAGTCTACCCTCACCAGCCGGTGCGCATCACGGCAGTGGGACAGTTGAAAAGGAAAAGGTAACTCACCAAGCCATCCATTTTTCACATATAATCACAACTGAAGAGAGAAAATCGGAAGTGGAATGTTGAATCAGCTGCTGTTGGGAGACCCTGGTCTGCACTCTATCTGTATGCTTACTGAAGGGAGCGCAGGGCAGGGTTTCCCATACAGAGGGCACAGGCTTCCATCGTCATTTCAACTGGAATCCACCCCGCCAGTCCAGTGCTTCATGAAAATTCAGCTGCTCTGCTCGTAAGAAGAAGCTTCAACCCTGATAAGTCTCTTCAGTAGTTAACGAAATGTCCCTGTAACTCTCTTATAGTCTTCGACTGAACAAGAATTTTAACTTTCTAACGGAATCCTCCCCTCCCTTTCATCTCCCTGTCTCTAAAGGAACACTGATTTTGTACATGTTTCTTTTCTGTTTATCAATGTGAAATATGTTCTTTGTAGAAAAATTGGAAAATACAAAAATGTATGCATAAAAAAACCCTAACCAGAGACAACCAATGTTAACATTATAGATTCTTGCAGTGGCGTGCTTTCTCTCTCTCTCTCTCTCTCTCTCTCTCTCTCCACACACACACACACACAGAGTTGAGCCTTGAACAACATGGGGGTATGGGGCAACAACCCCCATATAGTTGAAAATCTGTGTATAACTTGCAATTCCCCAAAAACTTAACTACTTATAACCTCCTATTGAGCAGAAGCCTTACTGATAACATAAACAGTCAATTACCACATATTTTGTATGTTATATGTATTTTATACTATATTCTTAAAATAAGCTAGAGAAAAGAAAATGTTACTAGGGAAATCATAAGGAAGACAAAATACACATACAGTACTGTATTTATTGAAAAAAAGTCCACGTATAAGTGGACCCACACAGTTCAAACCTGTGTTGTTCAAGGGTCAACTGCATATACAGATCTCTCTCTCTAAATATGTGTGTGTATACACACACACACACACACTCTCTCTCTCTCATACTCTATACATACCACATTTGAAACGTTTTGTCATTATGAATATTCCCTCATATATAAAAATATTCTTCCACATCATCATTTTAATGGCTGAATAGTAATAGTCTATTTAGGTTGTCCTCTGGTTCTTTGGTTTTGTTTTAACATCTAAATGTGTGCAACCTCCATGTCTAGATCAGGGCACTTGAATCCTTGGAAGAGGGTGAGGAAGTGAAATAGTTAATGATGATCTTTTACTTACAAATTATACATTGTTCTGTATCCTGCTCATCCCTAACAATAGAAATTGACCTACATCTAAGTAACACTTTAAAATGTATAGTGTTTTCACAGTCGTCTCTTGGTTTGATTCGTGCAGCCGCCTTGTGAGAGACAGGCCAAGGGTTATTATGATTGTCTTCGTAGATGAGGAAACTGACATGCAGAGAGATGAAGTAATTCGCCGAAGGACACGTGCTTAATAAATATGGGGCGGAACTGGCATTTGAACTCAAGTCTTCTGACTCCAGACCAGTCCTTGCTCCAGTACATTTTGCTATGCCCCAGTGCCTCTATTTCAGTGCTTCTTACTAACAACTCTTATTTACATATTGTCTTACACATTTTTTGGTCGTAACTCAGAAGAATGTAGCTTTCTCGCCATTTTCGTCATTAGCAGAAAACGGAATAGGAGTATATTCTAACAAAACAAACACATTCATCCTTTCTTTGTACCTACAAAGAGCTCTTCGATGCGGAATTCTTATTGCTGATGTTCGTGAGGTACCTAATACAGCAACTCGGGCTTTTCTCAGGAAGATGAAAATCCATTATTTTTCTCTGATAGCTTAGGGAGACGGGGCCGCAGTCGTTCTTTGCTTGAACAACTTGATTTCAGAATGTGGACAGTCAGGTTAAGAAATCTAGTATAAATGCCAGGGAACGAAACCGCAGGGCAAAAACGTCCTATCAGAACTTCTTAGAGCAAGGAGACATGTTCAAATAAAAAGACCCTGGCTAAAGGCTGCTGGTGAGCATAGCCCACCCCATAGCCAGCCTTTAAGCTGTTGAAGGTCATCTGGTGTTCTTCTCAGTTACATGCCCAGGCCCTTGTGGAGCAGGAGTGAGAAGTGTGTGCGGGCGGGTGTGCGTGTGTGTGAGAGAGAGACAATGAGAGAGACTACATGCGCCTAGGCCCAGAGTGGGGTCCCTCCTCACCTGACTTCCTGGGAAACTGATGGCCTGTGCCTCCCAGTCCTGTAGGAGCCCTAATTTAGTGGATGGCGTTATTGCTCCTTGCCTTCTTTTTTTTTTTTTCTTTTCACAGCAGATTGGTATTCTTCGTAAAATTTTTTAAAAGATTTTATTTATCTTAGAGAGCACGGGGGGAGGGGCAGAGGGAGAAGGACTCCATGCTGAGCGCAGAGTCCTGTGCAGGAGCCGGTCGCATAACCCCAAGATCGTGACTTGAGCCGAAATCAAGAGGCACCGGTCCCCTGAAACAAATAATACATTATATGTTCATTAATTGAATTTAAATTAAAAAAAATATTTGACATTGGTGGGGCGCCTGGGTGGCACAGCGGTTAAGCGCCTGCCTTCGGCTCAGGGCGTGATCCCGGCGTTCTGGGATCGAGTCCCACATCAGGCTCCTCCGCTATGAGCCTGCTTCTTCCTCTCCCACTCCCCCTGCTTGTGTTCCCTCTCTCGCTGGCTGTCTCTCTCTCTGCCAAATAAATAAATAAAATCTTTAAAAAAAAAAAAAATATTTGACATTGGGCAAAAATAAAAAAAAATCTCTAGTCAACCAACTGAGCCAGCTGGGTGCCCCGGGTATTCTTTTTAATTAAAAAGTAGCACCTTTCGATGCCCTGTTTTATCCTGGTACCTATTTAAAAAGAGGTCAGGCATGCACTTTTGCCACCTGTTGTGTGTGAGGGTAAAGGCATCGCTTTTCTTTCGAGAATGAAGCCATTACGTCTCAGCTAAATTGCCTGCATTGAATGAGGACTTACAGAATGCTGAAACTGTCTACTACAAAACAATCTGCATATTCTTGTAAACAGGA
Source organism: Ursus arctos (assembly GCF_023065955.2). Lineage (NCBI taxonomy): Eukaryota > Metazoa > Chordata > Mammalia > Carnivora > Ursidae > Ursus > Ursus arctos. The sequence goes on from NC_079873.1 coordinate 115,384,182, forward strand.
ATGAAGGGCTTTTAATAGTATCCCTTTGCTCAGAATTTATGTTTGCGCATGGAGTACAGTATGTTAGGTGCTGATGTCTCATTACCAAAGGCCCAGCGAGAAAGGTACCGTGGAGATTGATGGATCCTAAGGGCTTACGAAATCTTTGAAAATTGTTTTCCCTACAAGGCACAAGTCGGGGCTCACCAGCTATCCCCTCAAACCAACCAGAAACAATTGCGGTAAGTACAAAGGCTGTTCGGTACACAGGGATGGAATAGTCTTGATTACATAGATCAAGAATATGGGCGCCTGGGCGACTCAGTCGGTTAAGCGTCCAACTCTTGATTTTGGCTCAGGTCATGATCTCAGGGTTGTGGGACTGAGCCCTGCGACAGGGCTGAGTGTGCTGAGCATGGTGCCTGCTTAAGATTCTCTCTCTCCCTTTGCCTCTCCCCACTCCGTCTCTTTCCCTCTCTTAAAAAAAAAAAAGAAGAGGAAGAAGAATTTGGAACCATAAGAATCTCAAGCTTGAACCATACGCCGGAATCAACATGATATTTGAAGGGGAATTGACAGGTTCCCAGGCCTCACAGGACCAAAGAAGGGCAGGTGGCCTGGCTTTGTCCCTTCAGATTCGTTATGAATGAAGGCATGTGAGGCTTAAGTAAGGCCTGGATCTTGCCTTGAGGTGATCTCCGGAAACTGAGCTAAAGAATACTCTCCAGGGCTAGAAGCCTATGAAGGAGCTAAAGGAGCAGATTCCAGATCACTGAGAACCCCTCTCGTACAGAGACCTTGGCTGTCTTCCCTCACTTCCGGGGAGCTCATCACTTCAGCGTGTCCTTGAGTGTTGAGGTCGACGCACAGCCACATTTAAAACAGCATGGGGATAAAAGTGAGTGGGGCAGTGGTGAGGAGGGTAGAAAAGGTTGAGAAGGGAATTTATTTCTCCTACTTTGGATTCTTGGGACTTCTCAGAGCCCAACTAGTTACTGTGTTGCTTGACTTCTTGGAACCAGACCATTGTTGGATATTTGGTTCTGTTTTGTCACTTGTTTCTTTCCCCATTTCTTGGTCTTTCTGCCAGTGCTGCTTTTAAAAAGAGGTAAAATAATTTTTCTTGGCCCTACGTGGGAAACCCTCTTGGCATTTTCTAACTGCCAAGTGTTCTAGAACCAGCCATCTGTGGAAGGAGGTTTTTTCCCTTAATTTAATTTTGTATTAATTTATTTTCCTTTTCTTTCTCTCTCACACACACAGCCTTAGATTAGTGTTTGAGGATTAATGAGCAACTGATCTCTCTCGTAACAAGGTCCTCTTTTTCCTGCTGAACTTTATTGCTTGCTTTTCTAAATATTTTCTCCTAAAATATCTTAAACGAGGTAATTTCACTGAAACAAAGGCATGATCTGTCTTGCCGAGCCTGTGCGGGTATTGAATATCAACATTTCAGAACCGACTCATAATTTGGAATGATTTTGAACTTCATGAGAGCCCTAGGCACCACCCTCCACCAAAAAAAAAAAAAAGTAAGATGGGCTTTCACATTATCCTCCTTAACAGATGATGTTAGTCAAAGTTTCCTCCCAATCTGGGTAGGGAGCTTCATGCCATCACAGTTTTCAGAGTTCACTGCATCAATCAAACAGATTGTTCTTGCAGTGGTTGCTTCCTGGGGAATTTGCCAGCTGGGAGCTGGTACCATGGAGCCCCAACAGGCCACTGGAACAGCCATTCTCTTTACTTATTCATTTATAGAGCCATTTAAGAAGTTGCTCTCGCGGCAGCTGCCTGTTTGTTTGAGCTAAAGGAGTCCTAAATGAGGCTAGTAGACGATCAGATGACAAAGGTACCAAAGAGCCAGGTGAATCACAGAAGATGATGCTGTGGGACTTTCTGTAGTGCTTCCCCACCGTGACTAGAAATGACTACAGTTGCAGCTGCAACAATGTTGAGTGAAGTATAAAGCACTGAAAATACAAACCAGAGTGTGCATGCCTCTCCTTAGTCTTTCTCTCCCCTCCCTTGTGTGCGTACACACACACGCATGCATACGTACGCGCACGCGCGAGCACCCGCCTTCTGATTTCTGGTATAAAATTGGATTTTAGGATAGTCGGTCAGTTTGCTTTCTAATAAATGAAACACGTGCCTGCCTATCTATTTGAGTGTCTGTGGCTAAGGTTATCCACGACCATATGTCCATTCATATACTGTGTGCTTACGTGTTGGCAAATAAGGGAGAGGAGTTGAGGATGACTCATCTGGGACTAGACAGAGTGTGCACATAGAAAGCAAACATTGTCATTCGTAGGACTTTAATGGATGGCTGTACACGAGGCCTCAGTTGAGAAATGGCCATCCTGGATTCTGGTGTGGATTGAATGTGTACTTCTGCATGAAGCCCGGCAGTAGCTTGGTAGATTTTGTGTCGTAAGACTCATTAGTCAACTTCCAGCTATCCGTATATAAATAACCAAGGTACCGTTAACTACTTTCTGGATTTTGTTGAGTATTTTGGCTCAGAATTGATGAGAGGCAGTTAGGACGTGGAAATGATGATTTGAATTTGTACAGAATGTTAAATACAGGCCATTTCAGCCTTAGTTCTCTTCCCAGTTCTTCCGCCTTATCTAAGGAGGCTCAGAAGATACACAACCATTTGAATGTCCACCTAAGCAAAATACAATTAGGAAGATAAAAACTTCTGCCCTGAATCCTACATTGCACGATAGAGAACTCCAGGAGAAATACATTTCAGGTCATTTGTTCTCTTGAATCACTTATACTGATTTTGTTTTCTTTCCATTAGTCCAGAATCTAGCTTTTAGGAGTGAGGAAGGGGCTGGACTTGTCCAAGCTGGAGCTCCTTACATAGCTCAGGTAGTTTAGAAACCCTGAGTTGAGCTTTGGACCAGATAATAAGAAAGGAAATGTGAACGCTGAGAGCTTCGGGAGCAAAGGGACACTCCAGCTATCACATCTGTCAGCCGGCTGGTGACAGCCCCCAGCAGCTACCCAGTGGGCACTGGGGCCTCCAAACCCCAGCCGATGCATTCTCTGGACCTCGAGAGAGTGGGAGCTAGCCGAAAGCCATTCCCTCCTTCTTAATGATTATCCATTAGTACACCATGGGTTTTTTTTTTTATTGCAGAATAGATTAGGAACAATTAGCAAATGGAAAACTGAAGAGGCCCTTGCTGCTTTTAGTGTTTAGAAGCAACTTTTGAACTTGAAATCAGAGTTGCTCTTTTCAGAGTCAGATGTGCCGTTTTACCTGAATTACATTTTATTCCTCTGTCAAGGATACGTGCTTTCCACCATCTAAAAAATGGAAATTTTCCAGACATGGATTCAGTATATGTATTGCTGATTGCTGCATTTATTTTCAGATGCTTTTTGAAAACATTATTTAGTAAGCTAATTTTCTCAGGCTGAACAACATACCTATTAAAATGATGGTTAAAGCATATTCCAAAGGCATCTTTTAACTCACAAGGCAAGAATATGGAACCGTATTGACTGCTTAGACAGTTTAATCCTTCATTGTTAACTGAGAACATTTTCGATTGTATTGTACTTGTCCTTACCCATCACTGTACTCTTGTGTAAAAAGGAACTGTTTTATAGGAAAAAATAGTAAAATTAAAGGAACAATGGATCTGATTTTGTCAATGCTCGGGAAGTGAGTCATTCAGTGCCAGGCCTGTAGAAGTCAGGGCAACATCGTTAGGACCTCATGAATTTCAACTTTAATAATGTGGGATTTTTTATATTTCTCACATAGACTTGGATGATGCTTTATGTAAATACAAACCCCCTCATTTCTTATATTGAGGCTTTGTTTACTCTTTTTTATTCTACTTCCTCCAAAGAGAAGCAAGCTTGATTAATATGCAAGTTAGAATTTCTGTTGAAGATTGTGTTTTATTTTTCCCAACAACTGAGGGGGTAAAGGTTAGAGCCACCCGATGAAATTTGCATCCCATTTAAAGAAATAGTGTTTAGTGAGTGAGGTTTTGTCATGAACATTTTCACAGCTGGATTCTATTTCTCATTATATCCCAATTACGGAATGAATCAAGTAAAACCGTTCCTGTAGAATGAAGCACACGACGGTGGCAGACTACCTGTGACAGCGAACAATTCAGCTATTCCTGTACCTTATTTCTCACCTAATCTAGCAGTTCTTTCCCTCTCTGATTTTTTTACCAAAGTATCCCAAGGCAGATAAATTACTGTCTTATATTCTTGGTGGCGACAAGAGACTATGTGAGAAGCAAGGAAAACCTCCGAACAGAATTGTGGTGTCTCCTGGACTCCGTAGTGCGGAAAGCATCTAATACAGTTAAAGTAATGCAGCAGCAGTAACATCATCAGCGTTCACGTGAAAATATTTTCATTCGTCCCCCACTGGAGCTCCAAAGCACCGAGTGGACTCAGTGTCAGAGCTTAGAAAACTACAGCCTTCCTAAGTTGTAGGTCTCTTGGTAAAGAAAGAGAATCACGGTTCAGATTTATGTAAGAAGCACAAAACACATCATTATTCCATGTCCACAAATGCGAGTTGTAGAGGAGTACCAAGCACCTGAGAGGGTCATACTGCTTTTAATAAACTTTCCCAAGCTCTTATTTATTCAGTGACCAGCCAAAGGAGAAGGCCACTCGAGTAGGACAGCCGTGATGGAGATTGGGGCAAGGAGGGAAAGTGACATGGGCGTATCTTAGCTAAGTATCACCATGCAGTTTGGGTTGCTGGGTATCCGCTTATTGGTCCTAATTCTTCTAGCGAATGAGTAGCAGTAGTAGACTGCTGGAAAAACAACACAGTGTATGTTCTGTAAAGGAGCAGAATTCCTCACATTTTTTTTTATTCGACCTTTGGACTATATAAGATGGTTTTGGGGGCAGAAATTCTGCTTCCTGTTTATAGTTTTCTTCCGTGGATACTGAAGTGAGTGGGTGTTCCCTAGGTAACTCCCCCAAATGATGATAAATTTCAAATCACTTTGTTCTAAAAGTGAAAATCTCTTACATAGAGCAACATTCAAATAAAATGTATGTCATAGTGTACTTCCAGGAAGGGTACTCCAAATCCCTGGCTAGTGTAAATCATTTAAACAAAATACACAGGTAGGTTAAAAAAAAAAGATGAGGCTTCTGGTAATTATTTACAGCCCAGAAGATTTTCAGGGAAGGCTACAGCATTTCACTTTGAACAGAATGGGTTCTGAGAGTGGTTTCCTTTTATGGGTTAAATTGGAAATCCAGGTAAATTTCATGTCCCCTGAGCAATGTTTACTAAAGTCTGGTGACGGAACCAGAGGTCCTTCCCCACTGCAATTCCTTGATCAAACAGAATGTAACTGTACTTACATAAGCTGGCCAGACACTGGAATGCTCAAACATTTTTCAGACAAACTAAAAAGTTATTTCCCATGGTACTTCATAAGAATGATTCTTCCCCTATACCAGTAAATTGAATTCAAATTTGTCATAATGGTAACTTTTGCATTATCTCCCTGCCCAAAATAAATCAAAAAATGTAATTTAAAAAGTACAATTAGAATAATTGGATTAGCTGGTTGCTTTCATTTAAGCATCCATACAAAAGGAAACAAGGTTTTAAGGATTAGTTTCCTGCATGTGCTGTACAGCCTGGCTGATAGCTGTTAGTAATTGTTGCTTGTATTTGCTCATACCTTTCTTTTGAAGGTAACTTGTCTGTTTTGACAAGCTCACATTTGTTTTGCTCATTCTGAAAAGTACTTGGGAAGATTACTTGAGTGCAGAAATTTATTTTTCCTTCTCTCTTGGAAAAAACATCCCTCCCTCCTGAGCACAAAGATTTCAGTCCTGGTGAAATCTAAGCGCTCGACTTCACTAGCTGGCTTTGTCTCGTGGGGTTTCGCAATCAGAAACGGGGGCTTATTTCACAGTCTCCGTTTTCATGACTCATCCTCAAGAAAAGAAGACAACCTGTTAGGCGTGATAGATATTTTACTGTCGACTTGTATGTGGTCACTTTAAAAATGCAAAGCAAGTCATTAAGTGAAGGTCTTCATTAGAACCTTCTTCCATAGAATCTGTCTTACATATATGTGTCATTGCAAAAGAGACAGAATCATCGAAGACCTATATTAATTAAATATTTCAGGTTGTGATTTGTGGCATCAGAGCAGTAATCATAGTGGGAGTGGGTTGTTTCTTCCGGCAAGCAAAATGCTGGGAAATAAACAATTTCTGTTGTGGATTACCAGAAGAAGCCTTCATAAAGCCCAGCCGTCAGTAGAAGATTTGGTTTCTTTAAGCATCTAGCCACAGCTGTAAAGTTAAAAACTGAGATAATAAAAAGTAGGCAGGGGCGCCTGGGTGGCACAGTTGGTTAGGTTGTCCAGCTCTTGGTTTCAGCTCAGGTCATGATCTCAGGTTCGTGGGAACGAGCCCCATGTTGGGCTCCGTGCTCAGCGAGGAGTCTGCTTAAGAGTCTCCCTCCCTGCCTCCCCCGTGCTCGCTTGCTCTCTGTCTCTCAAATAAATAAATAAATAAATCTTTAAAAAAAATAGGCAGTGTAGTTCCAGCATCGCATTCGATATAGTTGTATAACATTGAGTCAACGTTTTCAAATAATATTTTCCAATTATGTATACCTGTGATTTGAGGGAAGAGCTTCTGATACTAGCTTTTTAGGGGAAAAGGTGAGTGCCCATCTTCAAGTGATCGTGCTGGTATGAAGTCAGTGATTGCTAGGGATCTGTGTCCGGTTCTGATAAGATCATTGAAGAGCACGGAGTGATTAATGTTATTTTAGTGCAGATGCAGGCACGTAGACACCTAATCCGTAAGTTAGTGGCTTTAATGGGTTGTGTTTATTCATGATAAATGAGACCCTAGGGGATCAAAATTAAAACTAAAGATTCAACTAAATCTTTCCATTTGTTTCCAAGAATCTAGTACAGTACCCTGCCCATAGGCAATCAATTAACATATGCCAATTAATTAGCTTTGTTTTTGCTAAGATTGATTTCCTATAATTTCTGAAGAACAGGGCTTCATTTAAGGAGGACAATAAAAAGAAGTCATTTTACCGATAATTGGAAATCGAGCTCAGAGTGTGCAGGGGTGTTTCTGTGAAATGCCATCATGTCTGAAAGGCTTCTGTAGGGGCCACTAAATGCAAGGGATGATTCCGTTCGACAGTGTCAGTCAGGTTGAGGAAATAAGGCCTTACCAGGGCCTGCAGCTGGTGCTTTATTTCCACCGGTAAGAGGCCTGTGTTCCCGAACCAGGCTTGCCCAGCCGTCTCTGTTTTCCTGGACGTTGTGCCGGTTTTCCAACATGCAGAAGAGTGTCTGTCTGACATCCGTCTTATGGTTTAGTAGTTCCTGCACAGAGCATGGAGAAAGAGGTGGTATTCCCCCCCACCACCCATTTTTCCCATTTTTACCCTCCAGCATTAAATTCGTGGTCCTCAGGATAAAATAGCTGTTAAACCTGGGTCTGGGGTGCTCTTCCCAGGCAGGGGCTCCTTCCCTGACCGGAGAGCCACGTGTTCTCCAAGATCCCCCAGTGCCCTGCGATTACTCCTTCGGTACTCAGCTTGCCAAACACTGCTTGCACAGCGCCGTCTCCTGTTTCTTAACCAGGCTGTGAACTCTGATGAAGAAGATTGCTACATCCTGTCCACTGCTCTATCCCTAGTGCTTAGCATCGCGTCTGAAATTTTCCTGCATATAGTAGGTGTTCAGTAAGTGTTTGCTGAATGAATGAATCAAGCATCACTGGTACTGAATGACTCCCACAGAGTGGGAGTGCTCCCCAAAGAAGGTGTGCGTTCTCTAGTTCTATGCTGAAATCATAGGGTTAGCATAATCAATGTAGGTGCTATGAATTCGTGCAAAGCATTAATATTCCCAGTTACGCTCTACATGTTCACCTGGGGTTGGATGCCGCATAATAGTCCACTTAGATATTAATTACAGACCCTTTTGATTGGACAGTAAATAATTACCCTTTCACCATCATTATGCAGTATCTTGACTGCCTGGCTAAAATCTGCTTGGGGTAGCAGCCCCTAAAAGGCATGGGCACTTTCCCCACTCTCACCAAATTATACACCTAATCTCAGCTTCTCTTGGTTTCCTTTAACTAGTTGGTAAGATCCTGAATAAATGTTTCTTGCTCCTTTTTCATCTTTACTCTTTCTGCTCCTTTCTTAATAGCTTCCTAATATATATATATATATATATATAGGAATATATATATACACACATATATATATTGGAATATATATATTGGAATATATATTGGAATATATATATATATATATATATATACACAGTGTGTGTGTGTGTTTCCACGCATCCATCCCAAGCAATAATCCACTGATTGCCCAATACTTGGCAAACACGGCCCCTGCCTTCTCTGAGCTTATAATCAAATGGAGGAAACAGATTTGAACTGCTGATTACAACCAAGTATCTACCCAAGGTCCCCTTTGTACCAGTGTCTGACCACTACCATGAACAGATGCCTATTGCAGAACAGCGTTGTAACAGTATTCATAGATGTGGGTATGAGCGAAACAACACAAAAGGCCTAGAAATGAGGACTCAGACAAGAAGGAGGTGCACTAGAATGAGACACATTTTTAGTAGTCACCATCCAAAGTTAAGCTCTTGCAATTCATTGCCTGGCAACAGGAAAGGCGGCTTCACTCCTCAAAAGCTGAGAAAGAGCAGAGGAGGGGAAGAGTATCCCCAGAGAAATCCCCCAGGGATTTCTTAGCCAGATGTTTACAAACTATTCTTTAAATTCTGGAAGATGGAGGATGCTAACCTGTGCTGTAAGGGTGATTGATTGAGGACAGAGAGAAACACAGAATTGACTCCAAAAATGAATTCACCTGCTACCACCCCATTTTAGGAACCAAATGTCTAGATCAGCCACCCTGAAGCAGATTTGCTGCTGACTGCTGGCACGAATTGATTGTCAGTCCTGCCGTGGTTTCTACATGAGAGTGATGCGGTGCTGTTAGCGGTGGTCACTGCACTGGCATTTTACTCAGGCACAACGTCATTGTGCTTTATATAAATGCAAATGTCCTACAATACTGCCATTTATTCCTGAATTTAAAACATCTGCTTAGAAAATTCCATACTCGATTATGGGCAAAGCAGCCCTTTACGTATCTTCACCTCTTTATCAATCCTCACAACAACCCAATGAAGAAGGTACTATTTTTCTCATTTCAAAGATGAGAAAACTAAGGCCGGAGTTCCAGTCCGTGTCCAACGTTACCCAGTTAGACCTGAGTTCTAATCATTGCTCTGCCACTTTTTGACTTGAAAGCCTGTTCTCTCAACCAGTATACAAGGTCACCTTACTATAGAACATAAAATGAAGAAAAGAGTGTTATTCTTTTCTGGGCAGCCATTTGCTACTAGCCTTAGTTAGGATCGTCATTCTACTTTTCCTTTCGCCAGTGTGCTGAAATCAACAACAAACCAAGACGTTTGATTGAAGTGAACAGATCTTAAAAACCAGTTTCCATGAAAAGAAAAACTATGCCCTAATATGCATGTTGCCTCACGCTGTTGCATAAAGGTCCAGGATCAAGTTCATTAGTTTATATCCAAAAGAAACTGTCTTGCAGGAAATACAGCCAAACCTCTTCATTATACCTAGATCAGGGCCCTGAACTTCTGCTACTGGCTAAATCGTCCCAGGCATTTGGTTAGATAGTTACTTACGGGTCCAGTCATTAGCATTGCAACGGAGTCCTGGTCTACCTATCCCCTTGCCTCAAGTGGCCGTGGTCATCCGGTGAGTGGACTAGGGTTACACTTTGCATTTATTGCTGTTGACAGAATCAAATAAGTTTATTTATGTCAAATACGGTTCACAATTTAAACCATTGTCTTCTCTGTCTCCTTCACTATGCTTCCTTTCAAATTATTCCTTTCTCTAAAGAATATCTGAAGTGTGGCACCGACGTATGTTTTCTATCCCATTGAACTTAATTAGCAAGTTGTGCCTTTTTTTTCTTAACATCTCTCTTTCTAAAAAAATTTTTATCTTTGTTTTGGTGAGTGGAAGACAAAATGTGGTCCATGGCAAAGAAATGCGATTATGACTTACTTTACGTTCTGGAAAACCATGCCAGATAGAGATACGTATGTAGCTGGAGATAGCCGAGTTCTGCACCGAGCCATCTAGGCACGGACCGTATCAGGTTTTAAGCCCCTGATAACTCTGATGAAAAACACATCAGAGTTAAACACTATGTGCCTGGCTAACCTCCCCTTGATAGTTTAGTGTTGTAATCTTTCTTTAACGTATTTTAATGAAATCATCAAAAATAATAGCATTCCCTTCGGAAATATGTATTCTTCATTTCTTCTTTTGTTCGGTACAGTGAACTGACGTTTCTCATATGTTGAGGAAATGATTGCACTTTCATATATTACCGAGATAAGCCCTTGAAATTTACTAGCCATCGGGATTTGCTGCTTTCAATGATTAATTACCTGTTGGCTGGCACACTTTTCAAAGGTATTCTTTTTAGCTATTTCCTTTCATCTTGACCTACTCTTTTTTATGAGCAACCTTTCATGTGTAGCTCCAAAGAGTTTTAGTAAAGGTTTATTTTGTTTCTTTAGGCAGAGATGCTAGTTTATAATTGTAATGCAGGTCATAACCACGGTGAAAATGAAAGCCCCAATAACAAGAGGAGCCTAAATATCATTTTATGATAGCTGTAAATCTTTAATTCTTAAGCAAAGGTCTTAATAATCTGGAATAATTTGTCCCTTTAATGTCTCAGGCCACCAAGAGTCACCCATCTATTCATTCAGCAGATTTCTATGGCACGAATACAAAACTTAAGGCACTGTTCCACGTGCTGGAATACAGCTGTGTACAACATAGTCCCTGCCCTTGTGGAGCTTCTGTTCTAGAGTAGGTAGACAGATGGTAGATAAATAAACTAATGCATAATTTGCTTTGGCGAATAAACAAGCAGGATTAGGGGGATAGGGCGTGCTGAGAGAGAGGGACAACTTCTGCATAGAGTGGTCAGGGAAAGGCTCTCTGCGGAGGTGGCATCTAATAGGCAAGAGGGAAGGATTCGGGTGGATATCCGAAAGAAGAACATTCCCGACAGAGGTATCATCGAATTCAAAGGCCCTGAGGTGAGAATATGCGTGGCGTGTTCAAGGGACAAGCTAGGGAGCCAGTGTGACTGACAGAAAGTGCAGAAGAGAGCAAGTGACAGAGGAGCACCGAGAAGTAGCCGCGATGGGATAGCGTGTGGATTTCCCGCCCAAGGCGAGGACTTTGGCTCTGACTCTGAGTGAGATGGGAAGCCGCGAGAAGGTGCCGCATGGAGGAGCGGCATGATTTGCCTCATGTCATAAATTAGTATTTTACTACAAGTACAGCTGTCGTGGCACCAGCGGCCAGCTAACACGGTCAGTTAGCGAGTGCCGTCGGGGAGGCCTCGATCTCCCCCAGCCCTCCCTCGCTGCCTGTGCTCGGTTCCACAGCTGCAGAATGAACCTCAAACTTGATCCCAGTGTCATGGGCATTCGCTCAGTGGGTCACCATGGAATTGGCGAGAATGTGTAATTAGTTCAGGCCCTCCCACCCCCACTGCAAGGAGGGGGGAAAAAACGAGTATATTCATTTTACTCAGCCATCAGCGATGCAGGAAAAACAACTCCCACTGACGTGAGTCAGTAGCATCTTCATAAACCAAAGCAAGCATATTATGCCTTAAATGATGGCTCTGTGGCCTCAAGGAAGTAACGCACCTTCCTAAGCACCTAATTTACTACCAAGCTGTGACTCGGGCTCGGGGAAAATTGAACCTGTTATTGCTTACTCAGAATACAGTAAGCAACTGTGGATAAGCATTGAGACTATTTAGAAGGACAGAGAGTTAATGCTGCTAAGAAGACAAATACGTCATCCGCCGCCATTCTCACGGCTCTGTGTGTGTGTCCGTCCTCCAGCGGACCTGTTTGCATACCCGTTTCTCGGCTTCGCCTCTTGGAATTGCAGACGTAATTTGATGTGTTTGCGCAAAATTAAACACTGCAGTTCTAACGGCTTCACACCTATTTGATTTGCCTTCTCCTGTTCCTTTCTGATGCTAGAAAATCAGCAAAGTCCCTGACAACCAGGCGTGGCCCGATGGAGCCACCTCCAGAGCGATGAGGTTGGAAACGCTCTTAGTGTTTACTCAGAGTATTTGTACTGTCCTTTATCCTGGTCACTTAGCTTACAGCCTCTCTGTTCATTCCTTTGCCCTATGATTTCCAGCAAATATCCAGCTTCTGTAAACATTCTCTCACTAGATCAGAATGGCAGGAAGTACAACTTCAATGACACCAAAGTGTTTAAAGCATATTGGTTCTGGTGTGGGGCGGTGATTTAAAAATGGGGCCCTGGACGGGGAGTTAAGATGGCGGAGGAGTAGGGGACCCCTTTTTCAGCCGGTCCCCTGAGTCGAGCTGGATAGGTACCAGACCAGCCTAAATAACCACGGAACCAGCCTGAGACGCAGGATGATGCATCTGGATCTCTACAAATGAACATCTCCAGCGCTGAGTATTGAGGTACGAAGAGGGGAGCTGTAAACCGTGCACGGAGATCGGAAGATAAACGGAAGGGGGAGGGAGCCGCCGCGTTTGGGCGCCGGGAAGCGGCAGCCACCTGCACGGGGGAGCGGGGGACACACAGAGGGCACCCGCGAGAGAGCGGACTGAGACCGGTGAGCCGTGAACGCGCGCGCGCCACCAGGCATCTCCCGGAACACCGGAATCCCGGTGTGCTCACGGGATCCAGACTGAGACCGGGAACTCCCGGAGCGCGCGCGGGGCGGCTGGCGGCTGGCGGGCCACCTGCACGGGGGAGCGGGCGGACTCGCGGTCGGCACCCGCGAAACAGCAGACTGAGACCCTGAACCGGGTGCGCGCGCCACCAGGCTTCTCACGAAACTCCGGAATCGAGGTGCGCTCACCGGGCATAGACTGAGACCGGGAGACCCGGGAGCGCGCGGGGCGGCCGGTGGCTGGCGGCATTAGAAACACAAAGGACAGAGACGCGCCGGCCCTGGAAGTGAGGGCTGGGACGCCGGGTGTGGGGCGCACATCCCGGGACGCCGCAGGGTTGAGCAGCACCAACAGTAACAGAGTTAAAGTGGCCGGAACATCAGTGGAGAACGGGCCGCAATCCCTCTGTTCTGCGACAATGCAGCCTCTGCTGCTCTGACCCTCAGAAGAGGCATAGCCGGCCGCCAGGGAAAGCCGCCAGAGAACAAAAGCCTGGAAATACCGGCTCAGAGAGTGCCCATCCCCATCCCCCCTCGCAGGGGACACGGAGACTCTAACCAAACAGGGTTGCCTGAGTATCGGCGCGGCAGGCCCCTCCCCCAGAACACAGAAGGCAGGCTGAAAAATCAAGAAGCCCACAACCGGAGGCGCCTGGGTGGCGCCGTCATTGAGCGCCTGTCTTCGGCTTAGGGCGTGATCCCGGCGTTCCGGAAAGGAGTCCCTCATCGGGCTTCTCCGCTGGGAGCCTGCTTCTTCCTCTCTCACTCCCCTGCTTCTGTTTCGTTCTTGCTGACTGTCTGTCTCCCTCTCTCAGATAAGTAAATAAATAAAATCTTTAAAGAAGAAGCCCACATCTCTAAGATCCCTATAAAACAAGAGGCACGGCCTGGGACCCAGTCAATAATTTTGGGCTCTGGAAACCCCGCAACCTCTCTTCATCAGAATGACAAGAAGGAGAAGCCCCCCCCAGCAAAGAAAAGACAGTGAGTCAGGGGCCTCTGCCACAGAAGTAACGGATATGGATGTAACCAAATTATCAGAAATGGAATTCAGAGTAACAATGGTCAAGATAATGAGTAGACTTGAAAAAAGTATTCAGGAAAATATTACTGAGAATATACAATCCCTAAGGGCGGAAATGAGAGCGAATTTGACAGAAATTAAAAATTCTATGAGCCAAATGCAGGCAAAACTAGAGGCTCTGACGGCCAGGGTCACGGAAGCGGAGGAAAGGGTTAGTGAATTGGAGGATGGGTTAATAGAGGAAAAAATAAAATTAGAAGATGGTCTTAAAAAAATCCACGCCCACGAATGTTGGCTACGGGAGATTACTGACTCAACGAAACGATCCAATGTTAGAATCATCGGCATCCCTGAGGGGGTGGAGAAAAACAGAGGTCTAGAAGAGATATTTGAACAAATTGTAGCTGAAAACTTCCCTAATCTAGCAAGGGAAACAAAAATTCGTGTCCAAGAGGCAGAGAGGACCCCTCCCAAGCTCAACCATGACAGACCTACACCACGTCACGTCATAGTGCAATTCGCAAATATGAGATCCAAAGAAACAATATTGAAAGCGGCCAGGGCAAAGAAATTTCTCACGTACCAAGGCAAAGGCATCAGAATTACATCAGACCTGTCTACACAGACCTGGAAGGAGAGAAAGGGTTGGGGGAGCATTTTTAAAGCTCTTTCAGAGAAAAACATGCAGCCAAGGATCCTTTATCCAGCAAGGCTGTCATTCAGAATTGATGGAGAAATAAAGACATTTCAGAATCGACAGTCACTAGCCAATTTCGTAACCACGAAACCAGCCCTACAGGAGGTATTACGGGGGGTTCTATAAAAGTAAAAAGGCCCCAAGAGTGATACAAAACAGAAAGTCACAGCCAATACAAACAAAGACTTTACTGACAACATGGCAGAATTAAAAGCATATCTCTCAGTACTCAGCCTGAACATTAATGGTTTGAATTCTGGTTTCAAACGCCACAGGGTTGCAGATTGGATAAAAAGAAATGACCCATCCATTTGCTGTCTTCAAGAGACTCATTTCGAACCCAAAGATGCATTCAGACTGAGAGTAAGGGGATGGAGTACCATCTTTCACGCAAATGGACCTCAAAAGAAAGCTGGGGTAGCAATTCTCATATCAGATAAATTGGATTTTAAACTACAGACTATAGTTAGAGATGCAGAAGGGCACTATATTATTCTTAAAGGAAGTATTCAACAAGTGGATATGACAATTATAAATATATATGCCCCCAACAGGGGAGCAGCAAGATACACAAGCCAACTCTTAACCAGAATAAAGAGACATATAGATAAAAATACATTAATAGTAGGGGACCTCAACACTCCACTCTCAGAAATAGACAGAACACCCTGGCAAAAACTAAGCAAAGAATCAAAGGCTTTGAATGCCACACTCGACGAGTTGGACCTCTTAGATATATATAGAACACTACACCCCAGAACCAAAGAATACTCATTCTATTCTAATGCCCATGGAACATTTTCAAGAATAGACCATGTTCTGGGACACAAAACAGGTCTCAGCCGATACCAAAAGATTGAAATTATCCCCTGCATATTCTCAGACCACAACGCTCTGAAATTGGAACTCAACCACAAGGAAAAATTTGGAAGAAACTCAAACACTTGGAGACTAAGAACCATCCTGCTCAGGAATGACTCGATAAACCAGGAAATCAAAAATCAAATTAAACAATTTATGGAGACCAATGAGAATGAAAATACAACAGTCCAAAACCTATGGGATACTGCAAAGGCAGTCCTAAGGGGGAAATACATAGCCATCCAAGCCTCACTCAAAAGAATAGAAAAATCTAAAATGCAGTTTTTATATTCTCACCTCAAGAAGCTGGAACAGCAACAGAGGGACAGGCCTAATCCACGCACGAGGAAGCAGTTGACCAAAATTAGAGCTGAAATCAATCAAGCAGAAACCAGAAGTACAGTAGAGCAGATCAACAGGACTAGAAGCTGGTTCTTGGAGAGAATCAATAAAATTGACAGACCACTGGCAAGACTTATCCAAAAGAAAAGAGAAAGGACCCAGATTATTAAAATTATGAATGAAAAAGGAGAGGTCACGACGAACACCACTGAAATTGGAAGGATTATTAGAAATTTTTATCAACAGCTATATGCCAATAAACTAAGCAATCTGGAAGAGATGGAATCCTTCCTGGAAACCTATAAACTACCAAGATTGAAAAAGGAAGAAATTGATTTCTTAAACAGGCCAATTAATTATGAAGAAATTGAGTCAGTGATAAACAACCTTCCAAATAACAAAACTCCAGGCCCGGATGGTTTTCCTGGGGAATTCTACCAAACATTCAAAGAGGAAATAATACCTATTCTCCTAAAGCTATTTCAAAAAATAGAAACAGAAGGAAAGCTACCAAACTCATTCTATGAGGCCAATATTACCTTGATCCCCAAACCAGGCAAAGACCCCCTCAAAAAGGAGAATTACAGACCGATTTCCCTAATGAATATGGACGCCAAAATCCTCAACAAGATACTTGCTAATAGAATCCAACAGTTCATTAAAAGGATTATCCACCACGATCAAGTGGGATTCATACCTGGGATGCAAGCGTGGTTCAATATTCGCAAATCAATCAGCGTGATACATCATATCAACAAGAAAAGACTCAAGAACCATATGATCCTCTCAATTGATGCCGAAAAAGCATTTGACAAAATACAGCATCCTTTCTTGATTAAAACCCTTCAGAGTGTAGGAATAGAAGGTACATTTCTCAATCTCATAAAAGCCATCTATGAAAAGCCTACTGCAAATATTATTCTCAATGGGGAAAAGCTGGAAGCCTTTCCCTTAAGATCAGGAACACGACAAGGATGCCCACTCTCGCCACTATTATTCAACATAGTACTAGAAGTCCTTGCAACAGCAATCAGACAACAAAAAGGGATCAAAGGTATTCAAATCGGCAAAGAAGAAGTCAAAATGTCTCTCTTCGCAGACGACATGATACTCTATATGGAAAACCCAAAAGAAGCCACTCCCAAACTATTAGAAGTTATAGAGCAATTCAGTAACGTGGCGGGATACAAAATCAATGCTCAGAAATCAGTTGCATTTCTGTACACGAATAACGAGAACGAAGAAAGAGAAATCAGGGAATCCATCCCATTTACAATAGCACCAAAAACCATACGTTACCTTGGAATTAACTTAACCAGAGACGTAAAGGACCTTTATTCTAGAAACTATAAATCACTCTTAAAAGACATTGAGGAAGACATAAAAAGATGGAAAGATATTCCATGCTCATGGATCGGAAGAATTAACATAGTTAAAATGTCCATGCTACCCAGAGCAATCTACACTTTCAATGCTATCCCGATCAAAATACCGAGAACGTTTTTCAAAGAACTGGAACAAATAGTCCTTAAATTTGTATGGAACCAGAAAAGACCCCGAATCTCCAAGGAACTGTTGAAAAGGAAAAACAAAGCTGGGGGTATCACAATGCCGGACTTCGAGCTGTACTACAAAGCTGTGATCACAAAGACAGCATGGTACTGGCACAAAAACAGACACATAGACCAATGGAACAGAATAGAGAGCCCAGAAATGGACCCTCAGCTCTTTGGGCAACTAATATTTGATAAAGCAGGAAAAAACATCTGGTGGGAAAAAGACAGTCTCTTCAATAAATGGTGCTGGGAAAATTGGACAGCTACATGCAAAAGAATGAAACTTGACCACTATCTCACACCATACACAAAAATAAACTCCAAATGGATGAAAGACCTCGATGTGAGACAGGAATCCATCAAAATTCTAGAGGAGAACATAGGCAGCAACCTCTACGACATCGGCCAAAGCAACCTTTTTCATGACACATCCCCAAAGGCAAGAGAAACAAAAGATAAAATGAATTTATGGGACTTCATCAAGATTAAAAGTTTCTGCACATCCAAGGAAACAGTCAGAAAAACTAAGAGGCAGCCCACGGAATGGGAGAATATATTTGCAAATGACACTACAGATAAAGGACTGGTATCCAAGATCTACAAAGAACTTCTCAAACTCAATACACGAGAATCAAATAAACAAATCAAAAAATGGGCAGAAGATATGAACAGACACTTTTCCAATGAAGACATACAAATGGCTAACAGACACATGAAAAAATGTTCAAAATCATTAGCCATCAAGGAAATTCAAATCAAAACCACACTGAGATACCACCTTACGCCAGTTAGAATGGCAAAAATAGACAAGGCAAGAAACAACAATTGTTGGAGAGGATGTGGAGAAAGGGGATCCCTCCTACATTGTTGGTGGGAATGCAAGTTGGTACAGCCACTCTGGAAAACCGTGTGGAGGTCCCTTAAAAAGTTAAAAATTGAGCTACCCTATGATCCAGCCATTGCGCTACTGGGTGTTTACCCCAAAGATACAGACGTAGTGAAGAGAAGGGCCATATGCACCCCAATGTTCATAGCAGCAATGTCCACAATAGCTAAATCGTGGAAGGAGCCGAGATGCCCTGCAACAGATGACTGGATTAAGAAGTTGTGGTCCATATATACAATGGAATATTACTCAGCAATCAGAAAGAATGAGTTCTCAACATTTGCTACAACATGGACGGCACTGGAGGAGATAATGCTTAGTGAAATAAGTCAAGCAGAGAAAGACAACTATCATATGATTTCTCTCATCTATGGAACATAAGAACTAGAATGATCAGTAGGGGAAGAAAGGGATAAAGGAAGGGGGGGTAATCAGAAGGGGGAATGAAACATGAAAGACTATGGACTATGAGAAACAAACTGAGGGCTACAGAGGGGAGGGGGGTGGGGGAATGGGATAGACCGGTGATGGGTAGTAAGGAGGGCACATATTGCATGGTGCACTGGGTGTTATACACAACTAATGAATCATCGAGCCTTACATCGAAAACCGGGGATGTACTGTATGGTGACTAACATAATATAATAAAAAATCATTATTAATTTAAAAAAAAAAAAAAAAAAAAAAAAAAATGGGGCCCTGTTCTCTTTCAGGTACTATCACACTGGCAACTTTGGTCACTCTCGTATGATCCCGAAGGATCTGTTTTTAGGTTTCAACATAAGCTATTGCTCTTCTAACCTATCTCTTGACCTAGGACAGTCACGCTTTTTCAGAGTGGGAAATGCTTAGCTGCTGCTGTCACTGCACGCTTAACTGTAACCGATGAAATGACCAAATGCATCATTTTCAAATGGAAGAAATGCTCAATCAGGTTATCCTCGTAGGAGGCCCTTTTCCCATAGTAGGTCTCTGTCTTGCTGGGTGGGCCACCGTAGACGATAGGAGTCAGTTTGGGTCTGTCGTCTGTGACTATGAGAACACAGCTTGGGGCACTGACTTCTGGCAGCAGCTCAGGAAGTGCCCTTTGGACAACCGGCTGGGGAAGGCGACTGCTATTCCCAAAGTGCGAAGCACCACGAGTGCCAGCATCCGGTGCGGGAAGACAGAGCACGTGATAGGCCCTCCAGAAATCCTGGTTGACTTAAATGAGTATCAACCTCATAACATTCCCGCGTCTGAAATAATCGGCCTTCGTAAGTCAGCCAGTGATGATACTGCGTGCTCGGCAAAACAATAACCATTATATAAAGATGTTGTTGGGAGCAGCTGTGACTCACGGAGCAGATCACACACTGTGATTCCGTACGCACACTGGCTCCTTTCTGGGGCCGGCACTTTCACCTGCTTTACCGAGAGAACAGGGTGGATTGGTGCGGCTCCTCCGAAAATGCTTTGTTTGCTACGAACCAGCACGTGTGATTGAATGTCTTCCCTCCTCCCTTGAACCGTCGGTATTTGAGAGTCAACCACAGAACAAGTCCACGTCTCCTTTCTCCAGCGGTGGGTTCCAGAGCACAGAGAAGATGGGACTGTGGCGGGGAGGGGGAGGGGAGAATTGGATGTCCAACCTACACCACGCGCTCCCCGGACTAACTCAAGTAGAAAAGGAAAAGGCTATGCATCGGGTCCGCCCTGTCTGCCTGACAGCCGTCACCTGGCCATCAACTGTTTTATTGGAAGTCCGCATTTAACCAGTTCTGCCCAAAGCTAAGTGAGGGAGTTTAATTCTGAGGACTGTGATCTCCCTGAAGGGACTGCATCCTTCTTTTTCTCTTGGGGAACGAGTGTCGTTTGCACCCTCTTAATGCCGAGGAACAGAGTAGGCACCGTCATGTGGCAACATCCCCAATTTATTTGGAGAGGTTAAAAAAAGAGACACAGTCCCACTGCTGATGTGATTCACTGGCACGTGATGCCTTGGTGATACGGTTTCTCATAGACCTGTCACGTGCATTCAGAAGAACCTTTGTATGGAGTCAATATGAGCCATAAGACTCAATGCAAACACCTTGTGAATGTTTGTCGTTTTAGCCCCATCAATTATCTTTTTTTTTTAATTTTTATTTATTTTTTCCGTTTTATTATTATTATGATATGTTAGTCACCATACAGTACATCATTAGTTTTTGGTGTAGTGTTCCATCGATTATCTTTTAAGTAATATGGACCGCATATTTGCCCGTATAGATTTGTCATCACCAGCCACCTGGTAAAAATGAGCATGAGATAAATAATTGAGCTTTCTTCTATTCAGATAAAATTTCATTGCCCCCTTCCTTGACGCTGTGAAAACTCTTCAGAAATAATCGGTTATAAAGTGCTTTTGCATTCCAGCCAGTGCTGAGCCTAATGGTTTCATGACACACTGACGTTTGCCTCTTTTGCTCTGTGTGCTGTGCAAAAAAGAAGTGCCAATGATTAGCAAGGGGCCCCCAAAGAATTGCATGCTTGGTGTGTGGAACCACGACATGAGGCAGCTTGGAGGCTCGAGGAGCGCGACTCTTTTTTTTGGAATGGAAACAATCATAGTACTGCAGAACATAAGGAAGAAACCTGGAGGGGGGTCAGTTACATATTCCCTGTGACCCAGCAGCTGCGTCTCGTCACAGTGACCATCCCAGCCTCCGAAGCACAGCAGTTGGTTTGGAGGAGACACTCCCCCATTCATAAGACAGATCTCTGCTACTTTCGGTCCTGGCCTTACTTCTCCAGTCTGGCTTAAGTGGAGGAATGTTATTGCTAGAGTTGTAGGGGAACGTGTGCGGGATTGTGGAAGACCTTGAACACCAGGCCAGGGAGTTTGGAGCTTATCCTGTAGGCAGCAGGGAGCCATTAAAAGATTTTGAACAGGAGGAATGTAAAAAATAGGACTTGATTTGGATGCGTGTTTAGTATAAAAGTGCAATGATAAGATATATTAAGGGAATGTTATGGTTCTGTTCACAGCATGAATATAACTGGAGAATTCTTCTCTACTCGCTGTCTAGTTAGCTTTTACAGCATGCAAATTTTCAGGGCCAGCTGTAAGAGCTTGATGGTAAAAGAACAAAGTAAGAATTGATAATGCGAACGTAATTGTAAAGAGAGGGATTTTCGTGATCAGGATCACTGGAAGCACAGAATGGTAATCATTTAAAAGGGTGACTGTAGAATTATTTGTTATTTTGTTTGAGTTCTTTGAAACCACTTCTATGCTATATAATTACCTTAAGTTTTAAGTGTTCCCTGCAGGGATAATTTATGCATTTTGCATTCTCATGCAAATGCTTTAACCGTCTACGCGGTTGAAAATGAAAGCCGAAAATTATTCCAAATAGGTCATGGTTGTGCAAAGCTTATGAAGTATTAATCATTTTTACAGATTCTCATATTTTAGGTTATATTCTTGCATTGTGTTTTCAACTCCAGTAATACTTAGGTAACAAATATTTGAAAATCTAAATTACATATTTTGATAAAGAAGCGTAATTTGTCTATTTCAAAATTTAATGTCATCAAAACCCTTTTTAAAAAATTAATATAAAAATGTTACAGTATCTCGGGATAGACAGAACAAACCAAATTGAATTTAAGCTAAGCTTCTGAAAGCTTATTTATGAATCATGGCTGGATGCTTGGTGTAAACACTCCTGAAAAGCACATTTTTAGAATTCAGGCTTCACTGCGGTGGTTTCTCTACAACCGTCATGTGAGATGATGGTGAGAATGCATGGCATCAGTGGTGACGGCACTTTGGTCACAAATAGGGAGCCGTTGTCGTGTTTACTGCGACATAGCTATACATCTAAGCATTACGTTGCTCTTACGAAAATATAATCCGCTTCATGATAGCGGCATTCATTCCAAGTGTCTTATTTTAATGAACTTGCACAGGACTTCTCTGCAGTAGTCCTCAGTTTCTCAAGAGACCGGGATCTCTTTGTCGTCGTTTTTTCCGGAGTTGGATGTGTGTTACACATAGGAAAATCCCCAGGGAGAAATAAGTTTACTCTTCCGTCTGGCTCCTCTATCAATGCTCACTTCACAGGAGAACGTAACTGGCCCTGGGTGGCCTTTCAGATTTTACCCTGAGCTCTGAGCACAACTGGGAGTTTGGACAGGAAACAGATTTTTTTCCACAGAGGAAAGATAGATAATTCACTTTCCCACCTTCCCCATGAAACCTTGGTGGGGAGTGCAGGGATGGCGGGCATTTCTCAAAGGTCACAGGATTATAGAATTAGGAAAAACAAATCATCACACCGACTTTCACTTTTTATCGTCTTTCTGTGTTTGTCCCGCATCCCATCTCTCTCTCTCTGTCTCTCTCTTACCAGCACGTGTGCTTTCTCTCTCTCTCAACCCAGACACACAGGCACACACAGACACACACACACCTTACGAGATTGCTCTCTGTGTCTCCTACCCATTACCTACGTCTGCACCTAAGGAGGCAGAAGCCTGGTTTCAGTAAGGTCATCCCCTGAAACCTGCTAGGGTAGAGAGGTCACTGGAAAGAAAAAAAAAATGTGCTGAAATTCAGTCATGAACATTTTGCAGTAGAATGAACTTTTCATGGCATGATCTGGGACAATGTTAAATCGGCACGTTAGTGGAAAGCTATCTGGCGAGGTGAAGAAAGCAGTGGGCTGAGCCCGGCTGCCGGGCTTAGCCTGAACTCTCTGGTCAAGCTCTTCCTTCCCAGGACCAGTGAGGGCTGCAGGGTCCTGAGGGTTCTTGCAGCCCCGGAAGCATCCTGAGAGCTCAGGTTGCCTTCACATAAGGACCTCTCACATGTCAACACCAGCTACCTGAACCAGATTCCAGCTTCCTCTAGAAGGAGCTGCTTCCCTGCTCTGGAGTCATTCTCCAGAAGGAAGCATGAAAACCAGGTTCCAGTGTAATAGCATCTCTGGTTCCATTTTCTCAACAGTAAAAAAGAGTTCTTTAGAGAGAAGGAAAAAAAATCTACCCAGATCCATTGTAATCGTTACCTTTGTTATCATCATCATTATTCAGCTGTCCCTTACCTGTCACTTGAACGCCGAAACTGTTTCAACAGTTGGGGAAAACTTGAAAAGTAGACACTGCTTAAATATAAGGTGCTGTTAGATTTTTCAGCATTGTTGTTATTAGTAACCTACATGATGAAAGTAGAACCAGCAAAACAGTAGTTTAGAACAAAAGAAGTGAGATAATGATGTTGTACTTTCTGTGGCATAGTAATTAAAATGAGACATGCAAATGTCATTTGGCCCATTAATACTGGATTATTTTACAAATCTCTTTAATATCATGTGGGTTCCACTGATACACATTATAGTGATGCAAATTTTAGAATCTTAGGATATTTTAAGCTCCAAATTCAAAGCTCATGTATTGTTAACCTTGGAAAGGAATCACTACTGAAAGGAATTCTCGTGACTACGCTTAATCTGTTACATGAACCCCTCCCAGAAGTGGAAAGGTGCTTCTCTCCTCATTTGTTTTCATTGACAACTGCTAGTTTTCTTTTTTCTTTTTAAGATTTTATTTATTTATTTTAGAGTGCGTGCGAGTGGGGGCGGGCAGAAGGAGAGAGAGAATCTCAAGCAGACACCGCTCTGAGCACGGAGCCCCATACAGGGCTCGAATCCATGACCCTGAGATCACAACCTGAGCCGCAATTGAGAGTCAGACACCAAACCCACTGAGCCAGCCGGGCGCCCCCAACCGCTAGTTTTCCTACCAGTTTCAAGTTGGGGTGGTGAGGATGCCGCGTGTCCTTATATATCACACGAACTGCAAATGAAGGCGAGGGAAGGGGTCCCCTAGCCTGTGAGCACACACGCGTGGGCTCGCCGCCTCGCACAGCCTCTGCAGTCCCCATTGCGAGGCGCAGAGTGCGGGCTCCTCTCGCCGGCGCAGGGCAGAGCACAGGTAGATTGCCTGAAGTCGCAGATCTGGGAAGGGCAAGAGGCAGGTTTGAAGAGAGCTCTTCGGGGTTCCGAGAGGCAGGGCACACGGAAAGGAGGAAGGGCTGGACCTTCAGCAGATGCTGGAACGGTCGCTTAGAGGAGAATTGACCTCACAGCTCTTGTCTGTCTGCACAGGGACTGTCCATGTGAAAGGACACACCTGCGGCCAAGTTTATAAAGAACGGACTTGTTAAGGGCTTCTTTCTTGTGGTTTTATCGCCTGGGACATGGGAGACTCCTCTCTCAGGCCAGGGGGATGTAGTTAGCACAGAGAGCTGCCATCAAGATGAATTCGATGCACACGGGGCCCTCTCGTGGTGCTTGGCACACAGTAGGTGCTTGGAAAGTAGTGCTTCAGAGTGAGTTCTTCCGTTTGTGTCTGGAGTGAATGAGCTGACTTTCCCCCATTCACACTTGTGGTAAGTGACTCTCCGTAGCATCCTCTCGTTAGCTCCTTTCGAGGGGCAAATGAGAGTTGGAAACGCACTGCCTTCGTAGAAACGTGGCTCTCCTTTCAGCTTCCTGTCCCCGAAAGTAATTTGCAGGTGCAGTGTGACGTGGCGGCCCAGTAGCCCCCTGTGACACCTTTCTCCTGCTTGGTTTGTAGATTAGGCCTTTGCACCTTGCCCTGCGCGTCCAGGTTTCACGTGTGCAGTGCATAGCACGCATGCATGACTCGCATTCGAGCCGTCAGTGTTGTCCCGCGTTGCGCTCCTACCCGTGCAGGAGGAGAGATAAGCAGGCTTCTCTGAAAGTCTTTGAAGAAGCAGACTCAGGCCACCTACCTCGCCGGAGTTTTCTGTTCGATCTACGAAGGAAGAACCTTTCTCCTAGGCGTAACAGTTCATCGGATCTCTGGGAAAAGTTTTCAGGGTCCCCAGGCTTTGAATTTCCAGACAGGAGCTTGCAACAGCCACTTAAACAGACACAGCCTACTAAGCATATTCTCTTGCTGCCTACAAATACTTCCCAGGTCGTTCTCTCGGAGACGGATTTAGTTCCCACTCTGAAGTTATTACGCAGAAGAGTACCGCCACAAATGAGCAAGCACCATAGTGACGGAATATTTGCCCAATGGGCACAGATTAATTCTAGGAAGCAGCCAGAAGACAGGGACGTTTACTTTTAGAAATCATATCTGAGATCTGACTTCCCTCTCAAAACACATAGGTCAGCCATTCTAGAGGGAAAACCAACATCCAGAGTTAATGCACATCATAGACCAAAAAAAAAAAAAGTTTTAGGGAGTTACTCGGCGAAGAGAAGTGTTCTTCCCTTGGAAAAAAAATACTTCGCCACAGACCTTTGTTCAACAGTAAATCTAGTACGATTTTAAAATTAATGTGCTGGTCACACAGTCTCTCTGCAACGGGTCTTGTAGAAAATGAAGGATGTCTGTCTTCTGCTACCTAATCGCATTGCCTAAACATTCTGTATTCTCCTGCAAGGGGCGGGTCACACTAAGCCTGTCTCTGAACCAGTTACGCAGCCTTGGACCCATGTGGCCCATCCATCTTCCTTACGCATCGTAGCAAGTTCCTTCCATCTTAAAACCTATCTGCTGACCACGTTTGGAGCTGAGTGAGGCCCTTGGATCACATAATTTTTCTGTCGTGTCAAAAACAACCCCTCTTAGGTTCTGTAAGGGATGCATTGTTTTTAGTTTGTCTCCTGCTTTTTTCTAGCTTATTTCAGCGTTTATAAAGATAAAACAAGTCTCAGGCGCCTGCGTGGCTCAGTCGCTTAAGTGTCTGCCTTCAGCTCGGGTCATAATGGGATTGAGCCCCACGCCAGGCTCCCTGCTCAGTGCGGAGTCTGCTTCTCCCTCTCCCTCTGCTCCTCCACCCCCCCCCCCCCCCCGCTCGTGCTCGCTCTCACTCTCTAATAAATAAATAAAATCTTTAAAAATAAAAAAAAATCATTTTATAAAATTTGGCAGTCTGGGTAACCCCTGGCATGAGACTGCCTTACAGAAATATATATGAAAATCCAGAACAGGCCAATACAAAGGACTAAATGAGCTCCAGGCCTAAAATATGGTCAGATCTGTGCCCTGAATCTGTTTTAATCAGGCCATGGATTGACAAGCTCCTTAATTTTTTTTTTTTTTTTTTTTTTGGTCATTTTGGTTTGCGAAGAATTGCGAAAAAGCAATTCTGTGCTGGCATATTTTGTGGGGTCAACATCAGATAAATCAAAGTATCTGTGAAATAGCTTGGAATATGAAAGTGCCACCAAGAAATTTCACTGTAGCCAGATAAGGGAAAATCGTCCCAGAGCCATTTTCTTAATTATAATTTGCATTTCTTTACAAACGATTGCTAAATAGCACGTGTCCTTTGGAGTCGTTTTGTTGCATGGTGTTTCGGGAAGCCCATTTGTAAGCTGCTTTTCTGTAGTGCTGTGACTGGAAGCACTGCAGCCCTTGCAGCCTGCTGCATTCAGAGATGAAAAATGAAAGGAGGCGAAACAGTTTTCTGGGAAGCAGGCTCGGAGGAAAGCACTAAACACAAAGAGTAACGCATGTGCAGTCCTAATTTGGGGGCCGGAGTTAATGTTCTCCCATGTTAATAAAACATGTATAAGCAGACGCTTTATAAATGGATTCCGGAGTGAAGAAGAACCTTGGAAAGAAACGAGAATGTATTTATTTTGCCCTGGTTTTCTGGGCATGTATTTTGAGAAGTCATCCCACATTTCCTGTTTATGGAGCTCCTTTCGCACACCTCGTCTCATTGGATCCTCCTACAACAATCCAGTCAGGGCAGCAGGACTGGTAGGGTTTCCCCCTCCCCCCTCCCCCATTGTAACAAAACTCGAGGCAATAGAGTTCAGTTGAAATATTGGGCTATTTGCAGACCCAGAGAGCAAGAGTAGAAGTTTAAGGCCCCTATCTTGGTTATTAACAGGAAATCTCTTTATTCTTGCTGCTGAAGCACTGTTTGGTCTTTATTAATCCCGCCTGTCTTTCCCCCTCCTGCCCTCCCTCTCTCCTCCTTCCCTCCTGCCCCCCTCTTCTCTCTTTCATCCTTTCCTCCCTCTCCAGTGTTTCAAGTTGGATGTATCTGTAGCCCCCCTTCCTCCCTTGAGCACCTGCTGTCCCTGGCCTCGCAGGCGGGTTCTGACTCGTCAGTGTCTACTCGAAACCAGTCCTCTCTGCACAGTGTGCCACACTTTGCCTTTTCCTGGATCCATACGTGGGAGCTTCCAAGCTCCCTTCATATGTTATTCCGTTCTTTTCTTTTTGTCATCCTGTGTGTATTGACCGTGGACTGTAAGCCAGGCCTTATGCTAGGAACTGCCCTCAAGTATCTCACAGTCCGGAGGATATTTGAACAAACCCATTGTCTGTTTATCATCAATTAATAATTTTGCTTAGCTATAGGGCACCGAGTGGGTATCGATTCCCTCTCCTCCAACTCCTCCCTTCCCATTCTTTGATCTTAATAATAATGAAGTTCATTCACATCCAATATACCCTGGGAGAGAACATCGAAGTTCTGAATATAATAATTAATCCTGGATTTTGAAATCACTGATCGAGGGGAGACCTATATAGAGAATATAGGTAGTTACAGTGTCACCCCCATGGGTCTGATTTATGTTTTAAGAATCTATTTTTTTTAATTTTTTAACAGAGTCTAATTTTAATTTGCATATTATTTTCATTAGGCTGGGGAATAATTGACGCACATGAGTCAGACGTGCTTAAGTAACCTGCTAACTTTAAATCTAGAAAATTAATTGTCATCCGAACACGGCTCAGCATTAGAAGAGTGACCCTGGCTTTTGGCAGTAATTGTTAAATTAATTGGATTGTCAGGCTACTGAAAATGTGGCCGAAAGACAGGACCAAGTGAGAGGATTAAAGGGAGAGATGAGTAGTTACAATATGTTTATAGAACCCGCTGAAAGGAAGAAGTCGTGTTTTACTACATTCATTTTTTTAAGTTTCTTTAAAAGCCCACTCATGTATCTATAAACTGTGTTTGTTTCCGTGTTCTCTGGTGCCTGATTTACAAAGCGTTATGTGTGAAGAAGACAGAATGTATTGAGAAATACTCCTCTACAGCGGGATGTGTGCACTTAGCGTGTGCGTCTGTGAAAGGCTACACTGGCTGTGCGACACTGCTGTCACCAGCTTCGTTCAAGTCCAAGGGCTCAGTGTTGCCATCTGATGTATGGACGACCTCAGTGCAGCCCAATTAAAAAAATATTTCTCTGGAGAGAAATGTGTTAAAAGGAAACATTTACAGTATCCTTGGCAATCCTCAGAGCTCCCCATCCTGCTGACGTACGGACTCCAGAGCTGGAAATACAAAAGCAAGGGGGGAAAATATGAAAAATCTGGCACGGAGGCCCGTGTTTGCCGCGTGACTTTAATCAGAAAGGCGTTTTGTCATGGTGAGCGTATCTTGGTTTTCGCAGACGCGTTTAGGGCACTGAGATGACATAGATGATGGACGAGGTGTATTTTACTGTCCCCTGTTCAGTTCCGGCGACCCAGGGTGCAGGCACACAGCCCCCGCCGGGTGACACGGCCCCTGTGTGGCTCCCCTCCACCAGACCGCCCCAGCCCGCGCTGCTGACCTGGCGTCTACTGCGCCCTCTCCAGCCTTGGCTCTCGGTGCCAGGGGCAGCCCAGGGCCCGGGGGCTCCTTCTGACCCTCAGAGAAAAGGGCCATTTACACAGGTCCAAAGCCTTTTGTTCCTGGGGCAAAGATGCTTCGTGGCCCGCCACTGGGTCTGGGCATTATTTGCATATAACCAACATCACCGAGGGCGTGAATGCCTTGGTCCTCACCTCCCAAAGTCTGCGTAGAGGTCATAAGCCCTGGTTAGGACGGCTGACCATGACCATTTGTGGCTGTAAGTACGCTCCAGTACGTTCTGGGAACGTGATGTGGAGGGTTTCAGATGTTTTCTTCTCATCAGTGATAGTTCAACCTCCAAAAAAACTATTTCATCCTTAATAGTGAGTAAATTGGTAAAAAGAAATGTTAGATTTTGCTCCCGGATCTGCTCATTCTGCATAGATTCTTCTTCTTCCTTACCCAAAATATAATCATAACTAACAGGTATGGATTCCTTAGATAAAAAGGTTCAATAGCCACTGAGAAAACAACTAACCTTGAACTTCAAGGAGAATAGAGATGATGATACGGAGGAGACTTAAAGACAGATTGATTATTTCATGAACTAAAAAGCTGTTATTCCTCTGGGGAAAAAAAAGAAACAACTTTTAGGAGAAATCGATGCATAAGAAGTTATAAGATATAAAGCACCTTTTCTTTTGTACTCCTGCCAAGTAACTTCTTAGCAGCCGCACGGGGAATGCTTGGCATCTTTTGAAACCATTGGTTCATTTATCGTGATAGCAGATTTTTATGTACCGCATATGAAATCCAGAAGAGTGATGCTGTCTCTATTTAGCGTCTGCTGTGTGTCAAGGCCACGATGGTACCTCGTTCAAGAGCGCGAACGATCATCTTCACATCAATCAAAGGAGGCTGATCCCTCGCCACGTGTCCACCTGGCATCCTCCGGCTAGGGCTTCCCCCATGGGGTCAACCCAGTTGGTACCTGCTACTCACGTGACTCTCTGCTGAGGCACAGAGAGGCACCCGTACCCCTCTTCCCTTTGCTAGTCCTTCCTGTGTTGGGTGGGATGTTCACATTTTTCCGCACGGGATAAAAATGAAGGCTCTTCTGCCTACTCATTCCAACACTGGATAAAATGACAGTGTCACACACAGGGAACAGAACACTCCTCTGGTTGCTTCAACATTCTTTTTTTGGCCTCATTTTCCTCTCTACTGAGTTTCTGAGTCCAAATTTAGTGATGATGACTAAGAAATTGCCAGGATGTGACAGAGCGTTCAGTTCATTGAGTCCTTCCTTGCCATTTTTCAATAGTTGTAACAATCGCCAAGTTTTTCCTCCTAATGTTGTAGGTGCCAGTATCTGTGTAGTATCTGTTATTCTTAACAGATACGAAGTCGCTCGTGCGGGATCTGTCCGCGCAATGACAGCCTCCTTCTGCAGACAGCCAATTCCATATGGTATTAAGGAAGTTCCCTGCAGACTTTTCACGGGGTGGTACTTCTGAATCCCGGAATTCCTCAGACTGAAATCCGAATCTCTGAAACCCAAATCCTATAAACAAGAGTTGAGTGGCCTGCTGCGTGCTAGGCAGTATGACCGGCCGTTTGTGAGAGGAGAAGGTGGGTTCGGAAAATGAGACACGTTCCCTGCCGCTCGTGCATGGGCCTGAGTCCCGGGGCCAGCTAGAGATGCGGGCCGGGCTGAAGGGAGCGCAAATACGCGTGGAATCGACTCCGACTGAGGGAGATCCTCTCTCCGGGCTCGGCCGCGAGGGAGGAGAGGAAGGCCAGGAGGCAGGGAGACCGAAGGATGACATTCAAGCAAAGGAAATGAGTGGCCCCGGAAAGGCACAGAGACGCGCCTGACCCCGTGGCAGGAGCGTGAGGCTGGAGGCAGGGTAGTGACTGAATCGTGGAGGATTGTAGAGGCCGCATCAAGTTGTTCTTACCGTAAAGCCGGGCAAAACCGTCCCAGGCTCCGAGGGAAGGGAATACGCTTTAGCAGGGAGACGTGCTAGCCAAGGGGAGAGGCCGGGGAGCAGATGACCACAGCGGGCCCGCGGAGAGGGCAGGGGCGCAAGCTGGACAGCAGCAGGGCAGACGGAAGGTGAAGATCACGGGCTGGACGGGTTTGCGGGTGATGACCTTCAAGGTCCCCGGAAGTTTGCAGCGCGAGCGGCTGCCAGGGTAGGGTGCTGGCGGGTAATTACTGAGACAAAGGGGACCCAGCAGTGGGGGTTCGAGCGACTGTGGCTCTGTGCTTCAAATAGTATCCTTCCCCTCTTTCTGTTGTGAATTCCTACCCGCCCTTCAAAGCTCACCTAAAAACACCCTCTGTGAAGCCCTCCCTTCCACAGTCCCCCAGTCAGAGTGAAACTGGGCTTCCCCTGTTCTCACGAAACACCCCCTTTGTGCCTCCCGTTCTGTACTTAATGGCAGCGCACCTCGTGTCCGGATCATTTGGGTATATGGCCAACTCCTGCCAATACACGGGAAGTTTCCTGAGGCTGCTTATTTACCTGTGAGCTTCAGCCACCCAAGCGTATAGTGGATTGTCGGAAACTGCGTATCAACGAATGAATGAAGGCTGCCATCACACGGGACGTCAACTGCAGCCCTTTTCGGGGACCTGCCTCAGCCGTCATCCCCTCCCACCATTTGGGAGCCGGTCATACAGTATTTCTGTGCCTACACAGATTCACTCACCTCGATCATATATGTTGTTCACCATATTTAGTTTTGAATGGTTTCTGGCTCTTTATGAAAGTAAAACTCACCCTCCAAGGATGAGATTTTTTTTTTTCCCAAATGGTGATTTTGGGCTTTTTTAAGATTTTATTTATTTGAGAGAGAGTACAAGTAGGGGGAGCGGGAGAAGCAGACTCCCCACTCAGTGCAGGGGCCCAATGTGGGGCTCCATCCCAGGACCCTGAGATCCTGACCTGAGCTGAAGGCAGATGCTTAACCGACTGAGCCACCCAGGTGCCCCCCCCCCAAATGGTGATCTCATTCCCAAAGAATTTCGGCAACATTCTATGCAACTGTCCTCATCACTAGAAGACATGTGGAGCCTTTTCGTCACATTTCTTTGTAGGCGTACATTGGATTTCCCTGTTGAGAGCCCCACAAAGGGGAGTTTTCACAGCCCGTAAATGGAACACCGGTTCCTACCTGTGATCGTTGCCTTGGAAATACATTTCTTCTTGCACAGGTTGAATCTGTGTGAATCTTTGGGGGGCTTACCAAGCATGCCCCGAGGCTGAAATAACCCCAAAAGATGACTCTAGTAAATGCTGTGGGGGCCAGATGGGGAGAATTGCTGAGCTTACGGAGAAAAACAGATCTTGTGGATTCCCAAAAGAAAAGAAAACATGGCTTAACTTTCAGAGAAAGACTGCCTCATTTGGGGAAGCTG
This sequence comes from Ursus arctos, assembly GCF_023065955.2. Taxonomy (NCBI): domain Eukaryota; kingdom Metazoa; phylum Chordata; class Mammalia; order Carnivora; family Ursidae; genus Ursus; species Ursus arctos. Next base: position 115,416,383 of record NC_079873.1, read on the forward strand.
TCCCTCTTCGCTGAAGTGACTTCAGATTGTCTTGTGCACCTGGTGTGCGTTGCTTAGAATATGAAAGTGAAGGACGGTAGTAGGTAGGACCATGGAGGCATTGTTCAGAAAGGGCTGGTGTCCAGAAAGCATACGCTGTTTTTACAAGGTTGTCTTCTTTTTAGGGTTTTATGAGAAGTTCTTCCTGATTTAACATCTCAGCAAGTTAGCAAATATCTAAAATGGCTTCCTTGGCGCCACCATCATATGTCATTCAGCTAGCATTCTTCTCCTTGTCTTCCACTGCGGATGGACCCTGTGCTGCTCCGTGGACTCCTTACAGATTAGAATCTGCTGTTCATTTCATTTGGCTTACAAATGGCCACTTTTAATGGCTGTTTATTTCATACACACAAATTCACAATGCTTGCAAGAAGGTTTTCAGTTTGTTTGTTGTGTTGGGTTTTTTCCTGAAGTAGTCCGTTGGATCAGGAGCCCTTCATTTGTGTGGACAAATCCAAAGAAAACATGGCCAAGCTCATGGCAGAAATCCCATTCCAGGGTTCAGAGCCCCCTGGGCTGCTCGCTCATATCTGCTTGTAGAATTACTGTCAATTCCTTGCTTCTCTATTGATTTGCTTGTAAACATTACTGTAAGGCAAGGATGAGGCGAGGGTAGAATTTTTTTTTCTTTTTTAAGTCAAGGTCCAATGATTAAAAAACAAATCAATTTGGTTTACCTTGAAGCAAAAGGTAGCCTTTCTTTGTAGGATCCCTCTAGAAATGTAGGCAGTCAGTAATGTCACACCGTAACACAGATTTAAGCCTCAGGCAGTTGACAATTACAGTGAATGGTAACTGGAGAACCTACAAAAATTAAGTAGAGGGACCAAATGTTTATTTTCTCTTATTTAATCCTGAAGGGAACAAAGCTCCACGTGACAGCTTCATACTTGTCTTTTCAATCTTTAGCTCTTCTGTTTATCCAATGTATTACAGGTATGTGGCTTGTTGTAATTTTTCCATTATCTTATTACAAAGAGAGCTAATCATTGATCAGTGGCACTTGCACTTAGGGCTTTATTCCAAAGCATCACGTGAAATGTTATATATAGTCTTGGTTTCCAATGATAATAGTTTATGCTGTTAAAATAGAGCACCAGTCATACAAGCTTGAACAAAGTACGTCCTAAACGCCTGAAGGACAATACCACAGGTTCTCCATGAAGTTCAGAGCTATAAATATTGAGCTTTGGTTTATTTACTTGTCTTGCCAGGAACATTTTACACCTGAGTGCAAATTCAAAGAATCGGTGTTTGAAAATTATTACGTGACGTATTCATCGATGATATACCGCCAGCAGCAGTCCGGCCGAGGGTGGTATCTGGGTCTGAACAAAGAAGGGGAGATCATGAAAGGAAACCATGTGAAGAAGAACAAGCCTGCAGCTCACTTTCTGCCCAAACCACTCAAAGGTAAACTTGATATGCTAGGAACTGTGGATTAGAAGAGTACCCTTAACTTAACTCCGTCCTTCATCATGCTTCTCTTAAGTGGAGCGTAATTCTTCCCCATTAAAGGCAATTATACAGAAATTTAGTAACATTTTATAACACTTAAAACATTAAGCATTGACAATAGCATCCAATCTTCGGGTTTTAATTTTCCCAGAATACATCTATAGATAGTAACACCTTGCTTATGGGGGAGCAGCTTGATTGCTAACCCAGGACAGCCAAGAACCCCAAATCCTACCAAAACGGTTCCTGGAGAGAAACACAGATGCTCAAATGTGTGCACGCTTACCACTTACAGGGAAGCTCCCTGGGCCCTCTTGAAGGGCCCAGAGATATCGTCCCAGCGGTTTCCATTCCCAGTCTGTCTTGCAGTCATTGGCAGGTTAGTAGCAAGTTGGAAAGGGTAAGGGAGAGAGATGGGGCGCAGAAGATAAGGATGTTAGAAGTAGCTGAGAGGTGGTAGAGAAGGGATAGAGGACGTGGGCAAAGCAGAGCTAGTCCTCCAAGAGGTCACCGGCCTGGGGTTAGAATCGAGGTGAGAGTAGCAACACACCACCCCGTCGGTTCCACACAGCACTGCTCAGCAGCCCGTGTTCTGTGGCCAGACTACTTGGATTCGAATCCCAACTCCCCTCTGTCCTAACTGGGTGGGCATGGCTGGATTATTGACCTGTGCTCCTCACCTGTAAAATATGGGTAGAGCACCCAAGTCACAGGATTCTTAGGGGGATGAAACGAGGTAATGCCCGTGAAGCCCTCAGCATAGTGTCTAGTACATCGTGTCAGCTGGTAGTGCCGCTCACAGCCCAATGGCAGTACCGTGTACCACTAACTGCATTAAGACTTGCGCGAAATATTTAGACTCTTGCACACGTATCCTTTTGAGCATGATAGGAATCAGTGTTTTAAAACGTTTTGGATGTTAATATTTGGCTTGCACAGCATGTTGTAGATTATATTTAAACTTCCAAGAGTGTTATTAAATGCATTTTTCATTAATGCCCCCATGTATATAACCGTAAGTGATGGAAATGAGGCATTAGAATTCTCCGCACACTACCGCACCGGAGACTAGATCTTGCTCAAGCCGAGCCAGTCCGTTCTTGGCAGAGCCCTTGGAGGCAGCGTTTTCCCTAGAGCAGGGAGGCCTCGTCGCCAAAAGACAAGCTGAGGGCCAGCGCGGGGTGCGCGCTCGAAGGCCTCTGACCCGGTGTTCCTCTGCTTTGCAGTGGCCATGTACAAGGAGCCGTCACTGCACGACCTCACGGAGTTCTCTCGGTCTGGAAGCGGGACCCCAACCAAGAGCAGAAGTGTCTCCGGCGTGCTGAACGGAGGCAAGTCCATGAGCCACAACGAATCAACGTAGCCAGTGAGGGCAAAACAAGGGCTCTGTAACAGAACCTAACCTCCAGGTGCTGTTGAATTCTAGCAGTCCTTCACCCAAAAGTTCACATTTATCAATGACGTTCACCAAACAGGCAGAGTTCACTAGTCTCTCTGCCGTGACACCTTATCGTCCATACGAACGCCCCATAATCTCGATTGAGCTTGTGCAAAAGAATGCCAGGCGTTATCAGTGAACTAAATCCTGGAGAAGGACTGCCCAATTTTCTCATGATCTCACCTGTGCTTTGGGGATGACAAGCCGAAAACATTTCACAGCACTAATGCTGATAAAAATTTGCTCTCCAACCAAGAAAATTTAAAAGACCACAATTGCTCTTCAAAAACAAAACAAAACAAAAAAATCAAAACAAAACAAAATTAGCTGCTTAAATGTTTTGTAGGGGCAAACAAAATGACGTGACCTGTGTTGTTTTCTTGGCTTAATGTTTTCTATCTACGCTTGATTCAGACGTACATCTTTACCTTGGTGTAGTACAACTCTATGATTTCTGAAATTCAGTGGTTCTATTGACTCTGTCTCTTAATCCAAATCAACCAAATTCAGGGTTGAATCTGAATTGGCATCTCAGGCTCAAGGTAACAGTGTTCTTGTGATTCTACCAATTTTTTTTTATTAGATTTGTAGTGTATTCTGGTCAAGTTCTTGTGCTGTATCCTGTGCATAGAAATTGAGGTGTATTGTCAACCCCAGTCAGTAAAGATTACTTAAAGAAAAAAGATTATCCTCAAGTGTAGATTTCTCTTAATTCCATTTGTGTTATCGTGTTAAACTATTGTTGTGGCTTCTTGTATAAAGACAGGAACTGCGGAGCTGTGATGTCGTCCTTTGTGTTGTTAAAATAAGAAATGTCTTCTCTGTATACGTACGAGTCCTCCTGTCGTTGTATTTGGCATGTGACTATTGTGTACAAGGAAATGTTAAGACTGGTTACCCCTAAACAACATATACTTATACTTGCTTCTGGAAAAGTGTTTAAGACTTAGCTAGGTTTCCATTTAGATCTTCATATCTGTTGCATGGAAGAAAGTTGGAATCTTGGCATAGAGTTGCATGACATGTAAGATTTTGTGCATTAATAATTGTTAAAATCTGTGGACATAGCATGTACAGGCAGTTTCCTGTCCTGTGCACAAAAAAGTTAAAAAAAAGTTGTTTAATATTTGTTGTTGTATACCCAAATACGCACCGAATAAACTCTTTATATTCATTCAAAGAAAAATCCTTCAACGTGTATTGATTGTTTGTCACGTGCCATTAACTGTCGTAGAAACTGACCCTAAACACTGAATTCAATACACGTTGAAAGTGTGTCTGTGGTACTAGTTTTTGGACTCGGGCTTCAGATTGGAACAGAGAATTCTCATTCGCACTCAGTGATGGAATTGTGTAAATGAGACCTGTGTTCTAGTATCCTCTCTACCATTCACACTGTCAGTTCCCCTCTCCTGTGCTCGTTTCTCTCGGAGGAGAGAAGGCACAGGACTAAATATCTAAGGGCCTTTCCAGCTCCAAAGGCCGAAGGAAGACGTCAGCGTTCTCAATGTCAGTGACTACACTAGCTCCCCAAAGCTGCCATCGCCTGGCAGTGCAGGCTTCAGGAATAGTCCGTCTAGGAAGGAAAGAGTGGAGGAGCAGGTAAACACATGGTTGGTGCTTTCCAGGGCGTCCATCAAGTAAAGTGACCGGGGCCCCGGGCAGCATGCTTTCGCACAAAGGGGAGGCTGCCGGCTCCTGAGATGTCTGGGCCGTCATCTTGCGATCGCATCTTAAGCCCCCACCCTGCCTCATCCTGCCTGAGCTCTGAAGTGTCCCGGCAGGACGTGAGGCTGCCTGCTTTGCTCGGACGCAGGAGCCTTTGTACTGCAGACCATGAGCAGAATCACTCAACCCCCGCCCCTTAGTAAGTCCCACGAATCTTCAGTCCGTAGAGAAAAGTAATACATTGTCTCCCTCTTGTTTCAAGGACTTTAAGGTTTGGTTATCGACTATTTTGGTTGCTGCTTTTGCTTTCTCATCGTTCAGAAATAGCACAGGTCTGCCGGCGATAAACAAATCAGAACGTCGGTGTCTCAGGGAAGCCTGGCATAAATAAAAAGTGGTCACAATACCCAGGAAGAATCTGTTATTCCCAGCATTCTCTTTGTGCTCTTTCAAGTTGTTTTTAACAGAAAGTGGTGCTTAAATACATCAATAATTCAGTAGCCTTCAAAACAACCTCCATACAAGTGAGGAGACTTTCACACATCGTCACAGACACACACCCACCCACACACACACACACCCTCTGTGGTAGAAAATGTTAGCCCCGCTACCTGCCTGATGAAAGGACAGGTTTGGAAAAACACTGCAAAGCCGGGGCTCTCAGACCAGATCGCTGACCCTCGCCCCCAGAGTCTCTGGTTGAGTAGGTCTGGGGTGCGCTCAACACTTTGGATCTCTAACAAATTCCCAGGTGGTGCTGTGAGCCTGCTGGTCCTGGGGAACCACTCCCCGAGATCCACTCACATACACTCTTCCCTTCTTTGGGTTTTGAAGTGTGTGTTAGCACACTGAATTCTAAAAAACCCCAGAGTGGTGATCCCCGAGCCTGCCACGGGCACCTAAGTCACCTGGGCTGTCAGTCCTCTTCTGTGGTTTTAGGCACGGCCCTGGAATCTGCTGAGTCTGGTGCCCACGCCAGTCTGAGGCCCGCTGCTCTACGGCATAGCCCTGGATTTCACCTTGTCTCTGAGCTGTGAGTGGGTATCCGATCCCTGCATCGAATTGAGCCAAGGGGGGACAATAGGGAAAGAAACCACTTCCTTCGAGCTACTTGTAACTAAGTTCACAGAAGAATTTGTCACAAACCCCCAGCTGCTCGTTTCCAAATGTTCCAAGCATCCTTTGTCCAAGTGAACACCTGGGGGGAAACAAATATCCGGTGGGATCACCTCTCCATCGGAACCAGCTCATTATAACCAGTCTGCGGCGAAGCGGTGTCAAAAAGCAGAGCTGGTGGCCGGTTGGCGTCAGTGTCATTCAAGTATGCTTTAGAAGCCTCCTGCAGCCGAAGCGAGCCGTTCACAGGTCAAACAAATGCGCCTTCACCAGCACGTCCATATTTCTACCAACGGTCTTTTCCAGGCAGCCTAGGCTTTTCCCATCATGCTTCTCAAAATTCTTCCAAGAGATGGCAGTGGTATAATGGATGACCATCTCCAGTCACAAAAACCGGTGGAGGGGCTCCAGGCTGGCTCAGTCAGCAGAGCACATAACTCTTTTTTTTTCTTTTTTTTTAAATTTATTTGATTAATGATTTTTTATTATATGATGTTAGTCACCATACAGTACATCCCCGGTTTCCAATGTAAGGCTGATGATTCATTAGTTGCGTATAACACCCAGGGCACCATGCAATACGTGCCCTCCTTACTACCCATCACCGGTCTATCCCATTCCCCCGCCCCCCTCCCCTCTGAGGCCCTCAGTTTGTTTCTCAGAGTCCGTAGTCTCTCATGTTTCATTCCCCCTTCTGATTACCCCCCCTTTCTTTATCCCTTTCTTCCCCTACTGATCATTCTAGTTCTTATGTTCCATAGATGAGAGAAATCATATGATAGTTGTCTTTCTCTGCTTGACTTATTTCACTTAGCATTATCTCCTCCAGTGCCGTCCATGTGAACACATAACTTTTGATCGCGGGGTGGTGAGTTCAAGCCCCACGTGGGGTGTGGAGCTGACTTTTAAAAAAAAGTGAACTGTAGCTAGGGCAGGTCACTAGCACCCCAAATTACGAACCGTATTTACAGTGACAACTTTCCATACCACTCTGTATGCAAAGATGGGGTCCCATGGTTTGGCTTGATGCATTTAGTTACCCTGGAATTGAAAGCACCAGGCTGCCATGTTGGCTCATGTTGTCACCTCGGGGTGTGCCGTTTCCCCCTAAGGACTGAGAATGCTGTCGCGCTGTAGTACACACCACAGGATGTCTCTAACTCAGGGCTGCTTTGTAGCTCTAAATGAGAAAGAAAAGAGCAAAATCCAAACAGCATTTGGGTATTACTCTTTCATGGATCATCCTGGACCCTCTCTCTCTCTTTTTTTAAAGTTTTATTTATGTAAGTCATCTCTGCTCCCTACATGAGGCTCAAACTCTCAACCCTGAGATCAAGAGTGCCCTGCTCTTCCGACTGAGCCAGCCAGGCACCCCTCTCCTGGACCTTTTCAATCTCCTAAACATTATGCTGCTTTAAATGTTCGTTTGAATTTGTTGCACAGGGAACAATAATCTTTGCCAAATCGGCCAGGCCTTTTGCTAATATCACGTGAGTACAAGTGTCTGGTATTTTCTTCATCACATTTACTCTAATAAAAAATAGAGAAAAGTACATGGCACCATTTGGGGGTTGTTCCAATTTCTATGTGGGCATTCTTTAAGAGGTTTATAACAGCTGCAATTCTGTCATTATGCAGCAAGTCTTTCTAGAACACTCAGCATAGACGGTTTTCAGTATTAGAATTCTAAACTAACCAAATATCAATCCAATTTCTCCTTATCAATTAATTTGTGCTTCGAATACTCTGCCTCTCTCTCTCTCTCTCTCACACACACACAGTCACTTTACACATGCACACACGTGTAGATGTGCCTCCCAAAGGTCTCAGAGAGGCTCTGTCCTTTGGGAGGATGAATACAGGTCTATTCAGGAGGGAGCCTGGGGCAGCCAAGTTAAACAGCCAGGGCTCCCTGGCTTCAGCAGGGGTCCTGCCAGCTCTGACACTTATGTCCACTAGGAGGATTGCCCAGTGTTGTCCCTCAGCATGTTCACACGTGTGCACATTGTACCTGAAGTAATTGTGCGTGCTCTTGCAAGAATTTGTTTGCAATTCTGTAAAGTTAACAATTAGAGTAAGTGAAATATACAAGGGCGACGAATGAGTAAAAGCTTAGCTCCTTTGAGTGAATTGCTCAGCTTGTTGGCTCAGTGGATATTTATTACCTTCTAAGCTGCCAATACCGCACAGCAAGTAACTGAGGCCGGGATAAAGCATTCACGCAAGGACAAATGGATTGAGACTGAGTCGGTCTTGCAGGAAAAGAGATATGCTGGGGTTTAGCAACAGGGGAATTTTATTTCCTTATTGGAATTAATAAAGTGGAACTCCAGTTGGAAATAACTATTCTTTTCTACATTCCTTACATATGTAAACCTCTCTGTCACTAATACCCTTGTACAAATTGGATGATTACTACCCAAGTGTTTTTTTCTTCTTTAAAAATTGCAAAACCAGAAAGAATTCATTGTCAAAGTCTGGCTAAACTAGTTTTCCCTTAATGTAAAACAGTTGGCACAATGTTAGAGTTTCATGGGCTTTAGGGACGTTTCAAAATACTCATCATTATATTAACCAACACACTGAATGCCAGATACGAAACACTGTCCTATGGGTGTGTGTGTGTGTGTGTGTGTGTGTGTGTATTGTGGGGCAGGACACTAATTAGTCTTGCTACCTACTCTCAGAGAGGTTTCAGTAAGGAGATCTTCAAATTTCTTTGGAGTCACGTGCATGAAGTATAATATGTGACTAAACTGTGCTAGAAACCAAATACACAGGTTCTACTTTCTAGAAACTCTCCATCTAGCATACTAGATAGATACCAAATGTTGTCAGCTTTTGATAAATGCTATATAATACAGTCAAGTTTCCAGGAGAACACAATGGAGAAGAAAAAGTTGATTAGGGAAACAAAGTTTCAAAGAGGAGTTAATGTTTTAGTTGAGTCTTAAAAGTGGAGTGGGAAATCAACAACCAGAAAGGTAGTGGAGACAACTCTAGGCGAAAAAACATTCTAGGGAAAGGCACAGAGTCATGAAAAAGCAGAGTGTCCAGAAAACATTAATTCGCCTATAGTTTAGCTGGATAACGGGAGGCATGGCGCCCGGTATGCGAGTGATGCTTGGGAAAAGAATGGTCTCCCCACAATGTTTCCTCTTGTTGCTGTCTCATCGCCTGAAGGAGACTGTGAGCCACCTAGGTCTGGATTCTTGGAGTGTCTCTGAAGCAGTTGCTCTCTGTTATGTAGAAACCCAATGAGTAAATTAGTCTCTTTGGTAGACAGAAACCAAAGAAAATAGTCTATGATTCACGGCCCAGCTTATTAGACTGGAGTGGACTGATAACAGTGTGTTCTTTGTCTGCTCTGAAAAGAATTTGTCAAGCAATATGGGTCATTTGGCCACTACAATCATATAGAACAAGAAAAAAAAAAGGCAGCAAGATGATGAAAGGCAAACTTCCCTCAAATTCCTTCTGTCCAAAATGTGCGGTTTAATGATTTTTATTCCTTCAAATAAAGTTTATTTGGAATGTTCAGATTTCCAAAATGGTTTAAAATGGCCTCTCTCCCTCCCTCCCTCCGTCTGTCTCTGTCACACGCACGCGTGCATATACGCAAATACACACACATGATATTTGTATACTTCTTGTCAGGGGACCTACAATTTTCAAATAATGTCATCTAAAATGCTGTTAAATGTATCAATTAATTTGTTTTGACAAATGCATACACAATGGAACCCAAACCCCTATCAGGATATAGACTATTTCCATCACCACAGAAAATTCCCGTATGCCCTTTCCCAGTCAGTGCTCACCCACACGCAACCAGCGGTCTAATTTTTTTTCACCTTAGATTACTGGTTTCTGTTTCAGAACTTATTCCAAATATTATCATACCATGTGTGCTCTTCGTATAAGTCTTCTTTTGCTCAGGAAAATGTTTTCGAGCTCCATGTCGTCATGAATTCTGTCCCTCTTCCTTGCTGAGCGGTATTCCACGACATGACTATAGCATCGCTTTTTTATCCATTTTCTAGTCGACAGCACCTGCGCTGTTTCCCAATTTGAGCTGTTTTGAAGAGAGCTGCTATAAACAGTCTTATGCAAGGGTTTTGTGGAAATATATTCACACTTATCTGAGGTAAATACTGAGGAGTAGATTTTCTGTGCCCCAGGGCAGGTGTGTGGTTCATCTTGTAAGCTACTGTTGGGCCACCTGGGTTGGGTCAGTGGGTTGAGCCTCGAACTCTTGATTTCGGCTCAGGTCACGATTTCAGGGTCTTGAGATCAAGCCGTGTGTCTCGACTCTGCGCTGGGTGTGGCGCCCGCTTGAGATTCTCTCTTGCTCTCCCTTTGCGCCTCCCCACCTCATACATGCACATGCTCGCTCGCTCTCTTAAAAAAAAGCTACTGTTAGAACTTTTCCCAAAGTAGTAATACTATTTTTACACTCCCACTAGCGTGTATGAAAGTTCCAGTTGTTCCAAATCCTTGTCGACATTTGGTGTATCCAGTCCTTTTAATTTTAGTTATTCTGGGATATGTGTCATGGTGTCACATTTGGTTTTAATCTCCATTTCCCTAATAGTAATGGCAAGGGCATTTTCATGTGCTTATTGGCCATTCATGTATCTTCCTTTGTGAAGTGTCTGTTGCCCTGATTTACCTGTTTATATGGCATTTTCTTCTTATTATCGATTTTTAGGAATTCTTTATATAATCTAGATACCATTTCTTTGTCAGATGTATGATTTGCGAATATTTTCTCCCAAGTTATTGATTTGTATCAATTTTTTCTTTCTTTTTTTTTTTAAAGATTTTATTTATTTATTCGACAGAGATAGAGACAGCCAGCAAGAGAGGGAACACAAGCAGGGGGAGTGGGAGAGGAAGAAGCAGGCTCATAGCAGAGGAGCCTGATGTGGGGTTCGATCCCATAACGCCGGGATCACGCCCTGAGCCGAAGGCAGACGCTTAACCGCTGTGCCACCCAGGCGCCCCTGTATCAATTTTCTTAATGGTGACTTTTAGCAGAAATTTTCATTTTGATAAAGTCTCATTTATAAATTCTTTTCTTTTATAACTATTGGTTTTTCTGTCCTGTCCTTAGCTTTTATGTTTACATCTATGATCCAGCTCGAATTAATTTTTGTGTATGATGTAAGGTACTAGTTGAGGTTATGTTTTTTTTATATGTGGATATCCAGTTTCTCCCCGCTGGTTGAAAATAATTATCTGTTCACATTAGGTTGCTTTGGTATCTTTGTCAGAAATCAAATAACCATGTATGTGTGAATCTATTTCTAGACTCTCTGTTCTGCCCTGTTGGTGTATTTATTGATTCCTATGCCACTACTACCCCATCTAAGTTATCGTAACTTTGTAGTAGGTCTTAAAGTCAGATAATAATTCCCTCAGCTTTGTTCTTCTTTCCCAGATAGCTTTGGAAAACTCTAGGTCCTTTGCTGATAGCTGGAGTTGTCCCTCAAGGCTCACTCTTTAGTCTTCTGCCTTTCTACTTTTCCATCCCCTCAAAGTGCTCACCTCATCTCATGTATGCACTGATCATTGCTGATTAATGAATCTCCAAATCTTAATCTCCAGCTAAGTCCAATGCAGCCCCAAACCCTTATATACACTCCCCTAAAACTTAGACATATCTCCATATCAATAAAGGATTGAACTAATTAGGCTTTCTTCCAAGCTGGTCTAAATGAGGAGTAAGGTCATCCTTACCAGCTTCAAGTTCAGACAAACAAGGTCTTCGAATTGCCTGTCTCCCATACTCAGCCAATCCCTGAGTGTTGCCAAGTATTTATTTGCTCTTTCTTTTCCACTTTTTTTTTTTTTTTTTTTTGCCATTCTCACTGCCACCTTCTCTGGAATATTCTACCTAGATTAATGTTCTCATCTCCCACTATCTCCCCTTCATATCCTGGCTAGGTAATCTTTCCAACAATCCTTTAAGCTGTGTTATTCCTTTGTTTAATTATGTATGATCAATTCTACACCTCTGGATTTGGCCTTGGAGGCTCGTCTATGTATGGTCTTTCTCCAACTTTCCCACTTCATCTCCTAGTCATCTTTATAGATAAATGTGTGATCTGGTAGCTATTTGAGCCTTTCAACAATGTCATTTTGACTACATAAAATTCAGCTTTTCCAGATATTACAAGGCGTAAGTATAATGAGTTTCCTCAGATCATAAGTAAAACCCATTCCTATTATTTAATAGCTACACTTACATTAAAATTTCTCAGCCTTCAATAACTATTTCAGCTCACATTTAGATGATTTAACCGATAGGTCCTATCTTTTCAAAGTATTCTTGGGTCTTGATTGATCAAGCTCCCAGAGCCACTTTAGTTCCCTTTCTTATTTTATGACTGTTCAGCATTGAGCAAGTAGTTTCTCAAGCCTTCGAGTCCTCCATGACCTGAACAACGATGCCGATCCAGAATTTTCTCTTGGCTTTATTCCTTGACACTTCTGTGGGCAGCAGATTTTAGGTGTTCTTTTGTTCTGTTACTGTGACTTCAACAAGAAAGGTATTATCAAAATGAGCATTAGTAAACTGACAAGTTTCCTTTTTGTGTTTTATACATGACACATTTCTCACTGCGTCGCTTCAGTCCAGGCTCATTGTTCCCTGAAGAAATTCTATCCTTGTAGAAAGAAGCTTAGTGTGATTTTAATTTTATTAGAACTGGGGATATGTGCACCCCTCTCACTCATTCGCTTGATGGCCTAGGATAAGACCCTTCTCCTCTCTCAGTTGTTTTGCTTATAAAATAAGGGATTTTGAATCAATGGTGTTTAAGGACACACCGGTTATCCTAGTCTAGAATTATATTGAGGGCTGCTATGGTTGGAATGTTTTTGTCGTCCCCCCCCCCCTCAATTCATAGTTGGAATCCTAACTGCCAATGGTGCTGGAAGACAGGAACTTTGGGACAGGCTTAGGTCACGAGGATGGACCTTTCACGAATCAGATCAGTGTTTATACAAGAGACCCCACAGAGACCCATCATTTCCACGTCCATATGAGGACACAACTGGGAAGTCTGCACCGCAGAGGGGGGCCCTCCCTCGATAGTGCTGGTATCCTGATCTCAGGCTTCCAGCCGCCAGAGATGTGAGAAATAAATGTCTGTTGTTTGTGCTCTATTCGGTCTGTAGTATTTTGTTAGAGCAGTCCAAATGGACTAAGACAAAGGCCTTTTAGGTATCTGTTAGGAGAAAGATGTTTGAATGAAGTCCTTCCCTCAAAACACCACACTTAGGCAATTCCCAGTCTATTTATACATTATGTTGGCCCAAAATCTAGAACTCTTCCACTACTGGACCATATTTGGACCTCACATTCTGAAAGGGAAACTTAAAATGGTAAAGAGAATGAAGTATGTTACTCATACCATCAAGAGTGGGGACCAAAGAATAAACATCTTCCAAGACTGATGAGTTCATCTGCCACACTCAATCATCGTTTGTCATTTGTTGGGTCCTTACTAAGGTCCAGGTCTCACGTAGACACTCAGAATATAGAGATGAAATTAATATGGTCTTTGTCCTGGAAAATAATACAATCTACTGAGGAAGACAGGACATCTACAAATAAATTACCCTACTGACTGAAATGTAATATAATATTTACAATGTGTTACAGGACCATATTCTGATAAGTTAGCAACATCATAGCAAATAGTAGGGTTTCTGCCACCAATTATGGAAACTGAGTCAGTTCAGTCCCTTGGGCTGTAGGGTTTTTTAAGGAGAACTCATCTGCCCCTTCTTTCCTGGCATTGCTAGCACAAGAACACATCAAAGATTTTACATTTTCTCAGAACCAGAATTGTTCATGCAGAATAAAATAGAAACATAGTGGGAGAATGTCCTAGATCTAAAACTACCCTTAGTGAGGTTGAGAGACTATCATTTTGAAATCCACTCACTATCAGACGTTTACAGGTAAAATTTTAACAACAAACACACACAAATAAACAAACCTATACTGTTTCAATTCTGTTATTGCATTATCCTTGTTCTTTACTAAAAGATAGTGGTACCGAAAGACGGTGCTTCAGATCCTTTCTTTCTGCCAATGATACTTACTCAAATGGATGCACTGTGGTTCTTTTCAATTTCCTGAAGACTAGCCCTGACCTCTTCCCACCTCTTGTCTCTGAAGAAAGCTATTGGAATGTAGGTGCACGCAACACTACGACTGTAAGAATAAACGCAAGTCTACCCTGATGGCTTCATGCTTTTATCTTGAAATAATTATAGATTCATAGAAGATGCAAGCAGTACAGAGAAGTCGTATGTGCTCCTTACCTGGTTCCCTCAACGGTAACAACTTACATAACTATAGTACAATATGAAAACATTGACATAACTATAGTACAATATTAAAACAAGGAAAATGACATCGGTACAATCCACAGACCATATCCGATTTCATCCATTTTACAATGTGCTCGTGGGTGTGTGTGGTTCCACGCAATTTTATAACGTGTGTAGATTCGTGTGACTACCACAATGATCACTATATGGAACTGTTTTGTTACCACTAAGATCCCCTGCACTGTTCCTTTATAGTCACACATATTTCTCTCTCATCTGCCCCATCCATAAAAGCCATAAAAACCACTAATCTGTTCTCCGTCTCTGTAATTTTGTTATTTCAAGAATGTTATATAAATGCCATCATACAGTATGTCACACTTTGACACTGGCTTTTCTCATTCAGCCAAATTCCCTTGACATCCATCCAAGTTGTTGCACGTATCAATAAGAAGAAGAAGAACAATACTCAATCACTGAAATCAATCAATAATCATGGAAATCAATGAATAATCCATCCAAGTTGTTGCATGTATCAAGTGCATTCCTGTTTATTGCTGTATAGGATTCCCTGGTATAGACGTGTCACAGTTTGTTTAATCCCCTACTTGCTGAACAACATTTATGTCATTTCCAGGTTTTGTCCATTACCTGTAAAGCTGCTATGAACATTCATGTGCAAGATTGTGTGTGGGCGTTAGTTTTCATTTCTTTGGGATAAATGCACAACAACACAATTGCTGAATCATGTAATAATCACATTTAGTTTTTAAAAGACGGACAAACTGCTCTCCACGTGGCTGACATTACTTTAGGTTCCACCATCAATGCATAGTGATCCAGTTTCTCTGCATCCTCACCAGCTTTTGGTGTTGCCACTATTTTTTGTTTTAACCATTCTGATAGGTACATGTGACATATGATTGTGGTTTTAATTGCATTTCCGTAGTGCTAATGATGTTCCACATTTTTTCATGTTTTCATTTTCCGTTAATACATCCTATTTTGTGAAATATCTATTCATGGCCTTTGTCTATTTTCTACAGGGTTTTTTAAAAATTTACCATTGAGTTTTAAATGTTTGTAATATATTCTAGGTCAAGTTTTCTATCAGCGATTGATTATTCAAAGTATATACTTAGGGGAGACCCTTGGGGATGGTAGAGTAAGGACCCACGAAATTATTTTCCTCCATAAAAGTAATGAGAACACTGGCAGAAATTCTACATCAACTTTTTGAGAACTCTGGAAACTAACCAGAATACATAAAGAACTCTTACAACTTAACAATAAAAAGACAATAACCCACTTAAAAATGGTCACATGATTTCAATAGACATTTCTCTAAAGACCCCATAAAAATTGCCAATAAGTACGTGAAAAGATGCTCAATGTCATCAGTCATTTGGATAATGCGAATCACAACCACAATGAAATTATAATAAATACACCCACTAAAATGGCTAAAACAAACCAACAAAAGATAACAACACATATTGGTGAGGATGTGAAGAAATTGGAACCCTCACACAACTGATGGTGGGAATGTAAAGTAGTGCAGCTGCTTTGGAAAAATGCCTGGCCATTCCTGAAAAACTCAGACAAAGTTAGCATATGACACAACAATGCCACTCCTAGGTATAGAATAAAAAGAAGTGGAAATATCTGTTCTCAAAAAAACCTGTGCATGAATGTTCACAGCAGCATTAGTCACAATAACTAAAAAGCAAAAACAATCCAAACGTCTACCAATTCATGAACTGATAAAATGTGGTATATCTACAGAATGGAATATTATTCATGGCTACAAAGAGTGAAGTACCGCTATACGTACGACATGCCTGAACCTTGAAAGCTTGCTGACAGAAGCCAGACACAAAAGGCCCCATGATGTATGATTCCATTTATACGAAATGTCCAAGAATAGACAAATTCTTACAGACAGAAAGTAGATTAATATTTGCCATGGGGTGGGGGAAGGGGAGATTGGGGATTGACTTTTATTTATTATTTTTTTTAAAGATTTTATTTATTTATTTGTCAGAGAGAGAGAGCGCGCGCGCACAAGCAGCGGGAGCAGCAGGCAGAGGGAGAAGCAGGCTCCCTGCTAAGCAAGGAGCTCGATGCGGGACTCGATCCTAGGAACTGGGATCATGACTTGAGCCAAAGGCAGATGCTTAACCAACTGAGCCACCCAGGCATCCTGAGGAGTGACTTTTCATGGGTATGGGATTTCCTTTTGGGATAAGATATTCCGGAATTAGTAGTGTTGTTTGTACAATGTTGTGAATATAGTAAAAACCAAAACTAATGGTTGCCGGAGGGGAGGGGATGGGTGAAACGGCTGAAGGGGAGGGGGAGATACAGGCTTCCAGTTATGGAACAAGTAAGTCATGGGAATAAAAGTCACAGCTTAAGGTATACCGTCAGTGATATTGTAATCGGGATGTAATGGGACAGACGGATGGTAGCGACACTTGTGAACATAATGCATAAACTTGCCAAAGCACTAAGTTGCACACCTGAAGGTAATGTAACATTGTGCGTCAACTATCCTCAAATACGTAAATAAATGAATAAACCTGTGCAATGTGCGCTTCGAAAATTGAAAAACTTTATAAAAAGTACATAATTAGCTCACTTTGGTCTTTGAACTAGTATTAGTAACAAAATATGTCTGACATCTTTCACAACTTCCATATCAAGTCAACCCAACTGAGACGCCCTGCTCTAGAGAACAAAGAGAGAAAGCACTTCCTAAATGCTCTGTCACCAGAGAACAAGTGTTCTTTGGGTTGATGAGGTCCCCCTCTGCTATTTCATATGCTGGTGTGTCACTCTGATGATATAGAACTCCATAGCCCTAGGGTTTTTTTTTTAAAAGACATTCAATAGGAATAATAACTGTACCTTTCTTACAGTTTTCTTACGAAGATTAAAGCCAAGAGCTTCGAATGGGCACTGGCACCTGGCAAATAAGAAATGTTCGCTATATTATATAACACAGAAGTACTGGTATAATATGAAAACAGGGCTCGAATAAGAGCTTAGTGTTTTCCATCATTATTATTGCTGCTGCTGCTGCTGCTGCTGCTGCTGTTATTATCCCTTTTGGAAGCTAACAGGGGCATATTGTGTAGCCGGCCCATTGGTCTTTGTTAGCCAACCCCCTATCCAAATGAATAGTCATTACGGAGAAAGAACGACCATTTTCCTTTTTTATCATTAAATATGTAATATGTTGGCTGTGATGTTGTGATTTATAGGAAATAGGAAATTGCTCATGTTTTTGGTTTTCGTCCAAGTTCCTGGCTCGCAGGTCCTAAAACACTTGGAATGTCCTGTGATAAGGGTGATAAAGGTGTCTTTTGTTATGTTAATGAGGTGATTTCTGGACCCCACCCAAAGGCAGGGCTGGTTGCTAGGAGGACCTACTACGTGCTTAGAGGCTTGGAACTTTTAGTCCCATGCCCCACCCCCACCTCTGGGGCGGGGCAAGGGGCAGGAAGTTGAATCAGCCAATGGCTAATGACTTCCTCATGAATATGCAAGACCGCTCCCTACAAACCCGAAAGGAAGCGGTTCCCAGAGCTTCCTGGTTGTCGAATGCGTGGTGTTCCGAGGACGGTGGTGCCCCTGGGGGAGCGTGGAAGCGCGGCCCCTTTCCCCAGTCCTCACCCTATGAGCTCTTCATCTGGCTGTGGATTGGTATCCCTTATCATATCCTTGACTGGCAGGTAAGTAAGTGTTTCCCTGAGTTCTGTGAGCCTCTCTAGCAAATTGAAAGAACGTGAGGAGGAGGTTGTTGGCATCTCCGACCTGTACCCTGCTGGTCAGAAGCATAGGTGAGAGCCTGGGGCTTAAGCGCGCCTGGTGCCCGAAGCGGGGGTGGGGGCAGGCTTGTAGGACAGAGCCCTCAACCTGTGGATAGCTCTGGGTGTCCCAACTGAGGTGCGGCGGGAGTCCCCCCACGTTGGAATTGGCTCTGGCAACCCCAGAAGAACGGCTCTGTAGAAAATCTGAAAAATGTAGAATATAAAATATATTTAAAATATAAAAATCAGCAAATTAAAAATAGCCAGTATGTATGTGTGCAAAGATTTTATATCTTTATATCTATATAGATATGTTACATATAAGTTATATGTATGTGTTTCTTGGGAATGTGAAGCCCATTTTTTATGAGTGTGGGGTAATTTCAAGAACTGTTTTGTACCATGCGGAAACAGGCCGTGTAGTAGATTGTCAAAGCTGGAAAAACTCTTAGTTTATTGTCTGTTATTTCATACCCTGAAAACGTGCCCTCTTCTGTCCCTTTCTTCTGTTCATTTATTCCTGAAGTTCACGGTACAAACATTGGATAGTTTACTCTTCTTCTGTATAGTTTTGGTTAAGAACTGTATTCTCCTCCAGACATTTATTTTTACAGACAAGGAAATGGAGAAATTGAAATTTTAATTGCCTTGCCTTTGGTCACAAACTTCGTTAAGTGAGCCTCTAGGTCCCAGACGAGTGCATTGCCTCACTGATTGGACTGAGATGCATTTGATTCAATGGCCAGTGCCATTTAGCAGGACATTTGCATTTGGATTTGAGATATTTAATTTCATTCTGAATGTTTACATGTCTTCATATGTTTAAAGTGAATTTCAGGAGGGGCGCCTGGGTGGCTCAGTCAGTTAAGCATTGCCTAAGCATCGGTTAAGCGACTCGTGGCTTCGGCTCAGGTTGTGATCTCAGGGTTGTGCTCTCAGCGTCGTGAGATCGAGCCCCACATTGGGCTCTGCACTCAGCGCAGAGTCTGCTCAAGTTTCTCTTTTCTTCTTCCCCTCCCTCCTGCATTCTCTTCTCTCTCTCTAAAATAAAAAAATAAAAAAAATAAAATAAAATAAAAAAATAAAAATAAAGTGAACTTCAGGAACTCTCCGGAGGCTGGGACATAACAGAAGTGTCTGCCTCTTCCCAAATACCCACCCATGGAATAAGAAAAGGAATTAAAAGCAAGGCCGGGGACCTGTTTCATCTCTGGAAAGCAGGCAGGAGTGCTAGTCACACACTAGAAATTTCAAGGAATTTCTTCTAAATATTATGAACATGTCAGGAGACTGAAGAAAGGTGAAAATCCCAGTCTCTCTCTTCTGAAAAGGCGTAACAGAATTATGGCTACTCGTAGAGGCCATGGTGGAAAAAGCCAACCATTACCACCTCATTTGGAAGGCAAGGATGAGCCTTAGGGCAGATGTGAAACAAGCCTCCTCCAGCCCCCTTTGCCAATAAAGAGCCACAGTATCCACACGCAGCTCCCCTGGAAGGCTCCAGGGTGCACAGAGCTACCAGAAGCAGATAGCCAGCTCTACAGATGGCCGCATTTCTGTCAACAGCCTCCGGAACAAGGCCAGACAGAACCATCAAAGAACTGGAATGGAGGCTAAACTAAAAGACATCTAAATACAAAAGGCTGTCCCACAGCTCAGTGGCTTTTCTGAACAGAAGGAAGTGATCAGAGAGAGATGAAAATCTTTCTGGAACTTCCCAAAGCACCAACCTCCTCTCCACACTCTGCTCCATCACCAACTGTTACACTGAATGTGTATATCAGCCCATTCTCTTGAATAGCAAACTGATAGTGAATCCATAAAAGGAAAAGCCACGCACATTTGTGTGGGGGAGAAAAACTTAATTTGACCATAACCCCCCTTTTTTCATGTTATAATAATTGATATTCTACAGTCACAAAATATGTTTTGGGAAGTAGTTTTGAGGGAAATGTTTTAAGCTAAATATTATTTGCTCAGGTAAGGTAGTATAGATATATTTTCTGAGCCTTTGCATAACTGAAAGAATGATTAAAATATCCTTTCTGATATGTTTGTCTGCCTATCAATCTGCAATGACATTCATCAGCCAAAAGTCATCTATATGAAAGTGAATAACCCAAAAAAGGCAAGTGTGACTTCTGAAACCGGTTAAATAGAGTTAAGTAACTTGAATCTCATGTAGCTAATTGTTTAATGAGACATTTCCTGCACTCCAAAGGCTTAGATAAATAGGTGTCCTGAAACCTTTGCATCCTAAAGTGAGGAGCTAGGTCATCTAGTAGGACTTGCAAAGCCTGTGTCCCCAAACCTAGGTCTACCACCATGTGTCCATCATTCATCTCCAAGGCATATAAGCAGAGGCCAAGAATTCTTTGAGAAGTTGAAGAGTGTGACAAATTTAGAGTTTTGGTGTGACTTATGTAGTCCCTCATGAGGACTCACGAGGGTGGAGAGGAAACTATTTCTTCCCACCTGAAGCCAAGTCAGGACCACTTCAAGAGAACTGTTTGGAGAACTTGGCATACGACGTTGATATGACACTGAACCGGACTCTGCATTACCCGAACGCCACTGGAGGACTTTTCTGTTGCCTGAGGATGACCAGAAGAGATAAAGAACATACCCGATATTTTCTCTAAGGAGATGGAGGAATACACTGATAGAACAAGTTTAACAGGAGGTGGTGAGAGACAGTCAAAGAGCTTCCTTCAGTCCCTGCTGAGCCCAGGTCATTCAATAAACAGGTTCAGTAAATTTATAAAAGATAATTTAAATGTCATAAGTGATTCTCAGAAAAGATGCACAAGAAAGACATCTAACTGAGTAGTAATCAACTTGCTCTCAAACACCAGACTGTGAAAACACATCAAGGAGTAAAAGGGAGGGAGAGGTAAGAAGTGCAGGTGTACTTTTAGGAGTGTAATTTATATGGTGTTCGAGTTCTTAGCACGTTTCCCATTCCCTGTTTTTCTGGTAACAGAACCACTTGTTCCTTTTAGGAGCCCATTTTATGTGCTTCTATTGGGAATGAGCTTTCCTTGGACCACTACATGAGTGAGCATATGGCTCAGGCCTGGACCTGGCATACCATTTTTTGGCCCATTATAATTGGTTCGAGGTTGTGCACATGTCCTGGGCTAAGGCGATCAAAATCTTCCATGGGACTTTTCCTGAAGTGGTATGGCAATAGGTGCTCTTATTCTCTGGGATCAGTAGCCATGACGATGTGTGTCTAGAAGTTCTGGGGGCCATCTTTGTCACCAAAGAATCAGGCTGAAGTGAAACCAACCAAAAAAAAAGTAGAACTGAAAGCAATAGAGGGGCACCTGGGTGGCTTAGTCGGTTAAGCGTCTACCTTCGGCTCAGGTCATGATCCCAGGGTCCAGGATGGAGCCCCATGTTGGGCTCGCCATTGAGCGGGAGCCTGCTTGTCCATCTTCCTCTGCACTGCCCCCTACTCGTGCTCTCTCAAATAAATAAAATCTTAAAAAAAAAGAACAGAAAATTGATGACATCATTTGTATCTCTGACAACAGTATTGCCTAAAACTATTACCATTGCGCTTTCCAGTTATGTAAACCAGTAAATGCACATCCCCGGTATTCAACTGTTTTAAAAATGCTTCCGAGTTTCTTTACAAAGTTATCATGACCATGACATTAAAATCCAATAAGTATAATAGGAAACCAAAATCACTGACCAATTTTATGAAAACAGATGCAAATACTTTGAATGCTACCTTAGAACTGAAATCTAGCAAGATATTAAATGAATACTGTATCAATATGAAATATGCTTTACTTCAGAAATGCAAAGAATTAAATATTAGGAAATTTATTAATATATTTCTTGCATTAATAATTGAGAAGAAAAACCGTAAGATTACCTCCATGGATGCCAAAACACATTATCTTTTTTTTTTAAGTCTGTCACAGTGTTACTCATCTACAATAAAATATAACTTTAAGTGTGCAATTTTTTGAGTTTTGACAAATTGATATACTCCTACAACCATCACCCCAATCAAGATATAGAACTTTTCTATTATCCCAAAAACTGTCTTTGTGCCATCAAAGTCCCATCTCTGTCAATCCTCCCTCAACCCATATATTTGGCATTAGCTCCAGGTAACTTCTGATCTGTTTTCTGTCACCAGAGATTATGCTGTCTTTTCTTTAGTTTTATATAAGTGGCATACTACACTATGTACTCTTTGTGCCTGGCTTCTTTTGCTCAGCCTAATTTTTTTGAGGTTCATCTATGATGTATCCTTTTTGTGGCTAATAGTATTCCATTGATGAGTTGATGAATATTTGGATTGCTTATAGAGTTTCTGGCTATTACCAACAAAGCTGCTATGAACATTCATGTACAAGTCTATGTGCAGACATATGGTTTTATTTCCCTTGGATAAAAATGTAGGTGTGGGGGGGCGCCTGGGTGGCACAGCGGTTAAGCGTCTGCCTTCGGCTCAGGGCGTGATCCCGGCGTTGGGATCGAGCCCCACATCAGGCTCTTCCGCTGTGAGCCTGCTTCTTCCTCTCCCACTCCCCCTGCTTGTGTTCCCTCTCTCGCTGGCTGTCTCTCTCTCTGTCGAATGAATAAATAAAATAAAATAATCTTTAAAAAAAAAATGTAGGTGTGGGATTGCTGAGACATGATAAGTGTATGTTTAACATAATAAGAAATTTCTAAATTGTTTTCCAAAGTGGTTATGCTATTTTATATTCACACCAAAAATGTGAGACTGTTCCAGTTGTCATTTACCATGTTTCTGTAGATTTTAGCCTTTCTAATGGTAGGATCGCCTTGTGGTTTTAATTGGCATTTTCTTGATGACTAATGATGTTGAGCATCTTTTCATGTGCTTACTGACCATTCTTATACCTTCTTTGTGAAGTGTTGGATCACATCTTTTGCTCATTTTTATTTGGTTGTGTACCTTACTGTAGAGCTGTCTTATTTAGTTGTAAGTTATAGAGTTCTTTGTATATTATGTATGTAACATTTTTATCAGGACGCTTTACAACTGTTTCTCCAAATCTGAGGCTTGCGTGTTTATTTCACTAACTATGTATTTTGAAGAGCAATACTCTTTAACTTTGAAGTCCAATTTTCCAAATTTTCTTTTCATGCGCTTCGGGTCCCCTTTAAGTAATCTCTTGCCTTGGGGCCCCTGGGTGGTTTCATCGGTTAAGCGGTTAAGCCGCTGCCTTCCTCTCAGGTCATGATCTCAGGGTCCTGGATCAGCCCCGCAGCTGGCTCCCCACTCAGTGGGGAGTCTGCTTCTCCCTCTCCCTCTGCCCTTCTCTCCACTCATGCGCTCTCTCTGTCTCTCTCTCTCTCAAATAAATAAATAAAATCTTTTTTTAAAAAAGAAATCTTTGCTTAACCTCAGGTCGGGATGATTTTCTCCTTATTTTGTAAGTTTTATAGGTTTAAATCTTAGATTTAAGTCTGTGGTGCAGTTCAAGTTAATTTTTATGTATGGTACCAGAAAAGGATTGGGTTGTTTTGTAGCCAACTGTTTCAGTACAATTTGTTTAAAAGACTATCCTTTCTCTGACTTGTCTTTGCACCTTTGTCAAAAATCAACTGATCATATATGTATAGGTCTATTTCTGGACTCTGTTTCATTCCATTGGTCTACATGTCTGTATCCTAAGCCAGTACCACAATGTTTTGATTACTGTCGCTTTATCGTAAGTCTTGAAATCAGATGAAGCAAGCTCTCTAACTTCATTCTTTTTGAAATTTGTTTTAGTTATTCTAGATCCTTTGAATTTCCATATGCATTTTAAAATAATCTTGTCAATATTTACCCTAAAAAGCCCCAAACTGGTTTTTAAAACTTTTTCAGCATTCATTTCTAATAAAAATTTGTACTAAATTAGGTCATTTTTTTTTTTACAAAAAATCCCTATCTCTCTATTATCTCATATATGTGCCAACAGCCAGCATTATACTCAATGCATAAATGTAAAAGGTGTTTCGAAGCCAATAATGACGACTATTAACATCACTGATAATTAATATTACTTTGGTAAAATGGCACAGTGTTTAAGAACACAGATTTTGACTTCTGATTTTCTGGGTTCAAATACAAAGCCAAGGCTTACAAGCTGTGAAATTTTAAGGAGGCAATATAATTTATCTGGCTCTCAGATTTGCATCTGAAAATGAGAATGATGATTTTTGCTTATTCCTAAGATTAATATGAGAACTAAATTGGATAATGCATGTAAAGTGCTTAACCCATGTCTAATTTATACTAAGTACTTAATGGATTTTAACTGTTAATATTATTACTATTGGAATTTCTAAATAATAATAAATACATGAGATAGAAATTTTAGAACATAAAAGCCAGTCCCTCCTTGAAATTCTCTTTTTTTGGCTCCTGTGACACCGCTTGGTTGTCTGTCTACCTCATGGGCCCCTCCTTTTTGTGTCCATTCCTGGGTCTTCCTCGTTTTCCTGATGTAGCGTTGGAGTGCCCAGGGCTCAGACTTTGAGATCTTGTCTTCATATGCAAAATTATGTGGTCGTCTCTTCCAACCCAGTGGCTTTAAATTACAATCTCTACAAATAGATGAATCCCAAACTTCCATCTCTAGCCTGGACATGCCCCTGAAGTTATTCTTTGTATTTTGAACTGGCTACATGCATCTCCACTTGGATGTTTACTTGGAAACTGAAACTTACTGTGTACAAGGCAGAACTCTCGATTCCTTTTCCACCCCAAACCCCATCTTTCCCCAGACCTCCCCATCTGCTTAATAGATAAGCCATTAACTCAGTTGTTCAGGCCAAAAACAGAGATATAATTCACCTTACTGTTGATCCCTTTTCTCTCATAACTTAAATCCTGCCCGTGAGTAATTATTCTCACTTCTGTCTTCAGACTATACCCCCAGCCTGAACACTTCTGCCGCCACCACCCTCGTCACCGCCAACATCATCATCTCTTGTCTGGACTATAGCTTTTTCTCTTGTAGTTTCCAGGCTTCCATCCTACCCTATCAGCCTGTTCTTCACCTAGTAGCCAGAGGAATCACTATACAATTGAAGTCAGATCATGTCACCTTTTTCATTAAGATTATTTCCTGGTTTCCCACCTTGCCCAGAGTAAAACTGAAAATTTTACAAGGTCATACACATTCTACCGCCCTCACTGCTTCTCTGACCTCACCTCCTAATTCTCCCTCTTGCTCACTCCACACCAGGTACACTGGTCTTCTTCCTTTTCCTTGAAAATATCACTCATTTCGGATGGAGGGCAGCACTTTGCATGTGCTGTTCTCTGTATCTGGAACATTGGTTACCCACATGAAGATCTTGTCATGGCTTACCCCCTAACTTCTTTCAAGTCTCTTCTTCAATGTTACTTTGTCAGAGCATCCTTCCTGAACCACCCTACTTAGAATTGTAACCTCTCTCTGCCGTCGTCACTCAATATCCTCTTTCCCTGCTTGATTTTTCTTCATAACGCTTATCACCACCTGATATATTGTAGAAGGTTTTTGTTGGATGATTCTCTCTTTTCTGCTGTGAGGGTAGAGTTATCATCTGTCTTGTTCCGTGGCTGGGGCTCTATCCCCAGTGGGAGGAGCAGTGTCTGGCATAGATTAGGTACTGAATAAATGTGTGTCGAATGAAGGAATAAATGAATCACTATATTCAAGTGACATTATAATCAACATGGAAAGAAAAGAGAGTAAACTAATAAATAGTTGAAAAAATAAAAGTGGATTTATTACAAGAGTGACAGAGCAAAAGTGAGGAAGAACTTGAAATAAGTGACAATGAAAAACTGGAAAGGAGCAAGGCAGAAAATAGAACAGTGATTGTGATAAAATATTAGAAAGGAAAGGAACTGCATTGGGCAGATCATTAGTGAGAGTATATAGTGATTGTAGTTTTGCAAGATAAGAATGTGAGCTTCGTTTTTTTGGCCAGGGAGGGGGTAGCTACAGATTTTGAGGAGGGGGAGTATTTTCAATCCAGGGCCATTGCAGGTGGTTCGATTAAAATTTGAAGCCAGAACTTGCAATCTTCAGAGAAGCACATGGGCAGTTGGACAAATACTCTCTGTATTTCATTTAACAACATGCTCATTTTGATCCTGAGTATTAGAGTTTGAGGATCTGCCTAGGAAATAGATCCAGAAATAATGGGGTTGGCTCTGCCGCTTACTTTTTTCATATGAATAAGTATTTTTATATTTTCTTAGCTTGTTCCAAACAGACAACAGAAATAATGCTATATAGAATAAAGAAGTAGCCTTACCAAAATTAAATATCAAAGCCTTTTTTATATACTAATATTATTTCAAAAATACGAAGTACAAAAATCCTACTCACAGGAGCAAAAAATATATTGATAATTAAGCACAAGTAATATTTAATGTTTATATAGGTAAAATTGTGACATTTGGCAGCATTAGAAATAAAAACATTAAAATTTACATTAAAATAGAAAGGAGGAACCAAGAAAGAGCTTACATGTTAAATAAAGGACTATTTGCTTAATAGAATACTCTCTTATCAATAAGGAAAAATTGATAAAAAAAATAAAATTGGAAAGTTTTAAAAGTCAAGGGGCGAGTAATCAAAATCAAAATGAGCATTTTCAATAAACATGCAAGACTGCACAGTTTATTAGTATTTAAAGAAATGGACGTTAAGATAAAACATTGCTTTGAAATATAAAAAGTATTCAAGGTCAGAAAGCTTTGAGGGAGGGGCACCTGGCTGACTCAGTTGGTAGAGTACGCAACTCTTGATGTTGGGGTTGCGAGTTTGAGCCCCACGTTGGATGTGGAGAATACTCAAAAATTTTAAAAAATCTTAAAAAAAAAAAGAAAGCTTTGAGGGAATAGGAAAGCTCCAACCAACACTGTTGATCAAGGTATAAATTAATAAAATTATCTCTTGAGGGAGATTTAGTAATACGTATAAAAATAACTTGACGTTTTGTATATTCCATGACCAGAAAATTAATTAATTTTTAAAATAAGCTTTACACTCAACATGGGGCTCAAACTCATGACCCTGAGATCAGGAGTTGCATGCTCTACCGACAGAGCCAGCCAGGTGCCCCTCCGTGACCCAAACATTTAACTGTAGTATTTTAATCTTAGGAAATAGCCATAAAAATGAAAAACAAATTTTCTACAAAGATGTTCATCACAGCTTAAAAAAAATCAGAGACAACTTAAAATGTCCATCCATAAGGAAATGGTTAAACAAATTATGGTTCACTCACCATAGAGATGTGTTCAGGTAATAAAACAATCTTATTCTGTAAAAGAAATTGATACGATATATAACAAAATGTTCATAGGAATATCTGTGGGTAATTATTATTTTCTTTCTATATGTTTTTAGATTTTCCATATTTTAATTAGTATTTACTACATTAATATTCATACAAAATGATGAATATTATTTTATGAAAATGATTTGGTTGAGCCAGATATTTTATTTTGGAGAATAAATTCAATAGTTCAAGTTATTTATTCATTCCACAAATAATTATTGCGCTTATACTATGTACCAAAGAGTGCTATATGAAGTTAAAACTGTAAACAAAATTTAGGAAGTCCTCATCCTTACTGAGTGACTCTAGTCTAGAGGGAAAGACAATGATTAACTGTATAGCACATTGCCAGGGGCTATGAGGACAACATAGCAGGGTAGGGTGACGGGGGTATTATAGAAGGAGTAGATGGGAAAGGTCACTCTGAGGAGTTACCATGTTAGCAAAGATCTGACTGAAGCGAGGTAGCCAACCTTTCAAAGATTCACAGAAGGAACATTCTAGTCAAAACAACAGCAATTAGGTGACATCAGTGGGGATAGTGGAGTAAGGAACTTTGAAACCCCTTTCCTCCATAGAAGCAATGAAAACACTAGCAAAAATTGTCAGAATCAATGTTTTCAGAACTCTGGAAATTAACCAAAGGCTTGGAACAATCTGGGAACATTTATTCAAGAAAAATAGCTGAATCTTGGTAAGGATAGAGAGCTTTGTGACATTTTAATCTGCCTTATTCCTCAGCCCCTCTTCCCTGCTCCACAGTAGCCTGCAACCATAGTGACCAGCAGTAGTCTGGCAGCCACCGGAGAGGACGGTCCCATTCCCTTCAGTGCTTAATCTGGGGTTCCCCGTGTAGTGTAAGCCCTGACAGTTGCAGGTTTGTTTTTTTTTTTATGTTTTGTTAACGCAAGTGCCTGACAAGCTTTGATTGCCGGGGCATCCACTTCAAAGATGGCTATCAGGCTATCTGGAATTAACACATTGTCCTCCATGTGAGTAGACAAAGAACCAGGCCACCTCCCTGCACTGAGGCTTCTTTGTTTTAGGGATTTTTTTTTTAAAGATTTTATTTATTTATTTGACAGAGATAGAGACAGCCAGCAAGAGAGGGAACACAAGCAGGGGGAGTGGGAGAGGAAGAAGCAGGCTTATAGCGGAGGAGCCTGATGTGGGGCTCGATCCCATAACGCCGGGATCACGCCCTGAGCCGAAGGCAGACGCTTAACCGCTGTGCCACCCAGGCGCCCCTGTTTTAGGGATCTTGACTGATTTCAGTAACATAGCTTTTGGGCCACTTTTCCCCACTCTTTAAATTCCTGCTCTTATGTTTTATTTATTTATTTTTAAAGATTCTAATTTATTTATTTGACAGAGAGAGGCAGCGAGAGAGGGAGCACAAGCTGGGGGAGTGGGAGAGGGAGAAGCAGGCTTCCGGCTGAGCAGGGAGCCGGGCTCCATCCCAGAACGCTGGGATCATGACCTGAGCCAAAGGCAGATGCTTAACGACTGAGCCACCCAGGTGCCCCATGCTCTTATGTTTTAAATTCACCAATAGAAATGAGCCCATGTGGGGCGCCTGGGTGGCATAGCGGTTAAGCGCCTGCCTTCGGCTCAGGGCGTGATCCCGGCGTTCCGGGATCGAGCCCCACATCAGGCTCCTCTGCTATGAGCCTGCTTCTTCCTCTCCCACTCCCCCTGCTTGTGTTCCCTCTCTCTCTGGCTGTCTCTATCTCTGTCAAATAAATAAATAAAATCTTTAAAAAAAAAAAAAAAGAAATGAGCCCATGAAATCCTATGTATCCTCCACCTTTGACCCCAATAAAAGAATCCCAGCCTGTTCGCTCTATCACTGTCTTTCTCTCTTCCCCCCACACCACCTGGCTGTGTGGCTCCAGGTGTGCTGTGTGATTCGCTACTCTTATAAGTAATAAACCTCTATTTTTCAAAGTTTCCTGAGAGTTGTTGCTGAAGGGACTCTTTCAATAATAAGAACCACAAGGGTCTGTCCTAACATTGGTTGGGAAATAGATGTCTATGGAAGGGCCCCCAGAGACTTCTAGCCCATAGCATCACTAATGATAGGCTGAGACCAACATAAAACACCCTAGAAGACTCCATTCCTGAGGCTTGTCTTTATTTAACCTAACTCAAAACTCATCCAGTGCTATCTTTTCCTGAAGGTATTTATTGAAAGCAATTACAGCAATTGTTTAAAATTATAGCTGTTTGAGGCATTTGGTAATAGGGCAAACAATAGGCCAACCAAAAAGCTTAAAAGGAAAGCTTGAGGGGTACCTGGTTGGCTCAGTCGGTTAAGTGTCTGCCTTCGGCTCACGTTGTGATCTTGGGGTCCTGGGATCTGCCCTGAATTGGGCTACCTGCTCAGTGGAGAGTCTGCTTCTCCCTCTCCCTCTCCCCCCACTTCATGGTCTGTCTCTCTCTCAAACAAACAAACAAACAAACAAACAAATAAGTAAATAAGGAAAGCTTGGGAATAAAATGTCCATAGGGGGCTTTGAAGAACTGACATATTCTTGAAAATCTAGAAGGCTATGCCCATGTGTAGAGAAGTGTGCATTCCTATGGTTGTGTGAATGCTCAGGACAGACGGAGAGCATCCTAAGCTGTCACCTTGTGTTGAACTCAAGGCTCTTCGCAAGCAGGAAGTAAAGACTAAAGGAGTGCTGACAACAGTCTTTAGTGTATGAGCAGGAAGGCGGAGCCCCTGGGCTAACACTGGGAGACGTAGTTCCAGCATTTAGGAAATCTCTGTGTAGTCATGAGTTGACCAGTACTATAACTAAGCAGAGACTTCAGTGGCTACACATAACAAAGAATTTACTTATACTAGACACAGAACGTTAGAGAATTAGTTCGGGAAAGTGACTAAACAAGCAAACAACAGACAGCAAAAATAACAAACCCCAGGGAGAAGGAGGAATCCGATTTCTGGCATTGACACATTATTTTATATAAAATGCCCAGATTTCAACAAAAAGTTGCAAGACGCAAAGAAACCAGAAAATATGGCCCGCAGACAGGCAGAAAGTCATCCATGGAGACTGTCCCTGAAGAAACACAGATTTGCACGTCAGTAGACTTCAAATCAACTATCTTAAATATACTCGAGATCTAAAAGGAAGTGCGGACAAACAACCAAAGGAAACCAGAAGGCCCATGTATCACCAAGTAGAGAATATCAGGAAAGAGAAATTAGGTATTTACAGCTATAGATTTCATTCTAAACACTGCTTTAGTTTCGTAAGGTTTGGTATGTTGCACCAAAATGCCAGTGGTGCGATTGGTGAGTAGGGGTGGAGTTTGGGATGCATTTGAAGGTGGAGTCCAGTAAATTTGCTGAAACATTGAATCTGGGTATGAAGCAAACGATAAAGCATGAAGACACTGAGGATCTTTACCTAAGCAATATGGTTTACGGTGGTGCAGTTCAATGCGATGGGGAACGCTGGGGAAGTCAATTTTGTGGGTAGAAATCAAGGATTTTGTTTGGGGCATTTTTAGATTTAGGTGCTTATTAGATGTGAGTCTGATACAACCTTGATAAGAAAGCCTCAAAGTAAAATCCCCCATAGGCTCTAATATTTTGAAATCAGATAAAAAGAGGAGGAAAAGCCAACAAAGGAGATTGAAAAGGAAAAAGCCAGTGGGGTATCAGGAGAACCAAGGGACTGTGGAGTCCTAGAGGCCAAGTGAAGAAAATGTTTCAAGGAGGAGGATATGATTAACTGTCAAATGTTGATAAATCCTTAATATAAGGACTGAGAACGGATCGTTAGATTTGGCAAGGTGGAAGTTGTTCCAACAGAGCGGAGGAGGCAACAACCTTCTAGGGGTGGGAAGTGAGAAAATGAAGATAGTAAGTCTACACTACACCTTTGAGGGGAGTGTGGTAGTCAGTCTCTGAAGTACTCTCCCCTGATTCCCTGACTCCCGGTATTCACACCCCGGTGTAAGCCTCTCCCCTTGAGTTCCGGCTGGATATAGTGACTCACTCCTAAGAATAGAATGCGGCAGAAGTGATAGGGTGTCACTTCTGGAAGATTAATTTACATAAAGACTGTAGCTTCTTTCTTGGCTCTTCTCTTTCTCTTTCTCTGTCTCTCCGAGCACTGGCGCTGAGAGAAGCAAGCTGCCATTCCAACTCTGGAGAGGACCAAGTGTGGCGAGGAACTAAGGACTGCAGTCCAATAGCCCACGAGAAACCAAGGCCTATCAACTACTTGGTGAGTGAACTTGGAAATGAATGCTTCAGCTCCGTTGGTGAGGGGACTGCAGCCCTGGCTGGCAGCTCGATCCCAGCCTCATGAGAGAGCCAGAGCCAGAGCTCCCCACTAAGTTGTTCCCAACTTCCTGATCCAGGTGAACTGTGAGATGATCAGTGGTATTTCCAGCTGCTGAGTTTTGGAGAATTTGTTACACAGCCGTAGATAACTAACACAGGGGTGGAGGAGTGTGGAGGGTGATTGTATAGTCTAAGCAGGGTTTCTTTTTTAGTGGGGAGATTTTATAGCGTGTTTGTTTTTTCTGCCTGTCATAGATCTGTCTCGTCTGCACATAGTGACACAGTAGCGAGAGGTGCTAATTGTAATCCTTGCACAGGGCTCCAGTACCGGGGTGGAAAGGTTGCTGTTAGATAGGAAAAAAGGACTAGGCAGTGTGTGTACAATGTAATTGGGTTAGTAGATTTGATGGTAGAAGGATGTGTAAATTCTCTTCTGACTGCTTCTGTATTCTCAGTAAAAGAAGGGAGGTCACCACCTAAGAATGAGTAGAGAAAATGAAGCTAAACTAGTGATAAGTAATTTTTTATAACTGTTAACCTATGGTATAAAGACAGTTCATAGGATTCGAGAACAACAAAACTGTGGCCAGTACAAAGTAACTATGATTTCTCTCAGCTGTCCTCAAAATGCTCCTTTAAGCTTTTCAATCTCCCATCCCTTGCCCTAAATTATGTAAAGATCTAATAAATAGAAGCTTTCTCACAGCCAGATACAATGGCTGTAGAAATTCCTGGGAAGTCTTCCTTGGAGCACTGCTCTGTGAGGACCATATGCACAGACAGATAGTACTGAGAAGAATATGCATTTGAGGGTATCAAAGGTGGACTTGGGCACTTAGACCTCACATGATGGAGGCAAACACTGGGACTGGGATTGGAATTCCATGAGCTACGAAATCTGGGTACACTCAAGTCTGGTCAGGGTAATTTGGATTAGGTAAACTGGTCTCAGTCAGAACCGGAGAGTAGAAGTTGGCTGGGAGCTCAGCTAAGGATTATCAAGGGTTACAAAATAATGAAAGAATTAGAAATCCACAAATACAAAAGCAAAATCATCTAAGAAGCTACACATATAATGAGGCTTGGAATTGACATTCTAATAGCCCCATCATTGATAAACGAATAAATAAAACATGCCATAATTCCAATCCACTGAGAAGCTCTCAGAGCATGATTCATTGGAATGAACAGTAATTCAGTGAACTCGTACTGCAAATAGAAAGCTTCAAAGTGTAATCAGTTTTGATGCCTAAGCTCTAACTACCATCCCTGAAAAGTTTGCAGTGAGAGCCACTTTCACTTTGCCAGTGTTGGTTGGAAACATTTCAGGTAGGAGTCCACATATTTGGAAGGCAATTGGAAATAGATGGAGGCCCCAGAATAATCACATTGACAGCAGTTGAACTGACTTGACTACTATGAACCAAAAATGTATTCCCTCTTCTAAGCTAAATTATAGATGAGCCCAGTGGCTGATGAATCTTCTAACCTTTATCTCACATGTATCTTTACCTTGTCTATGCAGTGCACCTGGAAGTCCTTGTACTTATGTATAGTGTGAGGTATCTGAAATTCCTATCTAGATTGTGGGCATGATCCCCATAGTTTGGTCCCCCAAACTGGAAGTAAGAGGAGTACCTTTATAGAAAGGAATGGTGTGCTTTTAGAGCCCCATACCAAAGAGATCTCTTCCTCCACTGAAGTCCCACCGTACTTGATATCATCTCTCTTTGCCATTTATTATGTTCTGCCCGTTTTGTAGTTATCTGTGGATATGAGTAATGAACTTAGAGCACCTTGAAGGTATATATTATCTTATATTCATCATCAGATATGGTGGTCATTAAAGCTATTCATCAAAATATTTCTGATTCTCCTTCCAGAAGTGGTAGGAGGTGGCTGGCACTTCCCTGTCCAGCCTCTAATTTACATTGAAAGTAGAAGAGAATTCCCAAACCACTAGAACTAACTGAAGAGTTTAAAAAGGTTGCTTAACACAAGTCAACATAAAAATCCATAGCATTTCTTTAGATCAATAATAAGCAATTAGAAAATACCATAAAAAATAAGATAACAATTTATAATAGTAGGCATCACTGTGAAGTATCTGAAATGGAATTAATCACGAAAGCACAAAAATCTAGTGAAGAAAATTTGAACGTTTACAAAGGACTTTGAAGAATACCTGAATAAATAGAAAAACATAACATCATTTTGTATGCATTTCTACCCAAAATGATCTGCAGCTTTGATGCAATTATAACAAAAATCCAACTGTATTTTGGGAATAATTGGGCGTACAGACTCTAAATGTATAGGAAAAAGCGAATGTCCACAAATAGCCAAGATAATTCTAAAAAAGAAGACCAAAGAAGAGTCTTGCCCTACCAAATTTTAAAATATATTACAAAGTTATATCAAATCAAGGACAGATTATTTAATAAGTGGTATTGGAAAAACTGACTTACCGTATTGAGAAAATGAAATGAAATCTGTACCTGTCACCATGTACAAAATGTCCCCAGTGAAAGGCAAAGTTAGAAGAAAATATAGACGATCCATTTATTGTTGGGTTTCAAGAGGATTCATTAAGAAAGATGCAGCAAGCACAAAATATAATGGAAAGAGTTCCACTTAACCACATCAAAAGTCAAGGCTCAATTCATTAGAAGATACCACAGACAAAGAAAGATGAGGGGCATATTACGGGAAAATCATTTGCAAGGTCAAAAACACAAACAGATTAGTATCTGGAACAGTGAATCTCAATCCTATCAGATCTAATGTTCTCTTTTAAAAAATTGTTTTGTAACCACCTTATATTACCCTGAAATCAAACTTGTAGATAATATTATCTACCAACACACATAATTAAAAATAATTATTACAATGTCCTAATTGTAGGACGTTGTAGGACAGAAGAAATAAAAGGATAATAGTTGTGTGTTTCAAATGTAAGTGATAGGGCCAAATACATTAGAAGACATAGGAAGTAGAGAGATAGTTGCATATAGACATAGAATCACTAGGAATGGGACAGCTACAGATGTAAACTAATGGAGGTATGTTTTATTGGAGTCACAAATTCTTGAGCCTTGTTGCCATTGGTTACCTGCCTTCCAAAATGATAAGCAAACCTAGGTAATCATATGAACAAAAGGGAGTTGCATTACTGAACAAAATTCAGGACTACTTTGTGCTTAAAATTATCTAAACTCAGAAACTAGTATGTTTCATACACAAACAGCTTTGTCATCTCCTTGAGTATCTGACAAAACGTTTGAAGGTTAGGAGGGATAAAAGAATGTTTTGTGTGTATGTAGGATGTCTAACATTCCTGGCTGTCACTCACTAAAGCCCAATAATGCCCTCCGACCATTGGGACAACTAAACATGCCCCCACAAATTTCCAAAATGTCTGCTTGGGAGGGATGCTATCTCCATTGAGAATAGTCTAGATATATAAGGAACTCGTGCAGGTCAGCAAGACAAATAGACTGTGCAGAATAGAAAAGTGGGTAAAGATTACGGAAAGGTAGTTCACAGAAAAGCAGCATGAGTGAGTAATAAATGTATGAAGGGATGATCAATTTCATTAGTAATTAGAAATAGGCAAGATGAAACAGTAACATTATATTACTTTATGCTCACAACCCAAACTTTTAAAAATGGATGCTATACAGTGCTAGAAAGGATATGCATACTCAGGAATCTTCAGCTATGCTTGATAGAAGTATAACTGATGCAGCTATTATGAAAAGACATTCGGAAGTTCCTAGTGAAAACAGAAATGTGAATTTCCCAGGATCCAGCAATTCCACTCCTGAGTATTCAGCCCAGAGAAATTACTGTACAGACACAGAAACACATGTAGGGGTATGTTCATCGCAGCAGTGTTAGTAACAGAGAAGTATTAGATGCCATTTAAATGTTTGCAAGTAGAGAAATTCATAAAGTAAGGTATGTGCAAAGGATGGAATATTATATGGTAATAAAAACTGAAATTGATTGGTGTAGATTTCAACATAATGTTGAGTGAAAAGAAAAGGAACTGAAAAGAGTAAGATGTATAGCCCGATATTATTTGTATAAATGTAACACCAAAATTATACATTATTGGGGATACTTATTGTATGGGCATAAACGGTTTGGAAGGTAGATTGAAAAGAACCACATGTACTCAAGATGAAATCAAATGAACTGCATGTTGGTTTGAAGTCCCTGTTACACTTTGAGGTTGAGAGCTAGGGGAGGCAATGGAGGTGGCAGTTCTTGTAGAATTGGGGACAATAAACACATTCTGAAAAGCAGAGATTGTATGGAAAAATGATGCATCATTAGACAGCCGTTGCATTCCCAGGAAAGTCTATTAGTAACTATTCTCTGAAAGTCCGCAAAGAAAAAGCTGGAGGGGTCCACATCAGAATGACAATAACATATTCATATAATTTTGCAGGAAATCATGATGGTGTCAGAAATCAATGGTCTTTTTCTTTGCTTTCATCTCCATTAGAGGCAGAGCCAAACAGTCAGATCTTATGAAACTGAGATTTATCTGCTGCTTCGGTGCCTAACAAGACACTAAATGCCAGAAGATTTCATTTTTGGTTTCTGCTAGATACTGTCAAAGCTTAGGAAGCACAGGCCTTAGGGAGTTTGAAGGATTGACAGGTCTATGATGGTAGCACGGGGGTTGAGGGAGTCTGTCTCATTACACACTGGCTTATTAGGAAAAGTACCACCACTCTTAGAACTTGATCGTGTATTTACATTAGCTTCTGTCATTGCTCATGGTCAGCCCATTATCCTTGATTAACATAAATTAATCTCAATACAAATTTGCTTGCGTGTAGAGTGACTCATCCCTAATGGTTGTGATTTTGTGCAATTACCAAATAGACTTTTGGAAAAAAAAAAAGATCTGAGCTGAATTTATAGCTGAGGGATAGCAGTAGTCACTGCTCTGATTTCCTCTCGCTTCACAGAAAGAAAATAGTTGCTCCACAAATGAGTACAGGATTTTTTTATCATAGGCCAGGCACAGCGATGTCTTTTGCAGGCTGTGTTCGGTACATTTCATTATCTCACAAAAGCCCTGGAAAGAGTGATTGTAAGGCTCTGCTGTGTGATCCCAGGTTACATATATCATTTTAATGAATCTGTTTTCTATAAAATAAGAAATCAGTGAGACACCTGGCTGGCTCGCTTGGTGGAGCATGCAACTCTTGATCTCGGGTTTGTGTGTTTGAGTCCCATGTTGGGTATAGAGATTACTTAAAAAAATCTCAACAAAAAATTAGGTAGAGATGATCTCCAGACTTGCTTCAAGCTAAAAAAAAAATCGGATCCAGGTTTGTTAATTTGCGTGAGAGTAATTCAGAGACACACAAAACTGAATCACAACCCTGTGTAGAGGTACATCATTGTTTTTGAAAGGTAATTTTCACATTTTTAAATTTGCTCCATTTTTTTAAACACAGAACTGTATAACTTAATGATGCATATGCAGGGTAACAAATATAAGGTGCTGAAATTAAAAGCAAATATGCAATTCAAAAGAAGTTTTATTTTGAGGTGTCAAAGCAAATTATATTAGAAAATTGCAGTGACCTTCTAAGAGAGCCTCACTTCCTAATCTCTGTAAAAGCTGCGTGTAGCTAGGTGTATCAGTCCGTCCATTTTCATACCGCTTTAGCAGAAAAATTTAAAGACTGGTTTTATCAACACTTGATATGTTAGAAATGGAATCTTTGTATGGTTGTGTTTTTCTTGCGCTGAATTTCTGTATAGGCGTAATCAAACTTTCAGGGTGATTTTACCCGAGCACATGAACAAGGTGTCTGAAATTCCTGCAGGCTAAGAGGGCGGAAATGATTCCAGGGCCTTCTATTTGGGCTCTTAATAATACTCCCTTTCCAAAAAAAGACCTCAGAGTCACAATCTGGAAAACCAGAGCCAAAGTAACCTTTGCCTTTCGATGTGACAGAGTTTGTTGCATCTAGTACCCAGTCCCTGCCTGTCGCATTCCTTTCTTCTGCTGCTGGGGGTAGGTTCCATGTCCTGTTTAAAAGATCCAGGAGAAATACAGAAAACAAAACCATTTTCCCCAAAAGGTCAGGAATCTTTGCCCAGTTTCCTAGAGTGACCAGGAAGTGGTAGGAATTACTGGTCTCTTGAAATCATGCTATGAAAGAAAAAATGCCTACGTGAGATACCATCACATACATGAGAGCGAAATTGTAGATCCACAGAAATAATTCTTCCTGCACATTCAGTTTTAAAGGACTTCAGACTCTGGAAAGAATTTCTACTTATTATAAGACTGATGGAGCACTGAAAAAAATTATCAGTACCCCATCAGTGCTCTCCCTCATGCCACAGAGCAGTCTTGTCTGCCTGCAAGAAGATAAGGAGAGCTAAAGATTGGGTCAAATGATGAAATCGCGGGGTCTTCCTAGGGTGGAAAGATTGAATAGATTACCACCCACTCCAAACTGGTGTACCAAACAGTTGTACCCTCGGGGGAAAGTTGAACCAGAAGTAAAGCAGACCAGAGATGGTCTTGGGTGGTCTAGGCAAGACACCCTGTGGGAAGGAGTGAAGACTACATCGGGGCTGAGAGCGCCCCCTAGCGGAAAGTCGACAAGGAAACCATAAACTCAGTGCCGCAACTGCAAACATTTTAATTTGGCCACAAGGATGACAACTTGGAAGAAGACTCTGCTGCAGATGGGAACGCAGCCTGCCCCAAACCTTGATATTCGTCTAGAAATCCCAGGCACAGAATTGTCCCTGACTTTCTGACAGAACCGTGAGCTAATAATTGGTTGTTGATTTAAGTGACTAAGTTTGTAGTGATTGTTATGCAATACTAAAAAAGTAATAATCAACAAACACCTGAGCCACTGGAACTACCTGTCATCAAGTATAAAACAGATATGTTTATGGTGCTTAAAGAAATGAAAGAAACGCTTTAAAAGATCAGCAGGAAACAAGAACCCATGAAATTTATCACAGATTCCTGCAGTCATCCATGGGAAAGTGTGAAGGATCAGATTTACTCTCCTGACTTAACGCAACTAGAAAACTTGATAAAATACATGAATCAGTTGCTCTCAGTCTGGACAGCAGGCAGCCCAGGACTATTATTATCACAAACAGAAGAGAAATAAATGAGATGATCCCTCCAATTCCATCAACCTATTGCCAGGAGGTGCTTCCAAGCTACTGTGCAGAGGGAGGGGGAACTGGACTGAAAAGTCAAAGATCAAAATTTAGGGAGGCCAGTGTTGCTGGTAATCATGGAGCAGAGCCCCAGAGAGGAGAAAACTGCAGGCAGAAAACTCCAGAGATCCGCAGAGGTGTTCCCTTGAGTCTTTGGCTTATTACTTCTGTGCATGAATGAGAGGAAACTGCCGGACACAGGAAATAGAATCACTGTAAAGCACGAGGCTGAACAATTTCCAGAGATCCCACAGGGCTGGGAATATTTGGTGTTCCTACCAGCCAGAGTGGAAAAACGTCATAGCACACAATGCATAGGGTAGAGTTGTCAGAAGGATAGCCCCATGGTAGAGGAGATATGTTAGATCTTGAGTAAAGAGTACTCTAAGAAGGCTCAAGGGCTCCTAAACATTGGTCTTAGCAACGATTTGTTGGACATGACAACAAAAGTGCAGGCAACAAATGCAAGAATAAACAAGTGGGACTACATCAAACTAACAAGCTTCTGTACAACAAAAGAAACAATCAGCAAAGTAAAAAGGCAACCTGTGGAATGTGGGGAAATATTTGCAAACCATTTCTCTGATAAGGGGTTAATATCCAAAATATGTAAGGAATTCATACAACTTGATAGCAAGAAAAAATCAGATTTTAAAATGGGCGAAGGACTTGAATAGATATTTTTCCAAAGAAGATAGAGGGCCAACAGGTATTTGAGAAGATGCTCTCCATCACTAATTATTAGGAAAATGCAAATCAAAACCACAATGAGATATCACCTCACACCTGTTAGAATGGCAGTCATCAAAAAAGACAAAACTGTTGGCAAGGCTGTGGAGAGAAGGGAACCCTTATGCACTGTTGGTGAGAATGTAAATTGGTGCAGACACTATGGAAAACAGTACAGAGGTTCCTTAAAAAATTAAAAATAGAACTACTGTAAGATCCAGCAATTCTGCTTCTGGGTATATATCCAAAGGAAATAGAAACACACCCCCACGTTCATTGCGGCATTACTCACAATAGCCAGGACATGGAAACAACCTAAGTGTCTGTCGCTGGATGAATGGATAAAGAGAATGTGAGATATATTATCTCCATTATCTATCATCTATCTATATACAATATATATATACACACTATATATATCTCTCTCTATAGAGATATATAGATACCTCACAATGAAATATTATTTAGCCAATAAATAGCAGGAGATCCTGCCTTTTACAACAACATGAAGGCATTATGCTAAGTGACGTAAGTTAGACAAAGACAAATATTGGGGTGCCTGGGTGGCTCAGCCGTTAAGTGTCTGCCTTCGGCTCAGGTCATGATCCCAGGGTCCTGGGATCGAGCCCTGCATCGGGCTCCCTGCTGGGCGGGAAGCCTGCTTTTCCTTCTCACACTCCCCTTGCTTGTGTTCCCTCTCTTGCTGTCTCTCTCTGTCAAATAAAATCTTAAGAAAAAAAAAGACAAATACTAGGGGCATCTGGCTCAGTCTATAGAGCATGTGATTCTTGACCTCAGGGAATCTATTTCGATTCCCACGGTGAGTATAGAGATTACTTAAAAATCTTTAAAAGAGAGAGAGTCAAACACTGTGTATTCTCATTTATATGCAGAATCTTAAAGAAGCTGAAGTCATAGAAATAGAGAGTAGAATGTTAGTTCCTAGAAGCTGGGGTGTTTGTTGGAGAAATGAGGAGATATTGGTCAAAGGGTACAAACTCCCAGCTAAAATATGAATAAGTTCTGGGGATCTAATACACAGCATGGTGACTATAATTAACAATACTGCATTATATACTTGAAAGTTGTTAAGAGAGTAGATACTAAATGTTCTCATCACAAAAGAAATGGTAATTATCTCAGGGGATGGAGGTGTTACCTTATTGTGATAATCGTTTTGTAATACATACATGTATCGATTCATATTTTACTATTTTATGTCTTAAACCTTAAACTTACGTATGTTATATGGCAATATCTCAATAAAGCTGAGGGGAAATGTAAAAAACTAGTTTAAACAGACAAGATGTACCTATATGTTATCTACAAAGGATGAACATGTTGTAAGTGAACATTCACAAATAAGTTGAAAGCTCAAAGATGGAGAATAATATATAAACAGTACTGTGAGAAATCTGGAGTGGCTGCACAAAACACAGTTCGAAACTGATAGTTTTATTAGAGAGAAGGAAGGGCATTTCTTTTTTTTTAAATTTTATTTGTCAGAGAGAGTACAAGCAGGGGGAGCAGCAGGCAGAGCAGGCAGAGGGAGAAGCAGGCTCCCCACCGAGCAAGAAGCCCGATGCGGGACTCGGTCCCAGGACCCTGGGATCATGACCTGACCCGAAGGCAGCTGCTTAACCAACTGAGCCACCCAGGTATCCCAGGAAGGGCATTTCTTAATGATAATAAACAATGCACTAGGAGGACAGAAGAATGCCAATTCTGCATGTGCCTAAAACACAGCCAAAAAGGGAAATGAAACAAATTTGACTACATTAAAGAGAGAAAAAGATAAACCCACAAACATAATCAGAGATTCTAAAACATCTTTTCTGAAGAACTGATAAAACTAGATAGAAAATAAGTATATAGAAGATGTGAAGAACACTCTTAACCACGTTAGCCTAATTGGCATTTGTAGAATTAAACACCAAACAACTGCAAAGTATGTATTCTCTTTACATGTATATGGAACGTATACCAAGATAGACCATATGCAGGGACATAAATCAAGTTTCAGTACATTTCAAAAGTTTGAAATCTTACAGAGCATGTTTCTGATTAAAATGGAATTATATTAGGAATGCCCAGGTGGCTCAGTCAGTTAAGCATCTGCCTTCGGCTCAGGTCATGATCCCAGGGTCCTGGGATCGAGCCCTGCATCGGGCTCCCTGCTCAGTGGGGAGTCTGCTTCTCCCTCTGCCTTTCCCCCTGCTCGTGTGCTTTCTCTCTCTCAAGTAAATAAACAAAATCTTTAAAAGAAGGAAAAGAAAATACGTGACTGAATGGAATTATCCTAGCAATGTAATAAGGTAAAAATATTCTATATAATCCACCATTTTAACAGAAAATAAGAGTAAACATTGAAGAACTATATTTTATAAAAATTAAAAATTTCTCCTCCTCAGAAGGTATCATTATGAAGACGAATAGGCAAGCTGTAGGCTAGCTGCGATGTTTGTCAGGGTCCCCATGCTTCCTGTGATGACCACAGGGACAACGGCAGCTCAGCTCTCTAAAGGCTTGGTCCTCCTGCTCTGCCTGATTGCCCCACCCCCGTGTGACTCCGCAGAGTGCTTGGCAACACGGGTGCCTCGATGCTCAGCCCTTAAACTTCCCTGCAGAAGTCACGGAGAGTGAGTCTCAGAAGCCTGCTTCCCTTTTTTTTTTTTTTAATAGTTTTTATTTTGTTATATTAGTCACCATACAGTACATCCCCAGTTTTTGATGCAATGTTCCATGATTC
This sequence comes from Ursus arctos, assembly GCF_023065955.2. Lineage (NCBI taxonomy): Eukaryota > Metazoa > Chordata > Mammalia > Carnivora > Ursidae > Ursus > Ursus arctos. The sequence continues at coordinate 115,458,598 of NC_079873.1, forward strand.
ATTAGTTGCGTATAACACCCAGTGCACCATGCAATACGTGCCCTCCTTACTACCCATCACTGGGCTAGCCCAATCCCCCACCCCCCGCCCCTCTGAAGCCCTCAGTTTGTTTCCCAGAGTCCACAGTGTCTCATGGTTCATTCCCCCTTCTGTTTACCCCCCCTTACTTCTTCCCTTTCTTCTCCTACCGACTTCCTATTTCTTATGTTCCGTAAATGAGTGAAACCATATGATAATTACACCAATTTTCTTTTTTTAATAATAATATTTTATTATGTTAGTCACCATACAGCACATCCTTAGTTTTTGATGTAGTGTTCCATGATTCATTATTTGCGTATAACACCCAGTGCACCATGCAATACGTGCCCTCCTTCATACCCATCACCGGCCTAGCCCATCCCCCACCCCCCGCCCCTCTGAAGCCCTCAGTTTGCCTGCTTCCTTACGAGACTTGTAACTGACCCTTCCTTACTGGCTACTGCATGGGCCGCAGAGTCCTGTGTGTAGAGGATGCTAACCCCGACAGGGCTCCCCCACCTACTCTGGCTTCTTTTTTTTTTTTTTTTTTAAAGATTTTATTTATTTGACAGAGATAGAGACAGCCAGCGAGAGAGGGAGCACAAGCAGGGGGAGTGGGAGAGGAAGAAGCAGGCTCATAGCGGAAGAGCCTGATGTGGTGCTCGATCCCATAACGCCAGGATCACGCCCTGAGCCGAAGGCAGGCGCTTAACCGCTGTGCCACCCAGGCGCCCCCCTACTCTGGCTTCTTGATACCTTTAACGAACTCCTTTGTTGTGCTCTGCAGTGAAGGAGCCGGGCGACGATGTGTGGGGCTATAAGCCACAGCTAGAAGTCCAACAAATGCGGTTTTAAAAAATGAGCTATTTAACCGACATGCTACGATCTTGGTATAATGATTCATTCCCTGGCATTACCTAGCACAGAGGCATTCACTGTAGGCTGAAGGGCATTGTGATATAAGAAACCAGTGCCCTGGGCAAACAGATATTTCATTTTTGGGGTGGTGGTGGTGGTAGCAACGTTGGTGTTATTATCTGAAGGTGAATTTCCACTGGCGGTTACTGGGGAGAGGCCTGCTTGTCAGTTCCAACAAATAGAAGAGTAAGATCTGGGCTGGGCTAAGGCGAGGAGGCCTTTGTGGCCCTCTCTCACAAATCGCAATTATTGTGGGTGAACATTTTGACAATGAATTACCTGTAGATATGTTTAATGAGCATTATGCGGCAAGAAAGAGTTCTTGGACTTATTTACAGAAGTACATGTTCCAGAGAGCTACAGGCCCACAACCAGTCCTGTTACTTTCACCCTCAGAGTACTCCAGAGCAGCAGACAGAGGCCATGCTGGGTCCTTCTGCCTCGACAAATGGTGGAAAGCCACGGCAGGGTAGGTCGCCAGGCAGTGGGGAGCCAAGAGGCACCCAGTGTATGGACTGTCTGGTTCTCTGTTTGAACTCTGACCTCTTATTCTCAGAGCACCCCTTTGTCTCTCCACAAGGTTTGGCAGGCTTTCAGAGCCAGTGGCCCCAGCATCCAGCAGTCAGGCGAGAACCAGGCCGAGGGGCGCCTGGGTGGCTCAGTCGGTGAAGCATCTGCCTTGGGCTCAGGTCATGATCTCAGGATCCTGGGATCGAGCCCTGCGGGGGCTCCCTGCTCAGTGGGGAGCCTGCTTCTCCCTCTGCCTCTGCCCCTCCCCCTGCTCGTGCTCTCTCTCTTTCTCAAATAAATAAATAAAATCTTAAAAAAAAAAAAGAACCAGGACTAAACATCTGGTATATGTGGAAGAAGATAGACGTAGGTACTCACGAAGGGTACTCTGTGCTAGGCTGTGGTTTGCAGGCATAAGTTTGCTTAATTCTTGTGAAAACCCAAAGATGGAGAAACTTGTTCTTCCCATTTAACAGGTGAAGAAACTGATGTTCAGAGGGAGTAAGTGAATGTCCAAGATCACAGGGCCAGTAAGTGGCGAGCCGGTATTTTGAACCCAGTCCACCTAGCTCTGTGGCTCAGGTTACCCGGCCAGCCTCTTACCAGTCCTCTATGAACAGGCCAAGGGGCAGCAGAGAGTGGCCTTCAAGTGTCCAGTGGGCAAGTGAAAACCTCAAGTAACGACACGGTGGATGGTGAATGGTTATTGTTCATAAAAATTAATCTCCGGGATTTACATGTAATGTGGTGCCTATTTTTTAAGTTCATACAGTGCATGAAAGTGTTTTTATAAGAATTGTGTTTTCTTTTATCCCATGGCACAGAATTTACATAGACTATACGTGCATCTTTTAAAACACTTATTCAGCCCCTTTTAACTCTGATGTTCTATCAAATGTATGATCATTAGACTCATTGGTGTTTCATCGGAGAATGAGATTGATAATTGTATTTACAACGGAATATGCAAACAAATCCATTCATTAATATTTAACAACCATTGAGAACTGCTTGTTTTGCATGTCTTAGGCCAGAGAGTAGCTTATAGGTAATATTCCTATTTATTTGTCCACAAGAGAGGACTGAAGGATCTCTTCCACTGCAAGAATCACAGCACTATCTAATAACCCCTGCTTCCAGTCCTTTTCTGGAATGAGACAGGGTATAAATAAATAATAAATGAAACCAACATGCCCGTTATTTCTCTGTATGCTTGTTTCCCATTTCCTTCACCACTCCTCCAACTTCATGTTAAAGCCTCTGTGCCATTAAGTTCATGCCAATTGTTATGTCACCCTCCCCCCATCCCCATTGCTGTCACCTTCTGACCTGTTGGCATTCCCTATAGCGTGAACAAAGCCTTCTGTACCTCCTCGTCTTCGGTTCCACCCCAACTACCACCATCATCCTGAAAATGCAACACACCTTGGAGACCCCCGCCTGCCATCCCCACCAACTTTCTGGCCTCACCAGGGTCTTCCTCAGAGCCAGTGAGGAAGTCTTCTTACCCCCACTACCCCAGCCTCAGAGCCACAGGGGAAGCCTTCTTACCCCCACTACCTCAGCCAGGCACTCCTGCCAGGGCCCCTCCCCACACTGGTACCTGTGGAAACCGCTGCTCTGAAACCAGTGATTCGAGCACCCCACACTGAACTTATGCTCCTGGGTAGCTCACGGACAGCTTCAACCCGGTATGACTAGAATTGAGAGGAGCCAGAAGCCGGCCAGTGGAATTCAATTCTTTATTGGCGTGTGCAGGTGTTAGCAGCACGGGGCTCCTTCTGTGAGAGGTTTCGGCACTGCGTGAGGTGGCGTGGACTCCTTGCAGGCCCTGGGACCCAGGCATCCATGGTTCTTGCGGGATTAGAACATTTCAGAGACCTGAGAAGTGGCATCGTCCTTGAAGAGGTGGCCGCTCTGCATGTTGTTGTTCACGGCCCGCTGCACCCTGCAGTTGTGCTGGGCCTCGTTGCCCACCAGCTCCAGGATGTTGGTGGCCACGTACTTCAGAATGGCCGACAGGCAGACCTGGCTGGAGAGGCTCAGCTGCTGGGCAGGGTGGTCTTCCTGCAGGAGGGGCTCTTCGTGGCTCACGGGGAACTGCAGCTTGGATTTTGGGAAGCAGGAGGATGTCTGCTTCCCGAGCCTGTAGGAGCTCGGACCACTTCTTTTCCCAGACATGGTGTTTTGCTCTGATCGGCCTACCTGGATTGTCCAGCAGGCCTGAGCCTCTCAACACACCAGTCACCGGTGCTTATTCGTGCCCACTCTGTCCCCGTGCTGCGGCTCCTCATTGGTCAGGGAGCAGCCTTTGTGACATCACAGACGTTGCTATGTCACTGGTGTCCATTGGGCCCTGATCAGGCCTCAGCCTGGAGATGTGTGTGCTGGGCACTCGGTCGTCCTAATGACTAGACCAGAATGTGACACTGACATGCGCCAGCGTGGCTGGTAACCCCTACCACAGTGGAGTGGAGCGGCTAGAACTCACACGTTATTAGCAGTGGGGGGAGGTTACAACCAGCAGCGGGGAAAGTCTGACAGTTTCTTGTAAAACTAAGCACACACGTACTATGTGACCCTGACGTTTTCTTCTGGGTATTCAGGAAATGTAAATATCTATCTGTCTACACACACACACACACACACACACACACACACACACTGTGCACCAGAATGTTTATATCACTTTTATTCAGAATAGCCAAAACTGAATATAGCTCAGGTGTTCATCAACAGAAAAAAGGATAAACAAACAGTGGTATATTCATAAATCGGCAATAAACAAAGGAACTACTGATGCCCACAGTAAGAAGGATGGCTCTCCCAGGTACTATGCTGAGTAAGGGAGCCAGACACAAGCATATATACTGTGTACGTAGGTGTATGTGAAGTTCTAGAAGAGTCAGAATTCTGATTGCCTCCAGGGTGGAGGAGGGTCAGGACTGATATGAAGGAGACTTTGTGGATGTAGGTGTGCATTGCATGGATGTATCCATCTTTCAGAATTGTGCGGTTGAAATGTGTACATTTTCACATATGCCTTTTTTACTTATAAAAGGATTGTGTGGGGGCGCCTGGGTGGCTCAGTTGGTTCAGGGTCTGCCTTGGGCTCAGGTCATGATCCCAGGGTGGTGGGATTGAGCGCCCCGTGTCAGCCCCTGCTTTTCCCCTGCTCCCACTGCTCTCTCACTCTCTCTCAAATAAATAAAATCTTTAAAGGAAAAGAAGCATATGAATGTAATAACCAAGTAGCTTGGGAAGTGGTGGGGACGGCTCGAGATGAAGCAGAAGTGGCAGGATGGTGGTACTTGTCGAAGCTAGGCGATGAGTACAGGGGGTTGCATGATGCCGTTTTGCCGCTTTTATGTTTGAATTTTTTATGATACAAAGTTATGGAAAAGAAACAAAGGATGAAAGAATGGAAGAAAGAAGGCAGATGTTAGTAATCCATCATACCGTCCTTGTCTAAGAATCCACTTCAGTCCATCGTCTCTAATAACCCGAAGAGCATGTGAGAGAACACTTATTTTCCATCCTTGGCCTGACGCATACACTCCTGAGTTCGTTCAACACACGCACACACACACACACACACGGAGCAAAAAATAACTAGAACATCTTATTCCAGTATATTAAAGTGCTTAGCTTCAGGTGGTAGGATTATGAGTGATTTTTACCCTGTCTATATTTTGCTGCCTCTTCCAAGTGGATAATTATGAATATACATTTCTTTTTTTTTTAAAGATTTTATTTATTTATTTGACAGAGAGAGAGACAGCCAGCGAGAGAGGGAACACAAGCAGGGGGAGTGGGAGAGGAAGAAGCAGGCTCATAGCGGAGGAGCCCGATGTGGGGCTCGATCCCAGAACGCCGGGATCACGCCCTGAGCCGAAGGCAGACGCTTAACCGCTGTGCCACCCAGGTACCCCTGAATATACATTTCTTTTTTTTTTTTTTTAAGATTTTATTTATTCATTTGACAGAGATAGAGACAGCCAGCGAGAGAGGGAACACAAGCAGGGGGAGTGGGAGAGGAAGAAGCAGGCTCATAGCGGAGGAGCCTGATGTGGGGCTCGATCCCGTAACGCCGGGATCACGCCCTGAGCCGAAGGCAGACGCTTAACGGCTGTGCCACCCAGGCGCCCCTGAATATACATTTCTAATCAGAAAAGTAAACTGTACAAAATTTTAAAATACCATTTTTCATTGAGTTTCTCCTGTATTGTTACTATGGTTTCAAAAATTCAACAGGCTTTACCACATTATTGCTCAGGAAAAGCAATGCTGCTAATTGTATTATTTGTTAGCAAAAAAGCTTTTGCCAGGGTATGAGCCTCCAGGGTCCTTTTTTTGTATAGATAAAAATGCAATACCGCACAGGAGATCTGCTTATTAGACATTGGGCACGCTCTCTGTAGAACCAAAATAACTCTTCAGAAATTTCCTGCCAAATTCACAGCTAAACTGTTATGCAAATGTAACTACATCTAAATTAAAAGTGCTGAGATGATACAGCCAACCAACTTTGAAGTTTGATTGCTTTTGGTGGTGTAGGCCGAAAGGTTGGGATGTTTCAAAGTAAACAAGATGAATCACGCTTTAGTTTGTTTCCTGTTTGACCGGGGGTTTCTAGGATGCAGGAAAGCCAGAATGATAAATGAAAATAACCCAGAGTGAAGGAAAAGGAAAGCGTAGGATTAAGTGTTTGAGGGAAGAGCATCAAAGCCCTCAGAAAACAAAACTGGACGTGAACTTAATTGCAGGAGAATCCATAAGCCTTAGAACTCTACCTCAAAAAGGGAGGCCTGCCTTTGAATGATACATGTGAGAAAGTCTCGTCATTTAACTTTCTTGCGTTTATGTCTTGCCTTCTCAACTCAATTTTAAAATTGCTAGCTCCCAAGCGCAGGGAATCTAGCTTTTACTTCTGGCTACTTGTCATCGAGCTAGCTATAAGCTCTGAGAGGGCACACTGAATCCTCCGGAGTTAGACCTTTTGAACCTAGCCCCGTACCTCAGACGTGAATGAAAGACTCTTCCCAATCGCGTTACCTGGTGCCTTGCCCACAGTAGAAATTCAGTAGGTCTGTGTCGAAGTCATTCTCCATCGATCCTTGTATTCATCCCACGAATATTACTGGGTGTCCGCTACGTGCCAAGCACTCTTCGAGGTGCTGGAGACATGGCATTGAGCAAAGTAACATCCCTGCTTCCGTGGCGCTTAATGTTCTAAGGAAAAAATTACCATCTAGACAACATTACAATATACTTTTTAGTTTTCATTGAAATTACAACCACCATCCCCCATTTTAAATGTTCCCATACTAAAGCAACTCCTGGGTGCGCTGGGTTGACATTTCACTCTTGTGACACTTCACATGGGTAAGTGAATGTGATTAAAAGAGGTTTAAGGTGACACGTAGAAGCATACCTAATTCTTGCAATTGGAGGACTTTCCAAGATAACACGTGAGAATTGCTACAGAATATACAGTTCTTGAAGACTACATCCTCTGAACCAGGAGAGAGCTGGTTTCCAATAGAAACAGAGATTCCTTTCATTGACAAAGATGAATTGTTCCACTATGACTCTCCTCTTTCTAATTTCCTGGCTAGTCGAGATCAATCAATACTCCTTAGACAGTACCCATTTAAGGCTCTGACAAGTGTTATTTTTTAGAGGCCATTCTTTAAGCTTCTCATTAATGAAAAGCAGTACTGTTAGCATCCATTGCTACTTCCACTGTTTCCTGGCCTTGCTCCGTCTGCTCCTGATATTACAAACAGCTGAAATCAGTACATTGTGATATTATGCAAATGTGCTCTGGCAGATCGAGCTAAGAATAGTGTGCATTGGGCTATTTCAATTTATTTGGTGTATAGATGAATTTGGCGTTTTTTAATTAAAGAACTTTCTGGACACTTAAAAATATCTCTGCACTAGAGATGTGTTTCCTTACAAAGGTTAAATAAACACCAGTCTGAGGAACAGATTTTAAACTGGCTGAGGTTAAAAGTAGGAATTCAGAGAGGAAGAAAAAAGAGGGCATCCGGAAAGCAGATATTAGTGTTTTTCACAATGTCCTTTAAGATGAGCTATAGAAGCATGGGCTGGATGCCCAGTAGAGCTTGGTGGATTCAGCCCTGGTCAATTTACTGTAGCCAAAAGGTGCTGATTATGGCTCTCTGCAATCCTGGAGGGAACTTTCTAGTGTCATACTGCAGAGCTGGAAATTTGGGCTTGTCTTGTTCAACAATTTTTTAATGACTTGGAGGAGGATATTCATCTATATAAAATCTGCTTTTCACAAGAATTTGGTACGGACAGTGAATGGATTGTTATGACATAATCAGGAGCCTTAAAGATCTCTCCAAGCCAGACTCTTCATCTGTATCTAGAAGATGAAACTTGATTGATATAAGTAAACATAAAGTTTGATATTTATGTTGAACAAAAAGCCCGTTTCTTATTTCAGGGGAATTCTTAGTCAAAGATCAGAAGACACTTCTTTCCAGGCCCTAAATTAATTTTTTTTTTTTGCATCTTAGGGGGGGAGTACACCTGACTTCTATAACGAAGATGATAGTCTTGTCTAATTGCCAGTTTTCCTTTTTCATTTGGGACAGAAGTGCACTGCTTCTGTACTTAAAAAATTACAAAGTAACCAACATACATATTGTCTCAGGACAGAAAGCAAGATCAGACATTTTTACAGAGCATCTCATGTTTTGTTCCCTTCCCTGGTAAAGCCTGTGATGCCTAAATTATCATTTGGAAATAGGATGGCCAAGTACTGGTAATACCACTTTCTAGGAATCCAAATGAGAGGTTAAGCCCATTTCTTTTTTTTTAAATAAAGGATTGTCACAGGGCACCTGGGTGCCTCAGTCTGTTAAGTGTCTGCCTTTGGCTTAGGTCATGATCCCAGGGTCCTGGGATCGAGCCTCACTTGGGGCTCCCTGCTCAGTGGCGATTCTGCTTCTCCCTCTCCCTCTGCCCCTTCCCACTGCCCCCTCCAACTCATGCTCTGTCTCTTGCTCGTGTGTGCACGCTCTCTCTCAAATGAATAAATAAAATTAAAAAAAATAAAAATAAAGGATAGTCACATGGAAAATGACCAAAACCTCCTGGTTTGGAAGGATAGGATTTTTCAAGTGTCTCCTGGCACAATACTGAAAGGAGCATACTTGAAAAGAAAAAAAAAAACACAGGTTTTTCATTTACTGAAAGTAGATATGAATAAAGTATAAAATGCAACTTCCAAAAAAGCTAGTGTAGCCTTGGTTCTGTTAACCAAAATGGAATGTCCAAGGAAAACAGGTAATGGTTCTGCTTTGCTATGTACTAGTCAGCCCATCCTTGTGTTCTGTGTTCTCTTCTGGACACTATCTTGAGAGAGACTGACAAACGGGAGCATATCCAAATGCTGCTATCCATAGAGAGGATGAACGTTCTGGAAAGTACGTGATCACTGCGACCTTATAAATAAGTCTGGGCTATAGCCTCCTTGAGGGTGAGAAACCACAGAGAGATCATCAGAGTCCCAGCCTTCCCAGCTGTAGCAACCCTTAGAGCTGGAGCCCTGATGGGCTAGAGAGGACATCCAGGAACAACCAGTTCCCCAGCCAACCCACCACTGACTAAAAATGCATCTCTGCAACTGACAGAATGTGGAGCAGAAATGAGCCAGGCCCCCTGAGCCCTGCCCAAATTGCCAACCCACAAAATCATGAACAAATAAATGGCTGTTGTTTTATAGGGCAGTTTGTTATGCAACAATAGAAACTGGTAGGTGCTTTTATCTAGCAAATTCTGCTTCTAAAAATAACTCTCTGCAAGGCGTATGTACACATATGATCACTACCGTACTTCTAATAAGAATAAAAATAGAAAAAAGAGGACTAGTTAAGAATCATGGCCTATCCAGGTAACGGAATCCTCAGCACTGGAAAGGAATTGGGTGGTTCTCCATCTATATATGTGGAAAACTGTCTAAGGTATGTTGTTAAGTGAAAAAGCAATGTTCAGAACAGTGGGAACAGTTAACCACATTTATGCAAGTAGACAAGTATAGGCATACATGAAAATGTATACACAGAAACAATCCAGAGGGATGCACAAGAAACTAGGGGCAGTCTCGAGCTAAGGAGTTGGGCTGAAAGTTGAGGACAGGAAGAGGACTTTGTACCTTTCATTCCTTCCAATATGTTTTTTATTTTTTATTTATTTATTTATTTTTAAAGATGAGTTATTTATTTGACAGAGAGCACAAGTAGGGGAAGCAGCAGGCAAAGGGAGAGGAAGAAGCAGACTCCCTGCTGAGCCGGGAGCCTGAGCTCCGATCCCAGGACCCTGGGATCATGACCTGAGCCAAAGGCAGATGCTTAACTGACTGAGCCACCCAGGTGCCCTAAAACTTGTGCATTTTCAATGAATTCAGTTTATTGTATGTAAATCTTATCTAAAGTTAACTAAAAAATTTAGAAAGTATCCTAACTGGAGTACACAAGAGGGAGACGAAGTACTCTGCTAGGTGCTGGGGATACAGTGGTGAGCAGAAAAATGCCTTTGGTCTTTTTCACATGGATTACAGGTTATACAATGAAGGTGACTGCAAAGAAAATAATCATGGAGAGTTACCGACTCCAAAAAAGGACGAGCAAGGAAAGCGGAGGTTTTAGGAGAGCCTATGCTGAAAGAGCTTGCCCTAGCTTGTGAAGTCAGGGGAGGAGGGTGGAAATTGGTCCAAACAGATGGGGCATCAGGAACTCCCCTAACCTTCATAAGCTATCTCTCATTTGGCACATGCCGCAAACTTTTAGTGTAGGATTGTCATGTGCAGGTTATCTTCAGTCCCTAACTAGACTGTAAGCAACTTGAGTCTGGAGCCTGGAGCCCATGTCCCATATCTCTTTGTATCTCCCTCTTCTAGTATTTAGAGGAGGGTGTACACAGTAGACAGTTCATATTTACCAAGTGACTACTTTGCCTGCAGACCAAAGAGCCTAGAGGCATCCAGTGTTGCCTCCTGTGGGAGCTAGTGGCTGTGGGAGGAAACAGACAAGATGCCTGGCTCCCCACCCTCCCCTCCCCGTCCCTTTCTAAGACCGGACCCACCATGGCTCTCACTGTTCCTTGCTTCTGGCTTTCCCAGTGCCTGCTCCCCGGACACACCGTTTGGGGCAACGTTCGCCCAGGCATTTGCAGTTTTCGTTTTTCACTTCACGAATTTGATCTGTGCTTTAAAACTCCTCTTTCACCTTCTATCTCAATCAAACAATGCAGTCACTTTGACAGCCACTGACACATGGCGAGGGCTCAAGAAATATCTATCAGTCCATTGAAATGTCAACCTCAGCCCATAAAAGGGCTCGCTCCGTTGTCCTAGAACACGAATTCAGCGTCTCTCTGAACCTGAACTGAAAATAGCTCTCCCAAAGTTGTGCCGGGGTGCCGTGTTTACACAGCCCCGGATTTCACCGTTAGCCACATGGAGCTTTTAACCGCCAGCACTGGGGATTGTAACAGTTGAGTCTACATGTCACCTGTCTTAACATGCTGTTTCAGGTCACCGTTTGGCCAGGTTGCTCTATTGTGTGAAAATCGGCCATTAGCACGGACTAAAAATAAAGAAGTGGCTCTTCTGTTAGATCCGCGACTTTAGAGGTGTAGGGATATGAAAATGGTTGATGTCCTAGAACAAAGAGAATATCTCACAGACTTGAAGAAAGAATCTCCCAGAAAGTGCTGGGGGATTTTTTTTTAAAGCTACGAGTAAGCAGACAAGCCATAAATGGGATTGCCCTCAGCATGACCATTGATTACTTTATCGGCTGCTCATTCAATTAAAAGTCTTTGGGTGGTAGCTCTTCTAACTCAACCTTGCTCTTTAGAAAAGAAAATTAAGAAAAGAAACGAAATACTTCGCATAACCACTAATTATGTAAATTGTGCCGGGACGGTTATTTCTTGTGTAAACAAGGGCATGAAAACTAAGAGGAGAATTGAACTAGTCTACAAACTGGAGTTCTTTACTAAACATCAGAGTCCTTGACCCTCAAAATACAGCATCTCTTCAGGCCGAACCCACTGTGCTTTAGACTATTGACAGGGCATGTTCGAAGTTAATATAAAGAGAAAACATAGACCTCCAGAACTTCAAATCAAGGAACACTGCACTCCCAAAACTGCATCGATGAATCATGTTATGAGGTGTATGCTGTGGCAGATTGGCTATTATTCATGTCACCGTGCTGTATTAGTCTTGATATTGACATGAAATATAAAGGCAGCCATTTCTGCATGTAAAAAATCAGAGTGATGGTGTAATGGGAGCGATTGTAAGTAAAATACGGCAACAGCCAGTTAGCATGAATAATTAACTTTGCGAGGAGGCCCCAGGAGCCACAGGAACCTGGGATTTGGTGCAGTGTCTTTATATTTTAGATAATTATTTTCTTAGCCACTTTGTAAAGTGTCAGAGGCTTCATTCCTTTCAAATGGTTACTTATTTGTCCTTACTGTTCCAATAAGGATAGATTTCCTTTGCTTGAAAAGTGTTTTTGCTTCTGTTATCTTGTTTCCTTCTCACAACAGCCCTAAGAAATTGGCAAGAAAGTTGTTATCATCCTGTTTTATGCATGGGGAATAGAAGCCCCTAGAAATTAGGAACTTGCACAGCATTGTCAGTTAGTATGTGGCTGAGCTTGGCCCTGCTGACACCTTAGTTTCAACTCAGTGAGACTAATTGTAGACCTTGCCTCTAGAACTAAGAGTTCAGAGAACACATCTGTGTTGTTCTCAGCCTTTCAGTTTGTGGCAATTTGTTACAGCTGCAATAGAAAATGATTACAGGGAGATATATAACCAGATGATAAAGTGAAGTGTGAGTGCCCACTTTGTCAGCATATATACTAAACCTGGAGCTGTAAAGAGAAGAGTGGCCTGAAGCAGAACCACGAAGTGTTTCTTTCATAGTAGGACAAGGAGAACAGTTTAATAATTTGTTCTAGAAAAATCGGCTGCCCATATGAAAATTAAGTACATGTGGATTTCTACTCCGCACTACATACAAAACTCAGTTTTCGGTGGCTTGGAAGTCTAATGTGAAAAGCAAAACTTTTATTAATTTTCTAGAAGAAAATCCGGGAAAATATCCTTATGAGTTTAGAGTAGAGAAATAGTTCTTTAAGAAGACAAAGAAAACGTACACTGTAAAAGGAACAACCTGATAAAAAGAACCAGTGGTGGTTCTATTTTTAAACATTCAAATACAAAAAAAAATAGGTTTTTAAGTGATAAGACGCACTGCATGTTGGGAGAAAATAAAAAAAAAAAAGACTACCGTCCAGAATATGTAAAAAATTCCCACAAATCAGTAAGGAAAAGTCACTCCAACAACAATGAAGGTATGATTCTAGCTCACGCTCTGGTGGCTCCACAGAGAAGGGACTGAGGCAATGAAAATTCTGCCCTCCATTCAGTTTCCTTCTGACACTCCCCACGTGAAACCAAATAGAAGTGGCCCAAGACCCATCAGATTTGAAGTCTAAGCATATTAAGTTGGGAGACCATATTAAGGAGAGTTTGGAGACCAAGGGCAAATCCCATACAATTACGATGGGACTGTAAATTCCTTCAACTGCTTTGGAGAGCAATTTGGCAATATTTATGAAAGCTTAGCTCATACGTACTTTATTTTTTAAAAAGATTTTATTTATTTATGAAAGAGAGAGAGTAAGCACTGACATGGGGAGGGGCAGAGGGAGAGGGACGAGCAGACTCTACACTGAGCGCAGAGCCTGACCTAGGACTCCATCCCAGGACCCTGAGACTATGACCTGAGCTGAAGGCAGACGCCCAACTGACTGAGCCACCCAGACACGACTCATACCTACTTTATGACCCAACAATTGTACTTCTATGTATATATTCTACAGAAAGATAGGCACTAGTGCAGCAAAAGATAAATACAAGAAAGTTCACGGTATAATTACCTTAAAACATGTTTTGAAAAACAATCCATCGATTAGAATTCATGACTACCTTGTAGTAGACTCAAGCCTGAATATGCAGTACACTCAAGGAGACAGCACAGAGGAATCTCACACACAACACTGAGTGAAAGTGCACATCACAGAAGGATACTTTCAGTATAATTCCATATGAGGTTCTCAAAACGTGGTGTATAGTTCTACATCTGTGTGTAGCTAAACGGTATAGAATTGCGTGGAATAATGGACATCAATTCGGAATAGTAGCTACATCTGAGGTTATGGAAGGGCTGCCTAGGAGGCTTCAATACACTGATGATGTCATTCCTTTTTAACCCAATGATGAGTAAATAAGTCCTCGAATATTTTATTCAATTTTATGCCAGAAATATTTTATAATGCTCTTTCAAACACGAAGTATGACAGGTGCTGGAAAAGAGACACGCCCAGGGGCCTCTGAGAGCCCAGAGGAGGGGCCCATAACCTAAACCTGGTCAGGGTGGTCAGGGAAGGATTGCTAGTGGTGCTAGCATTCATCAGATGGTTTAGGCCATCCTAAAATCTCCGGGACATCAGTGTGGGAAGAAATCAGTGTGGTGTGGCTACATCATTGAGGAGCTAGACTTTACATGGGCCCGAAGGAACAGGGAAAAATGGCATGGAGAGGGCAGTAGTTGGAAATAAGTAGCTAACTCAGAGAGAGGGGACAGAGGCTTCTAGAGAGAGCATGTTTCCTTGCAAAAGACAAGTGTTAGCCAGTAGGGTTCTAAGTTTTATTCACTTAGAAACTAGAATTTCCCCAAGGAAAATTTACCCTCAATCCATAAAGAAAAGCTCAAGGTAGGGAAATTGGCTTGGTTATGGTATGACTATCATCCCTTCAGTGTGTGTTGTGCTCTCTTGCCTACAAAGCTTGTCTATACTCACAGACCCGAGAGGTAAGAGGACAAGCAGCATAATCCCCCCATATTACAGGAAGCAAGTTAAAGCCTTAGACAGATACAATGACTTGCCCAAGGTTACCTGACTGATAAGTGGTGGGATCAAGCCTAGAACCAGTTCTTCCAAGTGCAAGTTCAAAATTTATTCTACTAACGTCTGAGTATTATTCCACATTTCACACCTGAAGTTAGATCAACAGTTGAACACATTGTCTTACATAAACACGAATCAAGTGAAGAGCTTTTTAGCAAATTTGAATGGGATGAGAGTGCTCACAGACACATTGTTGATAATTTATTTGTACAAGGCAATGATTTATTGCAGTGGAGTGAATTGCCCAATCCCTTGGGAAGGGTGGGTTGGTAAGTAATTGGGATATTCCAATGTGCATAACCTTTTTAAAAGTACACAGCCTGATTAAAAGTGTAGTCTTCCAGAATAAATGGTTCAGAGGTTACATTTCTCTATTAGACTGAAATTCTATAAATGAAATTAATGAAATAAAGCTGATGAGGTCTTCTAATAGAGTGGTTATGAAAATTGCCCTTTGGCGGATCGGTCAGCCTGTCTGTGAGCCCACAGAGGGGACAAAGCATGATCTCAGTGCAGTTGTAGGTGACCAGTTGGGTTAAAAAGATTTCCTGGATTTTTTAAAAAAGATTTTATTTATTTATTTGACAGAGAGAGAGACAGCCAGCAAGAGAGGGAACACAAGTAGGGGGAGTGGGAGAGGAAGAAGCAGGCTCCCAGCAGAGGAGCCTGATGTGGGGCTCAATCCCATAACACTGGGATCACGCTCTGAGCCAAAGGCAGACGCTTAACGACTGAGCCACCCAGGCGCCCCTAATTTTCCTGGATTTTATACTTGGAGAGAGCCATATAGCACAAAGGTCAGTAGCCAGGGCATTGAAGAAAAAATGGTGTTGAAACCTATCGATCACATTTGGAGACCCATTCTGACCCTAACGTTTCACTTGATATTATGGGGGCAAACAAAGGCATGATGTAAATTCTCTGCCTTCAAGAAGCTTACAGTTACATTTGGGGACCATAAAACATCGCAACACAGTAAATTTTGAGGTATCCACTGCAAGAACTATTTGGAAGAAACTAATTACAATGCCTAGCAGATATCTGTTACTCAATAAAAAACAGGTGGGGTGGCATCTTGAGAAATTTTGTGCCAGTAGTTGGTTTCTTTGTAAAATATTTGAGAAATATGGTGAAACTACCACCATGTTTCTCAGATGGTTTGAGCCCTACACAATGTGAAAGGCAAGAGAGGACAAAATGGCTCCTGGGCTGATTATTCAATCAACAAAGGGCTTCTGAAGCCATTGATTGGCAAAAAAAAGATGCAATTTTGTTTAAATTGCATCTACCTTCAAGTGGTAATAGTTTAAAGAGATAAAATGATTTGTTAAAAAAAATTCCAAACAGTATTCCGTAACTCGCATTATTCCCCAAGTAACAAAGAGATACTTTATCCACTTTTTAATACATGCCAAAATACGAGGCATTTAACCATGATTTTAAATACAACTGGAAATACTTTATAATTAGGACAAGATCTAAGAAAAATCTCATAAGGAAAAAATAATGAAACAGTGTTTAGGGCTAGGAAAACAAAAGCAGTATGCAGTAATTGGATGAGCTCAAAGAAAAAGAACAAAGGATAAGCAATAACGTATTAAATTATTGTTAATTGGAAAAGCTAAGATGTTCCTCCGGGCAGAAATCAGTAATTAGAATGTGGTGAAGCTCATTATCATCATCTGGGTTGGAAATAAAAAGTGGATTGCATCTCCTCTCTACTCAAGTTTCTCCCAGTCAACAACATTTAGAGATTTCTACCGGTGAGAGAAAGCAGTTCAGGAAGTAAAATGTAGCATTTCAACCTTTTCTCCCTTAGAGACAGTATACCAGGAGGCTTCTGAAGTCCTTGCCTTCCGATCAACACCTTTGGGCTCCAGGCCACTCAACACAACAGGGGTCTAGAGCTAGGTAGCGAGCAGCCTGTGGTAGGAACTGGCTTCAGCTCTTGCAGATCTCACTGATTTCCCGATTTCTGCTCTTTGGAACAGTGTCTGACTAGACCTGTGGCCTACACCACCCTACCTCCATCCCCTCTCCAACCTTGATTGACAAACCTACGTGGCTCCACCTGGCCCGCCCATTCCATCGTCACCCCCTGCCTCCAGGGTTACGAGATTCCATGGATCCTTTCTCTAGGCCCAGAGCTCTGGATTCCCCAACCCATTTTGGGTTTCACTATGCAAATCCATCCCACACACCAAGAAGTAGGCCCTAGATCCGTGTTTCTCAAAATATGATTCATAGACCACCGGAGTCAGAAATGCCTTGGGTAGGCATGAAGCTTGCTCAAAGCTCAGATTTACTGAACCAGAATAGTGGAGCTGGAGCCCAGAAATTGTCATTTAAATCCATACTCTGGGAGATTTTATCATACATGAATATTTAAGAACCAGTCCTTGTTGCTTGTTGTTGGTTCTTCCCTGGGAAGTGCCTTGCCCCAAATCCACATATAGCTTTTTCTCATCCTTCAGGGGTCAGCTCCTATGTCACCCCCTCCTAAAGGCTTTCCAGGTCCTCTCTAGAGCACGGTGCCCTGCCCCCCCCCCCGCTTGAAGTCATCATCACATCGTCATCTTTCATTTTCTTCGCCATAGTTAACATTATCTAAGGTTCTCTTACTGTGTATGTGTTTACTCACGCATCGTCCGTCTTCCCCAGTGAGAATGCAAACTCCACGAAAGCAGCACCTGATCTTTCCTTCACAGCACTTCGTTCGCTGTGCCTGTGACAGTGCCTGACACATAATAGGTAGGTTCTCAGTAAATATTTGCTGAATTAAGCAAACACTGACCAAATGGCAACACCCAACTTTTCAGGAATGGTGAAGTCTTTTTATTTTACTCAGTTGAGTTTTGTTTTTTAACAATCTGACCCAGGTATGCACGTGCATTTTGAATCTGCCTCTGCGGTTGTGTCATCTCTGTGTAAACGAGCAGTTGCACAAGCCCTACAAAACTGACGTCTGTGTGTGTCAGCCCTCCTTCAATTGTGAAAACCCTCTGAAACATTTGGAGAAGTAGTTGTTTGGATAAATTATTTTTCTAGATAGATGAAGAGTAACCCTTAAGTTTCATGGGACTCTTTCTATAATATTCTACGTACTTGCAGTATTACGACTTACAACAAATATATCTGAATGACCAAAATATATTCCTCATGTATATTTGGTCTTTGTCCACGGTTCCTGCCTCACAGGAACCTTTAGGATTTCCTAAAGGATGAGAGCAGAAAGGTGTCTTTTGTTGTCAATCAGGTTACTTGTGGAAAACAACTAAGTCTGGGGGCTGCTTGCTTCTGGAGCTATCCAGTGATTAGAGGGTTGAAACTGGAAGTCCCACCCCACCCCCCAACCTTGGGGGAGGGGAGAGGGACTGGAAATTGAGTTCAGTCACCAGTGGCCAGTGATTTAATCAGTCACGCCTCTGTAATGAAGCCTCCATAAAAACCCAAAAAAGATGCCGGGTTCCGAGAGCTTCCGGGTTGGTAAACACGAGGCGGTTTGGGGAGAGGGCAGGGAGGCTGTGCGCCCTTTCTCCAGACCTCACCCTATGCATCTCGTCCTTATGCCTGTTCCTGAGTTGCATCCTTTTATAATAAGCCAGTGATCTAGTAGGTAAAATGTTTCTCTGAGTTCTGTGAACCACTCTAGCAAATTAATTGAGCCTGAGGAGGGGATCTTGGCAACCTCTGATTTATAGCCAGTTGGTCTGAAGTACAGGTAATGTTCTAGGCTTGCTACTGGTGTCTGAAGTCGGGGTGGGGGGCAGTCTTGTAAGACGGACTCTGGAATCTGACTCTATCTCCAGGTAGACGGTGTTAGAATTGAGTTGGGAACTCCTCCCCAACACACACGTTGGAAATTGATTCTCAGAACACTAAAAGAGCACTTCTTGGCCTTAATGAAGGTTTTTTTTTTTTAAGATTTTCTTATTTATTTGAGAGAGAGAGAGCGGGGGAGGGGCAGAGGGAGAGAAACCCAAGTGGATCTTGTGCTGAGCACAGAGCCCAATGCAGGGCTTGATCTCATGACCCTGAGATCAAGACCTGAGCCTAAATCTAGAGTCCGACGCTTAACCCACTGAGTGACCCAGGCATCCCAGCCTTCTGAATGTATTAAAGGGCCAGGAACTTGGCATATGGCTTGGGATCACCTGAGCAAAGATTCCCAGGCATTCAGATATCAGGGATTCATTAAGGACACACCGAAGCCCCATTATCAGAGTGTGTAGAACACAGCAATCCCTCGAGTTAATAAATTTATTCTGCCAGTTTATCCATGCTTTCCTGAGCGTTTGGGCACTTACGGTGGCTCTTTTGAAGAAATGTACCTTGTTTTATTGCGATCCAGCAGCTTAAATGATCTTCAATCCACTATTTTTACCACTGATTTATTATCACGGGGGGCTAATACCTTTGGGTAGACCTTGCTCCACCGATGCCATTTAATTAAAAGTTGCAGTTTTGTATCATTATTTTACAGATAAGCAACAAAGGCTCAGAAAATTTAAATAACTTACCTAACGTCCACAGAGTATATGACTACTTGTAAACCGATCTTCCAGAAATTGTTTACTTGGCTGCCCAGATGAGTAGCAAGACTGCGTTGAATTCCCAAGTTCTAGTCTTTCCTAACAAGCTTTGTCCATTGTTAGCTCATTAAATACAGATGAGAAGGAGATATGTGGATTCATTTTTATTTTCCTTATTTGTAGGTTTTTACATAGGCCTTTTTTGAGAAAGTAATACATTATCATAATAAATCCCATGCAGTAGAGAATGGTATACAGTGAGACGTACCTGTGGCAGCCACAGTGCAACCACCACCCAATGGTCTCTTGTCTGTCCTTCCAAAGTGTTTCATGCATAGAAGACAAGAAACTATACACACACACACACACACACACCTATAATATAAAATATATAT
Organism: Ursus arctos; assembly: GCF_023065955.2. Classification (NCBI taxonomy): domain Eukaryota; kingdom Metazoa; phylum Chordata; class Mammalia; order Carnivora; family Ursidae; genus Ursus; species Ursus arctos. The sequence continues at coordinate 115,478,005 of NC_079873.1, forward strand.
ATATATATATTACACAGACTGAAACATCTGTACCTTGACTTTTTTCACTTAATGTTTTTTAGAGACAATTACTTAAAAAAAAGATTTTATATATTGAGAGCAAGATAGAGCACAAGTGGTGGGGAGGGGCAGAGGGAGAGGGAGAGGGAGAAGCAGAGCAGGGAGCCTGATGCAGGCCTCGATCCCAGGACCCCGAGATCATGACCTGAGCCGAGGGCAGACACTTCACCAACTGAGCCACCCAGGCGCCCCCCTAGAGATAATTAGTTTTCATTATAAACCTATACATCTCCTGTCAGTTTGAATTTACCCACGTCCTACAATTACATCTTTGAAGCACACACAAATAATTAAAAGAATGAGACAGTGAGCACGAATATACACATTATATAGATTTCAGAATTAACAGTTTACAATGTCTGTTTTATCACGTATCTATCCAACGATCAATTCATCTTATTTTATGTAATGCATTTCCAAAATCAGTGGTGGACATCAGTTCACTTCAGCGGGAAACAACACAGAATAGCTACCATCAGCCAGAGTTACATGTTTGTTCACAGTTCTTAAGGTAAAATTTACACAAAATGAAATGTAGAAATCTTAAATGTAACATTCAGTGAGTGTCAAGAAAGGACTACACCCTGTAACCCCAAAGTCTCTCAAACTATAGAACATTACCATCACTCCAGAAATTTCCCTAATGCCTCATTCCCTGTCACACCCTACCTACACCCTCACCAGAGGCAATGTTCTGATTTTTTTTCCCCATTAGATTAGTTTTGTCTGTTCTGGAACTTCATATCAGTGGAATCAGACAGTATGTACTCTCTTGTGTAGTAAGGCTTTTATTTGACATAATACTTTTGCGATTCGTTCATATTGTTGTGTGTATCAGTAATTTGTTCCTTTTTATTACTGAACTGTATTCCATTGTATAAATATGCAATATACATTTTACACTTATGTCAATGATCCATCCCAAATTAATCTTTGTTTACAATGTGAGGTAGAGGTTGTGCTTTATTACCTTTCCATATGGATAACCAATCGTTCCACTGCCATTTGTTGAAAAGATGTTCCTTTCAACATTGGATTGCTTTAGTGACTTTTTCAAACCCTGAAATAGCTGTTGTAAGTGTGGGTCTTTTTTCTGGACTCTGTTGCATTATTTCTTTATGCCAGTACTGTACTGTCTTAGTAATGTAACTTGAGAGTAATCCTTGAAATAAGGTAGTGTGCTTCTCCAAATGTGTTCTTTTTCTTACTGCTTTTAGTGTTCTAGATCGTTTTAATGCCATATACATTTAGGGAAGTGGGTTGTCAGTTTCTCCAAAAATCATGGTGGGATTATGTTTGAGATTGCATTGAATCTATAGATCAATTTGGGGATTGATAACTGACATCCTAGAAATGTTAAGTCCTCCAATTCATGAACATAGCAAATGTCTCCATTTATTTAGGTGTTAATTACCGCCAGTAAAGTGCTGAATAGCACTTACGGTGAAAGCGGTCATCCTTTCCCTGTTCTGAGGGGAAAAGCATTCACTATTTCACCGTTAAATGTGATGTTGAATCTAGGTTTTTTTGGTAAATGCCTTTTATCTATATAAAGAAGTTTCCTTCTATACCTAGTTTGCTGACGGTTCTTATGATGAGTGGGTGTTGAATTCTGCCATATGTGGTTTTTCCTTTATTCAATAAATATGGCAAATTATGTTGTTTAATTTTTTGAATTATACCAATCCTATATTCCTGTGATAAGTGTTGCATGGTTATGATATATCTTTCTATATTTTTGAGTTTTATTTGCTTAAATTCTCTTGTTTTGTGCCTGTACTTATGAGGGATACTGGTCTCTTAGTGTTTTTTTTTTTATTTTTAAGTTTTATTTATTTATTTTTAAGGCATTTCTACATGCAGCGTGGGGCTCGAACTCACAACCCTGAGATCAAGCATTGTAGGCCCCTCCGACTGAGCCAGCAGGTGCCCCTGTTTTTTGCCCTTTTTTTTGGTAATGAGTTCCACACATATTAAGATTATGTTTATGCTTTGTCTCATAAAATAAGTTGTGAATTGATCCCTCTTCCTGTATTATCTGAAAAGTTTTTCATGTTATTTTCTTCTTAAATATTTGATACAATTCACCAGTAAAGGCCTATGAGCCAGCAGTTTTCCTTTTGGACAGTTAAAAAATAACAAAATCAATTTCTTAAAGCTTTATTGTGTAATTTAGTTTTTCTGTTTTATTTTTTGTCAATTTTGGGAAATTGTATATTTCAGTAAATTTGCACATTTCATCTCTGTTGTCTGCTTTGTCCTAAAATGATCCATAATATTCTTTATTATACTTCAATTTTATTTACTTCAATATCTGTAAGATTTGTAGTGATAACTACTCTTTCATTACTTATCTTGCTAATTTGTGTTCTTCCTCTTTTTTCCTTAATCAGTCTAACTAAGGGGTTTATCACTTCTGTTGGACTTTTCAGAGAATCCAATTTTGGCTTTGTTTGTGTCCTCTGAGGATTGTCTGTTTTCTGTTGCATGGATATCTGCTCTTCATTATTTATTTCCCTCTGCTTAATTTAGAATTAAAAGTTATCTTTGCGTTTCTTTTTCTAGCTTTTTGGAGTGGAATTTTTTTCTATTGTAAATACTTACAACTACAAAGTTTTCCCAAGTGCTGCTTTATCTACATTCCACAATTTATATATATCATATTTTTATTTATATTTATATATTTTATTACTATTGTTATTATTACTGGGTTCAAAATATTTTCTAATGCCCCTTGTGATTTATTATTTCGTCTCCTGATCATTTAGTAGCAAGTTGTTCTGGTTCCCAGGTATTTTTTTCCTTTTCTAGATATATGTTATTTTTATGGGTTTATAAGTTAATTCCCTGTGATCAGAGAACCTATTTTGTATGATTTCAGTCCGATTAAATACAGTGGACTTTTTCTTTTGGCCCAGATGGTGGTCTCTCTACACTCAAATGGGAATGTTCACTCTACGACCGAAAGGTATGGTGGCCCGTAATACAAACCAACTCAAAGTGCTTGATAAAAGTTGTTCAGATCTTCTCTTTACTGATTTTTGTCTTCTTCTACAGTTACTGAAAGAGGGATGTTAAAATCTCCAGCTATGAGGACAGAAGTCTCAAGCTTTCCTTTTTACTTTGTCACATTTGTTCATTATTTTGAAGCTCTGTTATAAAGTACATAAACATTTATTATTGTTACATCTTCCTGATGAATTGACCCCCCTTTTTAATTATGAAAGGCCCCCCTTTATCTCTGGTAATACTCTTTTATTGAAGTCTTTCTTATCTGATATTAATATAGTGACCCATGACATCCTAGGCATACTTTAATATCATATATCTTCTTTTCCCATCAATATAATTTTTAAACATTTTATTTATTTATTTGAGGGAGAGAGAGAGAGAGAGAGTGCGTGTGCGAGCACGAGCAGGAGGAGGTGCAGAGGGAGAGGAGAAGCAGATTCCCCCCTGAGCAGGGAGCCCAATGCAGGGCTTGATCCCTGGACCCCGGGATCATGACCTGAGCCAAAGGCAGACGCTTAACCCACTGAGCCACCCAGGCGTCCCTCGATATTTTTAAAATCGTTTTGTTTCTGTACCTTTAAAGTGTATCTCTAGCCGATAGCACATACTTGGGTCTTGGTTTTTATCCATTCTGACAACTTCTGCGTTGTAATTGGAGTGTTTGTTTATCATCAACGTTTACTGTACACTTTGATACAGTTGGCTTACCATTTTACTATTTATTTTGTGATGTCTCCTTTGTTGTTTATTCTGCTAATCCTCTTTTCCTTCTCCCTATTGGATTAATTGAATATATTTTTCTAGAAATCCATTTTATTTTATCTTTTGGCTTTGTAGCTATATCTCTTTCCTATATTTATTTTAGTATTTACTCGAGAGATTACTATACACTTCCTTAACTTTTCAACAGTCTACTTAGGGGTGCCTGGCTGGCTCAGTGGGTTAAGCGCCGGATTCTCTATTTCCGCTCAGGTCGTGATCTCAGGGTCGTGATTTTATTGATTCCAGGTGTTCGTAGTTTACATATTAACATAGTGACTCTGAGAGAGGCAGGATCACAGGATCACAGAATGTCAGAGCTGGAAAAGATCTTAAAAATCATCCAGTCCAGTGTTTCCCCAGAGGGACACGACTGGCATTTTGAGGGAGACAATTCTTGATTGTGCAGGACTGTCATGCATGTGGTGGGACTTTCTGTATCATGGCACCTGCCTTCTAAATGTCAAAAATGCCACCATACATTTCCACAGTCCCAAACGGGGGTATTGAACAGCCCTCAGGGAAGAATCATTGTTACAAAACCGCATTGTCCAGGTGGAGAAACTGAAATTCAGAGAGGGTAGGTAACTTGCTTAAAGTTGAACACCATTTTTTTTTATTTTTTTTACGGAACTGTGACTAACGCCTGGTTCCCATTTGAATTCTCTGAACTGTACTGTGCGTGAGATTGGTCATGAAAATACTCCAACTATAGCTAAAATGTAAAACTAGGAGATATTTTTATTTCTTGTGTCCTAAATGAATACCACGTGTTGGAAAAAATCACCCTGAAGAAGTTAAGAGGTGGGGGCTCTGAACAAGACTTCAGTCTACGCTCCGTGGACCTTTCATAGCACGAGAGTTGCATTTGCTTCTTATTCTCTGCTGGGCTGATTTAGCTACGTTTATAAAATGCTCCATGTAAAACCTTCACACACACACACAAAAGGCTCAATATAATCTCAGAATAATTAGTGCTTTATTTTGGTTCTGTATAAATATGTATACATTTCTATTTTTAAATTCTGAAAAGCTCAGTTCTTAGTATTTTTTTTTCTCGAGTTTAATGGGCATGAATACAATCTTTTGCTGCTTCCTGTCATAAGCAGAGCCACTCAAACAGCTCCCAAAAGCAGCTTGGAAACTAGCGCCCACAGTTGTGCTGCCCACACACGGCTCAGCCTGTCCCCGCGGTCCCAGTGTGAGGCAGGTATTTAACTCCGTCCCTACGAGATCCGAACCTGTGTCAGATTGGCCATGTGCTGAGCAGGGCAGGTGGCCCAGATGTGGGATAACCACCGAGGAGAGGAGGCTGTGGTTCAGAATGCCTGGGATGAGAAATGACACCAAGTCTTGGACAGGAAAAGGCTAAATATGTACCAGACACTGAGATGATGCTTCTTCCTTTGGACAAGAACAAGTTTAGATGGGACCAAAAACAAAGCCACAAGGCAAATACATGAATAGAAACATTTAGCAGATGGATAGGGCAAAGGGGGTTTTGAGTGGGTGTTGGCAGAGATTGTCGTAGTTCTTGGATTCCATCCAGCCGGATTGCTGCTGCTGAAGTATGTAAGACTTTCTTTGTTAGCATTTGTGAGTATTTAATAGGAAGGATTTTCACTAGGGCATTTCATCATTAGGTGGCATGAGATTATTTATTCATTTGTTTCATATAACAAATATTTATTGAGTACCTGCTAAAAGTCTGGCATTATTCTAAAATGCTGTAGGGAGAGAGACAAATACCGCATGCTCTCACTTATGTATGGAATCTTAAAAAGAAAAAAACCAACCCCCAAACAAAAAACCAAACTCTTAGGTACAGAGAACAGATTGGTGGTTGCTAGGGGTAGGGTGTGGGGAGGGGGCAAAATGGGTGAAAGGAGTTAAGAAGTACAGACTTCCAGCTGTAACATAGGTAAGTGCGGGAATGTCGTATGTAGCATGGCGACTCTAGTTAAGGATGCTGTATTGCGTGTTTGAAAGCTGCTAAGAGAGTATCTCTTGAAAGTTCTCATTGCAAGAAAAAATTCTGTAACTATGTATGGTGACACACGTTAACTAGATTTATTGTGATTATTTCACAACGTATACAAATATGAGATGATTATGTCTTACACCTGAAACTAATGTTACGTGGCAGTTACACCTGAGTTTTCAAAAATGGTGTGGATACCATGGGATGGAGGGGAGAGAGAAAGATTGAGAGAAGAGCTTACTCTTCTGAAGCTAACCCTCTCACTGGGTATATCGATAATAAGGGGGATAGGAAGCACAGGTGGGGATGGTTAGGGAAATCTCAGATAAAATACCGTGTGAGCAGAGACATGAAGGAAGTAAAGGAGAAGATAGGTCCAGGCAGAGGCAACAGCAGGCATCTCTCTAAGCCTGGGGCAAGCCTAGTATATTCCAGGAACAGCAGAGAGACAGTATGGCTGGAGGGAAACAAGGGAGGGGAGAGTGAGTGGTAAGAGATGAGGAACTCTTCCATTACCATCAGTTCATGTCTCATTGGAAATGTGTGATGGGACTGATTTTGTGATTTTGCAAGAGGAAGGGGCAGCTATGGGTGAACCATGTTCCACGGTTTCAGATCATCTTATGTGTCCCTTTCTTTTCCAGTATTGAACCTCTGTTCCCTTTATCCCTGTCTTTGTCCACATCTCTGTTTATCCTTTTCCTTCTGCTAGAGAACTGAATTTAGCAAATGTAGTCGAATAAATCCAGGAACTAGAGCAGACAGTTGTGGAAGACAAATGCCAGTTCTGAGTACTGTTTTTAAGATGGCTGAGTTGTATCCTCAAAGGTAGGTTCAGGATGGTCATAAGAGTCATGGGTGCAAGCTCACTTCTCTCCAGAAAAGGAATCCAGGCCTCTCAGCTCCTGAATCCTACCTCCTAGAGTCTCTATTTTTTTTTCAATTTTTTAAAAAGATTTTATTTATTTATTTGCAGAGAGAGACAGCCAGTGAGAGAGGGAACACGAGCAGGGGGAGCGGGAGAGGAAGAAGCAGGCTCCCAGCAGAGGAGCCTGACGCGGGGCTCGATCCCAGAACTCCGGGATCACGCCCTAAGCCGAAGGCAGACGCTTAACGACTGTGTCACCCAGGCGCCCCCGGAGTCTCTATTAATATTTTCCTATCAACTGTGACCTGAGACTGTTCTGCAGAGGGCTGTGTGTCTTTCACAATAGTCTGCTTAAAAGATGAGCATCTCCTCTTTTATGATTCCAGTAACTGACTGATGTTACTCCTTTCCAGTGGCTTGACAACTGCTGATCTGAGCAACTCCTCTGGGCCCTGTTAGCATCATCCTCTATGTCTACTGTGTGGAGAGTAAATTACAGTAGTCTAGGTGCGATAGGATCAGGGCTTAGACTAAAGGAAAAGCTGTGGAAAGGGAGAAATACTTAGCTGGGGGTATTGCCGGACTTGTGGATGGATTAGCTAGCAGGTGTTGAGGGAGAAGGAGATGTTACAACTGACTCTTAGGTTTCTGACTTACCAAACTCAATGGAAAGTGGAACTGCTCCCCGAGGCATGGCATCTTGGAAGGGGACCTGGCTGGTGGAGGAACATTATAAGGAAAAATTGCATTTAAAATGCCTTTGAAAAAATCGAGTATCAATAGACAAAGGCAGAGATGTGTTTCTGTGGGTCAGAGGAGAGATTTGCCTTGGAAGTATAAATTTTTGGAGTCATCAGCATATAGATACGAAATGGATCTTCAGATACCTTCCAAGGGAAGTCTCTAAAAAAACAAAAAAGTAAAGAATGAGAAGAGATGCCCCCATGACTGAATCCCAAAGTGCTCCATCATTTTCAGATCAGGTTGTGGAGGAAGGGCCAACCAAAGGACACTGAGTGGGCTGGCAGGTAAACCAGGAGAATATGTGGTCACTCTCAGTCCCTTAAGTTCTGAGTTGCTTTCTTGAATGAAAAGAAAAGAGATGCAATTATGACTAGTGCCCTGGGGCTCTCTCAGAGGAGTGGGGTAAGCATATTCATGCTTTCCATTCCATGCGCCATGGGAGAATCAAGTTGAGAATTGTTGCCTTGAGTCATGCTATCTTTCCATTTACAGTAGCCAGATAAATGTGAAGTCTTTAAAAAAGATCTCTTTTTAACTACAGCCAGGAAAATTTAAGAATACTAAGACGAAACTGTTTTTGCAAGCTAAAAAGCAGTAATTTTGGAGAATGAGTTGGTGGTGGGACTATGGGATTTAAAGGGAGGGCTGTACAGTATTTTAATGACATTGGTGAGATGCTTGAAAAATAAACTGTTTTTCAGCAACCGAGTCCCTTCATTCCTGGGAATGTTCTAGCGCACAGAACAACAATATTCTGCAGTTTCATCTCAACCATAACCGGGCCAATCTAAGCGATGGCAGAGTCCACAGGTAACAGCTTGTAGGGAGGACAGTGCTACTGAGCCAACAGCAGTAGCGAGGGCGGTGGCAGAGAAGTGGCTTTTAGAGTTCACACTTAGTGGGAAGTAATGGCTAATATCATAAAGAAATGCCGAGAATGCATTTCTTTTGTGCTTTTGGCTGCTAATCAGCTGGGGCAGCCAATGGTCTTTGATATGTAGTCACTCTGACCTCTGTGACTCGCGCTGCTTTGAAATGAAGGAAACTACCAGCATCCGTTCCTGTTCCTAAGGCCGAAGTGGTACCAGAGTTGGACGTTTTGTTTTGTATCCAAGAAAGGAGGGTGGCATGTGGGGTGAAGGGGAGAAGGGAGACAGATTGGTTTCCCAATGCGTGGCCAAGAGATAGTTCCCTCCTGACGTGAGTATCATCTACAGAAACTGTCTAGATAATGTCTGGCTCCCACCGAACGCTTCATAAATGGTTGTCGGAGCTGATCTTCTCTTTAACTGTTTCTCTCACATGGAATAATTGCAAGTGACTCATGACTCTGATCAGTATCGGGCATACTGATATCAGATCATTACATGAAACAAGCAACCACTGAAGAAATAGTTAAATAGTAACACTTCAGCCCAGTGTTTGGCGTCACATCGTGTGTTTGTGCTTTATCTTACACCAGGAACCTAGTTCCTCACAGGCCTGACAATTCTTCAATACTTCTTAGTAGGCAGCTGAGTGGGAATGTTCTGCAAGTATAGGAATATTGACCTAGCGGGGCTGAGCAGCTGTTTATCTTTACTGAGACAAGGGCAAGAGAAAATGGATTTCAGTTGTATACATTAAACACCTCCTGTGACATCAGATAAAACTTAACGATAGAGATTATTTGAAACTGACACAATGCACCCAGATTAAACTTCCCAAGGCATAGGTCTGATCTAATAATTCCCTACTCAGAAAGCTTTACTGGCTCCGCCTCGGCTGGGGAATAAAATTAATCCCTTAATCTGGCTGTGTGCTGTGTTCTGCCTTTCAGGGTTATAGCCTGCTCTTCTGCTTCACAGATCCTAAAACTTGACCTAAACTCTTATTTACATGTTCCCTTGTTTTTCCTCATGCTGTGCCTTCTCATGTATCAGAACTTTTTTTCACATCCCGGGCCATCGCCAGCCTATCCATCCTTTATGTTGAACTAGGTTCAGATGTTACCCTTGTCTACGTTATGGTTGATCCTTCAGAATAATCTATTCTCCTTTCTCCAGAAACTTTGAAGAGTTTTTCTGGTGCTTACACAGGCCAAGCCCCAACCCTGTCTTTCTTGCAATTCTCAAATCCCCAAAGTTATGAAAACAGAAAACATATCACGGGGGCGCCTGGGTGGCTCAGTTGTTAAGCATCTGTCTTCGGCCCAGGGCGTGATCCCAGGGTGCTGGGATCGAGCCCCACATCAGGCTCCCTGCTCTGCTGGGAACCTGCTTCTTCCTCTCCCACTCCCCTGCTTGTGTCCCCTCTCTCACTGGCTGTCTCTCTCTCTCTGTCAAATAAATAAATAAAATCTTAAAAAAAAATATCATAATTCATTAAGGAGTCAGAACTGACCTGAACTTATTTGGTGGTAAAATCGTACGTGAAGTGACGTGAGACTCTTTCTATTCTTTATTTATCACCTTTAGTGTTAATAGTCATATATTTCGGGGTGCCTGGGTGGCTCGGTCAGTTAAGCGTCTGCCTTTGGCTCAGGTCATGATCCCAGGGTCCTGGGATCGAGCCCCGAGTCGGGCTCCCTACTCAGCGGGAAGTCTGCTTCTCCCTCTCCCTCTGCCCCTCCCCCTGCTCATGCTCTCTGTCATGCTCACTCTCTCTACTTTCTCAGGTAAGTGAATAAAATCTTCAAAAAAAGAATCATATATTTCGGTTCAGAAATATAAATGTTTGATCATGGGCTACTGCCCCAAATCCCACTCAGTGTGTTATTTAATATGCAGTATATGGATCTTATTACTGTTCTAAGTCTGAAAATTTACGAATTATGAAATAATCTGTTTCCAGCGTTTTTAGATAGGGATTATAAACTTGATTATATTTATGCACAATTGTCTTTTTTTTTTTTTTGGCTGCCTAACATCTCAACAGTCATTCCGTTCTGAGAGAATTGGCGGCTGTGTAAGTCTTGGGGGCGATTGGTGTCCATCTCTGTCATGGATCGTGAAGTGGCCAGGTACTTCGACCTCCTCCTCCCTTGTGCTAATCATGGAGACACATCCGAAGCTTCCACCAAAGCCTGGGACTGTGAATTCTGAGGGACAGATGCAAGGAAACAGGAGACCTTAGAGATTATGAATCGAGGTGGTTACGTCATGCGGCCAGTAGCAGTGGTGCCCACACCAGCTGTTCCTGTGGAGTGACGTGGGCTGTATTTCTTGCTTCCCAGTCACCTTTGGTTCTTCACTACTTTGGAACTTACTTTTCCAGACTTCCTGTTGGTTCTGGGAACTAGCCAGTGTTCTTTAAAGAAACGTTTCCCTTAACGTTGGCCAGAGTTCATTTCTATTATTTGTATCCTAAAACCTTAACTTATTATAGACTATTTTGTCTTTCCATCTTTGCCTAACTTAGTCCATTCAGGCTTCTATAACCAAGGACCATAGACCGGGTAGCTTATAAAAACACGAGAAATTCATTTCTCACCGTTCTGGAGACTGGGAGTTCGACATCAGGGTGGCAGCATAGTTAGTTTCTGAGAAGGACTGTCTTCCAGGTTGTAGACTGCTGACTTCTTGCTGTATTGTCACATAGTGGATAGAGCTAGCTAGCTCTCTGGCCTCCTTTAAAGGGCAGTAATCCTATTCATGAGGGCACCATGCTTGTGACCTAATTACCTCTGAAAGGCCCCACCTTCCAATACCATCACATTGGGATTAGGGTTTCAACTACGAATTTTAAGGGTATGTAAACATTCAGTCCATAACACCACCCTCATCTAGATTTGAAGCTCTTTAAAAATGAGAATCACATATTTTTTCATCTTTGTATATACTCAAAGCCCCTAGTAATAACAGATAATTAATTACTTTCATGTATGGTAGTGATAAGGTCATGCTGGTATTTTAGCAAGATCACTCTCTTGGATGTATGAAAAATGAGGTAGAAGAGGAAAGGTTGAAGTATTCCAATACTGGGAGGTGATAGTTTTGTGATATGTAGTGGAAGTGGAGATGGAAAGAAATTTTATGGATTTGAGAGATGTTTAAGGAAACAGAAAGATCAGAATTTGGTGATTGATCATGGTGGTTAATGGATAGGGAGGAAGAGAAATGACTCCCAAACGTCTGGCTTCAGTCACTGGTTGGATAATGGTGCCATTCAAAGAGCTAGGAACATAGGAACAGTAGGAGTTTGGGGATGATGAAGGAGATAATTGGGTCAACTGGAACTGTGTTGTGTTGCAGGACCACTGGAGAGGTCCTGAAGACAGTGAGTGATGGGTCTAAAGCTCACTCAGAGTCAGAGATTAGGTATCATCACAATATCCATAAGGGACTGAAAGTGGCTGACTGTGGAGCTGACCATCTTCATCTTGGCTTGCTCTTGGCCCTTGAGTTTTTGTCTTTTCAGGAGGACTGTTTTAAAGCACAAAGAACTCAGGGCTGAAAAGAGGCATCCTGGTTTGTAATTCCACCTCTGTTGCTTGTTAAATTTGTAATCTTAGAAAAGTCACTTTTGCCCTCTGGGCCTTGGTTGCTACATCTTTACAAGGGAGCTGCTATCTGGCCCAGAGATCTCACAGGATCGTTGTGGGAATCAAGTGAGAACTTGAGGTAAAATTGCTTGGATAACATAAAGGTGCTTATGGAAGACACTAGTACTGTTGCATTTTCCATAGGCTCCCCTGCAGATCCCAGGATCTTTTGAGTTATGTTGGGAACATGTGAATACTCTGGCTAATGAGCTGTGAGTAGGTGTGACACGTGTCACTGGTAAGTCAAAGCATTAAGAGTTCGTGTGCCATCTCCAAGCGCTCTGTTCCTCTTCTGTAGTAACCATGGATACGCTATGTTGAGATGGGGGCACCGTAAAATAGAAGGAGCATCGATCTCTGAGTCATAAAATGGAGGAAAGGAAACCCCACCTCACTCATGACCCCCAATTGACTTTGCGTGAGAAATTTTTGTGTCTTAAGTCTCTGCGATTTGGGGGCTGTATGTTACTAAAACATATCAAAGTCTCTTCCGGTTAACGTAGTGTTGCAGGTATAAGGCATCGTTACTTGCGATTTTCTGTGGAAGATAATTTGGGGTAAGGGAGAACTTGGAACCTGGGGGCTTTAGGAGGCTGTGGCAGTAAGCCAAGAGTGAGGGGATAAATATTTGGAAATGGGCATAGAGGAGGGAAATAATATGGACGAAAATGATGGTCATTTTGAAAGAAAATGGATAGATAGGGCCTGTGACTGATTGGAATGAAAGCTATGTCAGTAGAAATTGCCAAGGATGATTCAAAGTTTTAAGCCTGGCTAGCTTAAGAGAATAGAAGTGTTATTAACAGGGACACAGTTATTTGGAATGGAACAGAATTTGATTGGAGGAGGTAGGGGTGGAAAAGGAGGTTCACCTGTGGCTATAATTTGTTGGGGTGGAAAGAGCTCACAATTCAAGAAAATGTCTAGTGTCCAGGCAGAGCTTTTAGCACCGGGACGCAATGAAAGGATCAAAGTGGAAATGTAAATGATCCGTGAAGCCATAGTATGATGCATTGGTCAGTACTCCTAACTTGGGAGGATGGGGTGGAGGATGAGGAGTCCATGAGAGAAACTGGTAAAAACCAACTGGGGATGTTCATTCACTCATTCATTCATCAAACATTTACTAAGCACAAATTATGTGTCCTGTATTTACTCAAACATATTAATTACTCAACAGACTGGTAATCATAAGTTGGGTTAATTTTATTGTCTCACCACTTTAAGATGGAAGGCGGGCATGGTAGTAAAATCCATACACATATTTGAGAAGTTGTTTTACAGACGTTCTATTCAGAGCCTACCTAATAAAAAGTAACCAATACAACGAGACTATAGCTATGACTTTAATGTTGTTATATTAATGCAGAAATAAGAGTCAGCATGTCACTTACATACTTCGTGATTGTGAACATTACATAGTAGTCTGGACAACATGAGACATTTTCAACATTTTCCTCTTTCATCAACAGAGAGGGAAGACCATTTTAGTTGCATAATAAAAGTTACAGAATCTAGATGTAGAAGATTGTTTTCTTTCAAATTCCATTAAATGACTTACAGATACCTAAGATCTTTTGAAGAAAAACAGGCATGTTAGCTAAATGTAATTTGACATTAAAATATATATTAACAGAGAAGTGAGAAACCTATTTCAAATTAAATCGTCTCCAAACCTCACTTTATTGACAGGAGGGTAATATAGCCTTTACCACCCATAAAATAGGGGGGTGGACTCTTTGATCACTAACACAGTTCGTGCTCTGGCTTTCGATAAATAGGGAGCCAAGCCTAGAATCGTGGGGTATCTTGAAGTTACAAAACATTGCTGCTCGCTTGTAAGCACTCCCACATAGCTGCTAGTGATAGCCACTTTGAAAGGGCCATTCGATATTTTAATTATGGCCACAAATCTGAGGCACTTTTTAGCTAAACAATGAGGTCATTTTAGAAATCAGCAAGATGATTCTGCAGGGACAGAAAGCTTACTTTCAGCAGAATGGTGACAAAGTAGAGGACAGAAGAGTGTAGAGGGCATCAGTAGAAATGAAGAAGAAGGAATGGGTTTTCATAAACCCAAGTTCTCACCATAGCCCCAAAGATGCCAGGAGGAGAACCCTGGCCTCACAAATGACCATATTTATTTAGCCCTAGGTTGAGATACAGTCTTTTGAAAAATTTTCCATATTGCATAATATGTTTACACTACCCTTGTGCTCCAGTTGCAATATTTCTTAGATCACAAGTCCTTCTGTTACTGGTTTTCAAAACTCCAGGCAATATGCGGCCTCTGTATGACAGAAAGATGAGGTTCCCGGAGTGCCCTTGGGGGCGCTTGTCCAATAGTGGATGTGGAAATACACTGGTTCTCTCACTTCCGTCCAGTGGCTTTATCACAGCACAATGCCCCCAGGGTTGAGTGGAATGTTGAAGCCGACCAGAAGCTTTGACTTGCTTAGTACAATTTTTAACCCATCGAGTCAGCTGGCCACGGATCACATAAGGGTTGGTTGTCTGAAAGATGAAATCTCTTCTAGAAAACCTGCTGGGTGTCAGACATTTTCTAAATATTGAAGGACCACTCTGTAGATAAGGATTCAGGCAAGACATTTGCCAGATTGAACTCCTTGTAGCCGTGAACGTATTTGTGATGAGAGCAATAAGATACTTTTGCTCTTTACCTTTGACTAAAGCTTAGCTCCTTTATTTAATAGTGCTTTATTGATTCTGTGGTTATTTTTGAAACAGTATGTGTTTCATATCAGTATTTAATTTATTTCCACAAAATGCCAAGTTTACCTTGAGAAGAAATTTTACCGTGTTTGAATGTTAGCTAAAATAGCACAAACCAAATAGCCCTGTACTAAGAAAATAACCCTGGGATGGAGGGGAGCTTTGCTCCTCAGCCAGTAAATCCTGCTTCCTAAGCTATAGTGTGCATAAGGCTTTCCCACACATCTCCTGTTGCTACGGAAACCTCTTTCAGTGTCTGGGCTCTAAACAGCTGACTCATTTCAAAGTCTGGCTCTCAAACTCTCAGCTCACAGCTTAGAGAGACAAGTGGAAACAAAGAAAAACACAGAAACAATGAAATATCAATATATAACATTTCATTAAAAAGTTATGTGTCTTGATATACGGGGAAATGGTTAAGGTCACGCACCTCACCGGTTGCTTCAGACTGCAGTAAAGGTACCATGGAAACCCAACAGGGGCCACAGTCGCTAAAAAGAGATTTCTGTCCCTTGGACTTAGTGACACAGAATACAACCAAAACTTAATGAGAGATTCTCAGTAATTCCCTCCTACCAAAACAGTCTAACCAGCCGCCAAGAGCCGGAACCCAAAGGAGCTAGCATGCGATGGGAGTCCAGGGAGAGAAGGGGGAGGGTAGAGGTATCTTAGAAAACCCCAAAGGCAGGTGCCTGGGTGGCTCAGTCGTTAAGCGTCTGCCTTCGGCTCAGGGCGTGATCCCAGGGTCCTGGGATCGAGCCCCGCATCGGGCTCCCTGCTCCCCTGGGAGCCTGCTTCTTCCTCTCCCCCCCTCCCCGCTTGTGTTCCCTCTCTCACTGGCTGTCTCTCTCTCTGTCAAATACATAAATAAAATCTTTAAAAACAAAACAGAAAACCCCAAAGCCGTCTTAGGAAGTGTCCAAACAAAGCTCGAAGGCCCATCTTCCAAGCATGTTCTCAAGGAGCCTTCCTGTTTCAGTCTCGTTGGCTCTATTAAGCCAACATAGTCAGTGAATAAACAGAGGCATGTTTGGAATCCCAGACTGAGGGAATGAATGCCCCAGCACTCTCGTCCCTGTCAGCTGGCCCAGAAGATCTGGTAGGATTTTCTATATTTTTTACATTTACAACTGATAGTCGTCACAGGGAGTAATGGAACTTCGAATCTGAACTCCTGAAAAAGTACTTTACTTTTATAGAGGATCACCTTTAGTTTGATAGTGACAAACTTCCTTTTGAAGACCTAGTATGCTCTGGTGGAGATTAGGAAAAAATGCTGCTGCGTGGATATGTCTTCACATTTTAATGTGGGGGGTTACATATGTAGTAATATGTAAATGGCATATAAAAATTAGACATATAATCTTTGGTATTTTATGTATTTTTGGAAGAATTATTTAGCTTTTGTGAGATTATATGGTCTGTTATCTTGTGCCTCTGTAAGTACTGGTCACAGCATAGCTCAAATAAATATTTAAGCATTAGTTTATTTACCAATACGAATTATTTGTGACTTTATTTTATTTTTTTAGAGAGGGAGGGAGGGGGTGGAAGGGCAGAGGGAGAGAAAGAATCTTAAGCAGGCTCCATGCCCAGTGTGGAGCCTGATGCGGGGCTCGATCTCACAACCTGAGCCAAAATCAAGAGTCGGATGCTTAACCGACTGAGCCACCCAGGTGCTCCTATTTGTCACTTTACTGTGGGAAAATGCAAGTCAATAATACATGCCATTAAAATGATATCTTGGTGAAAAGATGCGGAAAGAAATGCATGTTGAGTCTTCCAAATATCCCAAGCACTGCTCCCAAACAGGCAGAGTGGGAATGGCAGTAAGCAAGGCTTGTACTTTAATAAAAGTTATAACTCTAGAGAAGTCATTCTGTGTGTGTCCAGACTTTGGTGCTGGGTAATTGGCATGTCCAGTTTATTGTGGTACTTTCCATTCAGTTCATTCAGTGCATTGCAGTTAAATTAATGGGTTCTGCTGATGATCATTGAAAGGCTAACCAGGCTGGTAAATCAAGGGAATGCTGTCGAACCAAGATGTCTGGAATTCAGCAAAAAATACTGTAGTAGGCTGAATAATGGCCCATCAAATACATTTGCATTCAGAACCTTAGTATCTGTGAATCTGTTAATTTACATAGCAAAAAGGACGTTGCAGGTGTGATTAAATTAGGGACTTGAGATGGGGAGGTAACATGAAATACCCAGGTGGGTCCACTGTAATCAGTCTTATAACAGGAAGCAAAATTAGGGTCAGAGAGAGGGGGGCCGCTATAATGGAAGCAGAGGTTGGAATGATGCTTTGGAGATTGTTGAAGGGGTTGGGGAGCAAGGAATGTCGGTGTTCTCTGAAACCTGGAAAGGACAAGTAGATGTATTCTCCCCTGGAGTCTCCAAAGGGAATGAATGCAGCCCTGCCAATACTCTGATTTTAACCAAGTCAAGCCCACTTCAAACTTTTGACCTTCAGAATTGTAACATAATACATTTGTAACATAATACATTTGTTTCGAGCCCTTCATTAGCAGCAATAGTAACTAATACAGTTGCTCATTAAATTCAGCAAAGAATGTCACTGTAGCATTAGAAACGAGGGAGAAACATGGCCTAGATGAGAGGATAGGTAAGTGGCGTGACACCTGGTGGAAGTGTACACAGCGTGAATGGAGCCCATATTAAGGTGGGTAGAGAATGCCACTGACATGCTAGCTGGCTTTGTGCATGGCTTTGGCCCTTTCATCGGTTTCCCTGAAGACACAGAAGGCAGATGGTTTGGATGGATCTCAAGGGAATTATGCTGAATGAAAACAACTCCTCTCAAAAGGTTACATGCTGTATGATTGCATTTACAGAGCTTTCATTTTTTTGTTGAGGTGAAATTCACATAACATAAAATTAACCATTTTAAAGTGTACATTTCAGTGGCATTTAGGGCATCCATAATGTTGTGTGCAAACACCACCTGTATCAAGTTCACATCATTTTCATCATAGGAAAATGTACCTATTAGGTGGTCACTCCCCGTTCAACCCTCCTCCCAGCCCGTGGCAAAACCAATTTGCTTTTTGTCTCTTTAGATTTCCCAAGTCTGCATATTTCACATAAATGGAATTACGCAACATATGACCTTTTGTGTCTGGCTTCTTTCACTCAGCAGATTTTCAAGGTTTATCCACATTGTAGCATGTATAAATACTTCATTCCTTTTTATGGCTTCATAATATCCTATTATATGGATATACTACATTTGTTTATTCACTCATCCAATGATGGACATTTCGGTTGTTTCCACATTCTGGTTATTGTGAGTAGTGCTGCTAAGAACATTTGTGTACAAGTTTTTGTTTGAATGTTTTCAAATCTCTTGGGTATATTCATTCCCAGAAGTGGGATTGCTGGGTCGTATGGTAATTCTGTGTTTAACTTGAGGAACCACCAAAATGTTTTCCACGGTAGCTGCACCATTTTACATACCCACCAACAGTTTTTCACCATCCTTGCCAACACTTATTTGTTTTTTTTTTTTTCATCATTATTATAGACAACCTGGTGGGTGTGAAGTGATATGTCTTTGCGGGTTTGATTTGCATTTCCCTAATGACTAATGATGGTGAGCACGTTTTCAAGTGCTTGTCATTTGGGTATCTTTTAGGATAAATGGCTATTCAAGTCCTTTATCCATTTTTGAGTTGGGTTGTTTGGAGCTTTTTGTTATAGTTGTTGCGTTTTAAGAGTTTTTCTGTCTTCTGGACATGAGATCCTAATCCGATATGTAGTTTACACGTAGTTTCTCCTATCCCGTAGGTTGTCTTTTCCCTGTCATGGTAACGTCCTTTGCACACAAGTTTTTAAATTTTGATGAAGTCCAATTTACCTATTTTTTTTTCTTTTGTTACTTGTGTTTTTGATGACTCCATTGCCAAATCCAGGGTCATGAAGATTTACACCTATGTTTTCTTCTAAGAGTTACTTTTAGCTCTTTCGTTTGGGGCATTGATCAGTTTTGTGTTGATTTTTGTGTGTGGTGTGAAACAGGGGTCCAAATTTATGTTTTTGCATATGGGTATACAGTTGTCTAAACATTATTAGTTGAAGAGACTATTCTAAACCCCATTGATTGCTCTTGGCACCCCTGTTGAAAATCAGCTGGCCATAGGTGTTTGAATTTACTTCTGGACTCTCAATTCTAGTGCACTGGTGCACGTATCTATTCTTATGCAGCACTACTCTGTTTCCATCATGGTAAATTTGTAGTAAGTTTGAAATTGGAAAGTGTAAGTTCAACTTTGTTTTTTTCTCCAAAATTGTATTGGCCATTTGGGGTCCCTGGCAGTTGTATGTCAATTTTATTATCAGCTTTTTCATATCTGCAAAAAAGGATGTTGAATTTCAAGAGGGTCACATTGAATCTATAGATTGATTTTGGTAGTGTTTGAATATTATCTTTTTAAAAAGATTTTGTTTATTCATCTTAAGGAGAGATAGAGCGAGCGAGCGAGCAGAGGGAAGGGCAGAGGGAGAGGGAAAATCCTAAGCAGACTCTGAGCTGAGTGTGGAGCCCAATTCAGGGTCCAATCCCAGGACCCCGAGATCACGACAGGAGCCGATACCAAGAGCCAGACGCCCAACTGACTGAGCCACCCAGGTGCCCCTGAATTTTATCTTAACAATTATGTCTTCCGATCCATAAACATGGCATTTATTTCAATTTATTTAAGTCCTCTTTCATTTATTTCAGCAATACTTTATAGGTTTCAGTGTATAAAACTTTCACCTCTTTGTTTAAATTTACACGTAGGCATTTTATTCTTTTGGATGCTATCATAAATAGAATTTTCTCAATTTACTTTTCAGAGTGGTCATTGCTGGGATATAGAATTACAACTGAATTTTGTGTGTTGATCTCATATCCTGCACTTTTGCTAAATTTCTTTTAATAGCATTGATATTGTGTGTATGTATCTGTATTCTTTAGGATTTTCCATGTAAAAGTTACTATCTACAAAGATGGGTTGATTTACTTTTGCCTTCTCGTCTTTGAGGTTTTTTTCCCTCTTGTGATTTTCCAATGTGAAAGTTAGGTTCACCTCATACTCAGATTAGTTTAAAAGATAAATTGTATTAGGATTGAAAGCAGCACAGATCGTCATAATGTGTCCTTGCCCTTCATTCCCACTATGAACAAGTAAAGCATTCTTCTTGATGCACTGGTAAAAAACAAACATTATTGAGGAAAGTGGTTTTTTACAATTACGGTACTCTCTGAAGTCTTAAGGCCTTAAAAAATAATGTTTAAAATACTCCTAGTTCCCTAAAATGAAAGTGAAGCACAAAGTGGAGTCCAACATAAGTTATAAAGTACTATGGAGGAGTCAGAAGAAAATATATTTTCAAAAAATGATCTGAGTAGACAGTTTTCCAAAGAAGACATACAGATGACCCAACAAGGACGTGAAAAGATGCTTAACATCACTAATCATGGGGGAAATGCAAACCCAAACCCCAATGGGATATCACCTCACTCCTGTTAGAGTGGCTAGAATCAAAAAGATAAGACAGGTCTTCATGAGGTTGTGGAGTAAGGGGAGCTCTTGTGCACTGTTGGTGAGAATATAAATTTGTGCAGTCACTGTGGAAAACAGACATGACCTAAGTGTCCACTGGATGAAAAAAATATGCACACAGCACACACACACACACACACACACACACACACAGAGGAATATTACTCAACCATAGAAGAGAATAAAATCTTCCATTTAAAACAACACGGAAGGACCGTAAATCTTTAGAAGACAGATTTAAGATGTACCACAGCTGCCCAACGATGGGATTGGTGACCTTTTGTCTTCCTAGTCACTGTGGATATTTGAGCAGGGACTAAAAAACTCTGCGTCAGGGATGTCAAAGAGGGAATCCTACATAGAAAGGGAAGTTGGGCTTGATAAACTTTAAAGCAGTTTTCAACACTGAGATTCTGTGGCTCAAATCTAGGAAGGTAAATTGACATATGGCAAAGCAATATGTTGGGTATTTAATTTCATAGCTATTCAGAGAGGAAGGAATCCGTGTTATACTATTCCCTTTGAAGAACACTTCATGATGTGAACTGTGAATCCACCAGTGGAGTTAGAAATGGTTGCTTTGACTGTGATTAAAAAATCACTAGGGTATATATTTTCATATATATGTTTGTGTGTGTAGATATATATATATTCACATATATATATGAAATTCTCAAGTGTAGAATTTAGAAATGATTGTGTCCCTGTAAATGTTAAACAGCTTCTTTGAGTTTCAATTTCTTCAGTGATAAAATGAAAGTGACCATATACCTAGCTCATAGGATTTCTATGGAAATTATATGAGATGACGTGTCAATTGTTGAGTTCTATGCCTGGCACATCAGGCTCTCAGTAATTCACCTGTATGCTTATTATTGATGTACATATGTTAGAGCCTTGATAGGTGGTGAAAGACTCCATTTTATTTAACATACAAATGGTCTTTCTCCAGGTTAAACTGCTCTTCAGATGAACCTCACACAAATCCGCATCTCACCCACATTAATCTATACATTGGCACTTGACTGAACAAGCTCCTTTGCTACCAATGGATACAACCAATGTTGCAGTGTAGACGTTTTAAACTGTATTAAAGACCAGAAATTCAATTTTATAAATGCCCATATTGGCCCAGATAAGTCCTCTTATTTATGTTTGGTTACACCTTGTGATGAGAATAATATATGTATTCTACAAAAATACTGATTGTTAGCTTTTTCTGTAAGTTGGCCTATTCCTAGCAGTAATCTCTTGCATTATATTCAGGTATATTAAATGAGATAACTCTACAAATAAGATAAACAGCAACTCCACCACATGGTTTGCAATAAGTACAGGGTCCTGCCATAATTGTATATTCACTGTATTTGATCTGTTTATGGTATATTGATGGGTTAAGATTAAAACTACATTGAGTGGCAGTTTTCCTTCAAGAAGATTTTTAATTCTATCAACTGCAAGAATGAGTACCCTTAATTGGTTCTCTGGCTTTTATAATTTTAATTCTATCCTGATGATTCCCAAATCTCTACTGTAAACATAGAATGCTCCCCTGATACCTTGTGGTCATTTCCATTTGGCTGGTCCACTGACACTACCAGCTTAACATGCCTGAAATATAATTTGTCATCTTCCCTAAAAATCTTATCCCTTCCCCTACATTTCCCCTGTCATTTGTCTAGTCACTGGGATAGGACATTTGAAGTCAGCCCAGACTTGCTGTCTCTCATCACCCCATGTAGTCAACCACTCAGACTTCTGGATTTTACTCCTGCAAGTTTCTTCTATGTCCTTATCTCCATCTCTTCCAACTATTGCACTAGTTTAAGCTAACATCATCTCTCCTGGATCAATCTAACATTAGGAATTTCCCCGTCTCTACTCTTACACACTTGAATGCATGTTCCATGTGTTTTCAGAATAACCCATCTGAAAGAGAAGTCTGATTGTATTACTCTTGTGCTAAAACCTTTTTTCAGAGTGCCTGGATGGCTCAGTTGGGCTAAGCATTTGCCTTTGGCTCAGGTCCTGATCCCCAGGTTCTGGGATCGAGCCCCATGTCCGGCTCCCTGCTCAGCAGGGAGTCTGCTTCTCCCTCTTCCTCTCATCCTCCCCCCTTGCTCATGCTCTCACGCATGCTCTCTCACTCTCTCTCTCTCTCTCAAATGAATAAATAAAAAATCTTTAAAAATAAAATAAAATAAAAACTTTTCAATGGCTCACCATTTTTCTGACAACTAAGTACAAGATGCCTGACTTGCAAACGTAGTTTTTCATGATCTGACATCTGCCTACCTTTCCAGCCCTGTCTCTCATAATCCCTGAAGTGCACTGACATTCCAATAACCCTGAACTATGTTTAGTTCACTACGTAAAGAGTTGCCAGACATAGAAAGTATAAATATAGGATGCCCAGTTAAATTTGAATTTCAATATATTCAAACAACGAATATATATTTTTTAGTATAAGTATATCTCATGTAACATGTTGTGTCTTACCTTTGCTTTAGTTCCTGCTATCACATCTCTGTGGAATGCACTTGCCAATTTTAAGATTCAACTGAATTACTATCTCTTGTAGGGCACCCATCCTCCACAGTTCCTCCCATCAATCCCGAATGAATTAGATGACTGCTGTCAACACATACTATAATTGTTGGGTTTTGTGTCTTTTCCTGTCAGTGAGATTCCTTGAGGACAGGGAGCGTTTGTCTCTGTATTGCCGTTGTCCAGCAGGGTGCCACATATGTAGGAGACACTTTGCAAATATTTGATGAATAAGTAATTCTCCTGATATTAATATTTATATTTTCTTCTTATACCCAACATGAAGGATATTTTTACCACCACACAAAAGAAAATTAGAAGAAAACCCTTCTTAAAACAGAGCCCCAAACTCAAAGTTGACAGGCCAGTGTATTTTCCCGTAGAGATTAAAAAATTAAAATAAATTTAGTGGAAACGAGTTTTTTCCCTTATTTTTGAACATTATGAAACCGATTCTAGTTCATGAATTTTTAACACCTTCTTTGACCTCAAAACAATATGATGTACTGGCTTATATTACTTGATTTTTCTTTTCCGTACCCACACATCTTTAAACTCATGTGTTTTCCATACTTCAAAGACCTGTGGGCATGGGAAACTGATATAAATCCCAGCAAACAACCTGAGAAGGAACTCGCACTAACAGCTTGGTAGGTACAAGTTTATTTGCCTGTTGCCTACATCTTATTTCACTGAAAATAAGGTTTTTTTTTACTTAGCACTGGAAAGAGTGTGTGTTTGAATATCCATTAAAAAGTGAGTCAGCTGCAAATTTCGTATTCAACTCTATGCTCGTGGAGAAGACAGGTAAACACATAAATCAATGAGTAAGCAAAGGTTAGTCATACGGAGAGTCTGAACACTGCGATGAAATTCCTGCTACCAGACTTTCCTGTTTGCAAAGCACACTCTTTAGTGGTTCATTAAACTATGCAGTGATTCTTAAAAGGTATGATATTTTGTAGTCTTAGTCATAGAAGTTGCAGCAAATTTTGCCTTATACTTTCCTTAAAGTATCTTGGATCTGGCTGCTGAACAAATACCTGAAAGTGGAGGGATCCTGGGTTTCATACGTTGCTAAAAAGATTTATAATAACAGATGGGACTTGAGAGTTAGTGTATTAGTTTGCTAGGGCTTCCAAAACAAGCTGCATGGCACAGAACAACAGAAATTTATTACTTCATGATTCTGGGGGCCAGAAGTCTGAAATCAAGGTGTTGGTTCCTTCTGAGTGTTCGAGGGGGAAACTGTCCTGTGCCTATATTCTAGCTTCTGGTGACAGCTTCGATCTTCGGTATTCCCTGGGCTGTGGGAGCATCATACCAATCTGTCTTCATCTTCATATGGCATTCTTCCTGTGTGTCTGTCTCTTCACATTGTTTTCCCTCTTTCTGTAAGGCCTCCAATCATATTGGTTTATGGCCTACCCCAATGTCTTGATTACATCTAGAAAGACCCTGTTTCCAAATAAGGTCACATTCACAGGTACTGGGTGTTAGGACTTCAACATGTCTTTTGGGGAACACAATTCAACCCGTAACAGGGAAGAATCTATCAACCCTGAAATTATAGACAAAATTATGAGTTTTGTGCACAAACGAGAGAATTTTCTTGGCAAAAGTTTCCATTTCCCCTGCTTTCATCAGAGTCTGAAAGGGATCCATAACCCCAAAACATTAAAAGCCACACTCTGAATGAAAGCAACATTGAAGGGAATGGCAAAAAGGGTATCCTTGACAAAGTTTTGGAGTGTTCTTGGAAAGCTGCTATGTGACTTCAGAATGAGTGTTGTATATTCAATTCAGGATTCGAGAGTCTCTCTTATGCTTACTGTCTGTAAAGAGCCAAGTAAAGGAAAATGAAATCCTTACCAGATTCTTTTAAGTGCAGAGCATGGCTTCAAATGCTCTGCCTGTCTCCCATTCGTGGCAAGTAATTATTTCTATTTCTTTATATAGATATTCAAGAGAACATTCCAACTTCCTGCCTATATAATATGGACGTTATCATACTTTGCTGTATTGAAAAAATAACAAAAACCTTTAAAACTGCAGAATTTTGCTGCATAGAATGTAATGTTATTTTATGAACACAGCCCAACTTAGTTTTGCGTACTTTTTAAGTCACACATTTTGGCTGACGATTGTTCTACTTCCACAGTATTTGTAAGTTCCAAGAAATTTGTTGAAACAAATGTTTTGATTTAAAACAGCATGAAAACTTGTGAAAACATATAGCAACCAGACTTCTAGGTGTATGATTCAGAATAATTAGGCAGAGATTTATAAGATTCTGATTTTGTACTAATTCTGTCTCATGACAGTTATGTTTTAGGTTCTAAGTATCTAAGTAGCAATTACTTATAGTTTGAAACGCATATATGAAATGTAAATATCTATTCCACTAACAACGATTTTAGCCCAATTTGAGCAATTTAACTGGCTTAGCTGTAATAATGCTTCAGCCAGTTATTCATGTGGATAGTTCAAGTGTGTGCTAATTAGGTTTGCAGCTGACACTAACTACTGAATTTGCTAGTACATTTAAATTGGTATTTAAATTCAAAGTGACCTGACTACTTAGAGACATGCTTTTTCAGAAACAGAAATTTAGTGGTTGTAAGTGCACAATATGGCATAGGTGGGGAGAAGGAGTAAGCTAGCTGACTCCTAGCTATCTATCTGCTTCCTGCTTCCAATCCACTGTAGCCTTCAAAATTGTTTTTTTGTTGAACATAGCTCTGATCATGTCATTATACTTCTCAAAAACCATCAATGGCTCCCTGTCGCTCAACACATTAGGTATAAACTCCTCACTCTGGCGTTTAGACCTCGACATTTATTTAGTTTTTTATGTCAGCAGGATCCCTGGGTATTTGGAAATTAAATAATACATTTTTACTAACTCATGCATTAAAAGAAACACTGAAGGAAATTAGAAAATAGTTTGAACTGAATAAAAATCTAAATACCAGAATTTATGGCACTTCACTAAAGCAGTGCCAAGTGGGGAATGGATGACATTAAATGCTTGTATTAGGAAAAAGGACTCAATTCGATAAGCTTGCACCTTAAACTATAAAAAGAAAAAGTTAATTAAATCCAATGCAAACAGAAGGATAGTAACAATATATGTAAGAGCAGAAATCAGTGAAATTGGAATTAGAGAAATGATAAATAATATCAATGGAACAAAGACCATTTCTTTGAAAAGATCAGAGAAACTGAAATATCCAAGATTTTTTTTTTTTAAAGACTGTTATAAAGCAATAGCTTTGGACATTGTCTTAGCTTAGGCAGGTTAGGCTCCCATAACAGAATACCATAAACTGGGTGGTTTCTCAACAACAGAATTTTATTTCTCACAGTTCTGAAGGCTAGAATTGTGAGGTCATAGAGCCCACACGGTTGGGTTCTGGGGAGAGCCCTCTTCCAGATTCTAGATTGCCAACCTCTTGGTATCCTAACATGGCAGAAAGAGAACTAGCTAGTTCTTGGGCCTCTTATGAGGATACAGTCCCATTCATGAGGGTTCCATCTTTGTGAACTAAGTACTTCCCACAGGCCCCACCTCCAAATACATGAACTTGGGGAAGACACAAATATTCAGCCTATTGTAGACATAGCTTAAAGTATATGAAACCATGCATATAGAGGAAAAGATTTACCGAAGTTTGCAGAAAGGGCAAAAATGACAGGACACCTACAATCATAAATGATGTAGTAATAATTTGTAATTGTTGGTCTGTAATCACCATATTATTTAGATCACAGCAAATGCATATAAAGGCAACAAGGTAATGTGGGAAAATAAGGAACAGTTTTAATTTTGCAGGGGAAGATGCTAGCTCAATATTACATGGTGTTGGTAAGAAAATGGTATTGGCAGATACTGGTGCTTATTAATTCCCTTGCATCTTTCTTTGGAGAATGTGAACCTATATTCTGAAAGGGAAAAAATAAAAGTATTACAAGATGATTCCATTGCAAAGAGCTAAATAATGTGTGTATATTTTATGACTTAAAATCTACAGAAACACCTTTGGATCCCAATCATTTGGTAAAATTCTGGGATTTTTCAGTTTCAGAATAGCGCCATGGTTCAAAAAATAAAGAGAAAAGGCTCACATGAGGAAAGAGGCGGTGTAGTTGTTCTAAACTAAAAGAATAGTAATACAGTGATGCGGAAATCCTAAGGCACACAGACAATATGGAATGATATTGATGACCATTAATGGCTTTGTTTTGTTTGGGCAGTGTGTGAATGAAATCATTAAAATGGTGGAATTATTGCATGCGGATTGGGAGCATATGAGATACTGCTAAAAACAAAGCATATATATAGTAGAGAAGTATTATCCAAATTATGAATCAGCACTTTTTACATGGTACTTACTTTGTGAAAGATAATCGTGTGTTAAACTGTGTTGATAGTTGTGTGCTAGTCTCTGAAAGCGGGATAAACAGTCTTAGGAAAATGTTGCATCAATCAGGAAAATCAAAGTGCATTTCAGGCACAATTTGGAATTAATGCTGTAATGACTAAAGAACGTATTTTTAAAATAGCATGGTTTATTTATTATGAGCTTTGACAAGAGACATAAACAACACTCCTGTAGTAATGAACGTGATAATTCTAATTCCTTCTCCTAAAATTGCTTGTATACTGTGCTTCCTATAAATATTGGATCCAATCAAATCATGGAGAATATGATTTAGATGTAAATATAATTTCCCCTTTTAAAATATGTGAATACTTCCTGGAGAGAGGGCTTTATTTATTTATTTATTTATTTATAAGATTTTATTTATTTATTTGAGAGAGAGACAGAGAGGGCAGGAGAGCAGGGTGAGGGGAGAGGGAGAAGCAGACTCCTCCACTGAGCAGGGAACCTGATGTGGGACTCCATCCTGGGACTCCCGGATCATGACCTGAGCCAAAGGCAGACGCTTAACCTATCCGACTGAGCCACCCAGGAGCCCTGGAGAGAGGGCTTTAAAAAGAAGATAGATTCTTATCTGTATACCATTGTCTTTGAAAGTGTGAGGAAAGTTGCATAACCACACAGAGCTAACTAAATGGATTGCATTGTTTTTCTTTCTAGTCGAACAAGCAGTAGGCATGCCAGAGATGGGTAGAATCTGGCAAGAGGTTGATCAATATTGAAAACAAATCATCTAAAGAATGTGTATTAATTTTTGGTATTCAAAATCACATTTTGAAATACTTAACTTTTTATCATTATAAAGGTGATTCATGTGTTTCATAAATGTTGGAAATTTTTAAAAACCATACATAAGAAAATGAAGGGATCACTTATACTTCCACCAGCAGAGGAAACACTGTTGGTACTGTGCTGGTTGTAAATTAGTATGTCTGTGTTAACACAAATGCATCCACAGCCTTTCAGTTCTGATTTTAGTTTGAATAAGTTTGAAATTTGGGGGCATTTATCATGCCTAGATAATTTAGATTTTAAATTTGGATTATAGGACTTCTGGTCACAATGAAGTAACAGGAATCGAACTCCTACATGATATACCTAAAAATCAGATGAAACATACGAAACAATTTTCAATTTATTGGACATCAGGTCACGAAGGACAGCGATCTCTAAGAAATGGAAAACAAATGAGGTCAGTTCTATGATACCGTAGTTTATTTGCCTGGGGAGGTAATGCATGCCACAGTGCACAGAGGGGGAAGCCTGGACAGTCTTCTTGAGTTGAGCTGAAGCTGGGAGTCCGGGAAGTCCAAGGTAGCTAAAATTTGCAGGACCGAATACTAAGAGGAGATTGCTGCACAGAAAGAGAACTCTGGAACTCACACAGGGCTGGGAATAATTCCTGCTCCCATTAGAGTGGAAGTCCTCATCATTTGTGTGGCATTAGAGTACTTGAAAGGGTTCTGCCTTTGTAGTGAAACATGGCTGCCAAGTCAGGGGAGGCCCTCTGTGTTATTTGGTGCTGAGAAGCTACCAGGGAAAGGCACTAGCTGGGGCCTGTTTGCAGAAGAGAGTTAGAAGCAAAGCTAGGAAGGAAGGAAGGGAGGAAAGGAGGGAGGGAGGGAGGGAAGGAGGGACAAGGATTGGCATCAGCAGAAAGGAAGAGCCTGTGAAAAATCCATGAATCCTAAGGGGGGTAGTGGGTTACAGGGAAGACAGCCGGTCCCATGCTGAAAATCGAGACTGGATGAGTGGGTAGGACAGCGTGTGCTAGAGTGTGTCTAGGTCAGGGGTGGGGCAGTGAGGAGTTGGGAACGAGAAATGGGGTGGTAAGGTAGGCTGGAGACGCAGAAATCGGGGCTCACAAGTTGTCGGCGATGCTGGAGAGCCAGGCAGCAAAACTGGGATTCGGTGCATGGGGCCAAATGGAGTCCGCACAGATTCATGCCTGTGAGGGGTGCGACAGTCCAGGGCCCGGGAAGGGGTTTCTAGCACAGGGCTTTCCCCGTAGTGCTCAGAGGGAACCTAGAGTTCTGTGGTTGGGTCACAGGGCCACTGTCCCCAAGGAAGAGGGAAGGGTGCTGGGTGGGCCAGACTCCAGGATTATAGTCCTCACTTCGGTCACACAGCTCTGCCTTCTTCGAGTTTATGGATTGGATTTCTTTTGAAGGCTTCAGTTGGACTGTGATGTCCCACGTCTAAAATTTTGACAGTCACTGTCCACCAATGAGGTATAAGCATTATAGAATCTCCGCCTCCCGTTACCAGGGACCTCCCGCCCCTTGTTCTGTTTGTGATGAGAAACTAGTTCCTGCAGAGCTTCCAGCTGCTTAAAACGGGCACACTAAGTTAGAGGACATAAGTCGCTGGGTATCGGTGGGTGTAAGCTCAGACTTGGATGAAGGATGCCAAGAGTAAATGGTTTGCAAGAAGTGTATTTGCACCGTCACCTTTGTAATTAAAATACTTAAATAAGCTTAACCACAGAAATAACTGCTGGGCATGAATTAGTTAAAACAAGGGTTAGCTTATGCCACAGAGAAGTCCTGAAATTGGAACGGTTTTATACAATGAAGGTTTATTTTTTGCGCACATCAATTCCTGACGTGGGTGGGCAGGCACTTTCTGCTCTCAGGTAATTCGGGGGTCTGGGCTGTTTCCGTGTTGTAGCTCTCCGTCTCGGCGCGGGGGCCCCATGTTTGCTGCCGACTGGCCGAGGAGGCGTGGAAATGGCATACTGGCTCCTGCCTGACTACGAGTGGGCCCCCCGGGAAGGAGAGAGAGATGTGGATAAACACTTGTAGTCTCTCCCGGAAGCCATCATCTAGTAGGTACTCAATAAAAAGCAATTACTAGAATTTGGTATGATGACAACTCCGTTCATTTCTTGGAGGAGTTCCTGAGAAAACCAAATTTGCCTTGAAATTCACCAACTTTTTCAAGTGCCTACCATGTGACAAGTGTTGGTTCTCAAATACAGCATCACGTCTAGTTTTCAAGTGACCCTCCCTGTGTCGGCGGGGAGTTCTGCCTTGCCCTTTCCAGTAACGTCTGTGATCGCAGTAGCCTGGGAACGTTCTCCAGCCTTATGATGCATAATCAAAACCTCAACTTGTGAGTCTCTGCTCCCCTCCGCATGACTGAACATTCCCAAATACCTACCTGCACAGGTGCCATTAGGCGAACTGCAAACTAGGGTTTTCCTGGGGGCAAGGTGTATGTACAAGAAGCAGGCGAAGGATGGCTAACTTGTGTTTTTAAAACCAGAGCAACATGTCCACCAAAGAACCATTGTTCACCTTCTAGGACTCCAGGGTTTTACATTCAGCCCCTGTAGCTGCTTTCTGTGCTGTCTCCTCATCTACCACTTGGCAGAAATGTTTTGGTCTTTGACCACCTAAGTGAGTTTGCTCATCTGCTGATGTGATCAGTGGCCTGTTTCAAATAATACATCTTATTAGACTCTTACCTCAAATATTAGTGTGGTTTCAAAAACCCTAACCTCAGGGTTACATCCTGAGGACCAGTAGATTATGTGCAAATCAGACTCTACTCTCCAGCTCATTTGAAAAACAATTTGAGTGTGTGGAGGATGCCAGGAGGGGGTGCTCAGGCGTCTAACCACCCTCCAAAGTGCACTTTGGCTGCCAAAAGCCTGTTGCTAACAGGGCTCTAGAAAGAGGGAGGGGCAGCCAGGGGGCCATCCTTCTGTAAGGAGCAGGGATGCTCCATGACGGGGAAGACAGGTGACTGGAGCTGTTCCACTGGGAGCGCAGGTCAGGCCAGATTCTAGAGCTGGACAGGAAGGCAGACAGAGGAGGGACTGGGGCAAGGGTGCGGTCACGCCGGACGTGCTGAGACTGGACATGCACAGCTGCGCCCGGGCAGACGCAGCTCTCAAGGAGCTCTGGGGCCCAGGCAGGCAGACCCTAGGGAAATAAAGCACAGATTGTCCCCAAATCCTGTTTCTCATTGTCCCCTTCCTTCTTTGGGCCTAGCCTTGTCATGTACTGAACATGTGATCGTGGGCAAACTGCCAAGTGCTGTGAGCCTTAGGTTCTTCACCTGCTAAGTGGGTTTGCTGAGCCCCGTCTTGTAGAACTGCTAGGATGTGTGTCATGTAAGTAAAGTGCCTGGCGTTTATTGCATCTTTAATAAATAGCAGTAATTGCAAATAGGATTTTGACCCCAGACTCTGTCACTCTGTCCTCTGGGATTGAGTGTGTGTGTTTCCATGGCATCTCGGAGAATATGCAGCACTCCAGGACACAAACCATGAAGTGAGCCGAAGATGCTGCTTTGTAAAGATACTCTACAGAATGTCCCTGTGCGTGGATATATTATTTAATTTGGATATAGGGAAGTCTTCCCCGGCTGGATGCAACTCAGACCTCCTAGAATTTGAGTCAAGGACTAACTCTATTCCTCCCTCCCAGCTGCTCTTCCATCCAAACCACTATTATCACTCGTTTCAGCCCCGCCAAAAGTCTAGCCCCTGCTTAGAGTTGGCCACATCACACTCAAGGTCATTAAAATGCCCTCTCAAAGGGGTGGGCTCTGGGCTTTCCCAGGCCAGGGGAAAAGTGCCAGCCCTTCGGCACCACCTCAAACAAATATCCCCCTATTCTCCGGAAGTCCTGCAGAGACGCGTACAGAACGCGTGGTTCGTGCCCTGGGTTCCGTGGCACCTTCCGCACCTGCCACAGGTGGAGATTTCTCTCTGCTTTTCCCATGAGCCCAGAGGAACTGCTGAGAGCAGTTTCCATTCTAGACTTTCTCTTACCTGTAAAACACTTGTAAGAATAAATGAGCCAGTGAGCCAGGGCTTTCGTTTATTAAGATTTAATTTCTCATGCATTCTTTAGCCAAACAAATCCAAGTACAGAGCTTTAATTTTACTACCCAACAGACTAAATGGGATACAGGAACCCTAGGATAGCCATCTTTTACATTTCCCCCTCTGTTTCTTGATCCCATCTGTTTTACTGCAGGGATCTTCCATATTTCTAAGGAAATTCTACTATCAGTGCTATGCTATCCTCTTCCAGATTAGAAAAAAAGATAAAAGTTACCCAACAGGTTTTCCAGAAGAGCAAAATTCTTATTCTTAAACCTGGTAAACAGCAATAAACATGTGACCAGTATCATTCATGAACCTAGACTCTGAAGCTAAAAAAACCTTTTAGAAAGCAGAACATTTGAAAAATAGCAAAAAGAAAAAAGGTAAAATCTGCACTTCGGTCCTCCGCTATTTAGAGCCTTGACTGCCCTCTTCAAAAACAGAGTGGAGATCTTCTTCAGACTTCACTCAGGGCAGGAGACGCTGCTCGATGGGACACTGGAACTTTCACTGGCCGTGGCCCTAGTAGCATCGGTGGCAGCAACTTTGGCCTGGGCTCGCTCTCTTTCATCTCTCAAAGCTTCCTCATACCAGGACGAGAAGGAAGCGGGGTCAGTGCCACTGACCTTGGCAAAAAACTGCAGGACTTTCATCTTGCTGGTTTCAGTGTGGGCCCTGGGACCCCACAGGAACTCGTAGCGTGGAGGATCGCTGCCGGGCACCTGCCGGTACTCCAGGTACTTTTCCTGCACGAAATCTTTGGTGATGAGCTTCCTGGGCTCCCCATAGATGAAATCCTTCTTCCCGGCACACACTCCGATCTTTCTCAGCACCTCCCAGATCTTCTTCTCAGGGGCACGGTTGCCCTCCACAAAGATCACCCCCAGGATAAGGATCAGGAGGCCGGTTTTGGGCATGCTGTGGTCATCACTCAGCATCCCATCGTAGGTGAGATCTAGGGTTTTGACAAGCACGTAGGAGCGGTTGATGGGGTCTGCTTCCTTCACTTCAATGCCAAAGACAATCTCCATGCACTCACAGGCTTTCCCGAAGATCACAGGGAAGTGGCCCTTGTGCTCTTTGATGACACTCTCCAGCATTTCTGCCTCTGTGATAGGCTCCTTCGTGACGTACTTGGTGCTCAGGAACTGCACCAATTCGGCCATCTTCTGGTTTAGCACATCACTGAGCAAGGACTCAGCATCTGGTGGAGCCTGGGAGGCGCTCGGACCCTGTTTGGGGCTGCTGGAGCCCTCCTGCGACTTGCTCGATGGAGTGGCTTTGATGGTGGTGGAGGAGGAGAGGGCTTTCTGAGGACTCTGGAGAACACTTGGTTTTCCAGCAGCAGGCACCACCTCTGGGGTGCCCTGGATCGAAGGAGAGAGAGAAGAGGAGGCAGTTTCCTTCTCAGTGGCAGGAACCTGTGCATCCCCCGGGCCCTGAGCTCCTCTTTCGTCCTTAAGGCCTGCTTCAAGCTTGCGGGAGTGACTCTTCTTACTGCGAGGCATGATGACGTGTGTTGCGGGCAGAGTCAGGAGTGTGGGCAGGAGGTGGGGGATGGCAACCAACTGGCCTGAGGGAGAGGGGAGTAATGTGAGAAACTCAACTTTGTCAGCTTTGACAGGAAAGGTCCCCATCTCCCAAAGACACCAGGTATGGAAGTGAGGAGGGTAGAGGGGACATCTGTATCTGACAGCCTTGCCTGGGACCTCTCACAGCTGAGAGAAAGGACAAGTTTCTGTGGGGCCCTCTGTCCTCTCAGCCTTACCTTAAGATCCTCACCTTCATACCTGGCAGGGCCTGAAACTCCTTTCTGTGATGACCAGATGCTGGGTCCTTCAGACCAAGGCCCTCACCTCTCCGAGACCCCCGATTTAGAAACAGAAGGGAAGTTCAGCCTGACTGTATCTCCCGGGGTCCCCAGGGCTGACGGAAGGGATCAGGATAAATTTCTGTGGAGGTTCCTCTAGGTTCTGTGGTGGGGCATATTCACAGCCCTTCCCAAGGACTTTGTATTTATTTCTGACAAGGCCTGCACCCTGTCTCCCTTCTGCACACACGGAAATGGGATCCTCAGGCCAAGGCACCCATCTCCCGGAAACCACCCATGAAGAAGTACAGTTGGGGGAGACGCCTCTGCCTAACTGCCCTGCCCTGGGCCTCCCAAGGCTGACAACAGGGAAGGGTATCTGTGTGCTCCCTTTTGTCTGGAGGGAGGTCCCCTTAGCCCTCCACAGGGGTCTTCATCTTATGGCCCAGCAGAGCCTGGGACTCCTCTCTCTGATGGTTTGAGCTTACGCCCCTCAAAAAAAACCTCCTTCCTTCAGACTCCAAGATGGAGGTCCGGATAACCACATCCGGGGCTCTGCGTGGGGCTTTTAAGGCAGACAATGGGCAAGGTAAAGGTGAGTGACTGCGCCCCTCAGTTTTTAGTTTTTATTCTGGGGCCTCACCTTAATGCCTGCCAGAGCCTGGGACAGGTCCCTCTGACGACCGGAGTCGGCTTCCTCAGAGAAAGCCTCACGTCCCTCAGACTCCTAAGATGGACGTCCTGATACACCACATCCAGGGCCCTGCGAGGGGCCTTCCGGACAGACAACAAGGGGCGGGTGGGGGCTTGGGCACCCACTCCGCAGTGAGAACTCCCCTCAGTCCTTTCTTGGAATCCTCACCTTAGCGCCAGCCAGGGCCTGGGACTTCTCCCTCTGACAACCTGAATCTGCCTCCGTCAGGAAAAGCCTCGCGTCCCTTAGGCTCCCAAGATGGACGTCTGGATACAATACATCCGGGGCCCTGAGCGGAGCATTCTGGGCAGACGCTAGGGGCGGGGAAGGGGGGGAGGGAGAGGGGGATGCTGGGAGGGGAGGGGGGGATGTTGAGGGGGGGAGAATGCTGGGCAGGGGGGGAGGTGCAGACCTTCCAAGGTGAGAGTTCCCCTCAGTCCTTTCTCAGAGTCCTCACCTTAACGCCTGCCAGAGCCTGGGACACGTCCGTCCGGAGATCTGAGTCTACGCCCCAGTGATGAAGACTCACGTCCCTTAGACTCCTAAGGCGGAAGTTAGGATACGTCACTTCTGGGAACTCTGCCTGGGGCCTTCCAGGGATGATTTTGGGGCAGGGCGGGACTGAGGGCCCCTTCTCTCTGATGAGAGGTCCCCACACTGGTCCTCCTAGTTCTTTACTTCGAAGCCTGGCAGGGCCTAAGACTCCTCCCTCTGCTGACGGAGGTCCAGCCCCCTCAGAGTAAACCTCACCTCCCTCAGATTCCCGAAATCAGGACACAACACATCCCACAGCCTGGTGTTTCCCCGGGCTGATAGTAGAGTGGGGTGGGTTCCAATTTACTCGGGATGGGAAAACCACCGAGTCCTTACCTTGACTTCTTGCACTGGCTGAGCGCCCTCTTTCTGTTGAGCTGAGACCTCACCTCAAGATCAAGGCCCTTATCTTACCAAGATACTAGTGAGGCTGGGTCTTAGCAGGACAGACCTGTGTGGGGTCTGTAGGAGCTGAAAGTAAGGACAGGGTAGGTTTCTTTGTGGTTCCCTATATATTGTGGATTGGGGGTTTACACTCAGTCCTACACAAGTACTTATATTTCTTCCTGATACGGCCTGTACCCCCTGCCTTCACAAGGTCCCTGTCTCCCTGAGATGCCCACCACACAAATGCAGGTGATAGTTGGGTGATTATTGATACCTGTTACTGGGGCCTCCCGGGGCTGAAAGCAGGTGTGCATTCCTGGGGGGCCCCTGTGTTTGGGGCGGATGGCTAATTCAGCCCTCCATAAGGGTCCTCACCTTGATGCCTGGCAGGTCCTGGGATTCCTCCCTCTGCTGACCTGAGTCCTGCCCCCTCAGATCAAAGCCCTTACCTCCCTGAAAATGTAACCCCCCCCCCTCCAGTAGAAGTCAGGGTCGGCCACATCTGACCATCAAGTCCCAAGGTCTCCCAAGGCTAACAGCTGGGCCAGGATGGGTGTGGGGACCAATCTCTTCGGTGGTGGCAGTTCTTAGTTCTCCCTTTAGGATCACCACCTTGACTTCTGGCGTGGAGTTGGCCTTCTTCCTCTGTGCACTTGAGCCCATCCACTTTATTTTTATTATTTTTTTTTAATGATTTTTTATTATATTATGTTAGTCACCATACAGTACATCCCCGGTTTCCGATGTAAGGCTCGATGATTCATTAGTTGTGTATAACACCCAGTGCACCATGCAATACGTGCCCTCCTTACTACCCATCACCGGTCTATCCCATTCCCCCACCCCCCTCCCCTCTGAAGTCCTCAGTTTGTTTCTCATAGTCCATAGTCTCTCATGCTTCATTTCCCCTTCTGATTACCCCCCCCTTTCTTTATCCCTTTCTTCCCCTACTGATCATCCTAGTTCTTATGTTCCATAGATGAGAGAAATCATATGATAGTTGTCTTTCTCTGCTTGACTTATTTCACTTAGCATTATCTCCTCCAGTGCTGTCCATGTTGTAGCAAATGTTGAGAACTCGTTCTTTCTGATAGCTGAGTAATATTCCATTGTATATATGGACCACAACTTCTTAATCCAGTCATCTGTTGAAGGGCATCTCGGCTCCTTCCACGATTTAGCTATTGTGGACATTGCTGCTATGAACATTGGGGTGCATATGGCCCTTCTCTTCACTACGTCTGTATCTTTGGGGTAAATACCCAGTAGTGCAATGGCTGGATCATAGGGTAGCTCAATTTTTAACTTTTTAAGGGACCTCCACACTGTTTTCCAGAGCCCATCCACTTTAAACCAAGAGTGGAGCACAGCAGCCCGAGTTTGTCATCTTGGCACATTCAGGTAATGCAATACATCTGTAAATAATAATTTAAGGACAATTGAGATATTTCTAATATTCTGAATCCATCAGGAACATTTTATAGTTGTCTCCATAAAGGTCTTGAACATTTTTGCAAAGCTTTTTCTTAGGTAATCTTTGGATTTTCGTGGTGTGGTGAATGGGATATTTAAAAAAAGTCATAATGCATTTATCCTACACTTTTGCATTTTCCTAGAGACAAATCAATAAAAGTTTGTAATGTCGATGAGAGAAAGGGTAGTGTTTTTTATAAAATTTAATTTTTCCAGCTTTATTGAACTGTACTTGACAAATAAAAATTGTTTACATATTGTGAAATGATTATGACAATTGAGCTAATTAACATACCCATCACCTCACATAGTTACCATCGTGTGTGTGTGGTGAGAACACTTAAGGTCAACTCTCTTAGCAAATTTTAGGTATATAGTAGAGCATGGTCAGCTGTAGTCACCATGCTGTACATTAGATCTCCAGAACTTATTCGTCCCATATAACTGAACCTTCATACCCTTTTACCACAATCTCTCCATTTCCCGCACACCTCAACCCCTGGCAACCACCATCCCACTCTGCTTTTATGAATTTGACTTTGTTAGATTCCACATATAATTGAGATTATGCAGTATTTGTCCCTTTCCATCTGACTTATTACACGTAGAATAATGGCCTCCAGGTTCTTCAGTATTGTCACAAATAGCAAGATTTCCTTCTTTTTAAAAGCTGGATAATATTGCAGTGACACAGTGGAATATAATATTTATTAATTAATGATCTATAATAATATATTAATATATATCATATATATATATCACATTTTTATATGTGTCTCACATTTTCTTTATGCATCTGTCCATTAACTGACACTAGGTCGTTTCCTTATCTCGGCTGTTGTAACGCTGCAGTGAACATGGAGTGCAGATAGCTCTTTCAGATACTGATTTCATGTTCCTTTGGATACATACCCAGAAGTGGGATTGCTGGATCATAGGGGAGTCCTGTTTTTAATTTGTTGAAAAGCCT
This sequence comes from Ursus arctos, assembly GCF_023065955.2. Lineage (NCBI taxonomy): Eukaryota > Metazoa > Chordata > Mammalia > Carnivora > Ursidae > Ursus > Ursus arctos. The sequence continues at coordinate 115,515,954 of NC_079873.1, forward strand.
TCATGCTGTCTTCCATAATGGTTGTACCAATTTACATTCCCACTGGCAGTGTACAAGAATACCCTTTTCTCCGCATCCTTGCCAACCCTTGTTATCTCTTGTCTTTTTTGATAGTAGCCATGCTCACAGGTGAAAAGTGATATCTCATTGTGGTTTTGATTTGCATTTCCCTGATGATTAGTGATGCTGAGCACATTTTCATATACCTATTGGCCATTTGTATGTCTTTTTTGGGGAAATGTATATTCTGGTCCTGAGCCCATTTTTTTAAAATTCAGGTTGTTTTTTGCTACTGAGTTATTCGTGTTAACTTATGTATTTTGGATATTAACCCTAATCAGAAAGATGATTTGCACATATTTTCTTCCATTCAGTAGGCTGCCTTTTCTTGCTGTTGATTGTTTCCTTTGTGTACGTAGAAGCTCTTCAGTTTGATGGAATCCCACTTTTCTGTTTTTGCTTTTGTTGTCTGTGCTTTGGGTGCCATAACCAAAAAATCATTGCTAAGACCAATGTCTATTTTTTTCTAGTAGTTTTAAAGTTTCAGGTCTTATATTTAAGTCTTTGATCAGTCTGGAGTTGATTTTGTGTGTTGTGTGAGATACAGGTCCAGTTTCAGTCTTCTGTGTTTGTATATTCCATTTTCCCGATCGTTTATTGAAGAAGCTATCCTTTCCCCATTGTGTACTCTTGGCACTCTTGTCCAAGATCACTTGACTGTAGATGTGTGGACTTATTTCTGATCTCTTTATTCTGTTTCATTGGTCTCTATATATTTTACCATACTGTTTGATTACTGTAGATTTCTAATGTATTTTTTATTTAAATTTTTATTATGTTATGTTAGACGCCATACAGTACATCCTTCGTTCTTTATGTAAAGTTCCATGCTTCATTGTTTGCGTAAAACACCCAGTGCTCCATGCAATACGTGCCCTCCTTAATACCCATCACCGGCCTAGCCCAATTCCCCACCCCCCTCCCCTCTGAAACCCTCAGTTTGAAGTGTAGTGCTTCCAGCTTTGTTCTTTTTGCTTATTTTTGCTTTGGCCATTCAGGCTCTTTTGTGGTTCCATGTAAAATTTTAAGACTTTTTTTTCTATTTTTGTAAAGAATACCTTTGGAATTTTGGTAGGGATTGTATTGAATATGTAGACCACTTTGGGTGGATTTTTTAACAGTATCAATTCTTACAATCCATTAACATAGAAGTCTTTCCATTTATCTCTGTGTTCTTTAATTTCCTTCATTGATGTTTTAGAATTTTCAGTGTATGTCTTTTACCTCTTTGGTTACATTTATTCTTAAATACTTTATTCTTTTTGTTGCTATTGTGAATTGAATTGATTTCTTAGTTTCCATTTTCAATTGTTCATTGTGCATAGAAACACCACTGATTTTTGTGTTAGTTTTTGTATCCTGAAACTTTCTGAATTTCTTTATTATTGCTAATAGTTTTTTGCCTTGTTGAGAATTTTCTATTTATATGATCATGATGCGATCCAGTTAGCATTTCTTCTAAGGCAGGTCTAGTGGTGCTGAACTCCTCAGCTTCTGTTTAAGAAAGTCATCATTGCGGGGCGCCTGGGTGGCACAGTGGTTAAGCGTCTGCCTTCGGCTCAGGACGTGATCCCAGCGTTATGGGATCGAGCCCCACATCAGGTTCTTCCACTATGAGCCTGCTTCCTCCTCTCCCACTCCTCCTGCTTGTGTTCCCTCTCTCGCTGGCTGTCTCTATCTCTGTCGAATAAATAAATAAAATCTTAAAAAAAAGGTCATCATTGCTTCTTTATTTCTGAAGGACAGCTTTGCCAAGTATAGTATTTATGTTCATGTATTTCATTATTATCCTTTTAATGTCCATGGGATGAGTCGTGATGATCCCTGTTTCATTTCTGATATTGGTAATTCTGTCTTCTTTTTTCTTGGTAAGCCTGAATAGAAGATTATCAATTTTATTGATTTTTCCCAAAAAACCAGCCTTGGGTTTCATTGATTTTCTTTATTGTTTTCCTGTTTTCAGTTTCATTGATTCTTGCTCTGTTTTTCTTTCTGCTTTCTCTAAACTGCGTTAAGTTGTACTTTTATTGTCACTTAAGTCAAATATATATATTTTAAATCTCTCTCTGAGCTTTCTTCTTTGACCCATGAATTATTTAGAAGTGTGTTATTTAATTTCCAAATATTTGGGGGATACTCTACCTTCTTGCTATTGCTTTTTAGTTTAATTGCATTGCAGCTTATGAACATACTTTGTGTGATTTCTTTTCTGAATTTGTTAAGGTGTGTTTAATGACTCTGAAGTTTTTCTATCTTGGTAAATATTTTATGTCACTTGAGAATAATATACATTCTGTTGTTGTTGGATGGAGTATTTTATAAATGTCAAGTAGGTCAAATTGATTGATAGTACTGTTCAGGTCACCCGTATCCCTACTGATTTTCTGCCTGTTTGATCTATCAACTACTGACAGAGTAATATTGAAGTGTCCAAATAGAATAGTGGATTTGTCTGTTTCTCCTTTCATCTCTATCAGATTTTGCTTCACATATTCTGACACTTTGTTTTTAGTCACATGTGCATTTAATATCTTCTTGGAGAACTGACTCCTTTTTCAGTATTTAATGCCCTTCTGTATCCCTGATGATCTCCCTTGCTCTAAAGCCTGCTTCTATGAAATTAATATAGGTACAATAGCTTTCCTTTGATTATTGTTAGTATGGTATAATTTTTTTCCATCCCTTTACTTTTGGCCTGTCTGAATCTTTGTATTTAACATCAATTTCTCGTAGACAAAATATGATTTGATGTTGTTTTCTATCACTTCGGCTATCTGTGTCTTTTAACTAGTGTATATAGGTCATTCACATTTAAAATGTTGATATTGTTGGGTTAATATTTATCATGTTTGTAACTGTTTTCTCTTTGTTTCATTTGTTTTACATTTCCCTTTTTCTCCTTTTTCCCACCTTCTTTGATTTTGAGTATTTAATATTCTATTTTATCTCCTCTTATCACATAGTATATCAGAGATACCTTTTTACAGCCTTATTGAGACATAATTGACATATAACATTGTATAAGTTTAAGGCATGAAACATAATAATTTGATATACATATGTACATATGCATATACATATACATAAGTATTGCAGAATGATTACCCCAGTAAGGTTAATTTAACATGTCCAATACCTCATACAGTTACAATTTTGTGTGTGTGTGTGTGTGTGGTGAGAACTTTTAAAATCTATTCTTTTAGCCACTTAGAACTATGCAACACAGTATTATAAACTGTAATCATCATGCTGTATATTATATCCCCAGAACTGATTCATCTTATAATTGGAAGTTTGTACCCTTTGTCCACTTTCACCCATTTCCACTCCCCCACCTCTACCCTGGAAACCACCAATCTGTTCTCTGGTTCTATGAATTTGGTTTTTTGGATTCTACATGTAAGTGAGCTCTTACAGTATTTGTGTGTCTGACTTATCAAATACATGTCTTTTTTAATTTTTAAAATTTTTTTAAAGATTTTATTTATTTATTTGACAGAGAGAGAGACAGCCAGCGAGAGAGGGAACACAAGCAGGGGGAGTGGGAGAGGAAGAAGCAGGCTCATAGCGGAGGAGCCTGATGTGGGGCTTGATCCCAGAACGCTGGGATCACGCCCTGAGCCGAAGGCAGATGCTTAACGACTGAGCCACCCAGGCGCCCCATGTGTCTTTTTTTAAATTAGAAGTATTTTTTATTTTCCTTATTTAGTGGGCTCTCCTGGTATATGAAAAACATGATTTAAAAAATTCAACGAACATTTATTATTTTAGTGAAATATGCCATTGATTTTTTAAAAAATCATTTGCACAAAAGCAGTCTTGATGTGAAGCAATGGCATATTTCACCAAAATATATGTCTTTAAAAGTTTTTAACACTTTCCCTAGTTTACAGTTACATTTGTAATTCATAAAAGTCTACCTTGAAATAGGTAGACTCCACATGTACTGTGTATATTTTATTAAAGAGTATTCCCAATTCCTTCCTGTTATTCATTTTTCTTATGCATATACAATAATCATCCAATACATTGTTACTTGGCAGTTATCAGTTAGATCAATTAAGAATAAGAAAAATAAATCATTTTATTTCGTCTTCATTTACTCCTTCTCTAATGCTCTACCTTTCTTTACGTAGATTGATGGTTTTGACCCATGTTTTTTCTCTTCTGCCCGAAGAACTTCTTCTTAACATTTCTTTCAAGGTGCACGTATAGGTGATGAATATCCTTAGTTGTTGTCTGTCTGAGGAATTCTTTTTTTTCCCCTTTCATTTTTGAGTTTTGCTGGATGTGGAATTCTAGGTTGGTGGTCACTTCACACCCTTTTTCTGCATAGCTTCTGTAATTCTACTGTCCACTGTAATTTTTACATGTACATATTAGTTTCTTAGGGTTACCATAACAAATGACCACAAACTGGGTACCTTAAAACGGAAGAGTATTCTCTTTTTTATTATTTATTTATTTTAAAAGGTTTTATTTCTTTGTCAGTGTGAGAGAGAGAGCACAAGCAGGGGGAGTGGCAGGCAGAGGGAGAAGCAGGCTCCCTGCTGAGCAAGGAGCCCGATGCGGGACTTGATCCCAGGACGCTGGGATCATGACCTGAGCCAAAGGCAGACGCTTAACCAATTGAACCACCCAGGCGTCCTTGTATTCTCTTTTTTAGATTTTCTTGTTTATTTTGGCGGGGTGGGGGGCAGAGGGAAAGGGAGAGAGAGTCTTAAGCAAACTCTGCACTGAGCGTGGAGCCCAGTGCGGGGCTCAGTCTCACAACCCTGAGATCACGACCTCAGCCGAAACCAAGAGTCAGATGCTTAGCCAACTGCGTCATCCAGGTGCCCCCAGAAATGTATTCTTTCACAGGTCTGGAGGCCTGTAGTCTGAAATCAAGGTGTTGGCAGGACTGCACTTCTTCACAAAACTCTAGGGAAAAATTCCTCCTTGCTTTTTCGAGCTTCTGGTGGCTCCAGGCATTCCTTGACTTGGGGCTGCATAATTCAGTATCTGCCCCATCTTCTCATGACCTTCTCCCCTATGTCTCTCCTTTGTGTATTCTGTATCTTTTCCTGTTCTTATAAGGATATTTGTTGTTGGATTTAGGGCCCATCCAGATAACCCAGGATGATCTTATATTGGTATTCTTTAATTAATTACATTTGCAATAACTTTTTCTTTTTTAAGATTTTATTTACTTATTTATTTATTGGACAGAGAGAGAAAGAGTGTGCACGTGCACATGAGCGGGGGGGAAGGATAGGAGGAGAGGGTGAGTGAGAAGCAGATTCCCTGCTGTGTGTGGAGCCTGATGCCAGGTTCAGTCTCCTGACCTGGAGATCATGACCTGAGCTGAAACGAACAGTTGGACACTTAACCACCCAGGAGCCCCAAGATTTCATTCTTTTTGATGGCTGAGTAACATTCCATTGTATATATACACACCACCTCTTCTTTATCCATTCATCAGAAGATGGACATTTGGGCCCTCTCCATTGTTTGGGTATTGTTGATAATGCTGCTATGAGCATTAGGGTTCATATACCCCTTCAAATCTGTATTTTTGTATCCTTTGGGTAGATACCCAGTAGTGCAATTGCTGGATCATAAGGTAGTTCTACTTTTAACTTTTTGAGGGACCTCCATACTGTTTTCCAGAGTAGCTGCACCAGTTTGCTTTCCCACCCACAGTTTACACTTATGAGGGTTCCCACTTTATCCCCACTCCCATCAACATCTGTTGTTTCCTGTATTGTTAATTTTAGCCATTCTGACAGGTGTGAGGTTGTATCTCATCGTGGTTTTGATTTGTATTTCCCTGGTGATGAATGAGGTTGAGCATCTTTATATATAAAGCTAAGAAATATGCTTAACAGTGGGAACCACGTTAAATAAAGCTTAGCAGAAGTATATCTCTTTTACCATAAAAATTATGCACTCACCTTGTAATATTTTTAGACAATTGAGACATGCTTAAAATAGATAATAAAAGCCACATGCATTTCTTTTCCACCTACACCCCCAGAATTTACCACTGTGAACAATTTCTATATATTCTTCCAGAGGAGTTTTAGATGTATACTAACATTTATATGAAGAATTTTAAATTATGATATCTTCTTGGACTTACTGTTCTGCATCTTGCTCTTACACTTAACTTTAGATCTTGGACATTTTTCATATTAATATATATCTGTCTATCTCTTTATTGTCATTGACTGAGTAATATGGCCTTTAGGAATTTTCCAGTTTCTTACATTACAAATAATATGGCAATAACCATTCTTCTATCTTAGTGTATTTACGTGACAGTTTTGGTAGGATAAATTCCCATAAATGGAATTGCTTGATCAAAAATGTATGCACATTTTATAATTTGTTACTGTCACATTTTCCTGCAAAATTGTGCCAATTTATACTCTCACAGTGTTCAAAAACACTTGTTTCTCTTACATTCTTGCCAACACATTTTAATCTTTGCCAATATGATTGGAGAAATGATATCTGAGAGTTTTAATATGGCTTTTATAATTATTAAAGATGATTTTAAATGCATATTGGACAGTGTTATTTCTTATTCTGTGAATTCCTTTTTGTTTGCTTGCCTGTTTTCTATTAGGGTTGTCTGTTTTCTTTTCTTTATGGATCTGTAGTTGTTAATATAACCGCAATGATGACAGGTAACATTGTTAGAGCACCTGTGTGCCAGAAATACGTTAAATACAAACCGAAGTACAGAAAGGTGAAGTAACTTGCCCAAGGTCATATGTAAGTAGCTGCATTGCAATTTGAACCCTTGGAGTTTGTATCCATAGCTTACTCTCCTAATTGGAATTACATTGAATTTATACATTAATTAGGCAAGAATTGATAGCTTTACTCTATTGAGACTTCCCCTGACCACTGCTCTCCACCTATTTAGATTTTTAAAATACCTTTCGATTAAAATTTTATAATTTTGTGTATGACGGTCTTGCACATCTTTCATTGGATTTATTTCTAGGTACCTAGTATTTTTGTGGCTAATATAAATGATACTAACATTTTTCTTTTTTTAAAAAGATCTTATTTTTAAAGTAATCTCTACACCCAGTGTGGGGCTTGACTTCACAAGCCTGAAATTAAGAATTGCATGCTCCACTGACTGAGCCAGTCAGGTACCCCGATAATAAAATATTAAAATTTTTACAGTTGCAATTTCTAATTCTTTATGGCTAGTGTGTAGAAATTTAATTGATTTTTGTATGCTGATATCACTTTCAGCAAGGTAAATGAACCCACTCCTTAGTTCCAAAAAATTTGTCTGTATGTTCTCTTGGTTTTCTATGTAGATAAACTTATCTGTGATTAATATCAGTCCTGTTTTCTTCCTTTCCAAACCTAGCACCTTTTTTTTTCTTGTCTTACAATGCTAGGAATTCTACTACAGTGTTGAATAGATATGATTCTAGTCCATTTTTTAACAGCTAGACTCTTAGAGATTCACAATGAACATAACCGTATCAAAGGTGTTGTGAAGCCCCTCAGTTAATCAGTGTGCTGCCAGTTACATAGCATTACTATGTGTCAGGTGCTGTTCTGCATGCTTTCTATATTTTAGCTCATTAAATCCACCTAAAATTTTATGAGGCAGAGACAAATGTTATCTTTATTCTCTAGTTGTTGAATCTAAGGCATCCGGAGAATATGTTATTTGTTCCATGTCACGTGACTAGTAAGGGCCAGTGTCCACATGGTGTGGTTCTAAAGTCCATTCTTTTAACTATTCTGCCAGACACAATTAAAATTATATTCTAATGCATTTACTTTTTTTAAAAAAAGATTTTATTCTTAAATAATCTCTACACCCAACTTGGGGCTCAAACTTACAACCTTATCAAGAGTTGCTTGCTTTACCAACTGAGCCAGCCAGGCGCCCCTTCTAATGCATTTACTTTAAGTAGTAGATAGAATTCTAATGTCACTTGCCTATTTTATTATTTTATTTTATTTTGTTTTATTTTATTTAAGATTTTATTTATTTATTTGACAGAGAGAGACAGCCAGCGAGAGAGGGAACACAAGCAGGGGGAGTGGGAGAGGAAGAAGCAGGCTCCCAGCGGAGGAGCCCGATGTGGGGCTCGATCCCAGAACTCTGGAATCACGCCCTGAGCCAAAGGCAGACGCTCAACGACTGAGCCACCCAGGTGACCCATCACTCGCCTATTTTAAAATAACGATTAGTATAGGTTACGTTTATCTTGAAGTTGAGGGGAAATGGAAACCATCTTAAATTGTATGTATATAGAAATATAAAAAGAGGTCTCCTCTTGCCAGTTAATGTCTTAATCTTCCTTTGCCTATATGATCACATACAGACCATGTGAGCTGGGTTCTCCAATAAGGTGAGTAATTAAATACCAAATGGCCATCTAAAGTAGAACAATGATCAAAGCATAATAAGTAGATTGCTTAGTTGTATGTAATAATGAATAGTGTGTTTTTCCCTAAAGAGTTTATAACCAGGACTTCTACATAAAAATCTGGTTAGTTTAAGAAGACTCACTGGTGTTTCCAAAATTGGTGTGATATCACTGGCAGATCTTTTTGTTCATGTGTAGTTATACTTGGGTAGTATTTCTGAGGTAGAGAGGAACATTTTCCTATCCAGAGCCAGTCAGAAGCAAAATGCCAGTGCCACTCATATGGACTGAGTCCATTTTGGGGCCTCTGTAGTGGAGTAATAGGTTGACAACTAACAATGTGAACCTGCTTATAGGCGCTCCAAGCCACTTATATGATCTGCTTATTTATAACTTATGAGTGACAGTGAGTGGGTGAAAGTCATGCAGGTTTTGTTTTGATTGCATTTCCTCTGTAAACACAAATGAGACTTTTATATAGGTGACATTTGCTATCGTTTTATATAGGTGACTTTTTATATAGGAGTACATAGCACTTCTCAAACTAATCTGGTGCGAGTATCATGAGAGATGGCAACGTGTGGTCCGTGGATAAAGGAATTCCATAATCAAATTAATTTAGCCTCTTTATGCTATCCTACAGCTTGGTCATACTTCTGCCCTGTATAAGATTATTCTTTAAATGAATACTTATAGCTGTCTAATATCCAATTTCAGATATACCTTTTCTTCTTTTTCATCAGACCCATGTGTAATGAATATACCTTAAGAAAAATGAGTGTGTTCTTTGTATTTTATTAAGATATTTTTGGTCCTAGCAGAAAGGACAAACATGTAAACTAGCAGTAACAAAACTATATCATAAGTGGTAGACTAAAGCAGATAATGATACAAATATATATGTAGTAGAAAAGGGAAACCTAAATCTTCTGGGGAATTTGGGAAGGCTTCATAGAGGTGGTGGCCCTTAGGTTGAGAATAAAAAGATGCATAGGAGTTTTCTAGGCAGACAAGGGTCCTGAAGGGCAGGTTATTTTTTTTTTTAAGATTTTATTTATTTATTTATTTATTTATTTATTTATTTGAGAGGAGGGAGAGCACGCTTGGTCAGGGGAGGGCAGAGGGAGAGGAAGGGAGAGAATCTCAAGCAGACTCCATGCCAAGCGTGGAGCCTGATGTGGGGCTCAGTCTTACCACCCTGAGGTCATGACCTGAGCTGAAATCAATTGGATGCTCGACTGTGGCTGAGCCATCCAGGTGTCCCGAGTGCAGGTTATTTTTTAAGTTGCTCTCACCTCTTAGTGCTCAGCAGTAAATCATTCTTCCACTACCGACTTCTTTCTTGGCCTGTTCCACTGTACTTTAAGAATCTTTATACCATGGTTAATAAATCCCCCTATATCCAGAACTTCTATATAGAATACTTTGCTTTCAAGACATGAAGAAATGTGAGAACTCATAGCGAACTGTCTACCAACACTTGTTTTGTTTTGTTTTTTTAAAGATTATTTATTTATTTATTTGACAGAGACAGCCAGCGAGAGAGGGAACACAAGCAGGGGGGAACGGGAGAGGAAGAAGCAGGCTCCCAGCGGGGCAGGGAGCCCGATGCGGGGCTCAATTCCCATAACCCTGGGCTCATGACCTGAGCTGAAGGCAGACGCTTAACGACTGAGCCACCCAGGTGCCCCTCTACCAACACTTGTCATCTGAACTGTAGACTGATACGTATTCAGCTGAATACTGGATATCTCTACTTGGGTATCCTAAAAGAAACTTCAAATTAAACATGTTCAAAATTGAATTCTTTTTCTCCCAAACATCTACATAACATTTTCTGGTATGTTCACTTCTCGCCCAATGACTAAAGACTGTGAGTCACATATAGAGCCCTACAAAAGCAAAGAAGAGGGAGAACCCCAACTCTGTCTTTGGTATCTTGAGGGTGAGCATCAGGGAAAGCTTTACAGAAGACTTGACACTGAGAAGAAACATAGTAGATAAAAAAGAAAGTGAAGGGTGCTGAAAGAAGGTAAAACAGTGTACCCCAAATACATGCATTTAGGAAACTATGGCATGTTGAAGAGTTGCAGATACATGGTATGGCTAGGCAAGGTGGTCGGGCCAGAATCAGACTCAGGAGGAAGGCAGGCAGCTGTACACAGTGTCAGTCTATTACAGGCACTAAACCATTGACGGTTAAATAGTAAAGGACACCAGTTAGTTCACGTTTCTGTCTACAGTTCATTATATAGAAATCAGACCCCCTCTGACTGAAATATGCAGCACCCCGAGTAGAAATAAAAATGTTCCTGGTGGTGCTGACTTCTCACTGTTGAATGGATTTTGCAACAGACTCATGCAAGTTGCAGGTTCCAACTACAGGGGACACAACGAAACCCAAGAGCAGTTATAGGACAGCCACCTAAATTCAGCAGCAAAGTATAGGACTATTTATTTGGAGTAAGAAATTTCATCTAGTAGCTACATTTTAAATGGTTCACTATGCCTCCCAAGAAGTTGTCAGGATTTGGAAATCGTGTGGAATAAATTAATGTCATAAATCCTTTACCTTAAACATAAACAAGAATAAAATTTTATTATTAGGATATTCATTTCTTCCCATCCTCATTTTTAAAAAAATGGCTGAAGAAGTGTTTAAAGAATATTGATTTGATTGGGTGACAAATTATTAGCTGTCCTAGGAGTGATATATTTTATCATTCTGGCTATGAATATAGGGGAGCAATGAGATATGAGGCTGCAGAGATCAGCAGGGGACAGATAACAAGCAGGCCGTAGAAGCAACAAAAATATGAAATTTATCTTATGTGTCATTGGGATCCATGGACAGGATTAAGCTAAGAGATTGGGGTAATCCCATTTACATTTCAGACAAATCACTCTGCTAGTCATGCAGAAGGTAGCCTGAGCCAGGAGGGAATGGGGTACAACCAAAGGCCAGAAAACCAGTTACGAGGCTGCTGACATAGTCTAGGGATGAAATGATGAGGTATTGAACTAGTCGGTGCTTGTAGGAACGAAGAGGATATTCAGAATCTTTTTTAAGAGACAGATGCTGCCAAGACTTGGTGACTGGTTGAGTGTGGGGGATGAAATGGAGATATGAGTCCAGGAAAACTTATTCATCCATTCATTCCCAAAATATATTGATCTCCTAATTTGTGCCAGAAACTGCTAGAGCCTAGAAATCCAAAGGTAAGTAAAACACAATCCCTGTCTTCTGGTAGAAGAAATAGACATTCATACAAATAATTTTAAGGCAAGATGATAGGCCTATAGTAAAATTATGTACAAGCTACTAGTGGGGAATGAAGAGGAGGAAGGGATTTACTCTACTTGGGAAATTTGAAGAAGGCTCCAGAGAGGAGGTAGCCTTGAGCCAAGTCTTCAAGAACATATAGGAGTTCCTATAAAATCATTCCGGAAAGAGGGAGCTATGTGTGCAAAGCGAAGACTCTAACTTTAAAGCAATATAACCTCACTTGGATAAAGAAACTTCAAGTTGTTCAACCTGACCATGTGGGTGAATGGGGGGGTGAGGAATGAGAGAGGCCATATGCAATTAGAATAGCTAGCTCATAAAGTGCTTTGGAAAACCCCATGCTGATGAGTTTGACCTTGTCCTAAAAGCAGTGAGTAGTCACCGAAGGCTTTAAAAGAGAGAAGTGACACGGTCTGCATTGTGTTTCTACAGTACTTCCTATTTTATCACTTACCACACTTGAGTCAGATTGAAAGGCTGTGAATCCTGGATCCATCATCCTGGATCCATCAGCCACTTACCATTGGACCTTGGGCAAGTCAGTTTCCCATTGATTCTTTTTCCTTTTCTTTTGAATGAGATCTTAATAGTACCCCCCCCATTGGTTCCTGGTGGGGATTCAAAGAGATGATGTATGTAACAGTGCCTTAAATACCACAGGCACAAAACAAATAACGCTATTTTGTTTGTGTGTTTCCGAGGGAGATCTACCCTATCCTACCCTACCCTACCTGACCTTGCCAAGCGCAAGAATTGTGCCTGTACTTGTTCCTAGGCTCTAGCTATGGTGGACAAGGTAATGTGCCATCCAGATCCCTCTTTAGTGAAAGACTTGTTGCCCCAGCTGTTGGGAGAACTGTCAGCAGGCAGTCTTCAGTTAGCCCCTTCAGGGATCACCTCAGCTACACAGAGCTGCCTTGCTCAAGGTCACATCCCTTCCCAAGGTGGCTCAGACACAGTGAGTAGTTGACTTAGACGTATATAGTCCTGGTAATACGCACGCACAGAGAGGGCAGTGCTGAAGGGCAGCCGTAGCTTCAGAGAGCACCGTTGGGTTAGACAAGGCTATCATTGGGCTGCATCGTAGCTTCTCCTACTGCCCACTCCTACCTCCTTCCTCTCCCTTCTGTAGATGTTTATCTCAAGGGAAATCCTTAGTAAACATCCTGCACGTTGAAGTCCATCTCAGAACTGTCTTCCTAGAGAATGCAACCCACAATTGTGGCATTTAGTAGGTAGTCAAAAAGCTAGTTAAATGAATGAATGCTCATCCTGTTTCTGCTGCTGAATGTGAAAATCATGGGCTTTATGTGTTATTTAACCTTTCCTCCTTTCATCTTTATGGGGTTGTAGTAAACAATGTGCTCCAAAAGGAGAATGTACTCTTAGGTATGTGAATCTAGGAATAAATTATACTCTGGCAGAGTGCAGACTTTCTGTGCCAAAAGTATTTCTGTTGGCTTCTCTCTTATAATTAAACCATGTTCATCCTTGAGGATGTCTTAAAAAGAAATGCTTAGATTTTAAGAGAATCCAAACGGAAGGAAGCTGTGTTGATAATGTCTCCTTAAGGGCTATCTAATGTAAGAAACTTTAAAAATATTACGTAAAGTGAATCTACTCAGTATACCATATGAAAATGTTGTCTTTTGTTTTTTAGTGTTTTATTGGTAGGAAAGGGCCTTTAATTTCTTTTTATTCTTTCTTTTTTTGAGAGAGAGACAGAGAGAAAGTGAGTGGGGAGGGGGAGGGGCAGTGGATAAGGGAGAGAGAATCTTAAGCAAGCTCCACACCCAGCACAGAGCTGGACATGGGGCTCGCTCGATCTCATGACCCTGAGATCATGACCTGAGCTGAAATCCAGAGTTGGATGCCTAACTGACTGAGGCGCCCAGGTGCCCCAGGACCTTTAATTTCTTTATTCATCATGTTGTCATATATAACATATATATATATATATATAAATTTGTATTTGTATATATGATATGGCTATCACACAGAACTCAGTTCTGCTGTCCTGTGGTGAGAGAGAGAGGTTTAGGTTCAGGTCGCAGAGTTCCCCCTTAGATTTTGTCACAGTTCTGAAGGCACAGGTCTAACAGCACTGGGCATGCCTATAGATAGCTATTCTAATTAAAATTTTCTCCCCTAAGGAAGGTATAAATGAAACCACAGTTATGGATGGGTATAAATATGTAGGTACACACTTAAAAATTATGCACTTGAATGAAATTTCTGGGCTGTGTTGATTGAAAGCTGACCTGATAAGAGGCAATGATTTCAATGTACTGTGAGTGAACATCTAAATTCTGGTTTCCAAGTGAAGAAATGAAATTATGAAGATATGATACATTTGGAAAATGCAATTTAAGAAGGCGTAATCAAATTAATCACTTCATAATGGATATCACTGGGCATGCAGGAACTAAATGAACCTTTAAAAATGGTCAGGCAGATGGACTTTCTAATTTAACAAATATGTATTAAGCTGCTACTACGTATAGCCATTACTAGATTGTAGAGGAAAGAATCATACCAGGCCTGGCCCAGAGCGTCTACACTGCAGGGTGCTAGGCTTTAGGCTGGTCTTGGCTTAGCTGGTAGCCTACGCATGCTCATGGCATGACTCACAGCATAGCATGGGTCTATAGGACCTGCATATTTCAACCATGACCTATAGATAACAGCTTCATTCCTGTAATGAGAGGAGTTTTGAGCCCTAAATTCCTCCAAGAGGAAGAAAAATTCCTCTGAAATTTCATGTAAGGAAGACCTGTTACAGAAGAGATCTAGGTTGCATGTGTGCTTTGTGTGATACAGTAGGCCCATATGCCAGAGGAAAACCAGTTACTAGATATGTTTATAGAGTTCAGGAAAAGAACTTGAAGTTACTTTTGGGGCGCCTGGGTGGCGCAGCCGTTAAGCGTCTGCCTTCGGCTCAGGACGTGATCCTGGATCCCTGGGATCGAGCCCCGCATCAGGCTCCTCTGCTGGGAGCCTGCTTCTTCCTCTCCTACTCCCCCCGCTTGTGTTCCCTCTCTCGCTGGCTGTCTTTCTCTCTGTCAAATAAATAAATAAAATCTTTACTACCCATCACTTGTGATGGGTAGTAAGGAGGGCACGTATTGCATGGTGCACTGGGTGTTATATGCAACTAATGAATCATCGAACTTTACATCAGAAACCAGGGATGTACTGTATGGTGACTAACATAATATAATAAAAAAACATTAAAATAAAAAAATATTTAAAAAAAAGAACTTGAAGTTACTTTTATTTTTATGAACACTATGAAAGGAGAAAAAATTGAGATGGAGAAAAAATTAAGATTTGTTTTGAATTTCATAATACTCAAATTCAGCAGCTAGAACTGATCAAACCAGAGAAAGAGCTGGGTGCCAACTTGTACTTACAAGAGGCACTTCATAATATTCCTCCAGTACTTTTGACATGAATGTGAAACCAGTAGTTCAAATACATACCAAAAGATTCCTTTCAAGATGCTTAAAGCAACAAATGAATCCTATGTCTTGGTCCAAACACAGGGAACAAAATTTAGTAGTACAAGGAAATAAGAACTAAAGAACAAATGCAAAAAGCCCAGAAGTGGTGTCAACCTTGCCTTGAGTTTGATGTGATGAGAGACGATAATACTTCACATTGTCTGAAGCTGATAATTTCTATTGTATCCTCTGAATGTCTTCAGAGTCATTCTCAGAGTAAGGGCTGTTCAGTAGTTCAGTTTCATCCAACTTTTAGTTTCAACATTTGTTCTCCTTTGTAAATACACAGCCATTACATAAAAGTAAACATTCATTAAAAAGAAAGTAGGATATCTTACCCCATTTTATAGCATTTAAGATTAAAATGATGGCTCTTAAGCAAATTGCTTCTCCAGAGGTATTAGCCATGCAGTTACATATGCATTCATGCATTCAGCAAACTTCTTTTTTTTTTTTAAGATTTTTTATTTATTTATGTGACAGAGAGACAGCCAGCGAGAGAGGGAACACAAGCAGGGGGAGTGGGAGAGGAAGAAGCAGGCTCCCAGCGGAGGAGCCCGATGTGGGACTCGATCCCAGAACGCCGGGATCACGCCCTGAGCCGAAGGCAGACGCTTAACGACTGCGCCACCCAGGCGCCCCTCAGCAAACTTTCTAAACAGCATTATTATCACCGGCATATAAAAATTGTATATATTTAAGGTAGACAGCCTGAAGTTCTGATAAACATACACGTTGTGAAATCATCACCAAAATCCAGCTAGTTCACATATCCATCACTTTTATATGGTTACCATTGTGTGTGTGTGTTGAAAAGATTTAATTTAAGACATACCCTCTTAGCAAATTTCTAGTATACGGTACAGTACTATTCACTACAGTCATCCACGCTGTACATTATATCTCCAGAACTTTTTCATTTTGTGTAACTGAAAGTTAGTATGCTTTGACCAGCGTCACCCCATTTCCCATTTTTGCGTCTGGCTTATTTGGCATAATGTTCTCCAGGTTCACCTATGTTGTTGCAAATGGCAGGTTTCCTTCTTTTTAAAGGCTGAATAATATCCCACGGTGTGTACACCACATTTCCTTATTCATTCATCTGTCAAAGGACATTTAGGTTGTGTCCATGTCTTGGCTATTGTGAATAATGCTGCAGTGAACATGGGGGCGCAGATATCTCTTCACAATGCTGTTTTCAGTTCCTTTGGATATATACCCAGAAGTGGGAATGTTGGATCTATTTTAAATTTTTTGAGGAATCTTCATACTGTTTCCCATAATGACTGCACAAATTTACATTCCAGCCAACAGCGTACAAGGGCTCCCTTTTCTCCACATCCTCACCAATGCTTGCAATCTTCGTTTTTACAATAGTCATCCTAAATATATGTTTATATATATTTTTATAATCATCCTAATAGATGTGAGGTGGTATCTCATTGAGGTTTTGACTTGCATTTCCCCGACGTTCAGAGATGTTGAGCACTTCTTCACATACCTGTTGGCCATTTGAATTTCTTTTTTTTAAGAAGTGTCAGTTTAGGTCCTTTGCCTATTTTTTAACTGGGTTATTTGTATTTTTGGTATTGAGTTGTATGGGTTCCTTATATGTTTTGGATATTAATCCCTTATCAAATATATGGTTTGTAAATATTTTTCCCATACTGTAGGTGGCCTTTTCATGTTGTTGATTGTTTCCTTTGCTGTGCAGAAGCTTTTTAGTTGGAGATAATCCCACTTGTTTATTTTTGCATTTGCTGCTTGTGCTTTTGGAGTTACATCAAAAAAACAGTTGCCAAGACCAATGTCAGGGAGGGTTTTCCCTGTTTTCTTCCAGTAGTTTTATGATTTCAAGCTTTCTATTTAAATCCTTAATCCAGTTGAGTTGATGTTGTGTATTGTGTGAGATAGGGGTTCAGTTTCATTCTTTTACATGTAGATATCCAGTTTTCCCAGCATCATTTGTTGAAGTGACTATTGTTTACCCATTGTGTGTTTTTGGTACCCTTTTTGAGTATAAATTGATTGTAAGTGCATAAGTTCCTTTTTGGGTTCTTCATTTTCTTCCATTGGTGTACGTGTACGTGTCTGTTTTTATGCCAGTGCCATATTGTTTTGATTCCAATTGCCTTACAATATAATTTGAAGTCACATTCAACATACCTTTTATTGCATATGTAGTTACATGGAAAAAGGACACAAAAGTTGGGGACCCAAAGGTGAATAAGACTGTCCTTGCATTCGTGGAGCTCACAGTCATTGGGACATGGAATAGTAAACAGAATACTGCAGTTAGTATAAGAACTATGAGAGAAGAGGGAAGTGAGAACAAGAGGCTTTGGTTGCCCACAAAATGTACACTTAATTAAGAATGGAGCAAGGAAACAATGAAGCATGGAACACTACATCAAAAACTAATGATGTTCTCATCCCCAAAGGCAAGAGAAACAAAAGATAAAATGAATTTATGGGACTTCATCAAGATTAAAAGTTTCTGCACAGCCAAGGAAACAGTCAGAAAAACTAAGAGGCAGCCCACGGAATGGGAGAATATATTTGCAAATGACACTACAGATAAAGGACTGGTATCCAAGATCTACAAAGAACTTCTGAAACTCAATACACGAGAAACAAATAAACAAATCAAAAAATGGGCAGAAGATATGAACAGACACTTTTCCAATGAAGACATACAAATGGCTAACAGACACATGAAAAAATGTTCAAAATCATTAGCCATCAAGGAAATTCAAATCAAAACCACACTGAGATACCACCTTACGCCAGTTAGAATGGCAAAAATAGACAAGGCAAGAAACAACAATTGTTGGAGAGGATGTGGAGAAAGGGGATCCCTCCTACATTGTTGGTGGGAATGCAAGTTGGTACAGCCACTCTGGAAAACAGTGTGGAGGTCCCTTAAAAAGTTAAAAATTGAGCTACCCTATGATCCAGCCATTGCACTACTGGGTGTTTACCCCAAAGATACAGACGTAGTGAAGAGAAGGGCCATATGCACCCCAATGTTCATAGCAGCAATGTCCACAATAGCTAAATCGTGGAAGGAGCCGAGATGCCCTTCAACAGATGACTGGATTAAGAAGTTGTGGTCCATATATACGATGGAATATTACTCAGCTATCAGAAAGAACGAGTTCTCAACATTTGCTACAACATGGACGGCACTGGAGGAGATAATGCTAAGTGAAATAAGTCAAGCAGAGAAAGACAACTATCATATGATTTCTCTCATCTATGGAACATAAGAACTAGGATGATCAGTAGGGGAAGAAAGGGATAAAGAAAGGGGGGGTAATCAGTAGGGGGAATGAAACATGAGAGACTATGGACTATGAGAAACAAACTGAGGACTTCAGAGGGGAGGGGGGTGGGGGAATGGGATAGACCGGTGATGGGTAGTAAAGAGGGCACGTATTGCATGGTGCACTGGGTGTTATACAGAACTAATGAATCATTGAGCCTTACATTGGAAACCGGGGATGTACTGTATGGTGACTAACATAATATAATAAAAAATCATTAAAAAAAAAAACTAATGATGTTCTGTATGGTGACTAACATATCATAATAATAATTAAAAAAAAGAATGGAGAAAGGAAAATATGCTAGGGTAGCTTACAGGAGAAGATGGTGGTGCCCAGCCAAGTCTTGCATCATGACCATTAGGAGTGAATTAAGAAAAGGGGCAGGGAAAAGACATTCCAGACAGAGAGGTCAGTATGTGCAAAACATTAAGTTAAGGCTGAGAGAGTCAAAATGGGAATTCTGGAAGTAACAAAACAAACAAGAACTTCAATAGGATAGAAAATTTCATTTTTAGTCTTAATGTGATATTTCATCACCTCACTGAATAATTCAGTTCAGAAGTTACCTCTATATGGGTAGTATATTTCTTTCAGTTTATAACTCCTACATTTCCTTGAAGAATCTTGAGATTCCTGAATGTTTACTATCAGTTTTATTCATTTGAGAAATACATTTCAAATGGCTCAGCTTTTACAAACATCTACATAGCATTGATGGATTAATATAGCACTGATGCAATAGTTTCACTATATGTTTAATACTGAAATTGGCCCAACCCTGGGCTTCTCAAGATGACTTGCTTACCCGTGCACCCTGGAGCCAGCATACCATAATAATGGAAACTTGTAGCTTTCTGAGTAATAGCATATGGCAGCACCACTTAGGTAAGCTTAGAGATCTCATAATTTTAAACTTACCACCCCCTTCTAACCACTTTTATGGCAGCCCACTGCCTTCAAAAATAAAGCCTCATTTCCTATGAAAAGTATTCAAAACCTGGGACAAACTCACCCTGAAGTACTATTCCAGGTATCTTTCCCTACATTTTTCCCCCTCTTCACTCTCGAATGCACCAGCCATGACAGAATTCCTCGTGATTGTCTGAATACGTTCTGTAGAGTTTTAGCTTTGCTCCTGTATCCCTCTGCCTGAAATTCCCTTCCTCACTGCACCCCACCCCTTTATGGCTCTCTTACTTCGTATTTAATATATCACTTCTTTTGGAGCCTATTGGACTTTATTTCTTGTAGGAACACTTAATCCTATTGGACAATGGTGGTTATTACCAAGTCCAACAGAACTGTGTTCAAATTAAAGCTCTGCCTTTTTTAATAGTGGTGAAACCATGCACCAGTTAATTAACCATTTTAAGCCTCTGTTTCCTCATCTGTAAAATGGAAATAATTACAATACCTCTGTCATAGGGTTGTGGTGCGGATTAAATGACATAATGGTAACATGCCTCACACAGTGCCTGGCACATAATAACTACACTCAATAAGTATTGAACAAGTACTCAGTAAATATAAGTTGTTTCATTAGTATTTCTCTAAGTATTTCTCTCCCTTTTTAGGCTTGGATCTTCCAAAACTGTGTCTGGATGTCCACGGCACTTGTCATGGGCTTTGTAAATCATGAGGACCCAATAAACAGTTGTTACGATGAATTGATTCAAAAGGAGCTATGTGACTGTTCCCTAGTGGATCAAGAGATTTGTGAATACATCAGAACTTGTGCTGAGCCAACTGTTCTTTCCAAACATATATCTAACTATAACCAAAACTCACAATTCTCCCCGGTTCCATAGCATTCTGTAGACATGATAGTATCTAGGTGTCATGTGACTTCTTATGGGGTTTCAGATTATGAAATATTGTTAGGCTCTTGACTAACAGAAAAAGATTTGTAGGAAATTTCAAATTTACATAATTGGTTCTTGTTTTTCATTTTTTTCTATATTTAGAGTTCACTGAGTGAAATAATTTCCTAGTCACAGTTGAATGGAAAACTATAGTCAAGCCACAAATTAGAGTAAAATACTAGCTTCTTGATGTATTTGTTCAAAATGCAATTTCCCTCTGCTCCCAATATAATTTACTAAATAAATATAGTCTAATTACATGTCAAATATTTTTTTTTCTTTTTGTGATGAACTGAGATATTTTTCTCCCATTTAGTGATTACTTGGAGTCTTGCCAACTGCTGAACATCCCGCTCAGAGTCTCCTCAACACAAGAGGCTTAGGGAGTGTTGAAATATACATCCATTAGAGCCGGATAACAATCAGAGGGAGCAACGTACAAATAGCTAATAAAGGCTTGGAGCACAGTTTCAAAAGCACAGAGCCATTTGTTTTTCTTATCAAATTAAGTATTCCAAAGCATATTTAAATAAATGTCTCTGGTTCAGGGCATCCTGTGTGGGTCAGCACACCAGTATAGCCATGTCTTAGAAATGTGTGTATTTACTTAAATTGTAGAACGTAGAACAAAGGCACAAATACAAACACAGTCTCAGCAGTCTGTGACTCTGGCACTGAGTTGGCATTCTTGAAAGTAATTTTGAGGGAATCTCACAGGTCTTTGAAGTCTCATTGAAGATGATGCTATTTGCCTCAGACTTCATCCTTCCATATGTGTGTATTGCAGCAGTGGCCTCCCGAACCCAAAGTTGAGTAGAACTGTGTGATTTGCCTTGGACTGCAGAATAAGATGGAAGTTAAGACTGAGCCAGTCTAGACCTAGGCCTCGAGAGGTTTGCATGCTTCCGCTTGCTCTTGGACCGCTGCTGTTGCCAGAAGAACATAGTGAGCTCAGGACAGCCCACTGGCCTCCAGAGGAGGATGAAGGAAAGGGGGAGCCGAGTTGCTACCACAGCAAAGCTCAGCCTAGATCAGCCCACTCCCAGGCACATGAGCAAGCAGATCCGGAGACTGGCAGAGGTGCCCGGTCCATCCCAGACTAGACCAACCAGTCCCCAGATGGGTGAGCAAGCACATTTGCGATAAGAAGAGCTGCCCAGCCGAGCCCAACCTAGATAAACTGACCCCTAGACGTACGCACGAGCGAAATAATGATTAATGGATCTGTCCTGCAGCATCCAGCCTAGATGAGTTAACCCACAGTGTTGTGAGCTAAAAAAAATGCTTACTATTTATGCCACTGAGATTTTGTGGTTCTTTGCCACTTAATGTTATTGTGGCCATAGTTGACTGATAAGTTGTATACAAACATGTAAAAAGTTCTGTAATATTATGTCGTAACAAGAACTCTATTATCATGAGTGAAGACCAAACAGTTTTATAGAATATTACACAGATGTATCCAGTCTGAATGATTTTATTTCCATCTCTCAGCCTGTCTACTTATTATAACTCTAAAACCTAACTATGTTCTCTAATAAAAGTTGATTGTCAGGAATTAAATCAACTAAGAAAATCTACACTTCTGAAAATCTGAATTTAAATTCAGAAAGCTCTTGTTTTATTTTATTTTTTTAAAGATTTTATTTATTTAGTTGACAGAGACAGCCAGCGAGAGAGGGAACACAAGCAGGGGGAGTGGGAGAGGAAGAAGCAGGCTCTTTGCTGAGCAGGGAGCCTGATGTGGGGCTCGATCCCAGAACGCTGGGATCATGCCCTGGGCCGAAGGCAGACGCTTAACTACTGAGCCACCCAGGTGCCCCAGAAAGCTCTTGTTTTAAATCATACTTTTACATATCCAGTTGTTTATATTTATATGAAAGTCATTCTTAAGCATTGGGCCTTGGAATTCGGAGGAAGAGGGTGTGTGGAGTTATTGCACATGGTCCTGGAAGCCGTATCTGTGCACATTGCCACACATTTACAGGCAGCTGGCATTTGACATGAAAGGTCTGGGAATGACCATCATAGGGTATTTCATGTAAGGCAATGAATAATCTGAAAATAAAATTTTAAAAAAGTTTCACTCACAGTAACATCAAAAAGAAAACAAATGCTTAGGAACAGAGTTGATAAAATAAGTACGTCTTATACACTGAAATCTACAAAACATTGTAAGAAATTAAAGAAGATTTAAATAAATGGAAAGACATTTCATGTCCATGGATTCTAAATCTTAATATTATTAAGGTGGCAGATTGATCTATGGATTATTAAAATCAAATTCTCAGCTGGCTTTTAGGCAGAAATTGACAGGCTGTCCCTAAAATCCATATGGAAATGCAAGGAATCCAGAATAACCAAAATGATAGTGAGAAAGAACAAAGTTTGAGGGCTCGCACTCTCCAATTTAAAAGTTAGGATAAGGCTGCGTTAGTAAAGACAGTGCGGTAGTGGTGTACAGATAGGCATATCAGTTAACGGAACAGAACTGAAATTCTTGAAATATCCTTACATTTGTGGTCAATTGGTATTTGACAAAGTTGCAAAGTCAGTTTGATAGAGAAGGGAGTCTTCAACAAATGGTCCTGGAACAATTGGGTAGCATAAATTGACCTCACACAGTACACACAAAGCAATTCAAAATCTAGCATACCAAAATGTGAGTTGTAAAACTATAATACGTTTAGAGGAAAATCTTTGTGACCTTGGATTAGGCAAATTCTTTTTTTTCTTAAAGACTTTATTTTTAAGCAATCTTCACACCCAATGTGGGGCTTGAACTCACAACCCTAAGATCAAGAGTCACATGCCTTGCTGACTGAGCCCCTAGGCAAATTCTTAAATATGACTCTAAATGCATGGTCCATAAAAGAAAATACTGATAAATTGGACTTTATGTAAGTAAAACGTTTTTGTGCTTTAATAGACAACATTAAGAAAATGAAAAGACAACCCACAAACTGGGAGAAAAATATTTGCAAGTCATATATCTGCTAAAGAGCTGGTATCAAGAATAATTAAAGAACCCTTGCAACTCAATAAGAAGACAGTCAGTTAAGAAATGGACAAAAGATTCAAATAGACATTTCAGCCAAAACGATATATGGATGGTGAATAAATACATGAAAAATGTTCAGTACCATTACTCATCATAAAAATGCAAATTAAAACCACATTGATAACCACTAGAATGGACATACATTGCTGGTGGGAATGTAAAATGTTGCAGCCGATTTTAAAAAGTTTGACAGTTTCCTAGATAGTTAATCGTAAACCACCCGCACAACACAACAATTCTAGTCCTAGATATCTAACCATGAGATATGAAAACATGTTCCCACAAAGACTTATGAGGGAATGTTTATAGAAACCTTTTTTTCATAACATCTACAAATTGGAATCAATCCAAATATCTATCAACTGGTGAAAGGATAAATTAAAATGTGATTTATCTACACAATGCAAAACTATTCATCAATAAAAAGAAACAGGCTATTTATACATTCTGCAACATGAACGAACCTCAGGAACATAATGCTAAATCAAAGAAAGCCAAATGCAAAATATTATATATTATATGACTCTTTATATGTAATTCCCAGAAAAGATGACTGTATAGAGACAGAAAATGGTTAGCTAGCTACCTGGGACGGGGTCTGAGAGTGGGTATTGATTATGCATGGACACAAGGAAGCTTTTTGGAGTGATGGAAGTGTTCTTAAACTAGACTGTAGTGATAGTTGAACAACTCTGTACATTTACTAAAAATCATTGGAATCTATATTTACAAAGGGTAGATTGTATGCTATAGAAATTATACCACAATAAAGCTGTAAAAACGGCACATGAAACCATGTCCACATTTCTGCCGCCACCCCAAATCCCATTAAAACAACAATGAAGAAGTAAGACACAAATAAACCGTAACCACAGAAGAATGAGAGATATTTGAAAAATATACAGTGGATGGAAGATTGGAAAATGACTCAACAGAATATAAGGGACTTAAGCCTAAGTAGCTGCCGAGGGGAATAACAACAAGAAGTGAAGCAATCTTTCTTGGTCAAAGCAAAGCTTTGATTGGAGACCTCAAGTACTTTAGAAAGTATGGGTGAACTTGAGGTGATATGAAAGCGTAAGGGCTGGATGGAAATCTAAATAAAATGCTGTTAGACTTCCTGGTCTTCAGTGCCGACTCATGTGGCCACATGTCTGTCTCAACAGATTAAGTGACATAGGTTTATTTTCTGGAAAAATTATACATGCTAGAACCTCTTGGTTCTAGACTGGCTCATGTGAGGTCTAATCACTGGTAAGCTTAGAGTGTTCCTCATTAATCCAAGCTCTCAAAAGCTGATGGGTGAATTTTTAGGATATGAATAAAAGTCACTGTTCAGTATAAATTGAAAAAAAAAACTTTCTCTGCGACTAAAATAGTAAAAACAGATCATCAGTGGAGAAATGTAAAGTTTTGGAGATAATCTTTATCAGGTTGAGGAAGTTCTTTTCTACTATTAGATTTCTAGTCCCCCCCCCCTTTTTTAGCGTGAATGGATGTAAAATTTTATTAAAGGCTTTTTCCTCATCTGCTGAGATGATCATATGTTTTTCTTGTTTTGTCAGTTGGTATGGTGAATTCTTGTGATTGATATTTGAATGTCAAGACAGTCTTGTATTTCTGAGATAAACCCCACTTGGTCATGATACATTATCCTTTTTATGTATTGTTGGATTCTATTTTCGTGCTCCATGTCTATTTTATGTTCTGTTGAGGATTTCTGCATTTATGTTTATGAGGAATATTGTATAATTTTCCTTTGTTGTAATGTTTTTGTCTGGCTTCCCTAACAGTGTAATGCTGGTCTCAAATTGAGTTAGAAAGGGTTTCCTTCTGTTATATATTCTGGAGGAATTTGTGTGGAATTGTTATTATTCTTAAACATGTGATAACATTTGCCAGAGAAGCCATCTGGACCAGAATTTTTCTTTGTTGGAAGTTTTTAAACTGCACATTAAATTTCTTTGAATAACATAGCACTGTTCAAGTTATCTGCATTTCCTTCAGTGAACCTTGGAAGCTCGTATATTTTGAGGAATTTGCCCATTTCATCTAAGTTGTAAAATATATTGCCATAGTGTTGTTTGTAGTATTCCTTATTTTTTTTAATTTTATTTTTAATTAATCTCTACACCCAGCATGGGGCTCGAACTCCCAACCCTGAGATCAAGAGTCACATGCTCCACCGACTGAGGCATTCAGGTTCCCCTGTAGTATTCTTTATGTCCTCTTAATATCTACATTGTCTATGGTGATTTCCCCTCTTTCATTCCTTATATTTGTACTTGGTGTCTTCTTTTGCTCTTGGTAAGTTCAGCTAGTTTATCAATTATACTGACTTTTTATTTATTATTATTGTTTAGAACTTAACTGTTTTTGAGAGAGAGAGAGAGAACATGCACACATGTGTGAGCTGGGCGGGGCGGGGGTGGCAGAGCGAGAGGGAGAGAATCTTAAGCAGACTCCACGCCCAGCACAGAGCCCAACACTGGGCTGAATCCCACGACCCTGAGATCATGACCTGCGCCAAAGTCAAGAGTCGGATAGGCCTAGCTGACTGAGCCACCCAGGCGCCCCTATGCTGACTTTTTGAAGGAACCTGCCTCTGGTTTCATTGATTCACTGCTGTTTTTGTTTCTAAATTTTACTGCTCTCATCTTTATATTTTTCCTTCTCCTTGCTTTTTCTTAAATTTGCTCTTCCTTAGCTGGTTTCTTTTGTGAAGTTTTAGATCATTGATATGAAATCTTTCTTTTATGGTATAAGCCTCAAATATTATAAATTCCCCCTCAACATTGCTTTAGTTATATCCCACAAATTCTGGTTATGTTGTGTTTTTGTTATACTAAAACTCTGAATATTTTCTCATTTCCTTTGTGATTTCCACTTTGACCTATGGGGAGTTTCCAGAATACTTCTTTTTCTGATGTTTAGTTTAATTTTGTTACAGTTAGAGAATATGGCTTGTATAGTTTGAACTATGTTAAGTTTGTTGGGCTTTGTTTTATGGCCCAGAATATGTTTTGTTTTTGTGAATGTCACTTGTACACGTTTCTTAACAATACGTGATGAAGAGCTAATGTTTTAAATTTTGATGGGGTCCAGTAGGAGTTGCTGGTTGTTAGTTGCACTAATAGCCTGCAGAGAGATCATGAGAAACTAAGGGCAGTTAACAAACAGCTAAAGGCCATGTGTGAGAGCCAGCAAGTCTCCTTGGTAGTTTGCAAAGAGGCCTGAACCTTCCCCAGTGGGAAAACAAGCACAGCTGAGGAATAAATTCAGGATCTGCTAGTTAGGATGCCACAGCCCCAGAGATGCTTGAATTGTCAGCCAAAGTCAAATCTGTTGTTGGAAGGGTCCCTGAAACATGAGATGTGGACGTCTGAGAGGATTCTCTTGAAGAGTTTGGCTCTGTAGACTCCCCGTTTAGGGGGAAGCCCTCAGAGCTTGCAGACATGGTCCACCATTCTCGAGTAAAAGCTTCTCCCATGAGGGAAGAAGCTGAAGTCATCTCCAGTGCAAGGCAACAGGTATCCCTCAGTCCTCAGAGATACCTCATCCCTCTCCTGTTTTCCAGGCCAGCGCCACTAGGGTTAAATCCCAGCAGAAACTAACTCAGGATGTGATGGGTCTGATAAGGAAGAAAAGGATTACACACTGAAGGAGCTGAAAA
Organism: Ursus arctos; assembly: GCF_023065955.2. Lineage (NCBI taxonomy): Eukaryota > Metazoa > Chordata > Mammalia > Carnivora > Ursidae > Ursus > Ursus arctos. Next base: position 115,543,124 of record NC_079873.1, read on the forward strand.
GAATTTGCTGGCATGTCCTGTAGAAGCCAGACTAGTCCCTAGGATTGGATTTTAAGGGTGCTTCTACCAGGGAGCTGGAATGCAAGATAGGATTACCGAGAATGAATGGACTTGGCATTTTCTTAGGGCACGAGATTTAACATCCTGACAAGGACCCCTGTGCATGGTGCAAATTCACTTAGTGTGTCTCTTAGAAACCTGGAGAAAGATACAGCTCATGCTGTGGAAACTGGATCCCAGAGTTCCTCTAGCAGGGGGTAGAGGAAGGAATAAAAGGGCTCAGGAGAGTGGGATTTATTATGTAGGGCCGCAAAACCCACCAGAGAATTATGTTCCACAGGGGAACCCAAAGGACTCACCATTCACCAAGTCCTCAGGAATGTGCTAGTGTGAGGGGCACTAGCATCAGTAAGAAGTTAAATGGTAGCTCTCTTCTGCAGGCCAGGAGTGATGGTAGAAGAGGTGATCACAGAGTCTGGCTTGTTAATAGCCATGAGGATGATGGGTAATTGAGTAATAGAGGTTAGAAGCCAGAACTGACACATTATCTAATAAAGATTTTTTTTAAAGAGTTATTCAGGTGACTCTAAGGTGCATCTAGTTTTGGGATCCCTGACCTCTGGTGATGAGCCCAGTGCTCTTTCCTGTAAATCATGATGGCGCCTCTCTTATTTGACTCTGTTCATAAACACACCATTATTTTTCTCCTATAACAAAAGTCACTGTTTGCTGTAGAAATTTAGGGTGAAGGAGATCAAAAAGAAGATAAAAAAAAATGTTTGGTATCACATATAACACTGAAATGAGCATTCTAGTAGCTAAATCTCTACGTATTTTCATGATAATTTCCTTCAGATAAATTCCTAGAAGCAGAATTGCTGTGTCCCAGCTGATGTATGCTTTTCGGGTATTTTGGTCCATGCTGCCAAAATGCCCCCAGAGATTCACCAGATTACTTTCCCAGTTTCAGCTTATCAGTGTCCCCATTCCTCATTCCATTGCTTCCACTAGTTATAATTTCATACGGTTCTGCCAATTTAATAGGTGAAGATTGTCTCTATTTACATCACTTTATTATTTGTGAGATTAAACTTTTTCATGTTTTAACTTCTCTTCATGTTTGTTTGCCTTCTGTTTTTCTTTTTTGAATTCATATAGTTACCAGTTTGGGGAAAAGGTTACTTTTCTTCTTTTTGATTTGTAATAGTGGTTTACATAGTGGGTTCTTCCCTCCTGATTTGTCATTTGACTTCAGTTTTCTTCATAGTATTTTTTCCTTACATAATTAGGTTTTGTTGGTTTGCTGGTTTTTGTTACATCACGTCTGACAACTTTCCTTTTCATGTTAAATTGACATGACATTTTAATCATATATTTATATTTGATATATTCTTCAGTATCTCAAGAGTTTCTATTGTGTTGCATTGAGCTGTCTCTTTCTGTGGTAGTATTATGCTTTTAAAATTATTTTGTAATACAAGTACCCTTTAATTTTTCCTTTTACACAATTTCGTGATGGATCACGTTTATTCTTTCTTTTTAAAATTTAAATTCAATTAGCCAACATATAGTACATCATTAGTTTCAGATGTAGAGGTCAGTGATTCATCAGTTGCATATCACACCCAGTGCTCATCACACCACGTGCCTCCTTAATGCCCATCCCCCAGTTACCCCATCCGCCCACCCACCTCCCCTCTAGCAGCCCTCAGTTTGTTTCCTACAGTTAAGAGTCTCTCATGGCTTGTCTCCGTCTCTGATTTCTTCCCATTCAGTTTTCCCTCCCTTTCCCTATGATCCTCTGTGCTGTTTCTTATAGTCCATAAATGAGTAGTGAAACCATATGATAATTGTCTTTCTCTGATTGACTTATTTTGCTCAGCATAATACCCTCCAGTTCCATCTATGTCGATGTAAATGGTAAGTGTTCATCCTCTCTGAGAGCTGAGTAATATTCCATTGTATATACACACCACATCTTCTTTATCCATTCATCTGTCAGTGGACATCTGGGCTCTTTCCATGGTTTGGCTATTGTGGCCATTGCTGCTATGAACATTGGGGTGCAGGTGCCCGTTTGGATCTTCAATCTTTGGGGTAAATACCTAGTAGTGCAATTGCTGGATTGTATGTTTATTCTTTGTGATGAACACAAGATTAATTTTAAGTTCGAGAGTAAATTCCACTGTTTTTAAAATTGTGTTGAATGTATAGAAGAATTTGGAAAAAATGAACATTTGTGTAATATCGAATCTTCACATTCAGTAACATGGCGTGAGACTTCATTTATTCTTGTGCAGTTTTGTTTCCTTAAAGAATGTTTTGTGATATTTTGATGTATTTTAAATATTTCTTAATAATTTCTTCTTAGAATAATCAAATTTTTAGGTATTTTATTTTTTCCTCCTACTACCCTCGTCATACGGTTCTCTTCTTCACTAAAAATTTTATTTAGTGGTCTTATGCTAACAGCCACTTCCTTGGCCTACCAAATAAATATGCCATGCATTATTTGCCAAAACGGAAAACACTAAGATAAATGGATAGCCAAGGAAAGGATGGCTGTGCTTTAGGGCCGTAGAGTGGATACTTGATGAAAGTTTGAGTCATTGATTCAATAAAGTAGTTTAATTGATTCTCGGGGTTTGGCATAATAGATTGTTAGCTCCTGTCTCCAGGCAGTGGTTATTATAAGCCTGGCATTTCACTTCGATGATGAGGAAAAACTCCCTTCAGCAACTTGAAAAGCCATTTGGGCTGAGGATAGAGATGGTAGCACTCAGTGTGAAAGTGTTAGAGGAAAGCAATCACAGTTTCCATCAGAGCTACCATTCTCATTAATGAGCTTGAGATCTTAATGGAATTGTATAGCATTGTATGTGTTTGAGTGTATGAGTGTGTTTTTAAGGACGAAAAGAAAAACCAAAGAATATGACCACTTGAAAGATATACTAGTTATTTAACTTAAAAAGAAAAAAGGATTCTTCTTTCCAAGCAGCTTCTCAAATCAAGAGAATAAAGGCTGTGATACTTTGTCATACATTCTGGCTCTTAACTACATGCAGTTTAGCACTTTATTATAGACTCCCTTTCTTTGGTGTTGAGAATGTTAGTTCTGTCTTCCCAGAAAGGTTGTAAAACCACTGAATGCCTAGACCCACAGAGAGAGAAACACAGCACGGCACTATGTGCTTGAAGTCCCCATAACAATGTGTCAACACAGTTAGACTCAAATAGTGCCAGGCTCTGACTTGTTCTTCCATTTTCTTTGCTGTATCTTAAACATGTTTTCAGATTTGCATTTAGACAACACCTTGGCTTTTGCATGAAGGCCACATTTTAGGGGGATGAGAGTGGGGATGGAGAAGGGTTAAGATATCATTGCAACAGTTCAGGGGAGACACAACAAGAGCTGGGATTAGGTAGGCCAGTGAGAACAGTGTGGAGAAGAGTGGACAGATTTGAAGCTGCTTAGAAGGCAAAATATGTGGGATTTGCTTGGTACAGGAAGATGCAGTCAGGGATAATTGCTAGAGTTAATGTGAAGCCAGGAAATGTAGATTTGAATTTTAGTGGCTTCTTAGTTGTGTGCTTTTGGCCACCTGGGGATTTATTTGAATGGTCTTTGGTCTTGTATCTCGGGGCACTAGGTGGCTCAGTTGGTTAAGTGTCTGACTCTTGCTTTCAGCTCAGGTCATGATCTCGGGGTTGTGAGATGGGGCCTGGCATTGGGCCCATTGCTCAGTGCCGAGTCTGCTTGAGATTCTCTCCCCTTCCCTCTCCCTCCCCGTCTGCCCCTCTCCATGCACTCTCTCTCTTTCTCTCTCAAATAAATAAAATCTTTAAAAAATTATGGAAACGGTTTCCTCTCTCCTCTCCATCCCACTGTTAAAGGCAAGTCTTCCCATTCCTTAAGGCCCACTTCAAATATTAGCTTCTCTGAAATTCTCCCTCTTCCCTAGGGTTTGCTGTTTTTTGATTGGTGAAAACTATAGTCATCTATTTAGTGACGAACCCAAACTCATTTGCAAAGACATGTATTCTTTTTCACTTCCCTGAAATCTCTGTTCTTGAGCTTGTATTCAGCTGGTGTTTTGACAGAGATTTCCTTGGCCTCCCGGAGCTCAAACAAGCAAACAAACGCTACCTCCCTCAGTCATTACAGATTAGCTCTGTGCCAGGGCACTCCGTCAACATTTAGGCTTATACTGTTTCTAGGAACCAACCCAAGACGAAACCTTGGCGTATTCTTGGGTCTTTTCTAAGCATGAGTCTTGCCCTGGACATGCACATGGCTTTCTAAATCGCCACAGAAACGCAGCTGCTTTTGAATATCTTGGTTTCACAAAGAAACTCTCCTCAGGTTTTGTTAGGTGGTCTATCGTATGCGTCAGCTGTAACTTTTTGCCCCCCCCTCGCATGTCTGAGGGTTGTTAGTCCAGTGTGAAGTGTTTTTGAGCAAAGTCTTACCACTTTTCTAGCCTGCGTCTGGAGTTAGGCAGAACGGAGATGAGTTCCTTGTGTCAGTCTTTCAGGCAGCCCCAAAGAGGTTAGAACAGACATACACAGTAGTTTTGGGGGAAAGTGTTCTGCTCCCTCCAGAACCAGGGTCCATGGTCCCACAGTGGGAATGCACGTTGCCACTGCTTAGAGAGCAAGGCCACTACCACAGAGTGGGGGGGAGGGCAAGGGCAAGTAAAATGCCACAAAACTTGCCTGTCTTTTTTAAGTTTTTTTTTTTTTTTGATTCAGTGTTTGCTTGGTTACTTTAAACTTTTGACTGTTTTCCAGAATTCTGACAAAGTCGGTTCTGACAGTTTCTGCTTGTTTTTTTGATGTTTCTTTGGGGGCAGGGGTGGATGTAAGCTTGGAGCTGCCTGCTCCATCATTTTGCTGATGTCACTCATCTGTACTGTCTTTTATAGTTACGTAATTACCTTAACTGGTGCGTGTGTGCGTGTGTGCGCGCGCGTGCTCTTGAATTATTGTCTGGGATTACTTATTTCCAGCCTGCAAAACTTACTTTAATATTTCTTGTATGGCAGGTCTGCTCGCAGTGAATTCTCTCAGTTTTTTTTAATGTGGAATGCCTTTATTTCCTCTTCATTTTTTAAATATAGTTTTGCTGGATATAGGATTCTTGGTTGACATGTGGAGTTTCTTTTTTGAGCATTTTGAATATGTTCTCATACTGCTTTCTGGCCCCCAGTGTTTCTGATGAGAAGTCAACTATTTATCTTATTGGGGGTGCCTTCTGATGAGCCATTTTCCTCTTACTACTTTCAAGATTTTCTCCTCTTCTTTTCTTTCAGCCCTTTTACTGTTACGTGTATGTTTTGGGGTCTCTGCTTTTATCCTATTTGGAGTGTGTTGAGATTCTTGGATGTGTTCATGTTTTTCAAGAAATTTGGCAAGTTTTGAGCCATTATTTCTTTTTAGAGATTTATTCATTTATTTATTTGAGAGAGAGAGAGAGTGAGCCTGAGCAGGGGAAAGAGGGAGAGGGAGAGAAAGAAGCTCAAGCAGACTCCCTACGGAGCAGGAGCCTGACATGGGGCTTGATCTCAAGACCCTGAGATCATGACCTGAGCCGAAATTAAGAGTTGGCCACTTAACCAGCTGAGCCATCCAGGCTGGTACCCTGAGCCATTATTTCTTTAAACATCTTTAACCATCTTTTTTTCTTTTTTCTTTTCTTTTTTCTTTTCTTTTCTTTTTTTCTTTTCTTTCTTTTCTCTCTTCTCCTCTGTCACTCCCATTATGCTTATGTTGGTGCCCTCGTAGTGGTATCCCACATTTCTGTGAGGCTCTCTTCATTTTTCTTTTCTCTGTTCTTCAAATTGCATAGACCCTATCAATCTACAAATTCACAAATTCTTTTTTCTGCCAGTTCCCACCTCCTGTTTAGCTCCTCTAGTGAAATTTTCACTTCAGGTATTGTACTTTTCAGCACCAGAATTTTCTTTTGGTGCTCTTTTATAATTTCTGCATCTCTATAGATATTCTCTATTTGACTAAACATTGTCATCATAACTTCCTTCATTAAGTGTGGTTCCCTTTACTTCTACGTACATACTTTTAATGACTACTGTCTTTGTTAAATATGACACTTGTTAAATATGACACCCGGTCCATCTTACAGGCTGTTTTCTGTTGTCTGATCTTCCCCCTTTTATGTGTGTCAGTCCTTCCTGTTTCATAAATTTTCATGGAAACTGGACATTTTAGATAATATAGTGTAGCAGCTCTGGGGGCTGGCCCCACTCACACCCTCTGGGCTTGTTATTGCTGTTTTCTTGCTTATTTGTTTGGTGACTGGCTGGAGTACTGCAGTGAGGCCTATTTACCCCTGCAAGGTGAGGCCTCTGATGTTGTTCCTTAAAAGGTGCAGCCTAGGCACGCACAGACTCACCCTGGGATGACTGTGGTTTTAGTTGGGCTCTCTTTGGTGATCTCTTTCCCTGACTACATGCAGATGACGATACGATCCATTAATTGTAGGCTTATTACTATGCTGCTTTAATTTTTAAAATTAAAGAAGTAATTCCACTTTATTTCCTTACAGAATACTCTTAACTCCTGGAGAAAGAAGGCAGAAAGAAACCACGGTGGCATTGGCTCTCAGAGGAGTCAAGATGCAAGACTTAAAAACCTTGGGGGTTAGCACATATGGCTTAGCAGAGTGACAGCTGAGTGGTGGTGATAGTTGTGGTGATGCTGACGGTAAGGAAGGGGTGGTGAGGTTAGAATTTGAGAAAATCTCATTGTAAGGGGATAAAAATGATTAATAAACCAAGTCTTTGGGTGTTTCCCTCCTCCCACTTGCTAAAGGGAATTCTAGCTTGGTATGTGTCAGTCTCTTCTTTTCCTGCACCCTGGAGAGACAGCTCTGTCTTACCAGATCCACTCTTGGAGTTTTGTGACATAGAATAAATCAAGTAAATGGGGGGAGGGGCATCTGGCTGGCTCAGTCGGTAGAGCATGTGACTCCTGATCTTGGGGTCATGAGTTCAAGCCCCATGTTGGGTGCAAAGCTTACTTTTTTTTTTTTAAATGAAAATGTACATATCTTTATTTTTTTAAAAAAGTAAAAGGGGAGATCAGGAGCATAAGATATTAAAAAGAGACATATAGAGAACTGGAGGGGTCTTTTAGGGATTATGAAGAGAAGAGCTGTGGCTTATGAAGGAAATGGATAAAAGAGAAGTGGGACATTTTAAGGAAGTGTTGCTATGACTTATGAATCCCGATTCACAGAGTTGCTGGGTATTCTCCACTTGTTCTTGCAGAGTTACTCTCCACCCTTCTCTGCAATGCTTTGTACCCTGGGTTCCAGGTATTGCACCTGCTGGGTCTCTAGCTGGGGCTAGCGTGAGATTCAATCAATGGGAGGCACTAGCGTAAGATCCCTGGATGGGAAGAGAGTAAGTGGGGTAGGGTTTTCCTTCCCCATTCTTCCATGGCTACGGCTCTCACTGAGTTCTAGTACCACCACTTCCCTCCCGTGGCTCCTTCAGTCCTAAGCGTGGTAGCAACTTCCCTCTGTTCTTAATCTCCAGGCACTTTATCCTCTTTGTTGGTTTCTCTTAACCTGCTTACCCTTTTGTAAAAATGACCTCTATATTAAACCTTCCTCACACCCTTTGAATGTGCCGTCTATGTCCTGCTGGGACTCTGACCGATACAACAATGTTTAAAAAATACAAGTAAACACTTGGCTTATTTTGAAATTACTCTTGATGGCATAGGCTGTTTTTGGCTAGGATCCAACTCCAGGAATAAACACAGAATAACAACCTTGTATGTCTTACAATAGAGGATAATTGTAGTCTCGTATGTAAAGTTCTCTAACTCTAGGAAGGGGGCATGAGAAAATGAATTATGTTTCTGGCAGGGTTTTGAGGTAATACTGGATAAATTTAGAAGGGAAATAGATTCCATACTTATTGCTCCGTCTGTGGGCTTTATGATTTTAGACATGTAATTTGATTTCCTAATGGCTCTGACTCGTCTTGATGAAGTCAGCTAATGCTTTCCTTTAATTTTAATAGAAACTAATTTTATTTCTTTCTTGCCTTTCTAAATTTTAATTTCTCCTCTATCACCAAAAGAGCTATAGCTGACACATATAGACTTCCTGGGCCCCTAGAATCAGTATTTAATAGGTTTCACAATAGTATATAGCCACAGAACATAACACTTATTACAAGAAATCCTGGTATACATAGCAGCTTTGTGGGATGTTTGATCCAAGTAGACAATTCAGGAACCACACTTAAAATTTCAGCCCCTTGGGTAACTTTTCCAGTTGTTCCTAGCGACTGGCTATTAACACAGGCTGACCAATGAGAAGAGTTGTGTCCGGTTCATGCTTGCTTTCCTTGGCTCTTCATAAATCGTCACTTCTTTCCATTTTTTTTTAGAGAAAGAAAGGGACAGAGGGAGAGGGAGGGAGAGAGAGAATCTCAAGCAGGCTCCACACCCAGCATGGAGCCCCACACGGGGCTTGATCCCACCACCCTGAGATCATGACCTGAGCCGAAATCAAGAGTCAGATGCTTAACTGACTGAGCCACTCAGGCGCCCCACTTCGTCCCATTTTTGTACAGGACCTTCTGGCTTTGCTCAGTAGCTACATTCATGAGGAGCTGCCTATGGAGAAAAGCCATTCTAAAATGTAGTATTGAAGAAAAATCCTGGTGTGAATCTTTTTGTGAAGGAATAGTTTCTAATTTATCTTCAAGTAAATTCAGCGTAGGAAATGCCAAGTTTACATATAAGCTGTGCCGCATTGGTAGCATGTTTGCTTTTCCCCAGCATTTCTTAAAGCATCTGCAGGGCCTATTTAGGGGAACAAATTGACTTTAATAAGCATTTGTAACTTTCAGCTATTTTCTGAACTAAATTCTGGGTAATGTCTGAGCTTCAGGCCACTACTCCATTTAGCTTGTCTGAGAGAAAACTTTGTGGCTGATTCTAGACAAGGTAAGTAGGGCAGCCTGCTTGGCAACACTGCTGCTTGCATCCTTTCTCGGTCTTTCTCTTCTCCATTCTCAAAAAAAGGCTACCCACGAAGATTTTTAGCTCATCTCTTCAATCCCTAGACTTCTCTGATCAGTGTGAGTTCTTCATGAGTGGGGATCTTTCTAAAGCATTTAGGGCAAAGCTGAAGGGCCGCTGAGTCTCCCACTGCATACCCTATCCTGACAAGCCCGTCTGGCTGAAGTCTTCAGAGTAAAGATGCACAGAGCAGATCAAGGAGCCTTGAGAAGTCATTAAATTTTCCCTCCTGCCTCTTGTATAGTATATTAAATGTTCTGGTTTAATGAATTGTTTATTTTAACCTCCTTTCTATACACCCCAGATTGTTAAAGGAGAGCCTTTCAGAGCCACAAGGCGGCAATGGTTTATCTTTAGCCACAGTCTGGAGAAAAGATCCCTTTTTTGGCCTTCCTGGGCCCATGTCTGTATCTGTGATTTAAGCCCTTGTACTCCAGCAAGCCGAGAAAAAAATGAGGGCAAACTGTAGGGGAGTGAATGACCGTTCATTGAGTCCCCTTATGTGCCAGACCTTTGTGGTAGGCGCTCTATGTACAGCATTGTAGGTTAATCCTAACTAAACCTTCCTACGTAACTACTATTATTAGTAGTTTAACAAACGAGAGAACTGAGACCATGTTGACTGAAGTCACAGAATATACATTCAGTGGCAGATCTGGGATCTAAACCCTGGTTTATTTGGCTTCAATATCTGTGCAGTTTTCATCATATCATTGATAACGGCCCACTTTAGAAGACACCCATCTCTCTGAGTTTCCTTTACCTCTTGAGCCAGCTCTTTATGACTGGACAATGTCTCTGACAGAATTGTATCAAACTAAAAAAGATACTTGGGTATTACAACCCACCTCTCTGCCTCTTGGTCAGACTGGCCCCACACCATGAGATGACATGCAGGAATCATGAACTTCCAGCATCCTCCTATCCTGGCTTATAGGCGTGAACTTAATCTTCTATTTTAGAATCAGAATGTTTGCCTTCGATGCTACTTTTCTCACACTCCCAGCCTGCCTCACACTCAGCCCTCAGACTGCACAGGTGAATGACTGGTGTTGGCATTGTTCTTTGTGCTTCTCCTCAAGCTGGACTGAAAAGACAGCAGGGAGCTAGCTCTGGCCATGTGACTAGAGACCCAAAATGCTTCCACGCCTCAAGGAACCATGTAGGATGTGGGTCTCACCCTGCTAACTCTTTTGCACTGCTGTTGCTTCAGCTGCTTCGTCTACTGTTGGTGCAGTTGAAGGTAACCCACCCAACACGTCCCTGCTGTTACTTGAAGTTTTCTAGACTTTTATCTGTATGGCTTTTGAAGGAGCAGCTAGAACTCCTGGCGTCTTCTGGCTTTGGTGGGGATGAGAGCCATGAGAGCTCCCTTCAGCCAGCGACAGAGGAAGACAGAGGTGATGAGGAGAGGCTTAAAAGGCTCCTGCTGGGACTCCTAAACCATCTGGTATTTAACTTACCTGTACTCCTTCCTCAAGTCTTCCCGAGCTTATTAACTTCGTCAGCCCTTAAATAGCTTGTGGCATTGGGCTGTCAGATGTAAAACAGAGAAGTTTGCTTCATGTGAACACCCCACACCCCTCTCCAGTGACTCTCTGGAGGAGGCCTTCCTATCCATGAGCAGTGTATCTCAAGCAAAGTCATGAGAGGAAACTCTATTTTTCAAAAATCGCCTTAAAAAGTACTATAGTCTGTTTCTCAGAGTCCATAGTCTCCCATGCTCTGAGAAACAAACTGAGGGCTTCAGAGGGGAGGGGGGTGGGGGAATGGGATAGACCGGTGATGGGTAGTAAGGAGGGCACGTATTGCATGGTGCACTGGGTGTTATACGCAACTAATGAATCATCGAACCTTGCATCAGAAACCAGGGATGTACTGTATGGTGACTAACATAATATAATAAAAAACATTTAAAAAAAAGTACTATAGTCTGATCGGGCACTGGGCAGTTGGAACAGATACAGAGAGTAGCTAGGGCTGTATGAGAATGTCCTAGCTGAATGTTAGCCCTGTAAGGGGTTATTATTTTACTGATGGGGATGCACGACCAAGAAAGATTGGAGACGTGCGTTAGCAGTCATCTAGTTAACCCTTTGCTTTCCATTATTAGGCAGAAATTTAAATTCTCATTTGTTCCAAGGCTCTGCCAAGAGCTCTCTTGGAGAACCTTTCATGGGTGTGAGCAGAGCACTTAACAAAAGTTGGGGCTTTTGGCTGCTTCTCGAAATACCTTTCTTCCTTATCACTCCCTTATTCTCTTGAGATGCTGTGAACTGGCCACTGATCCCATGCAGAGTCCTTGGTCCCCTGTTTTTTTGTTTTTTTTTTTTTTCTATAAAGTCCTCAGCTGGTGTTTACGGCTGTGCTGCTGGGGACTAGTGGCATGTTTATCCACGTGTCAATGAGAAAGATTTATGTGTCATTCAGTCTGTCCTCCTGCTGCAAACTTCAAATTACATATGACAGTGCTTTGTCATTTCCCCTCATAGTTCCCCACATCACTCAGAGAGAGGCCCCCACAGATCCCTGAGAAGAAAAAAAGAAGATACTCGATGCTTCCTGTCCTTCACTCCTCCCTTCATCTGACACTCATCCCCCTTTTCCCGGCTTCCTGTAGCTATTCCCTTTGTAACAGGGAATAGCAGGGTCGTGTACTTAAAGACAACATCTCCGATGCCCCCAGAATTCTCTTCTCTCTCTCCAGTCTTCAGAGACTTCTTGTTGACTTTGCACTCTGACTGGTCACAGCAAACCAAGGAGCAATTTGAATGAAGGGAAGAGGAACCAGGTCGAAGGAAGGCAAACACAGGAGCAGTGCAGGGGAAAAGGGCAGGTGGCTCGGAGAGTGGGGCTTCTCTCTCTTTTTCTGGAAGTGTGGCTGTGATTAGTGTTGAAAACCTCGAGATTTCTGTGACAGGGATTTGAGTTTCTTAGCCTGTCTCTGGCTCCAGTGAGACGTTGTCAGAGCTCTGCTCCTTTGTATCTTTCCTAATATACTCTGTCAGCTGTGAGGTCTTGAAGAGCCGCATCCTGTCAGTCTCCAACCTTGAGTCACTGATACGAGCCCCCAAAACCCAAAAACAGGATGCCTCATTAGTATAGTTGTTCTCCTAGTCCATTTTAAAAGGAATTAACAGCGGATGTCGTTCAGGAAACATGAACCATAACTACTTTAATAAGAATATGAATAGGGCACGTGATAGTATAATTCAAAACCTTAATATAAGGAATTACCCAGCTTGAGACTTCTCTCAGTGTTTACCGTGGGCCTGTATTGATCCATTGCTGTGGGGATTCGAATGAATAAGAAAAAAGGAACGTAATGATAGGAAGAGGCCCAAAGAGAGTCAAGACTCCAACCTCAGCAAATCCACAGCCCAGCATTATCTAATAATGAGTTACAAATATCTGTAGTTGGAAAGGAGATCTGTATTTGCATTTTTCATTGAAAAGATTTTTAGAAGGGCTGATAAAATTTTTTCCCTTTCCCTTTCCCACCATCTCCAGAAAAAAAATTCTCTCCCTCTCCTAACACCTTCCGAATTCCGTATCTAGATAAGAAAATGACATTTGCAGTGATTTAGTGGCAGAGTCAAAATCAGTGCTCAGATCTCCTGATTTGTAGACAGTCTTCCCAGTGTCCCATGTTCCCCACCATAGGGGCTCCAAGAAGTAAGACAAACAAACACTCAGTCTTCCCGGCAAAGGGCCTACTTGACACTTGCTGACAGCTACCGAAGTGCTTTGTATTTTGTTGATTACTTCAGTGAGGTCTTTTAAAAAGGAGCTTCACAATAGCTGGCAAAATTGCTAAACCAACACAGTTAACTTGACAATGCATAGGCTCTTGACTTTGCCTGTTAGAGCACTAATAAAAAATCACCAAAAAGATTCAAATTGATAAGAATAGAGGTACGGGTGTTCATTGGCAGTATCGATGGCACAAGAAAATGAAGAACAATTTTTTTTATCGCACAAAATATTTCTGGGCGCCTGGGTGGCTCAGTTGGTTGGGTGTCCGACTCTTTGTTTTTGGTTTGGGTTGTGATCTTGGGGTCATGGGACCGAGCCCCACATGGGGCTCCTTGTTCAGCACAGAGTCTGCTTGGGATTCTCTCTCTCCTTTCCCTCTGCCCCTCACCCCACTCGTGCTCTCTCTCTCTCAATACATAAAGAAATAAAATCTTTTAAAAAAAGAAAATATTTCTTGTGACAATATGCACAATAAGATCCCTATTTACATAAAATATATTAAAATTACATAGTTTTACCAAATGGTAATAGGAATAATATCTGAGTATTAGGATTCCAGTTGGAAAATTTCATTTTCCTTTGTGTTTTTTAAAGATTTTATTTATTTATTTGACACACAGAGAGAGATCATAAGTAGGCAGAGAGGCAGGCAGAGGGAGTGGGAGAAGCAGGCTCCCCACTGAGCAGAGAGCCCGATGTGGGGCTCGATCCCAGAACTCTGAGCTCATGACCTGAGCCGAAGGCAGACGCTTAACCGACTGAGCCACCCAGGCGCCCCTCCTTCGTGTTTATATATTTTCCAGATTCTTTACAAAGACAATGAATCACTCTAGTGCCTAGAAAAAAACATTTTTAATTGCTTTGAGACAAGATAAACATATATCGTATACGGGATTGGGAACTCCTGGGCTATGTGCCTCATAGAATGGTTCTCCCATAGAGTGACTGTTCTTATTATGTCATACAAATGAGGTATATTTATATGCTAATACTTCAACTCTAAAGTTATATAATTTATTTTTACTATTCTAGCACATGCATGGTGTGGTATCAGGCCATCTCTCCTGTTACTTTTGTTGAGGTCATATGGTTCAAAGAAGTTAGGTCAACTACATTGACCTAATAAGTATACACATATTGACTGTTTTTAGGAACTGCCTAGTCAGATGAATGTCCTTACAAGAAACTACTTAATCATTTTATTTTTCATATATCTATTAAGCTGGCACCATGGTCCAAATGGAAACCATTTTGCTATGCTTCAGCGCTATCTGGTTTTAATGAGTCTCTGGAGGTCTCTGGATGGATTTTGCTGCCAAATATGACTCAGCCTAACACTACAAGTGAGGCACTGGACTCGGGGTGCTCTGTCTGCCAATAGATCTTTGCTTGCAGTAGCATCCTCTACATTTGGAAGATTCTCAGTTGACAAATTCCTAATACTTTAGCACAAGACCACTCAGATGAATTCAATATGGTTCGAAAAAGTTGCATATACTTATCTTCACACAACTAGAAAAATATTTGGTACTACAAAAATATCTCAAAAAAATCTCATACCTACCTTTAATAAGTGAATTGATTCAATAGTGAATCAATGGATTGCAATCAATACAGTACTGTATTTGATTTCTGGTTAACAGCTGTGTACTGTGTCCTGTACAGCTACCGAACAGATTTTTGTGTGATATTTCTGTAAACAGTGATGGGGGTTGATACCATAATCTTTGCCTTCAAGCTGCTTACAGAGGGGTTGGAAGAGACAAGAAACAGTCCTCCCCCCAAATGTCTGATAAATGTGTGAAGAGGAAATGGGTGAGTGCATTTTAGATGGGAGTGACAAGAACAAAAGGAAGCCATTCTTCACACTGTCACTAATGAAAGAATGAGGGAAATCACTTCAGCTTTTGCAGTGGTCCATGTCTGAAGGGATAGGGCCTAATCCAGGGTGGTGAAAGTGGAAAATGGAGACATGAGTTCCAGAGCATTATAATGATAAACAAACAACTGGCTTAGTGATTAGTTAATAATGGGGAGAAGGAGATAAAAGTATCAGAGATGGTTTAACTTTCAATCCTGGGTGGCCTGAAGGAGAGAAAGGGCCTCTCTGTCAGGAATAGGGAAATCAAGAAGCAGATCCTTACGGAAGTAAGGTGGTGAGTGGACTATGTTGAATTTTGTCAGACTGATGCATAAAGGGCACTCTGTGAAAACAGCGTAACTGGATGTCTGTGTGGCATTTTACAAAGCCTGTCCTAGTATCCTATGTGTGAGATGGATAGATTGGGATGGGATGATTGTGTTGATGTATATTGGGTTAAATTATCTTTGTCCTAATTAATAGATCAATATTAACCCATTGCTAATGAATGTCTATCCTATGCCTTGTCATATTAATTATTTATATTAATGAATTGAGTGAGAACATGGTTGACATGCTTATCCAACCATAAGTAGTAGATACAAAGTCAGAAGGGATAATGACTTACATTGGAAAATAGATTTTGCCCATCTCTTGAGCCTGTTGAGATCAGGTTTTGGATTCTGATTTTAACAAGGTGAAACTTAATAGTGACACATTTTGATGTTTTGCTTTTGTGTATAAAACAAGCTTTGTATATACAGTAATACAGTTTTGGGGTGACTTGCCTTATAAAAGTGAGGGACATGTGAAAAAGACTTTCTGTCTTACTGAGAAGGTTCCATGAGTAAACAGTGTTACGTGGCTATATTAATAGATGTTCAGTTTCTACAATAGGTGATAGGCCTGCTCCATTTTGCACAGGTTAAAAGACACCTGAAAAATGTACTCAATTTTTGGGTGACATTTTGAAGGATTTATACGGGGATGTGCCCAGAGAAGTAAACAGACTCAAAACCTCGGTATCCTCCAATATTTCAAGGAACTGGAGATGTTTAATCTCAAGAAAGCTCAGAGAGGAAGTATGAAAAAAAAATGCAAATTGGCTCACTCAATACCTCTTGCAATCCTTTTCCGTACTTCCCTCTGCTAAGTGTCCTGCTGTCACAAAACTGCATTTCCCAGATTCGCTTGCATCTAAGCATCTGCATGTGATTTGGCTTCACCAATCAAGTGCACTTGTCTGTTAAATTTGAGAGGGAGGTGGCGGCTATGAATAAAGAGAATCTTCTAGAAAACCATGGCAAAAGGTTCTACCGTTTGTTGTGCAAAATCATAGGTGCTGAGTGAAAGTGGTGTGATTGGTGTGTGTTAGTGCCCGTGGTGTGGCTGGGCTCTCCACTTGGCGGTGCTGTTACTGGCTATGCGATATCCAAGGTCAGGTCCCGCGCGCTCCCAGTTTGTAAGTTATCTAGCAACCTGTAAAAATTCTCTTTCTGCTTAAGCTAGCTAGAATGGGTTCTAGTGACTGTAACTAAAAGCTCGGACTGATACAGGTATAGGTCTCAGACCAGTGGATAGGTGTTACGGGGATAATGATTTCATTAAAGCTGACCAGTGATGGGATGGGATACCTCAGATCATTAGTTATGCTCCATTATAAGGTGGGCAATCACTTGGTGGAGACAGAAGCACCAGGAGGTGCTTAGGTGAGACAACTTTGAAGTCTCCTTCTGATCACCTGAGATTGTACTGGCATACAAAGAAAGTATCCAGTTACCTGACCAAAATTATTCTCACTTTGAGGTGAACGGCAGATAGACTTAACCTTCTACTGAGGCATCTAAAAAGAGCTTTTTACTTTATATTAGTCTTATTGTGAAAATAAAGAGCAAAGGTCTTTGAGGAGAGAGGACTTTCCAGTACTTTGTACTCTGGGTAGTCCCCCTGACCACCTCACCCCTCTTCTTCATGGTTTCAGACAGAGAAGGCTAACAGACATCTCATAATGTATTTAATTGCTCATTGCTTGTGCAAAAATGGAAAGGAAATAGAAGACTTGAGACATAAAATATTATAATATATTTGAACTCATCTGACTCAGTTTTATAAAGCCGTGTTAATATATTAACTAACACTCTCCCTAGAAAGTTTTGTATTTAGAAACCAGCACTTCTTCCTCTTTCCCTCATATTATAAAAATCTCACCTCTCATAAAGATTTTCCTGAACACTGCAGACTCATTTCTTCTTCAGAGGCTTTACATTTGCTAGTCCCTCTGACCCGAATACTCTTCCCTTAGACACAGGCACAGGTAACACCTCCCCTTCACTCAGATGTCACCTCAGACGCCACTCTGCGGAAAGAAAGGTCTGACTACCCTAACTTCAAGAGCAGTACTAGTCATCTTCTCTCTCATTACTCCATTTTACTTTTTAATCTAACTTACCACTCTCTGAAGACTGTCATGCCCTAAAACCACCCTACTTACTTGTTTTCATAGTTGGTGTGAAACTAAATTCCATGAGGGGAGGGCGCCTGGATGGCTCAGTCAGTTAAGCACCTGACTCTTCATTTCGGCTCAGGTCATGATCTCGGGGTCCTGAAATTGAGCCGCGCATCAGGCTCCTCACTCAGTGGGGAGTCTGCTTGAGATTCTCTCTCTCCTTCTGCCCCTCCCCCCACTCATGCTCTCACACTCTCTCTAAATAAATAAAATATGAAATTCCATGAGGGCAAGGAGTTTTTCTTTTTTTATTACTGTATTTACAGAACCTAAAATAGTGGTTGACTTATAGTAGAACTTAATAAATTTTTGTTGAAGGAAAGAAGGCAGAAATGGACATAATCTCTCAATGGGATATGGTGTCTCCCTTCTCTGAATTTCCCTTCATTGTGCTCATACTTCTTTTGTAAGAGTATTAACAATCCGTCCTGTAACAATAAAGACCATGTCTTATTTTTTTTATTTCTCCTGCAATCCCTACCATTATAATAAGGGCTCAGTATATACATTTGCCAAATTGGACATGATCAATATTTCCCTATAGGTTTTTTAAATCATATCCTATACAAATAGAAGATAACATTTCAAACATGAGGATGATATATATGTGACTATCTTTAGTTTGAACAGAACTGCAAACAAAAGAGGATCAAATGTAATGAGGACATGAACCATTTAAGAAGTAAACAAATAGAACCATATTCTTAACAGTTCTTATCAAAAGTGTGATGGTTAATTTTATGTGTCAAGTGGGAGGATGTTTTTGGATGAGATTAACATTTAAATCCATGAACTTTGAGTAAAGCAGATTGCCCTCCGTAATGTAGGTGGGCATGAGCTAATCATTTGAAGGTCTTGAATACTGTAGAAAGACCAGCCTTCCTGAGCAAGAGAGAATTCTCCAGAAGACTGCCTCTGAACTGGAGCTGCAGCATTGGCTTTCCTGGGTCTCCAGACTGCTGGCCCACACTGCAGATTTAGACTTGCCAGCCTCCATAATCTTGCAAGCCAATTCTTGAAAATAAATCTGCACGTGCACGCGCGCACACACACACACACACACACACACACACACACACACACTATTGGTTCTGTTTCCCTGGAGAACCTTGAGTAACAACAGTGGCCATTTGATTTATTTGCCCATCTCCTTGATGGACAAATTCCATAACTGAGATTTTATTCTTTTGGCTCAGAATTTCTTGTTTTCCTGTTAAAATGAGACTGTTCTTGGGGGAGCAAATACCTGAAGCCTTATTAGATATTTATACTCTTGCAAGTGAGTTTCAAATCTTTTCCTTAGAACAGAGTTTGACAGGAGAGGGAAGTGAAGGAGAAACAAGGTTGAGAGAGAGTAATCCTCCAAGTCTTGGCAAGCTTTGTTAAATGGAGTTTGATGAAATATTGGCTATAACTTGATTTAATCTACAAAAGAGGTTTTAGATATATTGTGCCTTACATCTAAAATGCTTAAAACTACAATTTCATCATTTGGACCTAGTCACAGCTAATACTCACACTAATTGAGCAAACCATTACTGTTACTGCTTCCCAGAATAATGTAGTCTTTACACCCCAGAGAAAAGCCTAAGGACATCCAGGAAGAAGTCTTAGGTCATTAGAGTGATTGAACATTTATCAGGCTTTCACAGCATTGTAGACTGGCTGGGATGCACAGGAGACATATGCTTTGCTTATACACAGCCCTGTCTGAAAGGAAAATGGCCGTACTCTGCTAAATCACTCTCTATTAAAGAAGCAAAAGAAAAATTAAGTTCATTTGACTGAATTCTGTAATGCTTGTCATTTTGAGGGGGGTGTGTTGATTGGGAGGATAAAGGGGAAAGCCATGTTTATGATCATAAACACTAATAATGGCTCTCACCCTAGAGACCACGTCATGTCTGTCTGGCTTTATTTTATAATGAGCAGAGTTTCTAGGTTAAATTGGTCTCCTATTATGTAATAGTAAATATCTGCTCCCCCAAATCGAGAGACCTTCTACTGTCTAAAGCCCCTAACTAACTATGAAACCCACTTGGAGGATACTCCTCAGTGCTCCATACTCCCCAAATCTCTCTCAGTCTTCCTTCTTCCCTCTCTCCCTCCTTCTCCTTCCCTTCCCATTTCTCTCCTCTTCCACCCTCCCACAATTAAAATCTTCACTTTCTCACTGCTGGAATTGAAGCTAGCTTCTTAAGGGCAGACAATAGTTGCATAAATTTGGTCAGAGTAACCTGAATTTTCATCCAGGTTCTCTCTTTATTAGCTGTGAGTACAAAACATGCCCCAAATCCTTTTACTCATCATCTCCCCTGCTCCCAGTCTACATGATACCTTCATCATTTCTCATGTGAACTACCACAGTATTCTCCTAACTGGTCTTTCTGCTTCTAATTTTAACCCTATAAAGTTCTTTCTCCACAAAGCAGCCAGGAATAGCCATTTTAAATTTAAATCAGATCATGGCACTCCCCTGCTAAAAGCCTTCCATGACTTCCCATTTTAGTCGGAGCAAAATCCCAAATCCTTCTGTGTAATCAAGGCCCCTTTGATGTCTCTCATCTCATGTTCTGATATCCCCCATTCTCTACATTCTAGCCCCACTTGATTTCTTTCATTTCAAAGTCATTACCACCTTAGAGTTATTGCTATTCTTATTTCCTGATGAACTCTGTCCTAAAATTGTAT
This sequence comes from Ursus arctos, assembly GCF_023065955.2. Lineage (NCBI taxonomy): Eukaryota > Metazoa > Chordata > Mammalia > Carnivora > Ursidae > Ursus > Ursus arctos. Next base: position 115,562,998 of record NC_079873.1, read on the forward strand.
ACATGGCTGCTTCTTTCCTCTTATTCATATCTCAGCTCCAGTGTCTTCTCCCCAGAATGGCCTTCCTAGGTCCCATGCAAAAGCAGCTTCACCCCCATTACTGTCGTTCACACAGCCTTTTTAATTGTTTTCATATAACTTATTACTAAGTGAAAATTCCCTTTCTATTTTCTGCTAGAATAAAAGCTCCTTGGGAGAAGAGACCAAATCTGTTTATTGCTATGTCTCCAAGGCCTTGAAGAACGTCTATAATATGCATCAGTAAGTAATTCCTGAGTAAATGAATAAGTAAATGATCTTGGAGAAGTGGTTAAGATCATAGGTGCTTAGAACTAGACTGCCAAGATTTGAATCCTGACTCACTGGTTACCAGTTCTGTCCCCTTGAGCAAGGTACTTAACTTTTCCATGACTTGGCTTTATCATCTTTAAAAATGGTAATATATATTACTCAGCTATCAAAAAGAACGATTTCTCAACATTTGCTGAACATGGACGGCACTGGAGGAGATAATGCTAAGTGAAATAAGTCAAGCAGAGAAAGACAACTATCATATGGTTTCTCTCATGTATGGAACATAAGAACTAGGAAGATTGGTAGGAGAAGAAAGGGTTAAAGAAACGGGGGGTAACCAGAAGGGGGAATGAAGCATGAGAGACTATGGACTCTGAGAAACAAACTGAGGACTTCAGAGGGGAGGGGGGTGGGGGAATGGGATAGACCGGTGATGGGTAGTAAGGAGGGCACGTATTGCATGGTGCACTGGGTGTTATACGCAACTAATGAATCATTGAACTTTACATCAGAAACCAGGGATGTACTGTATGGTGACTAGCATAATATAATAAAAAAATATGATTATAATAAAAAATAAATAAAAATAAAAATGGTAATATAAGTAGAAGCTACCATGTAAGGTTGATGTGATGATCAAATGAATTAATACATATAAAGTACTTAAAGCAGTGTCTGGCACGTAATACGTGTTATAGAAGGGTTTTATCATTACTGTCATTAATAGTACTGCTGCTACCGCTACTACCACCACGACTGCTATTATAACCACCTAAGTCATATGGTTCTGATGAAGGTCAAATAAGTTAAAGGAGATAGAAATAATTCCCAGGGTGTATAATTCCCAAAGTGTAATTATCCTTTGCAAAATACAGAACACTAGGCATATTTTAGAGACTGTTACTTGGCTTTATCATTGGGTTAATGTGTTCACCCTTAGATGGCTTACATTTTAAAAGAGATTGCCAGTCAAAATGGGTGAATTATAAGCAGTGAGAGGTGTGGGGCACAAATAATTCTGGGCAGAAGAACATACCTAGGTTTCCTTTCATGATACCACCAACGAGGCCTGTATTTCAGAAGCCCACTTCTCGATATTGGCCCAGTTTCTTTCTTTGGAGCTATAAATTCAGACTATTATAGAGATGCCGTATATGGAAATATTTACGATAACTATTGCACAGTGAAAAACCACTGGACATGAACCTCAGTTTTAGGTATCCAAGCATTGTTTTTAAGTATGATTTATGGTAAAGGCTTATATTCAGATAAGGGGTTATTTACAGACACAGAGTACCGTCATGATAGAGACAAAGCTTTATAACTATTATACCAAAAAGGATTATTGTATTGTGACTTACAGAAATGTATCTTTTGCAGTGAGGAAATTCTGATTAACTACAGATAACTTCTCAATATGACTAAAATCACTTCATATGACTAAAAAGAGACTCTTATTCCCCCTAGTGCTTTATGACAAAGTACAATTTTCATGAATATATTTTTAAGTAGAGTGGTAGTGTAGGAAGAGCTGCAATTTTTGAGTCATAGGTTCAGTATAATTTGTCATTTTTGTCACAACTAAGATCATTTGTTGTGTTTGATGGAAATATAAGACATTCTTTTGTGTGTTCTTATCCTATCTAATCATATTTGGGAGTCAGTAGCAATAGGATTTGGGGTCTATAGTGGGTCTATTTGGGGTTCTATAGTGTAATTTTTGTTTACACATTTCTGTACTTACTCAGCCACTGTGATGTGACTTGAATCTGAGAGGGAAGTTAAAGTCTATCAGCTTTAGTCATTTCTAATTTTGCTTAGTATTTTGAGTTTCAGTATTTGATAAAAAAAGTTGTAGACTATCAAGCACAAAAGTGGGCAACACCAGGTGCATATGCAATAAAGAACTTTCGAGAAGTTCAAAGGTTAGACCTACATATAAACAGTATCAGAAGATGAAACTAGAAACATTTGCTGCTGGAGATTTTCCACCTCCTTTTTAAGTAAATCCACTACCAGGATGTAGAAGATGAAGGGTCTGTTGACCTATATTTGAATAGTGGATTTGCCACTTCCTAGCTGAGGGACCCTGGGCAATAACTTCAACACTGAAACACAATTTTCTTCTCTATAGGATGGGAAAATAATGCCTACTTTTTGGGAAAAATAAGAGTCAATAATGCATATAAAGTTCTTAGCACATAGTGGGTCCTTAATAAATGGCAGCTATTAAGGTTGCTTTAGCATTTGAAAATCAATCAATATAATTTTTGAACATTAACAGAATAAAGGAAAGAGACTGTATGATCATTTAAATAGATGCAGTAAAATCATTTGATAAAACTCAATACTCTCTTGTGATAAAAAATTCTCAGCAAACTAGGAATCCACGGGCGTTTCCGTAACATATGACAATTACCAGAAATCTACAGCCAGTGTGGTAGATTTTCTGCAAATATAGCCACCAACGATCAAACACATATTACTTCTCCCAAAAAACAGTGAGGCCTATTTCCTCTCTCCTTGAATTTAGACTGGTACTGTGGCTTCTGTTGACCAATAGATGTGGCCGAAGTGTCCCGTCTGACTTTTGGGCCTAGGATTTAGAGGCCTTACAGCTCCTGTTGTTGCCTGCTTGAAATGTTCTTGCAGCCATGTAAGGAAGTGTCATCAAACTATTGAGAGCTGAGAGACCACACGGAGAGAAAGGTCCTGCGATTTCATGGAGAAAGGCCTAGCTGCACTGGCATCCCCCTTGGGCCAAGTATGTCACGCTGTACATCACGCTGAATGCATCCACGTGGGTTAGCCTAGGAGAAACTAGCAGACTAAGCCCCTAGCCAATCCACAGATTTGTGAGAAGTCATAAATGGGTGTGGTTTTTAGCCACTGAGTTTTGTGTTAGTTTGTTAAATGGTAATAGATAACATCACACATAACAGTGAAGTATAGAATGCTTTCTCCCTAAGATCAAGAACAAAGGAAGAATATAAACTTTAACCAGTTCTGTTTGACAGTGATCGAGAGGACCTAGCCCATGAAGTAGGATAAGAAAAATGAATAAAAGGTATTGATAGAAAAATAATAAGTAAAATTACTTTGTTCACAGATGACGTGATTGTTCATGTAAAAATCCTAAGGAATCTACAAAAAACTACTGAAACATAAGTAAATTCAATAACATTGAAGAATATACGGTTCAATATATAAAAATCAATCATATTTTTATATACTAGCAGAAAACATGGAAAAATAAAAATTTTAAATATTATCATTTATAATAGCATCAGAAATACTTAGGACCGGGGCGCCTGGGTGGCACAGCGGTTAAGCGTCTGCCTTCGGCTCAGGGCGTGATCCCGGCGTTATGGGATCGAGCCCCACATCAGGCTCCTCCGCTATGAGCCTGCTTCTTCCTCTCCCACTCCCCCTGCTTGTGTTCCCTCTCTTGCTGGCTGTCTCTATCCTGTCGAATAAATTAAAAAAAAAATCTTAAAAAAAAAAGAAATACTTAGGACTGAATTTAACAAAGAAAATATGAGACTTCTATACCGGAAATGACAAAATATTGCTGAGAGAAATTAAAGAAGGCCTAAGTAAATGAATTGGAAGACCTAATATTATTAAGATATTGTCTCCCATTCATCTAGAGATTCAATACAGTCCCAATTAAAATCCTGTTTTAAGAAACTTTTTTTGTAGAATTAATAAGCTGATTATATGGTTAGTATGGAAATACAAAATATATGTAACAGACAAAATATTGAAAAAGAACGAAGTTGGAAAACTCATAGTACCTGAGCTCAATGGAAAACAATAAAGAGTACAGAAACTACTTTAAACATACAAGATGTTTGGAAAACACAAGGAATTGAATGGAAAATAACCTTTCCAACATACAGTGCTAGAATAATTAGATAAACATACAAAGAAAAACTGAAACTTGATTGTCTACTGCACGCTTGGGATGGGACAGAAACACTGCGTTGCCATTGGACAGCACTTCTTGCTTCGTGTGGGTGGCTGAAGAGGTGAGGTAGTTCAGTGGACTTCCGTGAGCTACCTGCTTTATTTTCACACTGTCAGTACTTGGATATTCAGGAGGAGAATCCACCTGGACCTGAATCAGACTCGCCTGCTTTCTGCAGTTGTTTGTGGCCACAGACAAAAACGGAGTTAGTTATGTTGTTGTAAGCTATAACTGAACTATATGTTTTTTACTACGGTTTACTTCCCCTATATACAAATACAGACGCTTACAAAGAACAAGGTGAACCAGGAGTGAAGGAGAATAATAAGCACATTAAATGAACCAGAAAGATACGCACAGCATCACCTCCCATATGACTTCCTTTCTTTAACTCTTCTCCAGATAATGGGAAAGGAAACAGAAGTAGGGCCACATGTTAGGTGGCAGGGGGTGGGGGTGGGGGTGTCCAAGCTTTTTATCGGTCACAATCTGATGCTGCCTTTTTTTTTTTCTGGACTGTCTACATTCATGTTTACCTCCAATTATGGTTTCTAAGGTGTTGATTATTTTTAAAGGTCTCTAGTATATCTTTTAGATTAAATTTAATTTCACAGAATGTATTAAATATTATTTAATCAGTTCTACAGTTTAATTTCTAATTAACAGTCTCTTCACAGCCTGTGATTCTCAGGTAATCAGTTGGTAATTCACCAAGAATCTGCAGAGCCCACAGCACCACACTGGCTCTTGAAGGTCCATAATCAAGGTTAATTAGGTTTCCATCCTTAAAAAACCCACAGCTTGAATCAAGAGGTGGCTCTTTGTCTTCAGATATTTGGAAAGGATTTCCACCATCTATGCGGCACATAAAACAAAATTTTGCACATGAACTTGGAAAAACTGCTTTAAAATATCAGCACCGGCACCTGCAAATCCTTTTATTGTACTTATGGCTATCACTAGGACTTCTGGCGTTTAGGCTTACGGTGGCATAGAAAAGTGGACAGATGGGGAAAGCGGCTCGAAATATTGATCCTAAAACACATATGTCTAGACCATCTAGACAGATAAATGCACGGAAAGTGGGTTTTTAATGATTTTGATCAGTGCCTTCAGTGGATCACAAAGACGAAATCCGTTCAAGCAAATTTCAGGGCAACAAATCCACATGTGGCTAGAGAGAGCCACAGAACTTAAGTCAACGTAAACAAAGGTCCTCCAAGGAATTCTGAGGAGGAAAAGAAATTTAATCCAGTTTATGGTGTAAAATGACATTTGCATTTCTTGTTTTCAAAATCTCAGGCAAATCAAAGCAGAAAGCTAGCTCCTAGCTACATCAAGGGAAAAACTGAGGAAAAAATGTGATCAAGGCAGAACCATCTGTGGCAGTGTAATGATAGTTCAGGCTTGTACCAAAAACACGCTTAATAAGAAATTAACAGCTAAAGGGAAGACAATTTCAAAGGGATTTGAACACTGAAGAAAATATCTGTGTCTATAGATACAATTAACTGATGATTTGATTTTAATTCTCTTGGAACAGGATGTCATCAGTGGAATCGGGGAGACTTAAGAAGAGAAAACAAACTACCTTAAAGCCTTTATTTGTTCTTATTTGAGGCACTTTTTTAAAAATTCATTTCTCTACGTCTTTTTTGACATCTCAGTCACATAAGGTAAACACAAATAGAGACCAGCTAAAAAACCAGAGAGTTCTACACATTTTTAACTCAGTTATAACAGATCATTTGCTAAAAGCATTTTTAGCACATTGTTCCATGAATACAAATGCCGGTGTTCTCTGAGTTTGAGAAGTTTGGCCCTATTTCGCGAGGTGGGGCTTTCCCTGAGTCGGGCGCGCACAAGAGCCAGCAGCCCGTGGAGAGGAGCAGGCAGGGACTCCCGGGACTCTGTCATCCGGTGACGGCCTTGTCCTACTTAGAGAAGTAGACAAACCCAAATACAATATAAAAGAGGGTATGAGTGGCCTGACAATGTCAGAGAATTATCTTTTCCATTGCCAACTGAAGTGAACGAAATAGCAAGTTTATGAGTCAGAAATGAGATAGAATCTTGTGTTAGTCCACTGAGAAATTCATCAAAATAATTTCCCTGGGTGAAAATCTTACTCTGCGTGTAATATCAACAATAATACTGAGGTCAAGAAACCTAACAGTGAGCTCCGTTCGTTTAATATGCTCAACAAGTGATAAATACAATAAAATCAACATTAACATTCTGATTTGGCTGGCTGCCGTTCATCGGGGAACCTTGCAGACTTTATGGGTGCTCAGTCACCTTTCATTAATGATTTTACTGACTGTCCCAGGAGCATAGTTAGGATTTTTTTCAAGTCAATGATTATATTTTGAAGGAATTATTTAGATCGTACCGTCCCTTCTCAGCCCATATTTTCTGATAGTGCACCGTAGACCAGTTTTTAAAGAATGCGACTGAACAGTGCCCCACTTTGCAAGATAATTTTTATTTTATTAAAGGGAAAGATATGTGTCTATATCATGCATCGTATCTGTGGTGTTCTAGCTATGGTACAAGTGACAGGAAAGAGAGCTTCTGGCGGAGAATCGAGGACCACTTACAACTCTAGACCACGTACGATCTCACAACGGTGAAAGATGCATACGCTGTAATTGTTGGGGGTTTAAACCAGCCTTTTTGTTCTCTAGAAGCTTGTTCGGAAATTGTAGTTTGAGAGGACGGAAACTTGCATTCCCATGACCAGCTCAGCCTCTTCGTCAAGAATGTGCCAAATAGTGAGGGAGAAAGGGAATACCCGCCCGGCCAGGCAGACAGAACATCTATGCTGCCAGTCGCTGGGGCGTAAATGGTGCAACCACAGAGCTCTCACGCTCCCTTACAAACGGTTTAGAGGACTAAGGGGATGGTTGGTTAGTTCATGGCTGTAGAGAGCTCGCTGCTAAATCCATGCCGCCTCTGTCGTATTTGGGTAGCCATAAGTAAACAGTTTCTGATTATCAAGGGAGGATGGAAAAAAGCGATCATTAAAAGGCAGAAGCATAAATACGCGGGATCAGTAACTGAATCCACCTTTATTCAAATATGAGCTGGCTTGATGCTTGAAATGTCAGCTCTGATACACGACAGGGCGTTTGCACTAGACTAATCCTTCCAATGAAATTCTTGCCGCAGAGGAATCCCTTAGGGAATAAAATATGGTAAACGTCCTGGAGCGCAACACTGAAGGCCACAGCATTTGTCGTCCCCAAAAGTCCAGAATGAGTGGAGACTCCCACTGTCCCTGCTTCACCCAAGTCTCAGTCATTTGATAAGATTCTGAAATCAGGGGCTCCTGGGTGGCTCAGTCGGGGAAGCATCTGCCTTTGGCTCAGGTCATGATCCTGGAGTCCCGGGATCGAGTCCCGTGTCGGGCTCTGTGCTCAGCGGGGAGTCTGCTTCTCCCTCTCCCTCTGCCCCTTCCCGCTTGTGTTCTCTCTTGCACTCTCTCGCTTGCACACTCTCTCTCTCAAATAAATAAATAAATCCTTAAAAAAAATTCTGAAATCAATGAAACTTCTCACTAGCATTAGCATTGTTCAGCAATGGAAAACCACGAAGTGAAGTTGGCCCTTTGGAATGACTGCTCCGCACTTCGCAGAGCTGTGTCACCATCCCCACGTGGGGGTCAGAGCTGTTTCATTAAATCAATGCTAGATTTAGCTCATTTGGGGAAATAATTGCGGAAACGGTTTCTTCAGCTGTAGAAAGGGATAACATCAGTACCTGCCTCATAAGGCTACAGTATTAAATAAGTTATTATAAATATAGTGCTTACTCCAGAAACCAATATTGCACTGCATGTTAACTAAGTAAAATTTAAATAAAAATAGAAATTAAAAACTATAATGCTTAGAACAGTGCCTATGACAAATTAAGCATTGAAAGGACATCATCATCCTCATCCTCTTCCTCATTGTCATTGCTGTTAAGATGATTTAACCCATTCAGAATTATTTTACTAACTGATAACTTTGACCAAAATAATGTGACAGAAGAGAAATGGTACAAGTTCTGAGTCCAGGCCTTAAAAGACTTGGTGGTTGGCTTTTATGCTCTTGGGAGCCCTGTAACCACCTTAAGGTGAGTGAGCCCAAGAAAGCCTGCTGGGGGGTGAGAGGCCACATGGAGGATGTCTTAGGTCACGTCAGGAGACAGATTCTGGGATTGAGACTTTCAAGCCAGAAGTTTATAGAGGAGTGCTGTTGGCAACATCTGTAAGGCAGTAAAGATGTGGAATTGGTCGTAGGGGAAGTTAGGCTGCAGCACAATTGAGACAGAGGTCTCAGCTGATCCCTTGGGGAGCTCTGGAGCTGAGATAGCCCTTGAGAGTTGTTTCAAGTTGAGGCCAAGGGGCCAGGCATCTTAATGTCTGCATCAACCAGTCATTGGATGAGGGCTGCCTTTGAGAAAGAACTATGACCTCGGGGTGGGAAGCTCCTTTCGGCAATTATTGGGGTGGGAACTCGGCAGCAACTTGTTAGCGGGCAACACTTCTAGACACTGGGGGGAAATGTCTTGGCCCTGCGGAGGGGGATCACTACCGAGGTGAACCGAGGTGTTCCTTTCAAGCCTGCCAAGTGCCAGAAATGCGAGTGAGGCCATCCTCTGTCATCCAGGTGCCAGTCACCCCACAAACTGATGACAGACGTATCAGTAAGCCCAGGAAAGCTAAATCAGACAAGCCCGGAGCAGAAAAGTATCACGGAATCTTGAGAGGTAAGAAACAGTTGCTTAATAAAGCGATTAAGCGTCGAGGCAAGTTCATCATGCAGTGAGAGAGAACTGGTACAGAACACCACGTGATGCCAGTGATCATCAAAGGCCAAGAGTGTAAGATTAAGGTGATTCTAGTTGTAATGTAATAACAGTCTTCTTCCCCCCAAACACCCACTGCCAAGATCCACATACATTGGGAATTAAATCAGCAAATGCAGGTGACACTGATGGAAGCTGGGGCTGTGACTGCAGGCCGAGTCTTAACCAGGAGGATGCCAGTTGCCAGCACCTGGGTGGGCGCACAGGCCTCTTGGGAAGGAGCAGTGTACAAAGCACTTTTGTCATCCAGACAGCGTAACTGCACAGAGTTGTCAAGAGCTTTCCCGAAGGTATTCTTTGAGAAATTGGAAACTTACAAAGGGGAACCAAGGTCATTCTATTTAAATATTGGTATTGTACCAGTGTACGTGAAAGCTAGGAATATTTTTCCTCTAAGGAAAAGAAAGTTGAATCACTTGAAACAAGAACTTTAAAAAATTTATTTATTGAACAAACATAACTCGAAAAAAATATCCTACAATTTTTCCTACAATCCTACCATTTTAACCAATCAACTATTTTGTTTTCTCCTCTTCATTTTCAGTTCTTGTCCATATTTATGTAATAATTAGATGGTTTTAACTATAGGGTAGGTACCGTTTTGTATTAGGGTAAGATCTTTTGAAGAAAATAACCAGAACTTGGAATTTTTGTACATGGAGCCTGAAATCCTTACCCATCAAATGAGATGAGGCACTCTAGACGAAAGGCCTTCACGAATTCCTTGCTTCAAACATGCTTTAGACACTCTGAGAGACCTATAAGAGGGTGCATTTCAGAAAGAAGGAAGTGGATCCTGCAAGGGGTGGGATGCAGAAGGTAAAAAACCAGGAAGAGGGTGGGGACGACTGAAGCCGAAGCAGAACGAACTCTGAGTCTATAAAGCAGGATTCCGCAGACGGTTACTGGCGAGCCAGACCCTGCCCGCTGCCGATTTTTGTAGGGTTTTATTGGAACACAGCCATTTGCATTCCTGTACCTATCGTCTGTGGCCACTTTTCATGCTACCGCAGCAGAATTAAGTGATTGTGTTAGGGTCTGCAAATCCAAAAGTCTTTACTATCTCACCTTTACAAAACTCGTTCGTATATTCTGTTAATGACTAATCATATTAATGAATAATATTGAGGTAATGTGATAAAAAAAGGTGGGACTGTACTAGCAAACAACGTGGAAGGAAGGTGGGAGGGACGACTGGAGTTTTAAGATCCTTGTATTGGGGCGCCTGGGTGGCTCAGTTAAGTGTCTGACTCTTGATTTCAGCTCAGGTCTTGATCTTGGGGTCCTGGGATCGAGCCCCAAGTCAAGCTTCATGCTCAGGGGGGAGTCTGCTGGAGATTCTCTCTTTCCCTCTCCCTCTGCCCCTCCTCCTGTGCTTGCTCTCTCTCTCTCTCAAATAAATAAATAAATCTTTAAAAAAAAAAAAAAGATCCTTGTATTGGCTAGAAAGAAATTTCCAGGTATGCATGTTAAAAATGTAAGGATATCAGTTTTTAAATATATACGATAGTACAGCACTCTTGGATTTCATATTGAAAGCTTAAAATAATTTCAAGTGGTTGATGATATGGTAATTTGTCCTTTCCCCACACCGCCAGCAACTTTTGGGATGCCCTTAGATGGCAGGTGAAGCCAGTGGACTGGCACGCGCTTTCTCTGCCATTGGTGTGCTTGTTCTCCAGCCAACCTCACGTAATTCTAAGTGATTAAAATTTATGGGGGGGGGGGGGAAGCGGCCCCCAGGAGAAAGTCAACTGTTGGTGAAGAATATTTAAAAAAAACCCAAAATTAATATTCTTAACCATAAAACCCAAGTTTTAGGGGGAAATGATTTGCAATCTTAGTATTTGTGCAGTTTGGAATTTGAAAAGAAAATGCCATGTAAACGCAAACTGCATGATGTAAGTTCTGTACCTCACCGATTCGGCTCCTCCCAGTTGTACAGAAAGGTGCGGAGGCCACAGTTCTGTGAATCGGTGTTTGACCATTGCTATATTTATTGAAAATAGTGTTATAATGAAATCGGCATGAAGTAGGTGAAAACCAGTTGGCCAAATCTTACCCTTTCAACCGGTGATTTTGACATCGTGCATACAGTCTAATGTCATAAAATTGTAATTTAATCCGAGGAAAATATTTGAAGCAATTTAGCATAAGTTAATTTACAGAACTCACAATTGTATTGTGAATCATTTTTGAACTTCAGCCTGTAAATTATTTTTATACACAGTACAACTCAGTAAAATTGTTTGCTAGTCTTCATCTAACTGACATTTCTGAGTCTTTAAAATATACATTGTTCGTTATTGTGTCTGCAGAATTTCCTTTTTTTTTTTTAACCTTACACTGGTGATACGCCTTTTGGAAGGTCGAGGATTCCAAATATTTTAAATTTTTTGTTATAATAACCCATCTGATGCACATATTTTTAGGACTTTGCAATGCACGGCTCCCGTGAATCACGAGCTCCCCCACAGAAGGAGCCATGTCTTATTCCTCTCTCTCACCCCCATGGGCTGGCACGGAGTGCGCACTTATTAAATGTTTGTTGAATGTACTAGTTGGCAACATCTCACGTCCTTAACTCTCTGGAACAAGTACTTCTCTTCACAGAGCGTCTGTCTCTCTCTGGTCCTACTCTACTGTAAACATTTCTTTCTTTCTTGTTTTCTCTAGGTACATCTCATTTACAGGAACAAAAACTTCGTCCCCGTAGTCCCGGTCACTAGCACTAGTACTGGTTTCTGACGCATAGTAGCAGGTGCTCAGGAAGAGATTTTTGAACCAGACGTATCTTTGGAAGTTCTGTCCTCTTCTGGAGGGTGGACTTCTGACTGAGAGGAGATAGGAAGATTCGTCCTGCATGCTAGTCTCTCTCTCCCCTTTGATTCTTCTCAATAGACTGTGGGCTCCTTGAAGGTAGGGTATGAGGCCGGCCGGCCAGCACCTGTGCGGCACATGGTGCTCAAATGTTGGGCTGAACTGCACTCCCACCTCTAATCTTAGGTTGGATTTTATTACAGATTAACCTCGCCCAACCATTAGAGGCAAATAGCTTCCTGGCTTGATTCAATAAATGCAATCAAATGCAAATCTTGAATGTCTGCAATAAATCTTAGAGTTTAAAGTGCCAGATTAGACTATTCTGCCTTAATTAGTTTAGCTTTCTTTGATTTGAACACGGCTCATTAATTTAAATTAAATAAGCAATTCAGAGCCTGTGGACAATAAATTAGATAAATGTAGACGTCAAGGACTGCCGTCCCCTGGCTATATTTTAAAGATAGTAAATACATAAGACATCAGAACCAGATATTCCTTTTGATGATGATAATGAGATGGTGCAGATCGGGAGTAAAACCAGAACTTATTTTTATTTTTATTTTTAAAGATTTTTTATTTATTTATTCGACAGAGATGCAGACAGCCAGCGAGAGAGGGAACACAGCAGGGGGAGCGGGAGAGGAAGAAGCAGGCTCATAGCGGAGGAGCCTGATGTGGGGCCCGATCCCAGAACGCCGGGATCACGCCCTGAGCCGAAGGCAGATGCTTAACCGCTGTGCCACCCAGGCGCCCCCGGAACTTATTTTTAAAACCCACAGACACTAGAAGCATCCTGGCAACAACTTTTCTCCATTTCTGTGCATAAAAGTTGCCCTAGTTCAAGTGCAATTTTAGAAGTTATTGTCAAATTATCGCATTGTTGTGCTATTTTTAACGAATGGGGTTGTGGTGATGGTTTAGGAATCTTCGCCATCCCATACTATATGCTTTGTTTCTGGTGATCGTTTGTGATGTGCCTTACAAAGTTACCTACATTGCTTTCATCCACCCACTAGGGTTTGTCAGAAGGTATCCCCAGCTACGGAAAACCGCAGCAACTAGTAATTTGGTTGGATGTGTCAAGTTCGTGGACAATAACAGCGAAATACCTGAGTTATTTGAATCAGCTGAGAGTTTGTTTCAGGGCACCAATCAGTAAATCCATCAAAAAGAACTGATGCAGTTTTCTAACACCAAACAAGCATGTTTGTTGCCATAGTCATTCACGCTTTCTCTGTATTACAGTATTCGGAGGGAGAACTTCAGACATTCTGCTCGGTGTCAACACAGCTCCCGCTCTTCACATATCCATGCTCGTTTGAGCTATTCAGTGGGCGTGGACATATACAAACTTTGCTCTGACATGTGGATAATTGCTCCCAGTAGCTCTCTGATTTTTATACAGGCCCTTTCGCCTGAGCTGTAGGTGCCAGCCTACAACATCCTAACCCATCTCCAAATGGCTCCCCTTTTTGATGTAGGGAAGAAAATGTAGCAAAGGAGAAGCGAATTCAGGTTGAGAATACATGGCGGTGTTAGTACTGGAAGGAATAGCTCTCTTCCCATGAGCAAATACTCTTTGCCTAAGAATTCATTGTCAGTTTTCTTTCTTTCAGTAAAATAAATACAGTAGAGAAAGGCAGTGTCCAAATGACAAAAACAGTTTTTTGGATTTGTGGTTATCAAAATTGAGAAGTACAGCAGATTTTTCCAGCGCACTATCATACTGCTTACAGTGGATGAGTTTAAGCAAACCCGGACCCAGCTGATATATACATCCCGTGTTTGTGAAACGTGTCATGTGTCTTGCCGTTAAACTAGTGCAGTTATGTTTTAAGCACCGACTCCGTAGCTCTTCAGGGACTAAAGGGTTAGTTATATCCTTAACCGCTAAACACATCCGACAGAGCTCTCCATACAAGTGACTAAGAACTGGCACTGGGACATGATTTGGGGGACAGCGGCTTGAGAATACCCTGGTGAATATCTGATGATTATTCAAAAACCAGGAGCTTGTATGAGCAGATTGTCAGAATGGATACAAGGAAACAAAAAGAAAAGCTAGGGGCTTCGGCAATGGGACGCTCCTCTTCTATCATTTGAGGAGAAGTTAATACGGGGATTATTTACAAAAGTGTGGGTAGGCTTTAGGAAAAGCAGCAAGGAATTGTTAAATGCCCCACAGATAACATGGGGTCACCAACCCTGGGCTTGAAGGGACAACGGAGAGAATGATTACTGGAACTCAGAGAGGATAGTGTTATGGAGAGGGCCACATGACAGGGCCTGTGGCTGTTAGGAGGACATCGCCATCGCACCGGCCAGCTGGGAGGGAGGCAGGGGAATACATACCCCAATCACGCTTTCACTTTTTTCTCTTGCCTGTCAGTGCCTCCCAACTGGCCAAACCCAACAGGAAGCTGAAGGCAAGGGAGCTCGTTGGTTCAAGTACAGAAGTCAACTTCCCAGGGCAAGTAGTAAAGTGTAGAAGAATGGAGAGTTTTCCACTGCAAGGATTTTTGGAGAAAAATGACCTCATTGTCTACATGTCTCTCAAGGTGGATATGATTATAAGTAGGTTTACTGTGAAGAAGTGAATTAATTCAATTTAATTTTAATTGATAGAATTGAAGATTACTATAGAACAATTTAAGTACGATTACAATTTCATGGCATGATTTGCTCTGTAAATGTGTTGCAGATTTTGGTAAATAAAGTGTATGGCAGAGCAAAGAACAAAGAATTTAGTATCAGACAATCTGGATTTTGGTCCTGGCTCTGCAAACTGCCATGCTCTGTGACTTTGGGCAAGTTACTTTACTTCTCTGACCCTAGTTTAAATAGAAGTAAAATGGATAATAATACATCTGTTTTTCCAAACCTCAAAAGGTACTGGTACAGATCAGATCAAAACATATTTAAAAAACACTTTATAAACTAAAACGTCTCTTCTAACACAAGTATCCACTCTTCCACCATTGCAAAGTGGCGTTTAAAGATAAGTGCTGGGCTTGTAGAGAAATAAGCTGACTTTTCGATATTTTTTTTATAGTGACAGATCTATCTCCTTCCACCCAGACGGGACTCAGCCAGCTTCCCACCAGATCTAATTAGGTTTTAAATGAGATTCAGGAAGACATAATAGCTTATTCTGATTGTTCTTTTTATATCATACAGTCTCTAAATATTCATTGTGCTCATATGATTAAGCTGTAAATCAATAGGAAAAGCCAATGGGCTTCTTTGAATTTTTTATTTTGCCCCATATATTTGGCTGTACCAGTCATCTCAACTCTATGTCAAAGTTTTACTTTCACATTGCCCTTACCCATTTTGTTCTGTGCGAAGAGCTCCTAATCACATTTCAACACCCGAAGTAAATATCCCCTCATCGGGAAAGCCCCTCCTTATTCCCACCTGAGATGACTTGTTCCTTCCTGGCACGTATCGTATCGTGCTTGGAACACATCTCTGTTATTGCAGGGAGCACCCTGTATTGTATTAGAATTATTTGCTTCTGGGGGTGCCCGGTTGGCTCAGTTGTTAAGCTTCTGCCTTCAGCTCAGGGCGTGATCCCGGAGTCCTGGGATCGAGCCCCACATCAGGCTCCTCCGCTGGGAGCCTGCTTCTTCCTCTCCCACTCCCCCTGCTTGTGTTCCCTCTCTCGCTGACTGTCGCTCTCTCTCTGTCAAATAAATAAATTAAATCTTAAAAAAAAAAGAATTATTTGCTTCTACTTTTGTATTTCTAAGTAGACCCTGAGAGTCTCGACAGTAAAGGCCATGTCCCATCTGAGTTTTTCTCTCCATCAGCTAGCACTGGCCCTTTGTGTGGGCTCAGTTAACTAGAATTCAAGCTCTGGGGAAGAGGTGTAGACATACCAAAAAGAAATGTGGAAGCCTGGTTTAACTGAAGTGTCATTTCTCCTCCTCAGATTAGCTCATGAGATTCAAACTGCTAATATTTGGGATAAGATGCTCACTCTCTTCTTTCAGGGTAGAAGATAAAACACCGACTTAGATGAAAGTCCTCAAAGGGGTTCTAAGCTGAGCGTGACCATAAATGCATGTGTTGAAGAGAAACTTGCCTGAAAAATGAACTCGAGAAGTTCTACCAAACACTTTCAAGCTACACTAATTTGATGGGGGAGGGGTGGATAGGATTTTTGTTAGCGTTTTTCTCTGTCAGTACCTGTTTTCCATTTGCTAATTAGTTTTTGTTCTCTCGGAGTACTCACATGCTCCGTGTTGTAGCAAGTGCCAGAGCTTGAAGACAAAAACTTCTATGGGAAGAAATAATTCAAATGGGAAGAATTACATCTCTTGACTTCATTCCACCCCCTTACACGCACAAAGACAGCCGTCTCAGTGGTACACACACGTATAATCAGTGTTCTGTGAAACCTAGTTTGTCCTATTGGCCTTTTTCTTAGCCTGGATTTGTGAGGTTTGAAGATAAAAGCACTGGCGCCAAAGGCTGCACTTCTGCCTCGATGAGATAAATGGACGAGGCAGTGGAGAACAGTTCTGAAAGTTGTTTGTGATTATCTGATCTTAGGCGTTGGGCTAAAGAACGGTGAAGTAGATTTTAGACTTTGCATGTGAGTTTTCCCATTTTGCAACAAAGCCAAATAAAGGCCAAACTTGTGTTCAGATTTTAACGAGTACTTTTTTTTTTTAATGTGCTGTCAAAATACCTCAAGTTTCAAAAGAGGACTTTGTACTGGTCACTGTGACCCAGTCAGAGGAATGTTTCGAGTTTTTAAAATTTTCTCCTTAATGAAGATAATAAGCCAAACCAATATTGCTGGAACTTCCTCTCTTTTGTCTATATTTTAGGAAGCAGTAAATCAATGAGTCATAAGTGCCTCTCCCCACTTCTGATGTTCCAGGCTTAGGGGAAAAGGACCAGTGGGAAGTTGGTTGTTCTCACATAGAATTCTAAAAGAATGATAAAAGGCCTTACAAGCATCCATGCCAGCAGAGCCAACTCTGCTCGCCACGAGTGCTCCCAGGGATGGGGAAAACATGAGGGTCGGGGGCTATCAGAGTACTCACACAGCTGAGGCCCATGGTCCAGTAGGAGCCATTCACATGGTCCATGATAAGCGACATTCATCCCTAAGGTGGAACATGCCCAGACCATAAAAGTATTCCATAATGCAGCCACTGAGAGATGGAAATGCTGAGGGACTGGTCTCCTGTGTTCCCATTTTTATCAATCCTTTCAACAAATAAACTTCTTTTTCAATGCCCAATGTTGAGGGGTGCTTAATTTTGTTGAATCATGTGATCGTGTTAGGGAGAAGTGAAATAGAAGGTAAATTATTGAAACTAGCTCACAGAAAGCATTCTGTAACACACATATCTCCTTCTGTTTAATTCACCTTCTGACTTTTGGAAAGAAAGCTAGCATATCTGGTTTTCAAGAACCCAAATCTCTATAATATGTTCATCTGCTACAGACCCCTCCAAGCTAGGTTCTTTATATACAAACTTAATTTCTTCAAAGGGCATGACATTTTCATAGCTGGTATACTACAAGAGACCTGGACTAAAAATGAGAACAAACGAATCCAACCCTAACTCCATCTCTTAGCTGTGTGGCTTTGGGCAAGTCACGTCATCTTATTAAACCTCAGTTTCTCCATCCGTGAAATGGATATATTACTGTGCTGCTTACCTCACAGGGTGAAATCATAATAGATCACGGATGCGAAGAGTACGCTATCTATAGAGGAATATGCAAATATAAAGAACTATGTCTCTATTCCTGTGGGATGGTAGGAAACGTCACAACCGTCTCCTGCCCCAGAATAGTCTAGGGATACACAATAAAATGAATAACACTTAATAGCAGCTCCAGCCCTAACCCCTTGAGAACAGGCCTATTTGTTTAAACAGTCCATGCACAGGCCTCGTATCCATACAGATCTGTCTAAAACAAAACTCAGAGTCAGAACAATTGAGAGCTAGAAGTCCCCTTTGAGAGCTAGTCCTACCTCTTTCTTTTACATACAGGGAAACTGAGGTTCTCTTCTGTCCTAAAACGAGGCATTCCTCCTTACTTCCCAATGTAGCCTTTGGCCAGGCTTCATTTTTCATGCCCCCAACTTTCATCCAACCAGTCAGTTACCAAAATCTACCTTTGCAGGGGCTGGCAGTTTCTTTCTATCCTCCTTCAGCAGCAAATACTTCATGCCTGTGCTCTTACAGTAACCTCCTAGCCTGTTCCCTTTCCCTTCCGCTCTCCGTCCTCCTGTTACCAGGGCAGTATTACTAAATGATTACTTTTATCATGTTGCTGCACTTAAGTATTTGTAATGGCTCCCTGTGGCTGTGGGATAAAGAACAAACTCCTTCGTCTCACTTTTAAGACTCCCCACAATACACCCTTGATGTTCCTCGTCCATCTCCTGCCACTCCTCTACATGGACCCCACAGCCCTGGGAAGCTGGGGTCCTTACTCTTCCTCCAAATGCGCCCCTACAGTACGTATGCTCTTCCTTTATTTTTTCCTACCAGTATCCAGTCACCTTTTTCTGGTAGCACATTTTGCTCTGGGGAACAACCCAACCCCTGTTGGATGCAATCTTGGTGGACCATCAAACAAGGTAGTGAAAGTGGGAATGTGGCCCTAATTGGGCCAAATGCCCACTGTGTGGAATTTTCACTCAGAATGAAGTTATATAAGTACGAAACGCAAGGGCTGGGCCTGATTCATCCAGAAAGTGATTCCTGAAATATTGTTAATTAGATCTTACTCCCTAGGATTCTCTGCCCTCTGTCCTTTCTGAAGTTTGGTTCCATGGCTTTCCTTTGATTTTCTCAACTATCTCATATTCTTCCAAGAAATGTTCCCTTTTGTATATTTAGCCAGAACACGTTGCTCTTACCTACTATCGAGCTCAGCTGAGCTTGGAGAGATTGCTGAGCTGCCAGGTGATGGAGGAGCTGACTAAAGCCACAAGCCAAAAGTGAAAGAGTGAAGCCTTTAATCCCTCTCTGTGAAAGTATAAGCGAGAGCCTAGAGCTGAAGCAAGTGCTGCCTCCCCGTTTCATTTTCCTCCGCACAACCTCACATCAGTTGAGGGTCAGATTATCAGTGCCAGTGTGAGGGTTATTTTGCTGTTGAGGAACTCGAGAACAAACGGCTCCAACATTATAGGGACCTTGAGGTTCGGGGGAGAGGTACAATGGAGAAGGGCTCGAAGTGGAAAAGTACTGGGAACTTAGAGTGGGGAAGTGTCCGTAAGGTTTCTGCCTCCTCTCCTGTTAGGGGACCTCAGCAAAGGCCTTTGAAAGTGATCTTTGCCCAGGGCCTCACATAAGGAGACCTAAGAATAAAGGCAGAAGGGCTAGGAACGTGAAGTGGGAGACTAGCCAGAGGGATCGGAGTGCTTGGGTGCAACTCCCCTCCGAGACTGCAGTGCTGTGACCACACCAAGTCTGGTACCAGGAAGGCAGCTTTTCCCCACAAGGACCAGTAAAGCCATTGTAATTGCCTACAGTTGGGCCTGAAAAAAATCACACACAATTGTTCACTGATGCCTTTCTTTCCTTCCTCATTTCTCTTCCTATCCAAGGCTAAGTTTACTTTTATTTACATAAAGCTTTACAGATTAATTCAATCCATATTTGATCTTTTCTTTTCCTCTGAAGCCTCATACCACTTATTTTGAATAATTCTTTTGAGAATGTATTGACAGGTAACTAACAGCTATAAATTAATTCACTTTGTATTCCTTGTCTTCCCACCTCAAATGTCAGTATCTTTAGGCAAAGAGTTATTTATACCTTACACACATCTGTAACTCTTAACAAAATTATGCATGTAGTAAACAATACAATTGTGGTGGAGTAGTCTGTAATGTGTGATTTGAAAGGCACATGTCCTAAAATCTCACCCAAATAATTCTTGAGATGACTATCATTTTAAGAAAGTTTTATCTGCTACCTACAAGGGTAGCACAGTATCATTGTTTGGTTTCCCCATTATTCATCAGCACTCCTCTTAAGGAAAGATTTATTCTCGATATGAGCAAAGGGTAAAAGGAAGAGTAGCATTTATTTAATGACCACCATGTGCCAGAGCCATGCAGACACTCTCCAATACTTATTGATTCTTTATGGTAATCCTGAAGCAGGCCTTTTCTCCATTTTCAAGAAGAGGATATTGGGGCATAGAAAATGATTTAATTTTCCCATGATCCTGAAGTTCTTAAGTGACAGAGATGATATTAAACCAGGTCCACTTGAATATCAAGTCTATTATATTTTCCGAGAAAAGATCCAAGCATGGCACAGTGTGGATGCCAGAAAGAGGTGTCACAAGTGTGATAGGAGATGGATGACTGCCAAAGACCATCCCTTCCAAAAATTTTCCTTCTACAAAATTAAGTTATTTAAGATTATTAAGTTGAAAGAAATGAAAGAAGAGCTAATCAATAGGAAAGACATCTTGTGTTCATGGTTTGGAAGGCTTAATATGTTTAAGATGGCAATAATCCCCAACCTGATCTACAGATACGACGTAATCCCTGTCAAAATCCCAGCTGCTTTTTTGGCAGAGTTTAACAAGTTGATCTTAAGATTCATATGGAAATATAAGGAACCCAGAGTAGGCAAAACAGTCTGGAAAAACTTACACAAAGCTAGAGCAATCAAGATGGTGTAGTACTAGCCTAAAGGAAGACATACAGATCAATGAAATAGAATTGAGAATCTAGAAATTAACCCATACATCTATGAGCAATTGATCTGTGACAGTGGTGCCAAGATCATCCAACAGGAAAATAGTAGTCTTTTCAACAAATGGTCTGGGGACAACTGAATACTCACATGCAAGAACCGTATACAAAAATGAACTCAAAATGGACTAACAACCTAAATTCAACAGCTAAAACTATATAACTCTTAAGAGAAAACATAGGAATAAATCATATGACCTTGGATCAGGCAGCAGTTTCTTAGATATGACACCCAAAGCACAGGAAGCAAAACAATTTAAATTGGACTGAAAAAAATTTTAAGTTATGTGTCAAGAGATATCATCAAGAAAGTGAAAAATAACCTACAGAATGGGACAAAATATTTGCAAATCATACATCACATCTGATAAGAGACTAATTTTAGAATATATAAAGAACTCTGATAATAATATAATGACAAATAACCCAATTAAAATTGGTTAAAGCATCTTAATAACTGTTTCTCCAAAGAAGATACACAAATGGCCAATAAACACATGAAAAGATGCTCAATATCATTATTTATCAGGAAAATGCAAATCAAAACTATAATGAGATGCCACTTCACACCCATTAGGATACCGATAATCAAAAAGACACATAATAGCAGATGTTGGCAAGGATGTGGAGAAATGGGAAACCTCAAGCACTGCTCACGGGAATGAAAATGGTACAGCTGCTTTGGAAAACAGTCCGATAATCCTTCAAAAGGTTAAACATGGGTATCATGTGATCCAGGTATTCTACCCCTAGGTCCATACAGCCAAGTGAAATGAAAATGTATGGCCCCACAGAACTTTCCATGAGTGTACACAGCAGTATTATTCATGAAATCCTGAAAGTAGAAACAACCCAAATGTCCATCACATGATGAATGATCAATAAAACTTGGTACATCCGTACGATCAAATGTTATTAGGCAATGAAATGGAATATGTACTGATATATGCTTCAGCATAGATAAACATTAAAAACATTATGTTAAATGAAAGAAGCCAGCTACAAAAGGCCACATATTGTATGATCCTATTTTATGAAATGTCCACAATAGACAAAATTATAGAGACAGAAAGTAGATTAGTGGTTTCCAGTGGCTTGGAGAGGGAAGGGGAGAATGGGGATTGACAGCTTAATGAGTACAGTGTTTTTCTTTGGGGTGATGAAAAAGTTCTAGGATTGAATAATAATGACGGTTGCACAACAGTGTGAATATAATAAAACTGGATTCTCTATATTGGTGAATTATGCTTCAGTGAAACTGTTACAAATAAAGTTATTTGCATTAGTTTTGCTTCCAAAAGGAATAGCAATTTTCTAGTCTGTTTTTTTTTTAACTTTCAGTTTTGCTCCCACCAATTTGGCCCAAACGCATTTGCACATGTAATAGGTCCATATTTGCTTCTGGTTCTTGCTGCAGCCTAAAATGAAATAGGTCAGTTTCTCCAATTGCTCTAGTTCTGAGGGAAGACTTGGGTCATTGAGTGCCAGGCATCTGTGTGCCCATCTAAATGAGCTTAGTCA
Source organism: Ursus arctos (assembly GCF_023065955.2). Taxonomy (NCBI): domain Eukaryota; kingdom Metazoa; phylum Chordata; class Mammalia; order Carnivora; family Ursidae; genus Ursus; species Ursus arctos. The sequence continues at coordinate 115,585,209 of NC_079873.1, forward strand.
TCCCCATGTCCCTTACACATAGATGGCATCGCTTTGAAAGACAGGATAAAGTCCTAGCCACCACATTTCTAATCTAAAATAACTACAGTTCTTTAAACCAAGTGACACAGCTAGATTTTCTACTCACAGAAAGCTACTTGAGTATATTACTTATATTGCAATCTTTCAAAAGAACATTTCATCATTTTGGCAAATGCTTTTTATAGTAAGTATGTTGCTTTTCCCCGGAAATGCAATGATAACGTTCAGTACTTTCTGTACCCATTTGGAAAAGTCCCACATATTAGTGAAATGTAATTAATTATACTGACTAGCAACCAACTAAAGAATCCAAAAATTCACATATCTAAACTCGAAATTATCTGTAACCTTCACTTCTCTCTGACTCTTACTTTATGTAATAGGTTTAGAAGGGATAAAAAAGAGGATTTAACACTTAAGATATCACTTTAAACTTATATTATCTGGGTATTATTCCTTCCTATTTTACAGATGAAGAAACTGAAGTACAGAAAAACAAAGGGATTCTGATTCTGGATCTTCCTGACTCCAACACCCGTCTTTTTTATCTGTTGCAAAATACAGCCTCCCAATTAAGTGAAGCTAATTTCATAATCAGAATGTTAACCACAGATTTTTTTGAAAAGATTTTATTTATTTATTCGACAGAGAGAGAGACAGCCAGCGAGAGAGGGAACACAAGCAGGGGGAGTGGGAGAGGAAGAAGCAGGCTCGTAGCGGAGGAGCCTGATGTGGGGCTCGATCCCATAACACCGGGATCACGCCCTGAGCCGAAGGCAGACGCTTAACCGCTGTGCCACCCAGGCGCCCCTAACCACAGATTTTTATTAATAAGTAGCATATATGCCTATATAATGGAAAGACTAAAACATTTATTGTGTCACTGGGTTAGAAAGCATACTGAAGAAGGAAACCCTTTCATAACTCTGGTAAGAATGCCATAAATTTCAGATAATATCCAAATGCTATCACCATGGTAATCTTCAAAGGCTCAGACCTGGCCGACTCTCCTGATTATATAGACCAGAGTTCACTTGCCCGTATGATGTGTACATGTTGGAAGGTTGCTGATTATTTCCGCTCACTCATCTGAGGTTTTTGCTGTGATTTGATACAATCACAGTTTACTACCAGCATACGCTGGCCCTTTCTCCCTTCATTTTGTTGTTTCTTTGACTACTGGTAAATTTTGAATTTTTCATTTATGTTAATATTTTTCAGGAAGAATTGTTTCAACTAAGAAAGAAATTAAAAATGAAAGGGATAGGAGCAGTATCAACATATTTATGGGTACTTTTTAATCAAATCAATGAGGATCAGATGGACATACTAACACTTTCGTGAAAGAAAAAGAAAACAATTAAATGTCTTCGGTGAATATTTCTGCTGTATCCAATAGTCTTAAACCAACATAGATTAAATAATGGTGTCCACGAAGAACATTTTCAGAGACATACTACCTATTGGAGACGTTATTATGCGTCCTCGATAAGATGAAATAATTTAAAGAGAAACACCCAAAGGTTAAAACCAAAACCACATGCCTTTCAATTTATTCCACCTGGTGTGTTGTCCGAGCGCTAGTCTGCCCTCTAGTGGTCAGGTATTGTAGTTCAAGCACCTGCGCCATGGAGGAGCAGAGCCAGAGTGACCCTTTCCTACACAGGACTCTTGGTGACTACACTGGTGGCTTTCATGGAAAATTCACTAATAACAGCCAACACCGTCCTTGATGTGACCAGTTTCCATATGATTTTATGCAAGGGGGATTGGATTTCATTCATTCAACATTTATTGTGTTTATTATGTGCCTGGCACTTACAAAAGTGTTGGGGTACAATTACCAATAATGCACAGTTTAGTAGTGAGTGACATAACTTACGTTAATAATGCCAGAATTCATCCCAAGCACTTTCTACACATAACTTCATCAAATCCTAACAACACTAAAAGAAAGATATTATTCACTACCCATTAAAAAACAAATAAACTGAGGCACAGAGAGGTTAAATTAATAAATGGGAGAGATGCGATGTGAACCCAAGTAGTTTGGCATCACAGATCACAAATTTTCACACACAGTCAATCTTAAAAGACCACACAGAAACCTGTACCCAAAAAGTTTCTTTCATCTTTTGATTAAGCAATCAATCACTCACGGTATTTCTAAAAACATTTGCATTTCTGTCCACAAACATATACTACTCTTGTTGTTTGTATTGAAATTTAGTAATCAAAATAGAGAAGACATTAATTTTCTTTCTTCTTTTATTATCCCACGGCACGAAGACAAAAATACTAAATATTTGCTACTGAGCTAATGCGATGTTTATGTTCAATAAAAGTATCGAGAACCTGGATGCTCGAAGATAAAAACCACAGAAACAATGGAAACGAATAGGTTATCACTGAGCATAGAGTCCTGCCATCTCCCTAAGTGCTTGGATATTCTGCATTTATTTCCTCTTCGTGTTTGAAAACCCACTTTTTGCTCTCTAAAACTCGATTTTCCCATTTCCTCTAAAATGAAGTTTTTATGGATGAATCTGAATTGTACTAAATATAGCACCGTGAAAGGCCCATCATTTGCACTTCATCAATTAGCAGTTATTTTTAAGATTGGTTACTTGTTATTCAATATGCCTCCCATTTCCTTTCACATTAATGAGCTGAGACCTTGCCATATAGGTTTTTCATTTGTTGGTTAATTCTGAACAGTATACAGGAAAGAGGGGGAAGAAAAGAAAAGTTGAAGCAGGAGTTTTAAGAAGCTCTTCTCTCTTCATAAACCTGATTAAACTGCTGATGTTGGAATAAAAGGACAGAAAAAGTCTCCAGGAAGCCCAGTAAGCAGTTAAGCAAGATCATTGCTTATTTTTCATAAGAATGTTCTGAAACTTCCTATTCCAGCACATGAAAGAACCCCTTTAGCTTTCCTGTCTTTGATCAGGTCTAGGAGTTTTATAACTGTATAGCAACCACACTTCAACTTCTTTCCACCAAGCTTACCCCTTCTTCCCTGGCCTATTTTCTCCACTTTTATAGGTCAGTACTTAACCCATCAAATAGAACTATTCCAACCCTTAGCCTTTCAGTAAAGAAGGACTAAGTGTTTTATGTGCTTCCTCTCAATGCCTTCTGTGTCACCATACAATTGGAGAAGCCAACTATAGTATCTTCAATTGTGGATTAATCATAAAAAGTACTGTGTATTAAATGAATGGCTTTATTATTTTTCTGGGAAAGGAGCAATAAATTGTATTCCTACTAATGTGATTGCATATTTATAAGGTTTGATCAAAACACCTATTTAAAACTTAGTTAATTTATATTTGTGTCTAAAATGTTCTATGTGAAAATCTGAAAACGTTTGTATTGTGTTACTCAGTAGAGCAGCAATGAAAGGAACTAACTTTGTAGATGCCAAATGCCCAGGAGGATTTTTGAATGACACACAAGTTTGAGCATGAGCTGATGGACAAATAAGCTGTCAAGGACTAATCAAATTAATTGATCATGTGTAACAGATCAAGAAAGGTCTCAATACTTTTCTATTTGTCAGTTTCCAGGCACGGTACTAATTCCCACAACTTGGGCATGATGTTACTTATCTACTTGCTTGTTTCCCTCCCTCACTACATAGTAATTTTCTTGAAGGACTACATTTAATCTCTGTCTTTACAGTACACAGTACAGTTGACCTGTGAACAACATAGGGGTAAGGGGGCACGGACCCCTTTTGACTTTTGACTCCTCCAAAACGTAACTACTAATAGCCTACCATTGACCAGAAGCTTTACCAATAATATAAACAATTGACTAACACATACTTATATGTTACATGTATTATATACTGTATTCTTAGAATAAAGTAAGCTAGAGAAGGGAAAATTTTATTACGAAAATCATGAGGCAGAGAAAGTATTTCTACAATACTGTATTAATTGAAAAAACACATGTAAGCGGACACCCAGTTCAAACCTGTGTTGTTCAAGAGTCAACTGTAGTGTGTGTGTGTGTATTACACAGTAAAGGTTCAATAAATGTAAGTTGTTTGAAAAACTAGAAAGCTCATTAATGTGAAGGGAAATAGGAGACATAATGAATAACAAGTAACCAGTCTTAAAAATATCTGCTAATTGATGTATTAAGCAGCACCACAGATGATGGACCTTTCATGGTGCTATATTTAGTGTAACGAACACTGTTTCCTTACCATCAACTCACTAATTCTGGCCTTGTAAATGTAATTTTATAAAGTGATGATAAATATTGGAAGTGGATCACTTCAAGATCCAGAATTACACCCCATGTCTCTGGCCAGAGGCATGATGATTGCAAACAGCCACCAGTAGGAAAGGAATTGAATGAAAAATAATGTGATTTCCAACCATGATGGAGTAACTGGTACCGGATTAGCCTTCCCACCATAAGCAACCATGAAACTGGATAAACATATAAAGCAACAGTTTTCTGACTTTGGACAACAGATGGGTCTCTGCCCAAGGACAATTTCTCAAACATGGCGCAGAGGATTGGAATTGAAGCTAAGCATAGTGGTCCCATTGAACTGAGAAGGAAAACATGGGAGTTCGAGGAAGCTGCAAAGGCCGTGGTCTGAAAAGGCAAGGGCAGGGCAGTGGAGAGGAAGGAGCTCCACGGAAGGAGCATGCCCGGGAATCTGAGTCATGGGTACTCCCTGAGTTCCCAGCTGACCTGCGCCGAGTGCTTGGTGAGAGTACACCTGCTATGAGACTGAGATGCGAACAGAGAGGCAGGTGGCGCCTGGGTGGCACAGTCGCTTAAGCATCCAAAGCTTGGTTTTGGCTCAGGTCATGATCTTAGGGTCATGAGATCGAGCCCCACACTGGGCTCCATGCTCAGCAGGGAGCTTGCTTAGGATTCTCTCTCTTCCTCTGCCTCCCCCCACCCCCTGCTCAAATAAATAAATAAATGAAATCTTAAAAGAAAAAGAGAGAGAGAGAACAGAGATACTAGAGGTCAGTTGGTGCTGGGAAACATTGGAAGTCTGACCTCACCAGAGTATAAAGTTTTAATTAACACTTCAATAACATCCTGAGCTGAGACACCAGAAAGGCTATGCCTTAAGATTAAGTAAACTACATTACGGTTGACTCAAGATCTACTTTAGCAAAGACTATAAACCAAACCCTGACAAAATTTGCAGGGGATACAAAGTTTGGAAGTTGAGTTCTACCAAGTAAGAGGAGCTTGGGAAACAGTGGAATTTCCGTAGATCTTACCGACCAAATGATAGGTCAGTAATTAAAAAGAAATCAACACTTTTCAGATGACAATAAAAGAATCTAAAGTATTTAAAATGTGTCATCAACAATATCCAGAACAGATTTTTTTTTTTTTAAAAAATCAGTAGACATGCAAAGAAGTAGGCAAGTGTGACTCATAGTCAAGGAAAATATGTCTATAGAAACTACCCACAAATGGTCCAGGCTTGCATTCAACAGATAGCCTTTAAGGCAGTTATAAAAACGTCCAAAGAACTAAAAGAAGATGTGTTTAAAGAATTAAAGGAAAGCGTGACCTTAATGATGAAGAGATAATGAAGTTTAGCAGACAAAGTGAAAGCATGAAAGTAGAATTTCTAGATGTGAAAAGCAAATAACTGAAAGGAGTAATTCACTGAAAGGAATAATAAAAGATTTCAGACTTGGGATAGCAGAATTATGAGTCAGTGACCTTGAAGACAAAACAATAGATGTTAACCAACCTGAAAGATGGAGGAAAAACATCAACAAAATGAGAAGAGCCTCACAGACTTGTGGAATAATATTCAAAGTTACACCATACTTGTATTTGGAATCCCAGAAGTAGAAGAGAGCAGTAATTGAGCAGAAAACATTTAAAAGTAATGGTCAAAAATTTTCCAAATAAGAAAATATTGACTTATAGATCCAAATAGTTAAAAAAAAAAAAAAGGGCAAGCAAAGCCATAAAAAAATCAAAATTGGCCACATCGTAATCATATTACTGAGCCAAAAATTAGAAAGTCTTGAAGGTGGTTACAGACTGAATGTCATTACATATGTGGGACAACGGTAAGAGCGGCCACTGGCTTCTCCTCGGAAATTATAGAGCAGAAGGTTGTGAAGCAGCATCTTTAAAGTACTTAAAGGGATAAAAATATGTCCAACAAAATATTTTTCAAGAATGAGGGTAAATGAAACCGATACAATCTTCATCATCTGACTTGTAATACAAGAAATGCTAAAGGATTCTCATTAAGCTAAAGGGAAATGATACCAGATAGAAAACAGCATCTAAAAAAAGAAAGAAGAAGGGCGTCTGGGTGGCTGAGTCCGTTAAGCGTCTGCCTTTGACTCAGGTCGTGATCTCAGGGTCCTGGGATCAAGCCCCGCGTTGGGCTCCCTGCTCAGCAGGGAGTCTGCTGCTGCTTCTCCCCCTGCCCCTCCCCGTCACTCGTGAACACTCTCTCTCTCAAATAAATAATAAAGTCTTTAAAAAATAAAAAAGAAGAATATCAGAAGTTACAAATAAGTAGGTAAATATGAAATACTAGGTTTTATTTTTCTTCTCATGTAATTAAAAGACAACTGACTGATTAAAGTCAAAGTAATAATACCATATAATGAGGTTTATAATGTGTGTATAAGTAATAACTATGCCAGCAATAGTGCCAATGATAAGTGAGTAAGTGGGATTAAATTGTGAGCTTATTATGTTTGTGAGTGTGAAGACGGCAGTGGCGGTGTTAAGTGAGAAGTGTGAAGTGGGGATACGAAGGGTCCGCTCTCTGACGGCCGCAACAGCCTCACGACTGTAGTGCACCCATCCTGTACACGCACTTTCCACATTCCTGCCACAGGGACCAGTTGCACAAGCGTGTGGTCAGTGCAGTGGCAGAAGGCTCCGTGTTCATAAATGCTCTGCACCTGCTGTCTTAAATTTTAAAAATGATGTTATCTTTAGGGGCGCCTGGGTGGCGCAGTCGTTAAGTGTCTGCCTTCGGCTCAGGGCGTGATCCTGGTGTTCCGGGATCGAGCCCCACATCAGGCTCTTCAACTAGGAGCCTGCTTCTTCCTCTCCCACTCCCCCTGCTTGTGTTCCCTCTCTCGCTGGCTGTCTCTGTCTAATAAATAAATCTTTAAAAAAAAATAAAATAAAATAAAAATGATTTTATCTTTAAAAATGTTTTGCACGTGACGTCAGATGGGACGATGGAGCATGCAACAGAGGCTTGGGGTCTTGGCTCGCATGAGGTCTCACGTTTTGCAGCCTCTCGGAAGACGTTCCTGGCTACCGGCTCCCTTACCCTCCGGCGCCCTGGACCCTGCCTCGTCTCCTCTTTCCCTAGGCTCTGCTGCTGTCTTCTCTGAGCAAGAGAGCACCTGGGTGCAGGTGCGGGGAGAGTAGGAGTTGGCTGTGCGTTACCTCTGGCATCTCAGGGCGGGGCGTCGTGGCAGCCATCCCCACGTCAGGTTAGCAGCACCAGGGCATGGCTACTGGGTGGCCAGCCTGAGCCTGCTTCTTGATGAGGACAAGCCTTTTGCCCATCCACCTCCAATCCAAGTACAAAGTACAGCCCAATGCAGGGGTCGAAAGATCTTTGAGAATCACTTGTCTGCCGTGGGGTGCGTGGCAGATGCCGAAGTGGACTTCCCCAGACCACTCCCCCATCCAGGGTACAGCGCATGGGTCTAGTGGCTGGTGGGGGAGGCAGCCCAGCAGCGTTCAGGCCTGAGTGAGCCTGTGAACGTGCCTCTTGCTGTGAGACAAGGCCTCCGGGCACCGTGACGGTATGCATTCAACTTGCAAGTATCCCAGTGCCCAGGGGTGCTCCTTCAGCCAGCTCCAGACCTGAGGGTATTCTCTCTTTCTCCTGCCAGCCTTTGTGAGTCTGACTTGTGTTTTTCTCTTCTGGCCAGCTCTAGGAACCCTCCAGGGATGAGCCACAAAGTACTAATGTGTGGTGTTAGCCATTCTGCATACACGTTAAGTGTTCTGGTATTTGCATATATACTGGCATTGCACAATATACAGATGAATGGTACAATTCATGCTAATAATTTAAAATTTTTTCCTTACTTCTAATGACATTCAATAGCAAACAGAAAACACTGTGACAAGTTGAGAGGCTGCAGAAAAAAGGAAAATATCTTTACATGCGCCATTAATGGCGTGTTTTGTTTCGTTCTCAACAAGGGGCCCAGAGATTACATAGCTGACTCTGCATCCCTTTGAAAAACAAAAATAAATGGATCGCGCCCCTGCCCTGGTGAAGTACCTCCTACAGCTTCCCTTATCTATAGGGTAAGGTGCAGAAATCCTTAGATTGAACTTCAACTCATTTTTACAAATATTATTACACTATTTAAGGAAAAAAATCACCTACACAATATTACCTGAACCCATGTTGTGCTTTCCTTCCCTCATGGGTTCTCATATCCATTTTCTTCCTAATTTTAGCTATTAAGACTCTAATCACCCATCAAAGTTACACAAATTTAGCCTTTCTCATTACCCTTGCATGGAAGTGATCTCTCCATCTTCTGGACATTCATAGAAATTCTGTGTTTGGACTGTTTGAGCGGAAAGGACCTCAAAGATCATCTGGTCTTAGTGGTTCTCAACTCAGCCACACATTAGAAAAATTCGGGGAGAATTTCAAAATACTAATATTTCGAAATATCAATAGCCAGGACCTACTTTCTGCACAATTAAACAGAATCTCTGAGACAGAGGCACTGGGATTTTAAAAATATCTCCCAGATGATTCTAATGTGTAACCAGAGTTAAGATCCAACTTCTTTTAGAGATTATTACATTGACAACCAGAGAGTTGAAGTGATTTACTCAGTGTCAAATAGCTACTTGGGAAATTATAGGATTAGAACCTAGGACTCTAACTTTTTCCACTTCATTATATATTGTCCATTTCACACAGTCCCCCCTTATTTACCATGTAATATTGTCAGTCATGGTCCCCCTTATACATAGATATCTCGTCTCCCAAACTAGATTGTGAGTAACGTGAGAGAAAACAGCTAGGTATCTGTTCTTTGTCCTCTCTTCGTTGTCTATAATGTAAGCGCTCAGGATATATTTGTGGACTGGATTTGTTTCGTTTCTTTTAGCCACACGTTTCTGACATTGGACAGCAGCCACCTTGTTTCTCAGAACTCAGAGGACTCTGGTGATCTTAAGATTTTATGGTTAAATCAATAAGTAGAAATGGAGGAAGACCAATTTCTGGTGAATGTTCTCTTGGTTGATTTGGGCAACAAATCACCACTGTTCAAAGTTACCATTGGCTTGTTTATAAGCTTTTAATCTATGTGCCTTTTTTTTAAGATTAAAATGTTATATTAAATTTCCTTTCCTGAAGGAATGGAGATAAGGCTATTGCCATTTTCATTTCCTTTATCATCTGAAAATTATCTCTGCAGACACTGAGTGATTTTTAGTTGATTCTACAATAAAGAGGTTTATTGTAGTTTTTAAACACAAAAAAGTGTAAACTAAGCAGTGAGTGGGTTTTTTTTTTTTTTTTTGGTCTATCGATGAATCATGAAAGAATGTAATCCCAACTAAGATATATAGGAAGAAATTCCAAAAGTCAATGGCTCATTATAAGCTTCAGAAACATCTGTGCTAATGCTCAGACATGGTTGTCTTCAGCGTATTTTGTATTTTTAGCTTCTGGCCTTTCTAGTACTTCATTAACTATCTAGGATTATGACTTTCACAAAGCTAGTTCTTGGACAGTCTGGTGCTCTGTCACCTAACAGAACTTAGCACGAACAATTCGACCACAAGGTTGAGGAGAAGAAACTCAGGAACAAGTGATCACCCCACCAGAAAGCACTCGGTACTTGGTACAAAAATACGAAATGGCAGATTTGTTCTTTCCAGGACCAATCCCGAAAGACTAACTCCTATAGTACTGAAACATCTAGTCACCTCTGTCATCTATGTGCATTTTTTTCTAGTGGAATTTTCATTAAGTATAGCTTTGTTCAACCACACCCCCTGGCATATATTATACTCTTGTACTCCTACTTGTAATAACCTAAGCAAAAGAGAGATATGAAGGTAAGACTGATACGTAAACCATATGATAAAATAAGCCCATGACTCAAGAAACGACACTTCATATGTATCACCTCATTCGGGAACGCTTCCTGAAGTCCAAATGTTGGACGTATGTGCCTTATCTTACCAACCGAACTATCTGTAGGCTCCACGTCTCGATCACTTGCGTATTCTTCCTGACTTGTCCCCAGTCACCTTAATACATCATCTCTCAATGAATATATCATTTGGCTGTATTCTGAAATGCACCACATACTAGTAGTCAAGATAATACAAATTAACGCAACAATGCGATGTTGTTTTTCACCCATTCAATTGTCAAAAGAATATAATAATGATATCTTTTCCTGGTGAGGATGCAGGAAAAAGAACACTGATAAACTGCTGTTTAAATATAAATTACTAGTCTTTCTGGAAATAATTTTGTAATACCTATTAAAATAAAAAAATCGCATACCCTTTATCTTGATGATTCCTTTAGGAAATCTATCTTATAGAAATAAAACCACCATAATTATATAAATATATTTATTATAGCATATTATATAGTGCCCAAAAAAACACAACTGGTGTGATACATTGTAAAAGTGATTAAATTCTTCTTTTTCCAATAAGAAGTACATTCTGTTTCTCTAGCACTTTCATTTGGATTGACCGTGTGACTTGTTTGGCCAATAGGACCTTAGCTAATACGCTCCAAAGGCATCAAAAGTGCCTGTGCCCTGGAGCTTGATTGTTTGCTTTTCTGAAAGCTTAAGACCACTCTGTGAATGACCCTAGCCAGAATGCTAGATGATGAGAGACATGCGTACTTGTCAGTCCTGTCACTATGTCCAAATGTCAGTACGGCCAAGAGCTTGCCAACTGTCAGTGATGTGATTGAGGCCATCCTGGACAGCCAGCTTTCTGTTAATTTGCCAGTGTATCACTGAAACAAGAGTGAACCCAACAGACATGAGCTGAGTTGACCCAGATGAGAAAAACTTTCCAACCAACCCATAGAATCATAGGAATTAAAAAATGTTGCTGTTTAAGCTACTAAATTTGGAGTAGTTAGTAACACAGCAAAAGCTAACTGATATATTTTTTTAAAGCTAAATGATAAAACTGGTAACAGTATGATTGCTTGTCAATAGGGGAATACCAGAATAAATAGTGGCACATGATGGGAAATTATGCAGTTATTAAGACGAGTAAGTTAGATACACATCTATTGATCATCTTTTGTTTCTACCTTTCCAACTCCACTGTGAGCTCTTGGGAGGACAAGAAGCTTGTTTCTCTCTCCCTTCGTTGATTCCCGCCAAAGCACAGTGGTAGCTCACGTATTTGTTGATTGATTTGATTGTTCCATGGCTCCATTTTTAAAAGTGAAACAAGTAGCCTGTAGCTGGAAGACTTATTCTACTGGTATAGTCTCGAGAATGTACCATCCAGTGGAATTAGCTCAGTATGTTTGCCTATTAAAGCTATAAAAGTGTAATTGGCAAAAGTCCCGGTGTAATGAGCAATCATCTATCAGAATCTATCTATCATGAAGCCGCCAGGGCTGGCTTCATGAGCGTATCATCAGTGCACTCAGACAGGGTCCTGTGCTCAGAAGGGCCCCACGCTTGGGGATTGAAGCTCTGTGGTTGCAATCTTGAAACTCTTAACAATTTTATCCTTGAAATTGTGTTTTGTAAGTGAATTCTGATGAGACAGTGGAGCCTCTGCTCACATGTGGTTCCACTAGTCCATCTGGCTGAGATGGGTTCTCAGCCACAGGGTGACGGTCCAGAGTAATGATGTAACCAGCACTACCTAAATTATATTAGAAACTAGGAAAGAAAATATACATTGTTTCAATACACACAGAAAAGCCATGGCAGTGTGTGAAATAAGTGTTGCTACCTTTTGCTTGTGGTGGGAGAAATGAAATTAGCCTACGATGGCACATTTGACAAAAGAAGAATATAAAGAAATGTTCCCAGGGCGCCTGGGTGGCTCAGTAGGTTAAGCTTCTGTCTCTTGATTTTGGCTCAGGTCGTGGTCTCAGGGTCCTGGGATCAAGCCCTGCATTGGGCTCTGCGCTCAGCAGGGAGTCTGCTTGAGATTCTCTCCTTCTCCCTCTGCCCCTCCCCCTGTGCTCGCTCTCTCTCAAATAAATAAATAAACTCTTAAAAAAACCGAAATGTTTCCTGGACCTGACACTAGGTCTTGCTGTTTGTCTCTCTTCTTTTTTCCCCTTCAAAGAATCAGCTTTTGCTTTTGTTAATATTCTCTATGATTTGTGTGTTAATCATTTTTGCTCTTGTCCTATTAATTTTTCTCTACAGTTTGATTTTACTCTGTTGTTCTCCTTGTTATTGGGATTAAATACTTGGTCTATGTATAACTAGGTGCCTTATTAACAAGACTAGTTCTGTGAGTTGCCTAGCCTGGTACGATACTGAACCGATTTTCTGGAACGGCTGCGGAGATTTCCACGACTATATAACTATAGCTGAAATTTAGTTTGAAAACAAAGTTATGTAGAAAAAAAAACAGTTTAATGGAAAATAGGGAGTGACTTTCACACCAGTCAGATGCTGTTACAGTGCACCCTCCTGTGAATCTGTGACCACAGCTTGTCATCTCTTTATTATTTGGGGCCACACCATACCTCCCGCTCCCTGTCACAAGGTAAAGCAGTGCTAGTGGTTCGGTGGCATGGACAGCCCTGTTGCTGAGAACACACATAAACCTGGACACGCAGCTCAGGGAAACTCACAGGCACCCACTCGTTCGCCAGCCTCGTGCTCCGCGTAGGCTAGGAGCTCAGAGCATGGGGTACAGTATCCGGCAGACCTGGTTTGATTGTCTTCCAGTTACTAGCTGAGTTAGTGGCTGACACTTTCTTTACTTACTAAAAATCTCCCTTTTTCATGTTTGTAAAATGGGGATAATAACACTTTTCACTTACAGTTATTTTGAGTTTAAAATGAAATGAGTCACTTCCTCTGAGAAGTCTTCCCCAACATACAATCAACTGTAAGGACCCCTGTTATTTTCCCTTAGTGCACACAGTTATTTTCCTTGAGAGCACCTGTGTCAATGTATGTGTGTATATTCATTCAGATATCGTAGATTATTTTGCCTAACATTTGCTTATCCGATGCTTATCCTGTGTTACTTGGTGAGGACAGGGACAAAATCCACGTCTTTAACATGATAAAGTAGCCAACTCAGGAACCAAAAGAAATTAAAAAAAAAAGGATGGTAATTTCCTTTCTGACTTAATTGACATAAGGTGGCCTTGATCTTCTCCCTCAGCCAATTCTTGGTCAATTGAAGCACTGTAAGACTCAGCAGGGTTCAGTGTCAGGCTTACTTTATTTCATCGCTCATTCGTTTATGAAAAGCCTCCTTTTGCTGAATTTCCCGTACCTGACACTTTGCTCTCATCAGAAGAGCCGTGGTTTCAGGGCTCCGGGGGCAGTCTCCCATAAAGAGAGGGACTGGCCCTTGCACAGGCCTCATATTAGTCCATTTTCCCTGGCTCCTTTGCTACTTTTATATACGGAAGGGCTGCCTGTCACAGAGTGCTTCTGACTCACTTCTGAGTGAATTATTCTTTTTTAAAAAAATCAGTCTCCATTGAAACATGTTCAACCCAATTAATCCACAAGTAAAAAATAGAACACTCAGTTTTTATTTTTTATCACCTTCAACCCCCCATACCCAATACAAACCTCTGTGTGACAAAGATTACAAAGCCTAGATTCTGGCTAATGTATTTGAAGGAACATTTTTTTAAAAAGATTTTATCTATTTCAGAGAGAGCGCGAGAGAGAGAGCACTCGTGTGTGTGTATTGGAGCTGGGGGAGGGGCAGAGGGCGTGAATCTCAAGCAGACTCTGTGTCAAGCGTAGGGCCCCTTGTGGGGCTCAGTCCCACGACCCTGAGATCATGACCTGAGCCAAGATCAAGAGTCCAATGCTCAACCGACTGCACCACCCAGGAGCCCCAGGGATATATGTTTTTAAAGATTTTCTTTATTTTAGAGAGAGCAGGCACCTATGCACACAAGCAGGGGGAGGGGAAGGGAGAGGGAGACAGTCTCCAGCAGACTCCACACCCTGAGTGCAGAGCCCAATGAGAGGCCGATCCCACAGCCCTGAGAACATGACGTGAGCTGAAACCAAGAGTCAGACGCTTAACTGACTGAGCCACCCAGGAGCGCCTGTATTCTAAGAATAGTAGGTGCGTTCAAATACTTGCACAAGAAAATCATATGGCCAGTGTCCTAGCAGACACCATACAGCATTGACCAGCACCAGCTTGATTTTAACCAATGGCCAGAGACAAAAGGTCCCTTTATGTAGGTAGCAATTTCCTGTGACATGAATAGAGATCTCCTTTATATTTACTTTGCCCTAACATCTCAGTGTCAAATTAATATCAGTATCTTTCCCATGCTTTCTGAATCCAGTACCTGATTTTAGGTATGCAGAAAACAAATCAATGAAATTACTCTTAAATTTCCCTCTATATATTTGATATTTCCCATATATCGTTTCATTGCATCTTAGCATTTATTGGAATCAGACTTGACTTTGAAAATGCTAAATCACTGTGTTGTCTATGTCTAATGATATAATTTATAGAACTTTCTTAAGGAAAATAAATAGGGTCAACTCATACAGCTATTATGCATAGCCAAGCATTTGCTAGTTACCATGAATTATTATATTTTGTGAACTCATATTTTAATATTTTCATTTTTATTTTCCCCAAATTTCTCACATACAAAATTGCCCGTGTTGGTATCTTCTAAAATGGAAGAGAGTAGTTCAGCATATAAATCTTCGTATGTGCTCGGGGACTCACTTCCTCGGTGCGCCCGTGAGAGCAGTAAGGCACTGACTGAAATCTGGGCAGACAACCCGACCATTATTTTTGTAGGTATTCTTCAAACTTCTGCAAGGACATCTTTGTTTGGTTCATATATTTCAGGTATGTTCTTTTTTTAGTGTTTCAGCTGTAGAAAGAATTCTCAGGCTCTGAGTAATGAATGGCTGTGTGGTTTGTCAGATAATGTCACTTGAGAAACTATGATCTCTAGATGACGATATGTAGCTCCTACCTGGATTCCTGACAGTCATTCCTTGTAGAAATTATTTTGAGGTGAAAGGAAAGCTTTACAGGAAAGGGTGACTGCAAAACCTGACCCACACGTGAAGACAGGCTTGAATGGTGCATGCCCTGAAGCCTTGCCTGTAACACTGGTCACGGGGTCAGCACCATCTTACATGTGGACTATTGTCATAGCGGCCAGACTGGTACCTTTGACTTCAGCCCCCACACCAACATATCCTTCTTAAGTATTGGGTTTCTCTTCTATTACCATTACGCTCAAAAGCTTTCAAAAGTAAGTATAGTTACCATGTAACAAGGCCCTGGCCTTGTTGTATTTAATACTTTATTCCTAATCATCATGGTTATACTGCAGGAGAACAATTATGACACCTATTTTATTTTTTATGCAAATGATGTGGCATTAACTAACAGGGATCCTGCTAAAATATAAGCCAGATCATATCCACTCCTCTGCTCAACACCCTCCAAAGAATGCCTTCCCCTCCCACTTAAAGACCAGAGGCCTTGCTGTAAGGCCTTATGTGACCCGACCCCCGTCACTTCTCATACCCCACCTCTTCCTTCACTCTTGGGTGAGGGTTTCCCTGCCACCCATCCTCCGTTATTTCTTAACTCCTTTCCTGATTTATGTTTTATCCTTAGCACTTACCACTCTCTAAAATACAAACTGTATTGATTGGTCTTACGTATTGTTCGTCTTCCTTCACTAGGAAGCACCATAAAGAACAGGGATTTTTGTCTTTGTGTTCACTACCATCCCCCCAGCACCTAGCATACGGCAGACATTTACCAGATATTTGCTAAATAAAGTAATAGACTCATTCCTTTACATTTTAAACTGACGAACGACATAATCTACACAGAGAGCCTGTATAATGATAGGTACAGTTTAAAGACTCCTACAAGAATCGCCAATAGCTTAGACATCTCCAGTACGTTCCTCCCTATGGCATCCACCTTCTTCTCCCCAGAACTCTAGATCTAATGCCACTGGTGTGATCTCTGGATTCTGAGGGCCATGGACCTGAAGTGTAGGGTTGGGGCAAGGAAGCTCCTAGATATAGGGACCATGTACTCCCTGGAGCTCTAACACAGGGCTCATGTGTTGAAAGAAGAAGAAGGAGAAGGGGAAGGGAAAGAAGAAGAGGAAAAAGAGGAAGAGGAGGAGGAGGAGAAAGCAGCAGCACGAGCGGGAAGTGGAGAGGACTGTTTCCTCCGTTTCGGGTGACAGAGCTATCATTAGGTGTTTCGTTTTGATAAATGAAAGTTTGTATTTATGAACCTCTCACCTCTCGCCTCCTGTTCCTGTTCGTTTGTTTGTTTCAAAGTTTTATTTAAATTCTAGTTGGTTAACATGTAGTGTAATATTGGTTTCAGGGGTACAATTTAGTGATTCATCCCTTACCTATAACAGCCAGTGCTCATCCCAACAAGTGTCCTCCTTAATGCCCACCCCAACCTCCCTCTATCAACCCTGTTTCTTCTCTGCAGTTAAGAGACTCTTACGGTTTGCTTCCCCCCTCTTTTTTTTCCTTCCCCTATATTCATCTGTTTTGTTTCTTAAATTCCGCATACGAGTGAAATCCTGTGGTATCTTTCTCTGACTATTTCACTTAGCATCACGCTCTCTAGCTCTAGACACGTCGTTGCAAATGGCAAGGTTTTGTTCTTTTTGATGGCCGAGTAATAGTCCATCGTGTATATATACGCCGCATCTTCTTCATCCATTCATCTACCAATGGACACTTGGGCTGCTTCTATAGTCTGGCTATTGTTGATAGTGCTGCTATAAATATCAGGGTGCATGTACCCCTTCGAATCTGTATTTTTGTGTTCCTTGGGTAAATCCCTAGTAGTACAATTGCTGGGTCATAGGGTAGCTCTATTTTTTACTTTTTGAAGAGCCTCCATGCTGTTTTCTAGAGTGGCTTCACCAGTTTGCTTTCCCAGCAACAGTGCAAAAGGATTCCCTATTCTCCGCCTCCTCGCCAACACCTGTTGTTTCTTGAGTTGTTAATTTCAGCCGTTCCGACAGGTGTGAGGTGGCATCTCATCGTGGTTTTGATTTGTTGCCTCCTGCTCCTTATGCTTGGAGTCTAACACAGCCCAATGCTGCCCTAGTCCTCCACCAGGGAAAGTCACCCCGATTGATACTCCCACAAAGTATTGCAGGACACAAAACTACCTTTTCCTCATCTGAACCCCAAGTCTCCATCCTTACAAAGCAGGGGTTAAGAGGAAGTTTCCACATTTTCAAAGAAGATGCACATTAATGCAATGGCGCCTATAACTGGTAGGACTTTGCAGTGGAAAATTCGAGAGGGTGTGTGAAATTTAGGATTTAGTCATCAGCTACAGGGTGTGACTATGAATCTGTCATTGGGCCTCTTCTTGAAGTGATTGCTTTATTAAACAGCGTCTTCCCTTGCATTTGCAAACCTACAGCTTGTCTAAAAGTTCCAATTGTTTTTACATCGACAGCAACAGTTGGGGTAACTGTGGTAAACTGCATATATGAATCATTTATGACTCAGATGCTGCTAAGTCAGGGATCGCTTATCTTTCTATTTAAGAGTATTCTTAAGTTTTCTCTCTGAATGTTGACTTTGAAGGGTTTGTTAAGAGATAGACTCCTATGGAAAATAATAAAGGTATATTTGTATATTGTGTCTCAGTTTCCAAAACAATTCCCACGTGCATCTCCTTTGAGCCTTCGGTGGCCCCGAGAAATGACTGAACAGCATTATCACACATCCTTTCCCAATGAAGAAATAAAAGCTCTGAGTCTGAATGGCTTGTAGAAGGTTGGTCACTGTTAATAAAGGAACAAAGCTTGGACTATTGAGCTCTTTCTACCACATCAAGCTGCCTCAAAAAGAAAGTCTAGGTTAAGCTGATATCTGGATAACTTCAAGCTCTGGACTTAGAAAACACAGCCCAATTACTGGTTGCTAAGGAGAACGTATGATAAAAATATTTTACACCGTAGTCAGGCACAGAAATACATATGATAGGTAAGGTGGGGAAGGGTGAATGAAGAAGACCTTTCCCCTGGGTGAACTACTCCTAGGAGGGGAAGTTCTATTCACAAAACCATGACTAAGTTGCCACTGCTCATTTGGTATGTAGCTCACCAGATTACACAAAAATCCTTCAGAGGAAATGGAGTCTTGCACGTTGAGCTTGTAAACACAACGCATGTAGTAACAATAACATCAGAGGAGTCATAAGAATAATGTATTTATTAATTTGGGGGAAATAAGTTACTAAGTTCATCTTAATGCTGTTACAAATTCGTTAGGGAACACTAACTGTTGAGCAGTTAATGTTAACTTAGGGAAAATATAAATTAAGCCAAAACTGTCTGGATAGAAAATACATATAAACTATGAAAGTTGAAGAAGAAACTCAAAGACAAGTCTTTTTTTAGATGGATTTAGGACAGAAACAGATCTTTCAATACAGAAACATTGGGAAAAGACAAGAGAAAGGAGCACTTAAAATATTCTACAGCTGTAAATCCAAGAAGGGTGTGATTTGTTGTCCAAGGAAGAATGAATATCTTCTGTCGGATACCAGTTTATTTTTGTGTTCTGTATATGCCTATTTTTACAAAGTATAGTATCATCCTGTTATAGGGGAAGAGAGGAAAAAATGAAACAAGACGAAACCAGAGAGGGAGACAAACCATAAGAGACTCTTCATCTCAGGAAACAAACTGAGGGTTGCTGGAGTGGAGGGGGGTGGGAGGGACGGGGTGGCCGAGTGACGGATATCGGGGAGGGTATGTGTTGTGGCGAGCGCTGTGTATTGTGTAAGACTGATGAACCACAGGCCTGTACCCCTGAAATAAATAATACATTATATGTTAATAATTTAAAAAGTATTGCATGGCTTCAAATAGAGTTCAGGGCCAGTCATTTCTTTCAGATACAAAAGTCAGAAGCCGTAGCGGGTAGTGTGGCGGACAAAATCCTGAGCTATAAGTCAGAGCACCTGCGTTCTGTTTCCTGTTCTGAAAGCCTACTAGCTTTGGTTTGTATTCTAGAAATGCTCATTATTTCACTATGTCTGTTCCCTTCTCTTAGAGAATCTCCCTTACCAATAGCATAATGCAAGCAGCCTACTTCCCATATGACCCTGTGCCCCGGCCACAGCTGAATGTTCCAGGAATGAGAACCTGTCTCAAGCTTGGACAATCAGTTTCTCTTCTCTGGAAATTTGATCGCGTAGACTTGGGGCCCAAGCTGCCATTTGCTGGAGGCAGGCATGCCAGCGCACATGGAAATGGTTAAATAAGCAGAAAAGAATGAAGTAGAGGTGTAGAGAGAAACATGTGATGTGTGTATGTGAGTGACTGAGAGAGAGAAAGAGCAAGAGAATGAATGAGAAAGCTAG
Organism: Ursus arctos; assembly: GCF_023065955.2. NCBI lineage: Eukaryota > Metazoa > Chordata > Mammalia > Carnivora > Ursidae > Ursus > Ursus arctos. The sequence continues at coordinate 115,604,841 of NC_079873.1, forward strand.
AGCGAGAGCTAGTGAGAGCTAGAGATGGGTTGCTCTGACAGAGGGAAAGAGAGTGTGTCAAAGCATGGACAGGCTGTAAAAACTACCTGGAAATGATAAATCTGCTCACATTTCATTGATCCAAACAAGCTGTATGACTACACCTAACTTCAAGAGGGGGGGGCAGTGCAATCTTCCACATGCCGAGGAGAGAGCTGAAACATTTGTGATCAGTGCTGATGACTACCTTCTTCGGGTATCACCATTGGAGTGCAAGGAAAATCAAATCAGTAATGGGTAACAGCAGGTCTTTTGTAACGTTAAAGTGGCACTTAGGTGTACGAGATGATTATAACTACATGGTACAAGTCTGTAATTTAATTATCACACATCTGGAATTCGTTATACCTATCAAACTTCAAAAATCAATTCAGGGCAGGGAGTGATATAGGTGTGATGGGATGCATTTTTTTTTCTTTGTTGCTGCTTTCCTTATTGGTGTACAAGGCACATCTAGGCCAGAATAACTAAAGTTGTTCTCTGATTCTATGACTCCATGCTCAAAAAGAACTAGAAATTCTTTTAGCTGAGTAATGCAGAGTGAAAGTGCTAAGAGTAGTTTGATCTCGGGCGTATTAAACAGCTGATTGTTCAGAGGTGCTCCACCCTAAGGGCGGACAAAGGGAACAGCTCCTTTCACACCTTCCCTTTGTACCCTTCAGAATCTAAAACTTCCATTTCTCTAAGACACCAAGCAATCTGTCAAGTGTCCAAGGATCAGACTGTTTGACAACCCTTTTCATAGAGCAAGAGGAAAAATCGGTGGGCCTAAGTAGCCACATAGGAGAGAAATGAGACAGAGTGGTTTCAAAAGGAAGAGGTTTCTGTCCAGCGGAAAAGGGTTGGCCAAATGGTTAGTAAGCTGAAAGAGCAGAACGAAGACCTCATGTTCATAGGAAACTTGGCATGAGTTGAATGATTAAAGAAGACAGTCTTTATTCTGTGGACAAGGTACAAATGATTTAAAATATACAGATAAGCTCAAAGTAGAGAAATTTTTTATCTTCTTTCGGACTCATCTGACAATCAGACACTTTGGTTAAGGTCTGCATCGTTCTCCATGTTTTACTCTTAAGGGTTGAATTCTGATCCTACATCTATTTGACAAATTGATTTTTCCAAATGAGGATATTAAGCAAATTAATTGTGATCTAATTCCCAGCTATTATCATCTTCATGTCACAAAAGAGGTACTTTGATTACCCAAAAAGCAGGAAGGATGTAATCCAAGACTAGACAGCCCAAAACACACAATGTTTTTAACAATTCATATTAATTTGAGGAAAATGTAATTTGGTAAAGTTGGAAAGGTGGAGACAGAGATATTGTTCAGAGTCATGTGGCCACTTACTCTGACAGTATGGCCTTACCATATTTCGTGAACCCATTGTATTTTGAGACCCCAGTATTTTGTGAACATTGCCATAAATGGAAAAATACTGAACATTGTTGTTGCCGTAAATGGAATAATACTGAACATTATTGTCATTCTTCTAGACCGGCTATGTAAGCCTCAAGTATGAAACTTCTTGGGTGCAACCGGCATTGCTTTCACAGACACAGCTCTTCAGTCATGTACTCAACATCCACTCTCCACTCCTTCCTTACTTGTAGAACTCAGATTTTGTTTGGAATGACACTTCAGTCTCTCTTGTAGTCAGAAGTGGCTATGTGAATCAGGTCTGGGAAACGAGATGTGATCTAAAACTCATGACTCCTCTTAGAGACTAGATAATAGACAAAGCTGTGGCCAGAATTGTCTTGCTGTGTGTGTCTACTGGGTCCATAAACCCATCCAATGGGCATTTCCCTGGTCTCAGTTGTATCATTGGATTGGCATACTTGGAAGCCGAATCAATCCACACACCAGGACCTTGGCCTGCAGGTTAAGAGCTGTCCCTACCCCCGCCCCACGTGAAGAGCGTAAATTCAAACCAGTTATTACATCCTGGCAGAAATTTGTACCAGCAATGAGGATGTGAAGGATGCAGAGGTTGTAGTTACCATTATGTCCGCATTTAATTCACCAGTCTGATCCCAGTGGAAAAGGAATCGATCCTGGATGATGACCACAGACGACCATACACTCAAGCAAGTGGCATGGCTGAAATCACAGGCGCAGTGCCGGATGTGCTCGTTAGAGTGGATTAATATGGTCTCCGATACATGACATGTGGCCACACTTTGGGCAAATTCTTTTCTATCCCAGTCAAAGCAGATCAAAAGCAGTTCGCATTCTCAAGGATGAAAATCAATATACATTTACAGTTTTGCCCTTGTGTTATGTAAAATCTCCGACTCTTTGATATAAAGTAGCCGGAAGAGATCTGGACAGTCTGTACATCCTGCAGGATATCACACTGATCCTTTAAATCAACGACTTCATGCTAATTAGGCCACAGCAGTGCGAGCTGGTTAGCACGCTGGGGACCTTGGCAAGACACGTGCAGGCCACTCTAAGAGGTAGGAGGTAAATACTGAAAGACTCGGGAGGCTGCCAGATCCGTATAGTTTTCAGGGGTCCCGCTGTCAGGAGTGCGCTGGGACATTTTTGCACTTGTCCTGCCTCCCACAGAGAAGGAAGCCCGTGTTTGGTAGGCCAGCTTAGGTTCCTCAGGCAGTATATTTCACATCTTGCAACACTGCTCCAGCCCATATAGCAGCTGAAAAGCGAAGCTACCAGCTTTGAGTGGCGCACAGAGCAGGAAAGATCTCTGCAGCAGGTCAAGGTGCAAGCAGCTCTGCTGCTTGAGCCTGAAGGTTCTGCAAACCAGTTGGTTTTACAGATAGCAGTGGTGGTGGGGAGTGGTTATATGGAGTTTGTGAAACGCTCAGTGGGGGGATTGCAACATGAGCCCTGGAGTTCTGGAGTAAGGCCATGCCCTACATATGGAGAGCTAAATACCTTTTAAAAAATAACTCTTGTTATGGTACTGGACACTGACAAAGACAGATGATGTGACTCTAGGACACCAAGCGATCATGCATCTGGAATTTCCCCTTATGAGATGGGTTCTATCAGATCTATCGGTCATAAGGTCTGGTGAGCCCAGAAACAATCTATCATAAGATGGAAGTGCTACTTCTGAGATCAAGTGCAAGGAGAAACAGAGAGTTCCAGCAAGCTGCGTGATGGTAGCCCAGAATCCCAGGGTCAGCTGCCATGTTTGTACCATCACCTCTCCCTCAGCCATGCCTATGGCCATATTGGGAGCCCATATGATCAGCTGATGCTTGAGCTTTTGAAAAATATCAAGCTTGGTTTAAAGATGGGTCAGCTTGGTAGATGAGTGTAAACCAAAGATGGTAGGCCGCTGCATTACAATCTCAGGGGTGTCCAGGAAAGACAACAGTGAGGGAAAATTCTCCCAGTGGGTAGAATTTCAGGCAGTATACCTCACTGTACCTCTTCTGTGGAAGGAGAAGGGGTCAGATGTTAGAATACATTATAGACTCATGGGCCGTGGCAAATGGCTCGTCTGGCTGGTAGGGACCCTAAAAGAAAAAAGATGTAAAGGTCTGGGAGGAGAACAGTGGAGTAGAGCCATGTGGATAGACGTATTTGAGTGGGCACAACTTGCGAAGGTCTTTGTTTCATATTTTAACAAACACCACAAAGCATCTACTATGAAAGAGGCACTGAACAGCCAAAGTGATAAAATGAATTGATCGGCTGCTATCAGCTAGCCAAAAACTGGCATGTGGACACATAGAGGCAGAAAATGACCTAACAGCATGGGCTTCCATTCATCAAGGCTTATCTAGCTTCTGCTGGTGTCAGATGTCCACCTGGCCAGCAATAGAGGCCAACGCTGAGCTTCCAATATGGAAGGGCCAGTGGTTTATTCTCAGAACTAGATAGGTAAAAATTTGGCCTTATTTGGTATGCAGGGCCTCAGCCAACACCATTATCTGAAGGCTCATAAATGGATCCATTAAAATGGGATCCCACATATCACCAGAAAATGGCACCCAGAAAAGGGCACTTAGAAAAGGAGTATGGGAGTAGGGCCCAAACCATGAGCTCCACTGGCTGTTTTCCATATTGCATGACCCAGAAATCACCAGCCTGACAGAATGCTGGCAGGCCTACTAAAGACAAAGCTGGAGTGCCACCTTGAAGACAATACTCAGAAAGTATGGGGTCCCCTGTTCTAGGATGCAGTATACGAATAAAATCAAAGACTTATGTATGTTCTGTGACCCAACAGGATGCATATGTGGTCTGGGAAACAATAGGTATAAAAGTAGGAGTGTCCCCACTCACTGGTACTCCCTGCTTCTTCTCCCTGGAACTATGGGCTCATCAGAGTAGAGGTCCTTGTCACCAAAGGAAGCACACTTTTACCAGGGGACACATTAGAGGTAACACTGAATTACAAGCTACAACTAGCAGTAGAACACTTAGGGCTCCTTGTGTTCTTGGACCACAAGAGCCAAAAGGAGTCACCATCTTGGCAGGAGTCATTGGCCCTAATCGATAAGCAGGAAGACATAGGATTGTTACACAATGGCAACAGGGTGACTACTTATGGAACACAGGTGATCCATTTGATCATCTCTTGATACCCCCGCATACCCATTGTAACTCTCAGGGCACAAGTGCAGCAGTCCCAGCCTGAGAAAGTTACGGTGACCAGAGCTCAGATCACTCAAGGATGAGGGCCAAGTTTCACACCATCAGAGAAGCCACCGAGACCAGTATGTGTGGTAGCTGGCAATGAGAGGAATCTCGATCGGATAGTGGAGAAAAGAGAATGAGTATCAGTGGCCGCTCTGAGCTTAACTGCAGCGGCCAGTGCTGTAGGCTCCACCAACTTCCTTTTTCGAGTTTCTCTTCAGGGGCAAAAACCCAGATGGTTGGGGGAGCTCCTCCTCACTCACATGAAGTGGGTCCCCGTGGCAGAAGGGTAGACTCTGGTGGACACAGAGATGCTCAGCCTAAGTCCCCCTTCAAGGAAGGCCTTACTGCCCAGCTGCTGGGAGCACAGTAGACAGCCCCCAACTGCCAGCCCCTCCTGGTTCTGCTTCATCTGGGCCACCTCACCCATGATGATGCGTTTCTCTGGGGGCCTACATCTGATGACTGAACAAGGTGCGAGTATAAGAGCCTGGCCATTCTAGGCCGACCGAAGATACCCATCAGGCAGTATCCACTCCAGGACTCCTCATAGGGTTGGCTGAGGCTTTGCTGGACCTGCTTCAACTTTTCCCTCTGCACAATCCCACCTGCTCCCCTTTCCTTCTGAAAGAGCTAAGTCTAAACATCACTCACGACAGATTCTGTCCCAAAGTAGGCTTCTGGAGAGCTGCCTGAATGGTTTGTGTGTGCGCATGTGCGTACCTATCTTCCTTTCTCCACCGCCCAGGTGAACACCTTCTACAGACCAAAGCCGGGGAAGGGCGTGCAGATTGGGTTTTGGTGCCCCCTGCTTCCTACGTCACATGTTTTGGAATTGCTGTTGCTCTTTACTGGGTAGGGGCAATACTGAAAAACAGAATGTGGCCAGACCAAATATTTGGCCTCCTTGGTCTCCTGACCCCCACTTCCATTGCTGACTTGGCTTCATAACTTGATTGGGTGGCAGTGGGAGGGTGGCAAGAGGCAAATTAACAAGAACTTCCCTACTCTTCATTAAATGGCTCATGACAAGGAAGAAGAAGTTGGTGGATTCCTCAGGTATGTGGTCTTAGGTTTGCTTGCTAGTCCTTAACACTAACCATAAAACTTATTTCCTAAAAGAGCAATGTTTCAGCATTGCTGAAAATGCATGCACATATCCAGGGGCTATAATAAGCTACAGCTGAAATACTTTAATTGAATTAATGAGCCAGAGATCGGACTTATTTCCCTTATTCCCCAAGCCTAGCTAATTGATTGATTAAATTCATACCCCCTTTATATATTCGGTGTTTACAAATATAAGCAGCAATGCATCCACAAACTGGGTTTCTCTGAATGCAGCAGGCAGACCTCGGGAAAGAACTACCTATAATTCTCTGCGGGGCTTTAATTCTGACCAAGGGAAACTATGAGAGAGAGTCTTTGTGTGTGTGTGTGTGTGTGTGTGTGTGTGTGTGTGTGTGTGTGGTTGTGTGTGTGTGTGAGTGTGTGTGGTTGTGAGTGTGTGTGTGTGTGAGTGTGTGTGTGAGTGTGTGTGTTGGAGTTTGATGCCCTACAAGGGTAAGCTGAGTCTCTTCCTCTTTAGCTGCTGTGGCATCTCACGGGTGGGCACACGTTCCCCAAACACCACGTGAAGGGATAATGGAAAGGAGCGTTTCTCAGACCCATTGCAAGGGCCTAGTAGCAGTGAGTGCCATCTCATACGTGGCTTCTGGAACGGCATGTTCTACTTCCTCCGTGGGTACAGCTCACAGGATGTTTTCTCATGCAGCTAGTCATGTGGACATTACGTATAGGATAGTGGTTAAAAGAGCGAACTTTGGAGTCAGACATACACGTGGATTCCAGTCCCGGCTCGTCAGTCACTAGCTGTGTGACTTTGGGCAGACCACTTAACTTCTGAGGCTCAGTTTCCTCAGCTGTACAATGGGTATTCTACTAGTACCTACCTCAGCGGTCGTTGAGGAGATGAATCAGAGCAGTGGCTTGTGGTCTTTACCAAAGCCAGAGCCTATGTACTAATTTATTTACTTATTTATTCTGCTCTCATTGAATTTCCCCTGTGTGGAGGCACTGTGCTAGGCCCCGGGAAAACAGATAATGAGATACAAGATCCTGTCCTTCAACGTGCTCGTTTTCTAAGGAAGAATACAGACGTGCAGCTGGATACACTCACTACCGCACACTAAGTACAACAACAGGCGCTAGCACTAGCACGTAGGTTAGAGGTACGTTGGGTTTTTACAAACAAACAGGGAGTAATTGGATGAAGAGAGGCTTCTGTTGGGAGTTCCAGACGGATGGAAAAATATATGCGAAGTCATAGAAGCATGAAACAAAAAGCAAGAATAGAGACCATCAAGCGGTTCAACAAGGGACGGGAGGAGATAGGAGGCCAAAGAAAAGAGCAAGGGCCGGATAATCCAGAACCTCGTTAGCCAGATGAAGGACTTTATCCTAAGGCACGAAGGAGATACTGAGGCGTTCTGAGCAGGTGACTGACCAGATTTGTCCATCAGTGGTCTTCAAAGTATGATCCAAAGTCTGACAGCAAAAGCATCACCTGGGAGCTTTTAGACGTGCAGATTCTCAGGCCTGACCCAAGACTGGCTGATACGGAGCCTGTGGGAGTGGGCCCAGCGATCAGGGTTTTAACAAGCCCTCCAGGCAATTGTGATGCACACTCGATTTTGAGAACCACTGATTTACAGCACTAGCTGCAAGAGAACAAACTGGGTTGTCAGACGTGGGAGGGGACAAGACTGAATGTGGGGAAGACAGTTAAGAAGCTATGATGATAATTCAGTTCAGAGAGGATGTGGGCCCGGAAGATTCCACCCCTAAAAAGCAGATCATTCTTTATCAATCTAGCAGTTTTTTAAAAGAATCCGTTCCTGAACAGCAAGTGTTGGTGAGGATGTGGAGAAAAAGGAGCACTCGTGCACTGTTGCTGCGAGTGCAAACTGGTGCAGCCACTCCGGAAAACAACAGGGAGGTTCCTCAAAAAGTTGAAAATAGAGCTACCCTATGATCCAGCAGTTGCACTACTGGGTATTTACCCAAAGATACGAGAACACGAACTCAAAGGGATACGTGCACTCCTATGTTGATAGCAGCCTGATTTACAATAGCCCAGATATGCAAGCAGCCCAAGTGTCCATCACTAGATGAATGGATAAAGAGGATGTGGTACATATGCACAATGGAATACTATTCAACCATCAAAAAGAATGAAATCTTGCCATTTGCAACAACATGGATGGAGCTCGAGGCTGTAGGCTAAGTGACAAGTCAGTCAGAGAAAGACAAATACCATATGATTTCACTCATACGTGAAGTTTAAGAAACAAAACCAACGAGCAAAGGAGAGAGAGAGAATGAGAGGGAGAGAGAAAGAGAAACAGACTTTTAACTCTAGAGAACCAGTGGAGGGTTACCAGAAGGGAGGGGGGATGGGGGAAATAGGTGATGGGGATGAAGGAGGGCACTTGTTGTGATGAGCACAGGGTGATGTATGGAAGGGTTCAGTCACTATGTTGTACTCCTGAAACTGATATGACACTGTATGTTAACTAATGACTTTAAAAAAGAAACTTAAAAAAAAAGAATCAGTTCCTGGAGCTTTTACTGGCTCCAACCCCACTTCCTGACTGGTTTTTCTCATACGTTTTTCCTAAAACTCCATAACTACTGCTGAAAAGAACATATACTAGACTGAATCCTATAGACCTAGTGTTTTTGAAAACCCTTAGCGTGATATGAAGGGCTCACAGTCTCGCCTCATCACCCACTACTCTCTGCAAACTCTTATGATGCTTTACCTTCGCATAGGCTCTTCTCTCCGCTCAGATGCTGTAATAGTCTGCTCGGGCTGTCATGAAAAATCACAGACTGGGTGGCTTGAACAACAGAAAAGTGTTTTCCATGGTTTCTGGAAGCTGGAAGTTTGAGATCGTGGTGCCAGCATGGTTGGGTTCTGGTGAGGAATCTCTTCTTGTGGGAGAGTGTGCTGGTTACTCTTCCTCTTCTTATTAGGGTATCGGTTCTACTGGATCAGGGCTCCATCCTTATGACCTTATTTAACCTTCATCACCTCCTTAAAGACCCTATTTCCAATATAGTCACACAGAGGGTTGGAGCTTCAGCACATGAATTTGAGGGGAACCTAGTTCAGTCCTTAGCAAATGCCATTCCCCCACTTCTCAATTGGCAATCTTCTGTCACCCTTCTTCAAAATTCAGCATGCATCTCTTCTCTTTGTGTACTGTACCTTGCTCTCATGCTCTTGATGGTAGGAAAGGGTAAGTCTTCAGCTCTGTGGGAAGTGTTGCTCATGAAAACAACTGATTCCCTAAGATGTGGATGTATGGACAAGTTCCCGGTACTGTAAAATTCTTCATAAAAGACCTTTATTGAATCTTGAAAACCTGATTCTTAAAATACATTGCTTGGTGCTCCTATTTTAAATAAAAGAAGAATCCCAAGAGAGGTTGGCAACTGACAAAGCACTTTAATTCATAGTGAAAGTTTAAGGTATGGTCAAGAGTGAGCTCTCATGACTATGGACTCTGAGAAACAAACTGAGGGCCTCAGAGGGGAGGGGGGTGGGGGAATGGGATAGACTGGTGATGGGTAGTAAGGAGGGCACGTATTGCGTGGTGCACTGGGTGTTATACGCAACTAATGAAGCATCGAGCTTTACATTGGAAACCAGGGATGTACTGTATGGTGACTAACATAATATAACTTTAAAAAAACATTAAAATAGAAAAAAAGAAAAGAAAAAAAAAGAGTGAGCTCTCATGCAAACCACAGACTCTGGGTGAGAATGATGTGTCAAGGGTAGGGTCATCAGTTATAACAAATGTAGGAGGGAGGTTGTGCATACGTGGGGGCAAGGGTATATGGGAACTATCTGTTTTTACCACTTAATTTTGCTGTGAATCTAAAACTTCTCCATAAAATAAATTAATACAAATTCAAATACACAAGCTAAAAAATTTCAGAACTTATGGTTTTCTAGGAAACTTGTAACTGAAAAAGAACATGGGTCTAAGGAATGAATCGGCTACTGACATCTTACCCAGCCACGTTTTGGAAAGCGGTACATGGCTTTGATGCCAACAAGACTCGTAAATTGGTCTGTCAGTGCTCCAGAGGTGTTGATAAAGGTCGTATGAAGAAAGGCTCTGTGGTCGAACAAGTATGGAAGCACTGGGCTTAAATAGATCCGGTTCCCTATAGTACTCTTCTCAGAGCTCTCAATATACCAGAATGTATGGTGAATGTCCAGAAGCAAGAATATTTTAAGAAGCCCTTCTCAAACTTATTTAGCAATTGAATCCCAGAGCACGTTTTTGGAACCACAGCTGAGGTTACGGGGAACCACTGGAAAGGGTATTCCTAGGATAGTAACATGGTCAAATATTTGAATTTTAGAAAGATCGCTCTGGGAACAGTGGAAAGGAAGAGTTGTAGGGGATCCCAAAATAGAGCAGGGGGACCACCTAAGGGGTTATTTTGAGAGCCCAGATGAGAAAAGATGAGGGCAGGAGGATGACAATGTAGCGGAAAAGCTGGCCTGTTCAACTACGGAACTGAATCCAACACAGGGTCTTCTTGGAGCACATGTAGGTTTGGTTACTCAGTATGTTTGCTATAATATAGTCCCTAAAGGGAACTTTATGGACGGTTGCAGGGATTGTACTCTGTGTATTAAAATGGGTATTTATGTGTGGCATGAGCTGGCATAATTATGCTCTGAACCATCATAGAAGTGCGTGGGGTGCTTAGGTCCTGTTGTCCACTTCTATAAGCTATGCTTATTGTGTTTCTATGGTAACAACGCCTCTGCAGCTGCTGCTAGTTCAATGTAATTGATTGAGACGCCACATTGCAATTGCAGGGCTCCTGAAAGCTGTCCTACACCCGTTTCATAAAGGTGACCGCTGCTCCTTTAGCATCCATTCTAGCTGTTAAAAAAATCCTAGGGTAACAGTTTAATAAAATAAAGGCAAGTTACTTGGTTTCCGGCGGGAGGGGGGGGAAGTGGTTTAAAGACCTTTTGAAGAGCCCGGCTTCCGGTCAATTGTCTGATTATCTGCAAATAGTCACTCCTGCAAATATTTTTAACCTGAGTTATTTGGTATCAGTGTCTTCCTGAGCGGGACTCCGCTCAAGAGTTGTGTCCTCTTGCGCTAACTTTCCCGGCCTAATGGATCCCTTTATGACCAAACTGATTTTTAAAAAAGCTACAGGATGGGACTTATGTACAACCAATCACTTTTTACACTCGATAGTGTCTCTGAAAGCCCCAGGCCACATTGGGCATTACCGCAGCCTCATCCCACGTGGCCCGAAGCAAGATACCTGAAAACCACTAAGAATACCAATACTGATAGCAACCTTGAAGACAGCGCACTACAGTGGCACATGAGCTGGACAAGGTGTCAAGAGGTGGGGGCTCTTCCTTTCTCCTTGACCAACTCATTGTATCACCTTGGATTTTTTTTCCCCTCTGAGTATACTTCTCCATCTGTAAAATGGGTATGCAAATGCCTATAACACTTGCCTCACTAGAATATTTTGAAATAATTTCGAATATGTTTTATATTCACAGAACACTTTCACGGTCATTACCTCATTACCTCATTCTCAACAAATATCACTGAGAACCTACCATGTGCCTGGCTTTCTGTCATTTCCTGGGGATACAGTGAGTGGGTCCTGCCCTCAGGAAACTGCTACTCCCCTGGAGGGCATAGATAAGTAAAAGAAATTAAAGCACAGTGTAACAAATGCTGTGAGGGGCACAAGTGTGGGATGCTGTAAAATCCTTGTAATAGCTCTGTGAGACAAGCAGGGAAGCAGCGATCACCCCAATTTTACAGATGAGAAAACAGATTCAACAAATAATGGGATCTGTCCAAGGTCACAGAGCTGGTTAATGGTATCCTGAGAACTTGAACCCAGTTTCCCTGATTTCTCAATGTAATGCTCTTTCCAGTGCAGAACCCTATGTCAAGAGTTTTCCAAAACAATCAAAGGGAATTCTGTGCACTGACAGTGCATAGCCAATGGGGAACACAGTCGTGACATGTCAGCAGTTCCAGAGCAGTACTTACAAAAGAACTGGTTGGGATGTAAGCATGAGTAGAAGATTTGTATACACTTGAAGTCAATTGCAGAATCACATGATAAAATATCACATCGTATAGAGACTTGGCAATCTCTCGGGACTGTAACACCATCAACCCCAAACAAAATAAATGAACTGGTGTGGTCTCTACCCCACTGGGGGATGAGGAGACTTTAGAGCAAAGGCTAAGGTTACTGGCCTAATCAAAGGCACATATTTTTGGCTTGACTTATTTTACATTCATATGTATTTTAGGGGAGTAATAAGCAAAAAGAAAATGGTAGGAACAAAAAAAGGAGGAAAGAGGACAAAGAAAGTAGAAGAAGGGAGGCCTTGGCAAAGTCAGGGAGGATACTTGTCTCTAGGGGGAAAGAATGACTCTGGAATGAGTGGGGACTTTGGACAATAAATCACTGGTAATTATGGCTGAGAGGGTTTAAAGGAGATAGGGGACAGAGGTGTCGTGAGATATTTCTGAACCAGGCAAGGAGGCCCGGTTACAGTTGGTGAAAAGGAATGCATACTGTGGTTCTCCTTTTTCTGTAGCCCACACCCATTCGCCATTTTGTCACTTCATCATCATCATCATCATCAAACTAATATTTTAGAGCCCTTGTAATTTACAAAGCATTTTCAAATGAGTGTTTTCATATAACGCAGTTCTATCCGGTAGGTATTGGCCTTTACTACAGTGCAGATGAAGAAACCGGGTCTCAGAGAGGGCGGAGAACTTGTGCAAGGTCACTCAGCCAGTAAGTGTAGGATTCCAGCGCGTACTGACTCCTGGTCTAATGAACGAGTCTGAGATCACAGCAGACCCTAAATGTGTGACATTCTGATTGACATCTTCCTGAGGAAATTTTAGGGACTTGCTTTCATTTCATTAGCAACACACTTTCAAGTCATCTCTTAGGGTTGGTTGCTTCTGAAAAGATTTCCACAGATGGCTAACCCCATCTATTCCGTTTTCAATTCTTATTATCCCAATCAGAGTGACACTGCCTGACCTTGTCCCCCAATTCTGGGACTCATCTTATAAGGCAGCTTGTAGCCGTCTGTTCCTGACTAACTTGCTTTCCAAATATAAGGTAGTGAAATTATTTTAATGATGCATCTCGAGAATGCCCTCTGTTCCACCTTTTGTTACATGCTGCTTTCATTAATGATGCAGCTAGGCTGATGCTTGGAAAAACACAATTTAAGCTCTGTAATCTCTTTCTTGCCCCACTGACCACACTGAATAATTTCCAGCTCTTCCTTTTATGGTTTCTCCTCTGATATTTAGAGACAAATATCCTGTCATTTACCAACTTTCTTCTCAGCTGCACAGATCAAACCGCCGTAGTGGAGGCAGGATTGATGGCAGGGAGCTCGCGTCCTAAAAATGGCCAATTAGGTTCTGATTATGGGAGTCATATCTTGCACTGCATGAGGTCAGGCCATATAACTTTTATAGGTGCTTATGATATGTTTTTATTATTTATTGTCAGCGTATGGGATCTTCAGTGCTGTGCTAGCCAGAGTCTGACCTAAATTCTGGTTCCCAAAGATTCATCTCCGTCAGTCTGACTGGGCAGAGGACTGGATGCAGAGGAAGCTGAAATGCATACCAGAGCCCTGTGATTTTAGGTGCATACGATGCAGAAGTTAAGCAACAATCCAGACTAATTATTGCATTCTAATCAGGGCTGCCAGGTGATGATCAATTTCCGTGGGGGGGATTTTTCTTCCTGGGATTCTGGCTGATGAGGAGTGCATTTTCCCCCATCTCTCCTTTTACTGAAAAAAGAATCTTGTAACACTTGATCAGGAAGCAACATGGCTACCTAAGGACAAACACAAGAGGCTTCATCCCATTGTACTAGAACAGGCTTGGGAACACGGCGTATTGTCAAAAGAGCCACAGGATGGTCTGGAGAGAGGGTAATAAAAACAAGCAGGAGGCTGATTTTGGAGGCTTTTGCTGCTGGTAACAATTTGGAAATTTTCTGGCATCATTTTGAGGAGAGCTGTAAACATGATCAGAGACTAGAAGGAAAGGTTGCAGGCCAGGGGGCTTGGGGAATGTATGAAGCAAGACTTGCTAATTGTTTCTACATTTGGGGTGGAGTGGAGCAGCACGAGGTATGTACTGCAGACTAGATAAGAACTTGAAATTATAATAGGAAGCACTTGGGGAATTTGTGCGGAGCCTCTGGGACACACTCATGACAGTCATCACCCTTGAGCACCTTTAAGTCAAACACTCCATTGGGAGCTTTACGACCATGATCTCGTTAGAACCACTGATCAGGTTGGCACTATTGTCACCACCATTTCACACATGAAGAAACTGTGGCTTGGAGAGGTAGGTTATTTGTTCAAGGTAATATCCAGCAAGGAGAGGTTAAGAAGATTCCAACTTGGGGCGCCTGGGTGGCTCAGTCGTTAAGTGTCTGCCTTCGGCTCAGGGCGTGATCCCAGGGTCCTGGGATCAAGCCCTGCATCGGGCTCCCTGCTCTGCTGGGAGCCTGCTTCTTCCTTTCCTACTCCCCCTGCTTGTGTTCCCTCTCTTGCTGGCTGTCTCTCTGTGTCAAATAAATAAATAAAATCTTCAAAAAAAAAAAGATTCCAACTCAATTCTGACTGACTCCATAGTCTACTCTGCTACTGTTCTAGAAAGGTTTTCACACCGCACCAAAGACCATTGGTTATCTTCCTCTTCTGGACACTGAAAGACTAGAGTAGCTGTGGGTTGGCCCAAGTACAGCTTTTTTTAGCTCTTTACTACCTGGGCAGAGATCAAGAACACCACGGCCCGGTTTCATACAGCTTTGCCTCCAGGAGCTTTAAGCTTTCTGTCAGAAGTCCTGGATCAATGGTCCTCACCAAAGACAAAAATGGATGAGAATCAGAGATTTTCTAAAATTCTACCACTTGCTGGCTTTTCCTCCCAGAATAACGTAAACTGCAAATGAAAATAAATGTCAGAAATGCTGAGATATAGGGGATATTACCTCAATGTGTTAAGTTGCTTGGCCAAACATTCTGACTGGCTGAATAGCCTTATTTTAAAATCTATACCGCTCTCCTGATCCTGTCTGGGGTGCCGGGGACAACTGTTCAGTCAGAAGGAGCTTGCAAGAGCCCCGTGTTCATGGAAGCTATACAGGCTGCTTCCAAGTGCGAGCTACTCACCAAGCACACATCCAGCCTGGAAGGCCGCGGTGTGAGAGCACTTTTACTATTTCAGACATTCTGTCTCTGCTCACCCATTCAACAAAACCACTTCTGTTTGCGGCAATTCTGTTCACAAATTGGTCAGCGATTGTGTTAGATGATATCCAATTAAAAATGAGGAACTCTACAAACAATTGTGGATGCAAGTTTCCTGCGGCTTCTTACAGGCTTGTGTGGGACTGAAATGATGAGTTCTTTTCATTAGTTAGAAAATCTTCCGTTCCCATTTCACTGCTCTTCTAATGCACCCGACGGGCTTTTTTCAAGGACCTACCATGTGTCTGGCACTATATCCAGCACTAGGACGCAAAGATAAATAAGACAATCTTTCTGTCTTCAAGGACTTACAATGTAATTGGATGAGATGAACACATATGTGGCAAATATAATAAAGATGTTACAGATGATGTTAAAATAATGCAACAACCAAACTAAAGCAGCTCTTATGTCTAACACATGAAAATTTGAACAACAAAATAAGTATAGTATTGGATTATAACCCAAAGCATAAAACGAATGCCCGTAAGACCACATGGATACAAATAAACGTTTGAGTAAACAAATGGGGAGAAGACACAAATCTTCCTTACAGAAGAATTCCAATTAAAAATGAGAAAGGAATGGGAGAGATACAAGATTGCTATTAGAACATTCTAGTGATCCATGCTGCGGGCAAGATATGATGGATGCTTAAGTTATAGGTAAAATGGGTTATCTGCATAGCTTCAAAGTGTCCCCCCAGATATTTAGTAATTACTCTCCTGGTTTTAACCAATGTCCACAAATTATTTGATGCTCTGACTTCCAGGAAGAGTAACTTCATTTCTCCCTTCTTGAGTGTGGGCTGGGCTTAGTGACTCACTTCTTATGAATAGAATATGGAAAGGGAAAGATAATAACTTTACAGTGGAGAAACATGACATTTTGAAAAATATCTGACCAGTACTCGTCAGAAGTGTCAAGGTTATGAAAAACAAGGAACTGTCATAGATTGGAGGAAGCTAAGCAAACATGACAGCTAAATGTAGCGTGGGATCTCAGATTGGATCTTGGAACAGAAAAAGGATATGGGTGGAAAAACTGGTGAAATCGGAATACGCTCTGTAGTTGTTAGTAGTGTTGTAACAATGTACATTTCTTAGTTTTGATGAAGGTACAGTAACTTTGTAGGATGCTAACATTAGAGGAAGCTGAGTGAAGGGTTTATGGGAACTACTATCTTTGCAACTCTTCTGTAACTTTAAAAGTATTTCAAAATAAAGAGTTTTAAAATGAAAATAAAACCAGTCTTTGAGTATTACCAGAGGGTTTTCCAGAGGAGGTAGGACTGGAGTCTTGAAAGAATAGATGTTTGCTAGGTAGACAACAAAAGGGAGGCCACTCCCAAGAGGTCACTCTACGTACGGTGAGTCCCTTGGGAAAGCTGTACAGGTATAAATTAGCTAACTAGTTTGGAGAAAGCAACTAGCTGCAGGATTTGGAATTTGCATTTTTTAGAGACACATTGTCCTAGATTTTTCACTCCAACTAAAAGCGCTCTCTCTTCTGAGATCGGACGGCATGGAGGCGGGTATGTTGAACTTCTTCGCTAGTTTCATTTTTTTTCCTGGGTATTTTCTTCCTCTACCTGTGTTTGCTCACTGATAGCGAGCTGTCATTCTGGCAAGCAGAGATATTGTACACGTGCGAGAAATTAAAATGGAAAGAGCTAGCAATGAAGCATTATTTATAATTTGAATAGGGTCTGTTGCATGTAATAGCCAAGTTGTTAAGCCAGCTCCTAATGCCTTCAAACAATTGTTAAAAAGCTCCTCAATTAGAACGGTGTGTTTGTTAGACTGATGTTGCAAGGACCATAATGGGGTTGGGGATACAGTGGGGGAAGATACACGACGAGAACAGAGCCTAAAGCAAATGAAATATTCCGGGATATCCCATCCTTTTGGCCTACTCCCCTCGGCCCTCCACCTCCCACCCCACCCCCCTGTTTTTCTTTCCCTAGCATATCTAATGAGTTGTTGGCAGAGAACATAAATGTCAGCTAAAGAACAGAGCCATATTCTCTAGAAGAGGACAGCATAGAACATTTCTTTCCAGAGGCTCAAATGGGAAATAAGACATAGCCTCCTGAGATGCTGAGCGACAGAGCTAGATCAGAGATGGTACCCTCTCCTGTTTAACCCCCAAGTGACTTCTGGGGCAGGACAACCATTCATCATTCCAGGGAGATTTCAGCACCTCTTCTGAAGGATAGCTTATGCCCTACTCTGTGTGAAGAAGTCCAAATGGACAGAAACATGATTGTGACTTCAGGGAGACAAAAGAGGAACTGGAGGTCCCATAGTCACCACCTTCTACTCATCTAACTAGGTCAGGTCTCCTTTCTTCTGAAGGTACGTAATCAGCACAGAGAATCCAGAGCTAGAGGCAGAACTGGAGACATGCCATTCCAACGGGAGAAGCCAATGCTAGGGAAGCACAGTGAAGCGCTAGAAAAAGAAGACAAGGCTATTAGAAGTGGGTCTGAGGTCTAGGCAGGACCAGGCCACCTCTGCCCCAAAGAAGGCTGACTTCATCCTTCTTCTGTGGGCCACCCCTATTCCCATCCCACCAGACTGCTCTATCCCAGGAGACCTTTTGACAAATAACATTTGTTTCTGCCAAGCAACTCTCCTTTCAGAGAGAAATGACTGGCTCTGCATGCTTGTGGGGTGGTGGAAAGGGACAGGTGTTGAATTTGACACACTTAGGCAAGACTTATTTAGGGTGATCAGGGAGGGCCTCTTAGAGGAGGTGACATTAGTGTAGACTGAAAGCATTTAGGATACTGTGTGACAGAAGAGCAGTCCAGGCGGAAAGAGAGCAAGTACAAATCCTAAAGATAGAAGTGTACCTGGCACATCTGTGAAGCAGCAAGGAGGCCACTGAGTCTAGAAGAAGTACTGAGGGGAGAATGGAATAAGATCAGAGAACTAGCGAGGGGAAGAGCCTCTGTCACTTCTGGGCCCATTTTGGGGGGTCATTATAAGGGCTTTGGCTTTTACTCAGAATGAAATGGGGAGCCATGAGAGGGTTTTGAGTAGAGGAGCACCGGCCTTATTTACATCTAAAAAGGATCCACTGGCTTCTGTATGGGTAAAATGTAGGAGAATAGCTTAGGAGGGTACTGTGGGAGCCCACTTGACATCACCTAAGTCAAGTGATTTGCCCGGACTCTGGAGACAATGGGAATGGTTTGGAATCTAGTGCAAAAAATCCATATTCTATTATTTTAATCTAAAAACCTCAAAGAGATTCAGGAATTGTTGTTGCTGTTACTGGTGTGTGCCGCTCTGTTGTGTCATTCTAGATGGCATTCAGAGTGAATGCAGGGAGGAGGGCAGACAAGCAGTAGGTCATAGGAACATTATGAAGAATTCACAAGTTTACTTTCCTTTTAAAAAAATTTGTTTGTTTGTTTGTTTGTTTGTTTATTTATTTATTTGAGGGGGTGGAGAGAGAGAGCTGGGCTCAATCCCACAGCCCTGAGATCATGACCTGAGCCAAAATCTAGAGTTGAACTCCTAACTGACTGAGCCACCCAGGCGCCCCAAGTGTAGTTTCCTGATGAAGAGCTAGAATCCCATAGGATCCTGAAGTCAACATGCACAGAATGAACCATTATCATTTCCCTCAAACTTCCTCCTTTTTTTTTTTTCAATCTCAGTGAATTAAATCTCTATCTACCCAGGGCCTCAACCGACAAACTGGGTGTCATTCTAGGCTCCTCTTCCCCCCCCTCACACATCAAATCCATGACTAATTCTTGGGACTTCTACCTCCAAAGTATCTCGGGATTACAACCACTTGTTTCTATCTTCAATCGCAATTCCCTAGTCCAGGCTGCCACCATCTCTTGCTTGAACCACAATAATTTTCTCCTCTCTGGTCTTCCTGTTGCTAACTGTCCATGCTCTACCCTCCCCAATTAAGTTCCCACCCTGCAGTCAGAAGAATTACTGTAAAATGAAAATCTGGTCCTTCCATAGCTCTTCATTGCCCTCAGATTGAAGTCTTCAGCTTTTTGCTGGACTTGTAAGATCCTTAGGGATTTGGACCCTATTTGCCTTTGTTGTCTCAACTCTTGCAAAACCTCCCCCTCTGCGTGAGTTCTGCTCTCTAGGCACGCTCAACCATGTTTTAGCAACTGTGATGGCTAATTTTAGGTGTCAACTTGGCTAAGCTATGGAATACGATATTTGGGCAAACATTATTCTATATTTTTCTGTGAAGGTATTTTTTAGATGAGATTAAAATTTCTATCGGTAGACTCTGAGTAAAGCAGATTATCTTCCATAGCATGAGTGGGCCTTAATAGAAAAGACTGACATTCCCTGAGCAAGAAGAAATTGCGCTAGCAGACTGCCCTCAGACTTGAACTGCGACACCAACTCTTCCCTGGGTCTCCAGCCTGCTGGTGTACCCTGAATATTTGAACTTACCAGCCTCTACAACTGCATGAGCCAGTTCCTTAAAATCTCTCTCTTTCTCTCTCTCCCCCCCCACACACCCTATTAATTCTGTTTTTCTAGAGAATCCTCACAATCCTCACTAGTACAGCAACCCAAATGCACTTTGTTATTAGACTTTGCACTTCTTTTTCTGGCTACACCAGAGTGTTTCCTCCCCGTTGCCCTTGTTCCCACTGGCTTACTAATTTCTGCTACAGGATTATGATATGTTACCTTCTCTATGACAACTTTCTTCATTCTCCCCTCACCACAGACTTTGAGATAGGAGCTCACACTCTTTGTACTTCCAGAACACTCTGGGCTTACCCCTACCAAAACCCTCATCATAGTCCGTTATTCTAATAGGCTTGTTTGCCTTTCCCACTAAATTGTGAGACCCGTTAAGGGCAGGAACAATACGCCAGCAGCTAGTGTAGAGCTTGGCACATAGAAGATACTGAGGACTATTTGTTGAACCACTCATCTATTTCATAATTGTTTGTGGTATACCTATTTTGATAGTTAATTTTATGTATCAACTTGAGTGGGGCAGGGGATGCCCAGATATTTGGTCAGTTATTCTGGGTGTGTCTGTAAGGGTACTTGTGGGTGAGATTAACATTTGAATGAGTAAACTGAGTAAGGCACATTGCCCTCCAAAATGTGGGTGGGCCTTATTTAATTAGTTGAAAGCCTGAACAGGGAACAAAGAAATCTGACCCTCTCATGAGTAAAAGGAAACTCCTCTTGCCTGACAGTAGAGCTGGGACGGCAGTCTTTTTCTGCCTTTGGACTTGAACTGAAACATTAATTCTTGGGTATTGAGTCATGGGTTTGTGGACTGGAACCTACACCATCAGCTCTCCTGGTTCTTGGGCTTTCAGACTTGGATGGGAACTGCATCATCAGCCCTCCTGGGTCTCCAGCTTGCTGAGTGCACGTCTTAGGACTTGTCGCCTCCATAATTGTGTAAGCAAATTTCTTATAATAAATCTCTACATATATATATATATATTTACTTACATAAATATATATTTACAATAAATCTCATATGTATATATGTATACACACATAAATAAATAAATAAATCATACGTAAAATTTCCTGTTGGTTCTGTTTATCTAGAGAACCCTAGCTAATACACCTACTAAATGCCATGGCTTGTGCCAGATTCTGCGGAGATTAAGATGAATTAGACCATGTGTGTAAGTACGAGGAATTTTCACTGTTCGTAATATCCTCATCATCTGGATGAGTCATAACCCTTGTGTCAAAGAGCTCGCAGTTTAGAAAGTGATACAGGCTGTTACAACCTGTTGGCCATCAAGCTGTGTGCACTTGTTAAATTTTGTCTTGCTTTTACCAGGAGGAAGATACTTAACATTAAGACAGCAAGCCAAGAGCTGTGTTTTGAGTGGTATGGAAGGGTTGTACCGTGCTAGTTATCCATCCACTCTTCTCACACCCTCTTGTCATTCACCGTGCTTAAGGTCTTCAGGCAGGGCTAAGCAGTCTGGGTCAGGAAGCAGGTAAAAGTCAACTGATTGAGTCATAAATAGAGTCTGCTTAGGCCTCAAGGCCATTCTCACATATTGTTTCGGGACAGAGCAAAATGAAACTTGTATATAATGTTTTGGTTTGGTATAGGCTTTGAAATGCTCTTTGGGATTTTCGGAAAATTGAAGGAGGCATAAGGATTTGCACAGCCTGCTTTACTAGTAGAACTGACACTGTTGCAGCAAATTCTGGAAATCAAGGCTGAGCTTTTGAACATCAGTGACCCAAATCATCTCTTGATATAGTCCCATGATGTCACCTGATAGACCACTAAAGATTTTGACTCTAGTATGTTAACTACACAGTCCTTGGAACACAGGAAAGATGAGAGGAGAACCAGCATAAAGGATGGTAGCAGACTGTATTCTGCAAGACACTCCAGCATCAATATATTTACCCCATTCCACATGATCTTCTTACAATGTGACTGACACTCTTCCCACTAAGAGGGTTTCCTTCTCCTGAATATCGGTGGGGGTTTGTCACTGCCATGACCAACAGACTATGGCAGAAGTGATAATATGTGACTTCCTTGGCAAGATTATGAAAACAATATAATTTTTTACTCTTTCCCTCTCTGCTATCCTTCTCTCTGCCCATATGTCTCTCTCTACCTCTGCTTGCCTGCCTGCCTGCCTGTCTCTCTGGAGTTCAGTCACCATGTTGTGAGGAAACCCAGGCTACCTGGTTGTGTTCTGGTCGAGCATACCAGCTTGGCCATCAACTTACAGTCAGCATCAACCACCAGCCATGTGGGTGAGGAAGCAAGGCCTCAGATAATTCTAGTCACCAGTCTTCCAGCTGAGGCCCCAGGCATTGTGGAGCAGAGATAAGTTATTCTCATTATACCCTGTCTAAATCCTTGACCCACAGAAACCATGAGAGATAATAAATGATTATTTGTTGTTTTAAGTCACTAAGGTTTGGAGTAATTTATTTATGCAACACTAAACAATTAATACAGGAGCCAAAGGCCCAGATGCTGGAATGAATGCCAGAGAAATGGTGCCTCCTCCAATTCAGTCAGCTTCATTAGTCTAATGGGACTGACACTTAGTATTTTTTTTTTCTGGTTGAAGAAACTGTCTTAACTAATGAACTCCATATAACAATATGATTTCTGCATGATGATTACTGAAAGTTAATATAGGAATTTTCAGCTATGGTATCTCTCAGACTAGGTTAGCAGTGAGATTACAATAGGCAGGGTAGTCATGGAGGCCAGTTGGTATGAATGACTAGCGCTGGCCTTGGACCCTGGGAACCTGGGTTCTCATGTTGTATCTGAGCCTATGTGCATGACCACAGCCAAGTTTCCTAGCTTGTTTGATCCTAGGTCTATTCATTTACAAAAGGGGAATAAGGCTATTTGCTCTGCCTTCCTTAGAAGGTTTGTGGGAAAATCAAAAGCAACAAAGAAAGTGAATATACCAAAAGACCATGAAGCACTATGTCTGGTAGTTTTTCTTAAATAACTTAATTTTTGTCTACTTCAGAATTTATGCAAACTTAATGAGGGGAGAGATAAATGCCATCTAATATATTTTATTTTTTTAATATGATACATTTTAAAATACCAAATAGTTAGATTCTGCAATACCAACAGTAATTGTTTTTTAAGTCCTGTCTATATCCATCTTAAATATAATCTATTTCCAGGTCTATGACCACTACCCTTAGGGTCAGTGCTAGCTCTTACGACTTCTTTGTGTGAATTAGGACACAGTGCCTCTTTCTCCAGAGGGGCAAAGCCTCTTACCAAGAAACAGATTTGGTGACTAGAGCATAGACTAGATTTCAGCTCCCATTTGCCTCCTTAGGCAGGCACCCTTGTGCAGTAAACAACCTGAACAACCATATTCAGCCACCCTTACTGTCTTCATTTAAACCCATGGGATCACACCTAGATTATGACAATAGCTTTTCAGTATACTATCTGATCCTGCCTCTCCTTGTACTCCCCCTCAACTCACCATACATGCTTCTGCCAGAATATAAATCTGACCGTGGTATTCTTATGCCTGAAATCCTATGATGGCTCCCCACTTCTTAGAGAATAAATTCCTGATTCCTTGGCTGAACACCAAGGGTCCTCCAAGAGCTGAGCCCTATCCTCCAGACTTGCCTCTGTGCCTCACACTCCAAGCTCCCCATCAACATCTGTAGTTCTCCACATGCTTCCTGCTGTTTTATGCTTCTCAGCTTTTGCTCCTACTGATTCCTCTGCATAGACTGCCTCATAGGCTCACACCTCTCCTCTCCTTTCACTAAATCCTATTCATTTTAAGGTTCAGTTTGGTGTCACCTCCCCCAGAAACCTTCCCCTTGACAACTGAGCTTGTGCTAAGGAAGGCATGAGGATGGGGTGTTCCTCCACTGTGTCCCCTTAGCCCCCAGTGCATAGCTGTACCTCTCTACCACTAGCAGAGTGCTTGGCACATATTTTGGGCTCAAGAAATGTGTATTGAATGCATGAATGAATGAAGAATAACAGAATGCTAGCACGGAATGGGATTTAATAAATTATCTGGTCCAATTTCCTTATTAAATCTGCGAGAAAACTCAGGCCCAGAGAGTATAGATAGCTGATGGAAGTCACAGAGCTAGTTAAAAATTGAACCAGGCTCAGGATCAAAATTCCTTTCCCCCTTATCTTTCCATTTTCCTACACTGGCCCTAGACTTATTATCTCTTAAATATCCAACCAAATAGACAGGTACTTTCTTGAAAGAATTTTCAATTTCTAAGTCTCTGTTCAAATGCTTTCCTCCCCTATTTTCTGGCAAATACCATCTGTCAACTGGTATTTTATGTGAATGGAATAACAGAAGGTTTGTGCTCTTTGGAAAGTGTTAGAAGTTAATACTTCCCGCTGTGATCCATATTTGGTTGCTTAAAGAGAAAAAGTCTTTTTCAGCATGAATAAGGAAAAATCAACTTGAAGCTTGGCTAATTCTTTTACAAACTATGATTGAGTCGAGGTTGCTTTGATCCTAATGAGACCTTTTTGGAAGTGTGACGTGTCTGTTCTTTTTTAAATATATATATATATAAAACTCTATCCCCCCAAGATATCAGGACAAGAGATTAATAACATTTTTAGCTTGGAGTCTACTGAAGAAGTTACAAGGGAGAAACAGATGGTGTAAACACCATAAAAACTAAACCTCTACATATGCTTAACAATGGTTAAAACAATAAGGCAAACAACAGATGAGAAAAAGTTATCAGTAAATATGACAAAGGGTTAATACCTGTATAATCTAAGAAATTCATACAAGAAAAACATTCAAATACTCAGTAGGTAAGTGGACAATGGAGGTGAACCATTTATAAAAGGAAGTGCTTATTAGTAAGCAAATATAGAGGAAAATGTTGAAAGCATCTAGCAATCAAAGAAATAAAAAAGAAAACATTAATGAGGTGCTTTTTATAGCCATTAAATTATTCAAACCCAAAATGTTATTGACGATCCATGATGTTTGTAATGTGATAAAATTGGCACATGCCTGTATCACTGGTGGCAGTGTAGATTGGAATAAACATTTTGGGCTTGGATATGCACAGCCTTTGGCATAGTAATCCTACTTCTGAGAAGTCAACTTCATGAAATAATCCAAAAGGAGAAAAGAGACTATAGTCATAAAAATGTCCATTTAAGTATTATCTAGAATAGAAAAATAAGAAACGACCTGAATATTTAATAAAGGTAAATTATCTGGTAAAGCAGTAATTATCGAAATGATGAGACATTTATGCAGTTATAATTATGATTTGGAAGATAATGTAAATGACACAGAAAATGTTTATGACATAAGAAGTGAAAAAAGTATAAAGTAAGAATATAACTATAGTACAATCATGGTTATGAAAAATATTTTGTTGTTGTGGACCCTATTCCCCTGTCTTCGTGTTCCCATGAGAGAGCTTTTGCTCTATTCCCCAGGAGGAAGTAGTATCAGAGAGACATTCTAAGGCATTCTCTTCATCTCTTTTTTTTTTCTCTTCTAGGGAGGAAAAACTATGTTATAGGATTAACGAGATAGGGGGAGGGTCACTGGATACATGCATACATATGTTTCTTGCTTGCTCTTTTTGGGGACACTTGCTCTTCCCTCTAACACTGCTCCCATATGGGGTGAGGATGGCTGGCTCAGGGCTCAGAACCCAGCTTCTACAGGTAAGACTGGAAGTCTCCCTTCTTTTTGTCCTTCGACTCCTGCCATCCAGGGTATATGTGAGGCCATGACCTTCTGTGTGGCTAACTAGGTAATGCTTGGTCTACAGACCCAACTGTCATGGAAGTCCCATGATATAGACTCGAGAGGAAGTGATATGGAACCTGTACCTTGGCAACCAGTCCAAACCACTTCTTCCAATCTACCCTTACCAACTATAGACAAATACATACTTCTCACCTGGTTCCTATGTCTGTTTCTCAACTGCTTTCAGAAAGAAGAAAAAAAGACCGAGTAATGAGCTCCCCCAACCCCAACACAGGTGCCTGTGCGCCTAGAAGGGAATCTAGCAAAATGAAACCCATTTGATTTACTGGGGAGATAAGTGTGGTTGTAAATTCTTTCCTGTCTTTCATTTGGTTTTCCATTAATCTTGTTTGAGATATGAATAGCTCCAAACTCCAGGCAGGTAGTACCGACTTCTTCTGGACTTAGTCCAGGTAATGCTTTGTGACTGGCATACATCCAGAAACCACTTTTCTAAGGTTTCTGTAAGCTTCCTGGGGGCATGGATGATCTTATATTTCCCAGACGTAGCAGTCAAAAGATCAGTCACTGGGATAAGAGTGGGAACCACACACGAGCTGGAGCAATAGGATCTCTTCCCGAATATTTTAAAAGCTAATCTGAGAGAATAAAACTGATGTAGAAACTGACTGGCAATGGAGAAAAAGAGCTTATTTCAGGGGTGATGAAGTCCTGGTTCCAGTCATTGCTGACAACCAGCTGTACTCCTTCTTCTTTTATACTTGGTAACCTTAACTGATAAATTCTCATTTTTGCATAAACTGGCTTGAGTTGGAACCTACTCAGAGTTCTGACGACTGCAGATGGAACCTGCATCTGTGAAAGTGTGTCCCATCAAGGGGTGCTTTTGTGGCAGCAATGAAGCTGCCTTGATCGTCGTCCTAGGGGTGTTTAGGAAGGTGGAGCCAAATTACATCATTAAACTTAATTTCCGCCAGTGAGAGACTATTCTGCACGTAATCCATAAGAAGTCATACTTTAAATAATCTCAACACCAAGGGTCTTTTTAGAAGATTAAATCAAAATTGTTCCAAATCACTTACTGTTGCATTTCATCAACTCTGTTAGAATCACAGCAGGTATGAATGAGTAGGGAATTCATGAATCGCGCATTAGTTTGTATCTTTTCCCCAAGGCTAATTGTTTGCTTTATTTTTTCTTCTATTAGAGCTGTCAGCGCACAGTGATCTATGGTAAGCCTTGCATCTTGATAAGAAACAAAAAGAAAATTTTAAATGTGGGTATAATTATACAATGCCGTAGAGTTTGTTTCTTTTTCCTCCCCACTAGCTCTCATCAAGGCAAGAGTTTTGGGAAATTAACACAATCAGCTTTGGGAATAAATATGTCAACAAACAGAGTTTATGTGTCTGCTGACTGCTCTCCTCATGAAGAACATTATCCAGAGTTGGTCTTTAACTATTGGGTGGCACAAAGGTGGTGTTGGGTGTGGGGGGGGGTATGGGTGCGGGTGTGGGTGTAGGCTCTTTTCAAAGCTGAGAGCTCCCTTTTCTAACCTAACCAGCTGTGCGTGATGATTATGGACTCTACACCTGGAGACAGGATCCCTTTCTCTCCTTGGCACATTGGGGATGCTTAGCTTGTACCAAGCCTGCCAGATAAATCCTTGAGATGGCAGTCAATATTTACTGTACCCGAGGTCGTCTTCTGTTTCTCTTTTACTCTATGTAACATTTTAGAATAGAGAATACTGGTGATGACCAGGACCTCCAGGACGAATTAATACTGCCAACCACATGTTGACATAAACTCCTCCTCCGTCTCCATTTTGTAAATGAATGGGATCAGATTCTAAATAACTCCTTGGATACCGTGGAATGAAGAAGAAGTGACAATCACGTGTCTATCCCTCAAGATCTTTTTGAAAGTTTCCTTTCAATACAAGTTTTATTTCCCTTTCCTTTCCATGACTGTCTCATTAAAAAAAAAGACATTAGTGTATGTTTTGCTCTCTAATCTGGTGCTCCTCTTTCTAAAACTATGACACTGACCTCAAGCCACTCTCCAGAACTTCGACTCATTCTGTTTTATTTTCCTCCCAGATATTATGCATCTATTGAGGACTGAAGAGAAAGTGTAATCTCGCTGGGTAGTATATGTGTCCAGGGACATATATAGGCTGACGGGAAAATTTATAGACATCCTCTTAGATTCTGGCTATTAGTGAACAAAGGCGTCTATGATGCCAATAAGCATGTGGCAAAGGTTTGGATTTCACGTGAGGGGGACTCTGACTCAGTCAAGACTATCATGTGCTTAAAATACAGATGAAAGTGGTCAACAAAAAATATTAATAAACCTTCATAAAGTGTGAAAGCGTAGAAATGCGTAAAGTGAATTTGCTGGTGATGGATATTAGGAAGTGGTTGCCTTTTATCATAGCCTAATTATTTGTGTATAAATTTGACAGTTTGGGAAGCACCTTCATTATAATCGAGTAAGATCAGCATTGTTATCACATCATTTCTCTCCTCCTATTCATAACAAAATTCCTACAAATAGTTGTCTGCACTCATTGTCACTTCTTCACCTTCCATTTTCTCCTCAACTGACTTCAACGGGCTTTCGCCAAGCATTTTTCAGCAATCACCCTTATTATATTTCTCAGGAACCTCCATATGGCTTGGTTTGTTGGCCAAATCTCAGGTCTCATTTTGCTTAATCTTTCAGCAAAATTTGATGTGGTTTTCCACTTCTCTCCTGCCTTGAAATGCTTCCTTCTGAAGCACCACTGTCTCTTACTTCTCCTACCTCACTAGTTGTTCCTTCTCAGTTTCTTTTGTTGGTTCCACCTAATCTGCTTAATCCATTAACGGAGCAGTAGCCCAGGTTCAATCCTGGAACCTCTTTTCTTCTTCGTCTACACTTTCTCCTTTAGGAGGTGATTTTCCATCTCCGTGGCTTCCCAAACCACCATTACACTGAAAATTTGCAAATGTCTGTCTCTCCATATCTAAGCTCTAAGTTTCAGACACATATATTTGACTGCTGACTTGACATCTTCATTTAAATAGCCAATGCGAGTGTCAAACTTCACATGTCCACAGGAACTTACGATTCTTCCCCCCCAAACTGTGTCCTCTGTCTTCCCTGTCAGTTGATGTCAATTTGCACCTTTCACTTGATCAGGCCTGAAATCTCAGAACCATCCTTGGCACCTCTCTTTCCCTCACACACCATATCAAACCTATCAAGAGACTTTGAGGGCTCTGCCCCCACAATATGTCCCAAATCTGACTGATTCTCACTCTCTCTGCTGAAAACAATCAGGATCTAAGCCAACATCATTTCTTGTCTGGATTATTGTAATAGCTTCCTAACTGCTCTCTGTTTCCACTCTTGTCCCACTTACAACCCATTCTTTGCATAGCAGAGTTAGCCTTTTAAAACTGTAAGTCAGGTCAAATCACTTCCTTGCTTAAACTCCCAATAGGTTCCCATCATGCTTAGAATAAAACCCAACATCATGGCCTAGAAGGCCGTCTATGACCTTGCCCTTGCCCTATCTCCTACTGCTTTCAATTTTCCTTACTCTGTTCCAGCCTATACCTCCAACATATTAAGCATACTCATCTTAGAGTCTTTGTGCTGTCTCCTCTATATGGAAAGCTCTTCCCCCAAATCTTTGCATGGCTGGGCTCCTTATTTTATTCAGGTCTCTGCTCAGAAGTCCCTGTCTCAAAGAAGGCTTCAGGGAACATTCAATCAAAAAGACAGTCCATCTGTTCTGTCCATCCCTCTCTATTCCCTTATTCTGATTTTTTTTTCATAGAACATACTATCCTCTGAAATACTACATTATACTATTTGTTTATATATTTATTGGCTGTCTCTCCACTTAGACTATAAGCAACATGAAGCCAAGGTCTTTGTCTTATTCACCATGACAACCTTAGTGCTGAGCATGTAATAGGTACTCAGAAACACCTGTGGGATGAATAAATCAGACATCCTATTTTACACAAGAGAAAACTAAGGCGTGACAGGTTAAGTAATCCTGTCTGAGGTCACAGAGACAGAGTTTTAACTTGAAGTCATATCTCCATGGTATTTACCCTGTTTGAAATTACCTGCTGGTATTTACCCTGTTTGAAATTACCCATACACCAAGATCTTTCATTATAAATACCAGCAATGTACTGCATAGCACGAAGCAAAGCCCAGCAGAAGAGCTAGCAATAAATTTCTAATGCACACACCAATAGATGAGATTTAAGTTAGCTTTCCAAAGGCAAGCCTGTCACTGAACCCAAACTTCAACTCATGATGATTGGATTTTTCCTTAGACATGTCCTGTTTTTAATGGATGGGTTAATTACAAATAACTCGTCTTTTTGGATTGTTCATTACTTAAAGAAACTGAGAGACAAAGCCAGCATCCTTTCTACTGTCTCCCATAAATGGAAGTGAGGCTCAGACCTCCAGGACCGCACATTAATTTGACTTTTTAAAAATAGGGACTGACAAGTTTAATAATTCAAGGCATAGATGTCTCTATCTTTGCACATGAGCTTTTTTAATCTTTGGAGACTAGGATAGAAATCATTTCTTTGGTACAAAGTAAAAGAAAGTTTTCTTTAATTGTAGTTTTTTGTAGATAGCTCTGCCTCATGGTACCAAAAACCTTTTTTTTTTTTTTTTGTCCTGAGAAAAAGAATGCTCAGCAGTCCTAGGTCTGCACCATAGTCCATAAAATGTCTTTCAATGTGTATAAAATTCTCTTATATCTGATTCATTTTTTTTTATCTCTTAGGTATCAGTCTTCAATTATTTGTCCCTTTGAATGCAAATATCCAGGGCCAGAGTCCCCTCCCTTCTCAATCAGGGCCATGCTTTAAAGGGTCTGCGAAATCCAAAGGGATCTGTTTTATCCGTGGTGCTTTGGTGGTATGAGTACTGGCAAGGAATCATTTGTATCTGTAAGTGGTATACGTATGGGCAAGATCTTCAACTCTTTTTTAAAAATTTTTTTTATTTTCTCAGAAATAGCTATTTCTTTTGTTTTAAATTTTTTTAATTATATTATGTTAGTCACCATACAGTACATCCCTGGTTTCTGATGCAAAGTTCGATGATTCATTAGTTGTGTATAACACCCAGTGCACCATGCAATACGTGCCCTCCTTACTACCCATCACCAGTCTATCCTATTCCCCCAACCCCCTCCCCTCTGAAGCCCTCAGTTTGTTTCCCAGAGTCCACAGTCTCTCATGCTTCATTCCCCCTTCTGATTACCCCCCCTTTCTTTATCCCTTTCTTCCCCTACCGATCTTCCTAGTTCTTATGTTCCATAGATGAGAGAAACCATATGATAGTTGTCTTTCTCTGCTTGACTTATTTCACTTAGCATTATCTCCACCAGTCCCGTCCATGATGCAGCAAATGTTGAGAAATCGTTCTTTCTGATAGCTGAGTAATATTCCATTGTATATATGGACCACAGCTTCTTAATCCAGTCATCTGTTGAAGGGCATCTCGGTTCCTTCCACGATTTAGCTATTGTGGACAATGCTGCTATGAACATTGGGGCGCATATAGCCCTTCTCTTCACTATGTCTGTATCTTTGGGGTAAATACCCAGTAGTGCAATGGCTGGGTCATAGGGTAGCTCAATTTTTAACTTTTTTTTTTAAAGATTTTATTTATTTATTCGACAGAGATAGAGACAGCCAGAGAGAGAGGGAACACAAGCAGGGGGAGTGGGAGAGAAAGAAGCAGGCTCATAGCGGAAAAGCCTGATGTGGGGCTCGATCCCATAACACCGGGATCACGCCCTGAGCCGAAGGCAGACGCTTAACTGCTGTGCCACCCAGGCGCCCCTCAATTTTTAACTTTTTAAGGGACCTCCACACTGTTTTCCAGAGTGGCTGCACCAACCTGCATTCCCACCAACAATGTAGGAGGGATCCCCTTTCTCCACATCCTCTCCATCAATTGCTGTTTCCTGCCTTGTCAATTTTTGCCATTCTAACTGGCATAAGGTGGTATCTTAGTGTGGTTTTGATTTGAATTTCCCTGATGGCTAATGATTTTGAACATTTTTTCATGTGTCTGTTGGCCATTTGTATGTTCTCATTGGAAAAGTGTCTGTTCATATCTTCTGCCCATTTTATGATTTGTTTATTTGTTTCTCGTGTATTGAGCTTGAGAAGTTCTTTGTAGATCTTGGATACCAGTCTTTTATCTATAGCATCATTAGCAAATATCTTCTCCCATTCCGTGGGCTGCCTCTTAGTTTTTCTGACTGTTTCCTTGGCTGTGCAGAAGCTTTTTATCTTGATGAAGTCCCACATGTTCATTTTATCTTTTGTTTCTCTTGCCTTTGGGGATGTGTCATGAAAAAGGTTGCTTTGGCCGATGTCGTAGAGGTTGCTGCCTATGTTCTCCTCTAGGATTTTGATGGATTCCTGTCTCACATCGAGATCTTTCATCCATTTGGAGTTTATCTTTGTGTACGGTGTGAGAGAGTGGTCAAGTTTCATTCTTTTGCATGTAGCTGTCCAATTTTCCCAGCACCATTTATTGAAGAGACTGTCTTTTTTTCCACTGGATGTTTTTTCCTGCTTTATCAAAGATTAGTTGCCCAAAGAGCCGAGGGTCCATTTCTGGGTTCTCTGTTCTGTTCCACTGGTCTATGTGTCTGTTTTTGTGCCAGTACCATGCTGTCTTTGTGATCACAGCTTTGTAGTACAGCTCGAAATCCGGCATTGTGATGCCCCCAGCTTTGTTTTTCCTTTTCAACAGTTCCTTGGAGATTCGGGGCCTTTTCTGTTTCCATACAAATTTAAGGACTATTTGTTCCAGTTCTTTGAAAAATGTCATCAGTACTTTGATCAGGATAGCATTGAAAGTGTAGATTACTCTGGGTAGCATGGACATTTTAACTATGTTAATTCTTCTGATCCATGAGCATGGAATATTTTTCCATCTTTTTGTGTCTTCCTCAATGTCTTTCAAGAGTGATTTATAGTTTCTAGAATATAGATCCTTTACATCTCTGGTTAATTCCAAGGTAACTTATGGTTTTTGGTGCTATTGTAAATGGGATGGATTCCCTAATTTCTCTTTCTTCAGTCTCCTTATTCGTGTATAGAAATGCAACTGATTTCTGAGCATTGATTTTGTATCCCGCCACATTACTGAATTGCTCTATAACTTCTAATAGTTTGGGAGTGGATTCTTTTGGGTTTTCCATATAGAGTATCATGTCATCTGCGAAGAGAGACAGTTTGACTTCTTCTTTGCCGATTTGGATACCTTTTATCCCTTTTTGTTGTCTGATTGCTGTTGCAAGGACTTCTAGTACTATGTTGAATAATAGTGGCGAGAGTGGGCATCCTTGTCGTGTTCCTGATCTTAAGGGAAAGGCTTCCAGCTTTTCCCCGTTGAGAATAATATTTGCTATAGGTTTTTCATAGATGGCTTTTATGAGATTGAGGAATGTACCCTCTATCCCTACACTCTGAAGGGTTTTAATCAGGAAAGGATGCTGTATTTTGTCAAATGCTTTTTCGGCATCTAGATCTTCAACTCTTTTGATGATATTAGTCGGTCGAGAATTTTTTGGAAGGGAAGCTACCAACCAGAAGCATAAAGTCAAATTTTAGATCTTTGGTCAGCACTAAGATTATTTGAACAGGCTTTCACGAACTGAGTCATTCTTGGAGCCCACCTTGAGTTTTGTCTTCTATTTTAGAACAGGACTGTTAAAGAGTTTTGGAGTCAAGACAGACCTGAGTTTAAATCCCAGGTTAGTGGTTATTTGCTGGTAGACAGGTTATGTAATCTTTGTGTCTCCATTTGCTTACCTGTGAAACGGAGATAATATTAGCTCCTGCCTCATCGGGTTTTTGAGGATTAAATGAACTGATGCTTGTAAAATGCTTCGGGTAGTACCTGTCGTGTAATGCAACTCAGTAAATGGGAGCTATTGGCGGTGGCGGTGCTGCCTCCCTTAAGTGGTGTTGTGCCATATCTTTGGCACTTACCAGTTATGGAACTTCAGGCAGGTCAGTTCACATTTCTGGGTCTCTGTTTCCTCATTGTTTAAATAGGGATAATAACAGCACCTACCCGAAATGGCTGTTGTGAGGATTACATAGAATAATCCACGGAAAGCTCTTAGCGAAGTATCTGGCATGTTGTAAATAAACAGATACATGTTGATATTATTCTTGTTGCTCTTCTTTTTTTTTTTTAAAGATTTTATTGTATTTATTTGTCAGAGAGAGAAAAAGAGAGAGGGGGACAGAGAGAGAGAGAGAGAGAGCACAGGAGGGGGAGTGGCAGAAGGAGAGGGAGAAGCAGACTCCCCGCCAAGCAAGGAGCCAGATGCGGGACTCAATCCCATGACCCTGGGATCATGACCTGAGCCGAAGGCAGATGCCTAACCAACTGAGCCACCCAGGCGCCCCCTTGTTGTTCTTCTTGACCAACCCACATCTTTTCTCTGAAATAAGAAATCTCTTATTAGGGAAAATAGAGGGATAGGAGGGGAGAGAATCTGAGTGTGTGGTGTCTGTATACAGAGAAAGGTGAGGGATTGATGAAACATCAAATATGACACAACCACATAATTCATACATGGGAAGAGAATAGAAATTCAGTTAAAACACAAAAATACATTTTTATTTTCACATTGTAGGAAATGACAACATAATGCATCAAATTTGATTAAGAATGAAATCGAGACTAGAAATTAATCCACGAAGTGATAAAACTCGAAGACTTGTTACAATAATTAAAATAACTCCCCCATCCCTTTTGGGGAATTGAAACTCTTGTCTGCTTTGAAGTTACTGCGAGTATTTGATCTGCCTATGTGCCCCCTGGCACAACCCTGTTCTTCTCTGTCACCCTACAACACAATCTTCACATGTACCCTTTGAATCCTGTCCATAGATCAGTTTTTCCCAAACTAGGTACTCAGTCTAGACACACTGAGAAAGTGTTTGCTGTTTGTGCCATCTATGAAAAAAATACTCAGTACCCTCGATCACAACTGTAATTTCTGACTTAAAATGACATACAGAAGAAATAAAAAAGATAGATCTAAAATAGTCAAGTCTAATCAATTGAATACTCTTTTAGAAATTGAAAGCTGGATACCATTTTGGTATGTGTCACTTATTAATGCTCTAAATGCTGATTCTGATCAATAGCATAAATACCCAAATGACATAAACATATTTCCAAACACCCAAATGCCTGCGTTCTAGGGCTGGCGGGCCTTTAGAAATCTTGCATGATGCAGTTCATGGTTTAAAATAACATCTTTTCCTATGAGTGATGGAAAATTTGATCTACCTAACTTTCTATAAAGCCAAATGTAAAGTACTCAATTCCTATTTAAACTATTTTTCTAAGAACTTCTATTCCAAATACCTATTCCTGAGTGCTCAGATGAATTTATGGTATTGATTTTTATTAAGAGTAGTTTTATAGGAAACTGGTGACCCAACAGACTCGAGTTTTTAAATGGTTTTTGCTTCTGCCGTTATTGGTTTTTGATCTCTGCAATTGATTAGAAATAGAAAACCAAAACTAAAACAGAACGGGTTCAGGTAGCTTAGGTAAAATTTAATTGGACCATGACGCAAGTCACAAGTCACAAGTCGTAATTAGCAGATGCTCAAAACAATCTTGGGAGGTGACCAAAAGGGTCTGATTTCAGATAGTTATTTTTTAGTAGTTAACAGTCAGTTTGTAGGAGCTCTATTTACCTCTAGTCAACTCTTTGTCTTTTTTTGTTCTAAATTGATTTTTATGTAGAAATAGAGGTGCTTGGGGCACCTGGGTGGCACAGCGGTTAAGCGTCTGCCTTCGGCTCAGGGCGTGATCCCGGCGTTACGGGATCGAGTCCCACATCAGGCTCCTCCGCTATGAGCCTGCTTCTTCCTCTCCCACTCCCCCTGCTTGTGTTCCCTCTCTCGCTGGCTGTCTCTATCTCTGTCAAATAAATAAATAAAATCTTAAAAAAAAAAAAAGAAATAGAGGTGCTTACTTCAGGGAATCTCATGATTGTTTTTTTAGTTGATTTTTATCTCTATTTATGAAGGAGGTGACTGCTTTACCAGAAAACAAATGATTACTAAAGGGGATCTGTATGGATTC
This sequence comes from Ursus arctos, assembly GCF_023065955.2. Lineage (NCBI taxonomy): Eukaryota > Metazoa > Chordata > Mammalia > Carnivora > Ursidae > Ursus > Ursus arctos. Next base: position 115,640,307 of record NC_079873.1, read on the forward strand.
CCAGAGCTGCAGTAAACCCACTGGTGGTAATAAATTGTGGTTCCTAGCTTTGATTTTTTTTCGGTGGTGGAGGGGTGATTGTTGTTTACAAGGAAACATCACACTTTAATGAATGCTTTTTAGTGGCTATCACTGATGTGGCCATTTAGGAAGGACAGAAATATTTGCTACATATCTTTATTTACCAATTTCCCTTCTTTATTGTCAAATGATACATGGTGCAGTGAATACATCACGGATGTAACAGTGCCACCTCTTGGTTATGTAAATGAGCTGTTCTGCAGTCATAATTCTCTGTGTTCAAATTGGAAAATGCAAGTGCTTAAAAGTCAACCAAGCCTTTTCTCTTTTGGTTTAGCAAAAATAGTTGTAAATAAATATCTATGCGTGTGCGGATGCTTTCAGAGCCTCTATAATATAAAGTACATTATCTATGCATTAAAAGATCTCTGTGCTTACGAAACAAAAGTGACAGTGACATTTTGTGCTGAAGCATTCCACAAAACAATGTTCAGACTTGGAATAAGTTTAGAGTGTCCTTTATTCAATCAAGATCAAGTTAATTCAATCCGGGCCTAAGTATAACCTAAAGCATAGAAATCCAATCATTTTCTTTTTTCTTTCTTTTTTCAAAAGAGCATTCCCTCCTCATTTTAATCAATTTTAATCACTTTAGCTAGGTATTAGATAACCAGATTACAGCCTAGGAAAGCTGGCATTTTCTTATTAAGGAAGGTCTAAAACCTTGCCTGAAAGTGCCCCAGGAACATAAAGGCTGGATAACTCATTTCTCTTTCTTTCACTCAAGTAAGGAGGAGCTTATGAAGACAGCATGCTGGGTTATCTTCCTGTGGTTTGGTGGATGCTAAGACCAATCCCCTATTTCAACAAAAATGGCAAGACTTACCCACAGTGCTACAGCAGTACTGCCAGATGGGTAAATGTTTTACTCTTTTAATAACAGCCCTCGTTATTACCATACTCTGTATTTTACCCAGCCCCCACCCCCCATCTATCAGCTCACATGATCAGATGGCCCATTTCCTTGACCGTGGGAGCACCCAATATTGTCATGAAGGACCCGCTGCCTTTTTGTCTGTCAGGCAGTCAATGGCACTCTTATTGAAATCAGGCAATAATAGGAATATGCTGTTGTCCAGACACAAAGGCGACCCCCCCCTCGACACCGTCAGCAGGATAGATATACACTTGGCAACTGGTGAGGGCAGTAAGGATTGTCCTACACTTCTGCTTGCCTGTTTCCCCTGGCAACCAAACGCTGGCCCAGGACTGAGGACAGAGTGTGTGACTCTAGAATGGGTTATATTCAGTGTAAAAGCTTTAAGGAGAAAACTCAAATATCAAAACTGGAAGAGGCCTTAGAGAACATCTCATCTAACTCTCGTTTCTAAAAATGGAAAAATAAGAGCCCTCAGAGTAGACATGAACAGGTCACCCGGCAGGTGGGTGGCAGAGCAGGACCAGAAGCCCGGCCCTCCAACGGCAAGGCCAGTCCCCTGGTGGTGCATCACGCTGTGTCTGGGCTCTGCAGTTCTCGCTGCAGCCTTCAAGTAGCTTCACCCGTGGAAGCTGAGCCCTCATTCCTCCAGAGGAGCCTTCCAGTTACTGGTGGTAAAGGCTTTTAGGCCACACGTCCTCACTCCATACCCCGATCAGTGAACCCTGTTGGTTTCAGGAAATGATTATAGGTACAGGGACAGCTTCTAGGTCAGGGGTATGTTTCAGGTCTGGGACATAATCTCTTCCGGGGTGAGAAATAAACGGGTACACCTCAAATGACAATCTCAGGCAATTCACCAAAGAGGAAGTTGAAGAACATGGTGTGTAACCTTTACCTAGCCAATGGAGAAACTGTCACCTAGAGAGAAGGGAAGAAGTGTCTTGCACAAAGTTTCACAGCAGGACTGTGGTCCTTTGGAGGCTAGGGCTTTTCCTGCAGCAAGTTGATACCAATAGCATTGTTCATCAACAGGGCAGTGGAGAGAAAGAGTTTTGAAAGAGTGAAAGAGAATTTGAGTCTAGAGGGTGCCCCACTGAGGCTCAGTAACCCCAAAGGGATAGTCGTTATGTACGGTGACAGCTGGAAGAGGGGGTACTCATTTTCTTAAACCGAATTTCCATCAAATAGCAGCTTTGTCTGCTTCTCACTGTCCTCATCGACCAGCCTGAGACCTGAATCAGTATTGTGTGGAGCTCAAGCTATCCAAATAAGTTAGCGCCCCAACTACACTATGTTCTTCTGGCCCAGTAACTAGCACCTGGCCCCTGAACTATGGAAGAATGTGCAACGATTCTTAGAACAAGGCAGTTTCCACAGGCCACAGAAGCAACAGAGAGGCTGGGGGGGGGGGGGAAGGAATACAGATCGCTCCTGTTTCCTGCTGTAATTTTGCACTGACCTCTGAGGCAGCAATTATGGCTGTGACTGTGATGCAGGGAGGGACTCTTTCTGTGATCTGGCACCCCTACGGAGTTGGAAAGAGAAGAGCTTTGAACTTCAGGTAATGAAGGTCTCACTCAGTCAGTTAATGGGAGGCATTCGCATTCGCTCAGCAGCCAGCTGGACAGGGGCCGGGCAAGGCCAGCCAGAGCACACTGCTTCCATTAAGAGAGGAGGGGACCTAATGCTGTGGAGGGGGCGGCCTCTCGGGCACAACGTGGGCCTGGGGCACTATGCTAACCCTCCGTGCTGTAAATGTCATTATTGCATTTAATGGTCCCGGAACAGGCAGGAGAAAGACAGAGACTGAGTGTATGTGTGAGCGGTGTGGGAGGTGTGTGTGAGAGCGCGCTCTGAATGATGTGTGGAAGTGTGATGCTGTGGGCCTGCGTGCGTTGTGTGTCTGTGGATGTCCTTTGTGGTTTGGGTGAAGCACCGTGAAGGGGTAGGAGTTAGAGGGGGTGTGTGGTATGTTTGGTGAGGGGGGGCAGGGAGGGGAACATTCCACGCACCAGTGGTTCAGCTAGGTGAAGAGGATGGTGACTTCGTGTCCAGCAGTAGGATGGCCGAGGGGCCCTGAGGCACCTAATATTTGGGGTTTCTGGGACTCTAGAGCCACGCAGCATCCTAATCAGAAATTCTGGACCTTTCTTAGCTTGCAGACCACTGGTAACAATAATAGCTAGCGTTTCCCGAGCATTTACCACGTGGCGGGTATCGTGCTAAAAACTCTTTCCAGGTATGAGTTGGTTTTATTCCTACAACCATGCTGGGACATAGGCACTATTACCGTCCAGTTTCCGTGGATGAGGAACCGGAAGCACGGAGTGTTTAACTAACTTCACCAAGGCCACCCAACTAGTAGAGGGCAGAGCCAGAATTTGAAAGCAGGCAACCTGGCTACATAGGCCCTGCTCTTTGCCACTCTTCTCTACAGTCTTATCCATCACCTCCTTATCGAAGCCCACTATTCTGAGCACCCCAACCCTCTCCTATTACAGAGGAGGAAATGGAAGGAAAGCAGAGACAGCCGGCCTCGGGCCCAAGTGGTCACTGGTAGAGCCCGTTGTTCACAGGCACTCTGCTCCTTCCTTGACGTTGGGCAGCAAGTGTCCCGGACAGGTGTCTGCTCCATGAGTACCGCACACAATACTGGCCTCGAGCACAGCTGGTCAGGAAGAGAGTCTTTGCCAGTGTGAAGGCAAATGGAATCATTCCATTTTGTTTCTCTTTTGTCATTGATGTTGAGAACAGGGGTCTATTTGGCTTAAAGCGGCGCACACAGGCACCTTCCAAAATACCGTAATATATCTGCCTTGGAGTATTAGGGGGAAAGCGAGTTTGACAAATCTAGTGAAACACCTCAGAGGACACTAATCCAGGAGGGTTATTGCCTTAAAAAAAAATAGCCAACGTGCTAAGGCAGGGTCTGTGCTAAGACTGGAGGCTAAGCCATAGGAATATGAAGATTCGTTTATGAATGGCCCTTGGTGACATGACAGAATGCAATGAAGTAGAAGGAACTGTAAAATTGCCTTTTAACTTTAAATTCTACACTGTGTAGCCATGTGTATAGGATAAGCAGGACAGGACCACAAATGGTTGCTCAGTGTTTTTGGCCATCTTAATGGCAAGGCTGCCACGTCCAAAATGAGCTGCCTGAGGATAAAGTAGCCCTAGCGGTGATCATGAGATATCCCCCCCCCCCAAGTTTTTGGAGCAGCATATGGCTCATCTAGTTGTCTACTAGCTTGGAAATATGATGTTTTCAACCAAGAAGCAACTTCTAGACTTAGAAGAAATAGATACAAAGCCCAAGCTTGTAAATCAGGAATGCACATTATGCATTTTACTCTGGAAATGTGGCAAATGAGCCCAAAAATGAACTCACTATATAAATCAGAGGATGAGCCAACTTTCCAGAAAACTGTCAGAACAGCCATGGAAGATAAAATGGTGAGGCTCCTCACCTCGTACCAGCTAAGAGGACAGGAGACTGGCAGTTCTGGTGGGTACAGGCTCCTCTGTGCTTTTTGTTTTTTAAACTTTCAGTGGAAGTGATACCAGGTGACTGCCCATCCCTGGCTAGAAACGGAGGGGAGCCATGAGGGAGACTGACAGACAGTGGCTTCTGACATACAGGAGAAATACTATTTTAAATATTTCTTTCTTTTTTGAAAGACAACAACCAGGATTGAATATCAGCTGTCAACAAACAGAAGGACAGGAGAAAGGGGAGCACAAAGCATGTGGAAGTTAGACAAGTAGGCACAAATTCCTCCCAAATATCTCCATTCCTACCTTCTGACGGAGCACTGTAGACTTGCAGCTGAGAAAGGGTGCTCCCGAGATCTTAACTGTTATTTAAAAATAATGAGAACTGAAACAGGAACTTGAAACTATCACTTTGATAGCTTCCAACACAACAAATGTCAGGCTTTCTCTGCAAGTTTTCCTGTTTCTTTTCATCATTTTCTTTGTGCATTTCCTAACTCTTAACGGTCTTCTTTAATAATCATTACCACTTCTTCTGTGAAATAGGACGACTTTTAAGCTATTGTACATAAACCTTGGCAAGAATAAACAATTATCCTCGTCCCAAAAGCTTGACTGGCATTCAGTGGTAGTCAACTACGCGATCTCACGGGAGTCTCACGCACATCCCTCAGGTGTGTACGGCAGACACTGTTAGTTCCACTTTCCAGATAGAACACGGAGGCCCCAAGATGTGAAGTGACTTACTCAGATTATCTTGTGAGCAGGTGGTAGAGCTAACATGTAAGCCACATCTTCTGACTCGACTGCTCTGTACCTGGAAGATGTCTGTCTGCAGAGCAGATTGCAAAAGATAAGATAACTCAAAGGTGTTTGCCACTGGATACTGGAGGGAGAGCGGACTTCACTGAGTGAGGTGAATTGCCCATGCCTCTTCCCACTGGCCTTCAATCCTCTAAGAGGGCCTCGAGGTGAGGCTGGGAAGGATCGTTTGTGTGAGCACAGCTCCCCCTGGCTGCAGTGGGCCAGGGCCCCATCTGGGACCATCTAGTGATTTGTGAGGCCAAGTGCAAAATGCAAATGCAAGGCTCCTGGTTCAAAAACCAATAAGAATTTCAAGACAGCAACAGCAGAGCATTTCACCAAGTCCGGGGCCCTTTGAGGCACAGAAGCACTGGCCTCGTATGACAACACAGCTTGCACGCCCAGGAAGCTGGCCCTGTTCACACCCAGAGCACTGAGAGTGAGTCTGAAAGACTTCTCAGGCACAAGCCCATCAGGAAGGTGACCAGACGGTGCCTGACGCCGCTAGCCCGGAGCGCCCAAGAGAGCCTGCTGCGGAAGTTTCTGTCTTTCCAAATATACAGTAGAGGAGAGCAAGCAACAAAATTTTTTTAAAAAATTGAATATGATGAGGGACACAGACGAGGTACTAAAAGAATATCTGTCAAAGGACTAACAGGATAGAAGCGGTTCTTTGTCACATCCCCACCCCCAGGTCCTCAGCCCAGCAGGCTCTGTAATATAGAAATAGGAGGAGACTTGGATTATGCGAGTAAGTGATCTCAGCAGCTGAGAACTGGGGTCAACATCCTTGGAGGAGGAAGCAATTTTCTAGTAGGTGGAACCCTCCAAAGGCTTGGCCAGGGCAGGTTCTCACCGTGCCGGCTTCCCTGGATTTATGCATTTGAAGTCAGCCACAGGGCTGGTCACCCCACCGATGGCTCTGATCAAGGATTCTAGAGGGTTGCTGCTGCTGAAAGGAAAAGTTACACGGGAGCTGGGAGCGAGACACTAAATAGGAACAAAAATAGCTCCTTTCCTGTTAAAAGTTGAAAATAGTACCTTGAGAGTCAGTGAAGAGTTCAGACACAGGAATGAGGCCAACCGAAACTTGCGATCCCCCTCTGCTGCTCATGAACTTTGTGGTCTTGGCTAAGTCACTAATCTTTCTGGCACTGGTTTCCATGAGGATAATACCTATCCCATTAGGATGTTGTAAGAAATTAATGAGATCAGGGGCGCCTGGGTAGCACAGCGGTTAAGCGTCCGCCTTCGGCTCAGGGCGTGATCCCGGTGTTATGGGATCGAGTCCCACATCAGGCTCCTCTGCTATGAGCCTGCTTCTTTCTCTCCCACTCCCCCTGCTTGTGTTCCCTCTCTCGCTGGCTGTCTCTATCTCTGTCGAATAAATAAATAAAATATTAAAAAAAAAAAAAGAAAAAAAAGAAATTAATGAGATCATGAATGTATGCAAATTGCTTAGCACGGTGCCTGGCATTTGGTAAGCATACAATAGGTGCAACTGCTATTATTCTTGGGAGCATTAAATAAGCATTGCTACTGTTAGGGCCAGATCTTAAAGCCCACTTTTTCAAGTTTTTATTTAATTCCAGTGAGTTAACATACACCGTAATACTAGTTTCAGGAGTACAATATAGTAATTCAACACTTCCATGCCTCAGCCTGTGCTCATCACGACAAGTGCGCTCCTTCATCCTATTTCACCCATCCCCCCACCTCCCTTAAAGCCCATTTTATCTCACGAGGAGTATAATGATCCTTAAAAAATATCAAAGCTGTATGTTCTTTGGATGTCAAGTTTTAGGCTTGTAAAGTGTGAGTGCATCTTCTAACAGCTTCCGTGACTTTAGGGGTAGTTTAGAGAGAGTTTGGGGATCATTACAAAATGATGTCAACACAGCATTTTATGTTAAACTCTATTTCGCAACGTTTTTGTTCATTTTTGTGAGTTTTCAATTAAAACGCATTTATTTAGTACTTAGGTTTAAACGATAGTTACATAAATAACTGCAATGACAATCATGTAAAGTAAATTATATATAGGGATTAAGTCTGGAAGGGAAGATGGAAAATAAAAAGGGTTTTACTGTCAGGGGCAAGATATTTTTTAAAATTCACTTATTTTTTTTTTAATTTATCTATTTATTTGAGAGAGAGAGAGAGTGAGCATGGGGGGAGGGGCAAAGGGTGAGGGAGAGAGAGCCTCCCAAGCACACTCCCCACTGAGCATGGAGCCCCACACGGGGCTGGATCCCATGACCCTGAGATCATGACCTGAGCTGAAACCCAGAGTCGGATGCTTAACTGACTGCGCCACCCAGCCACCACCCCTCCGAAAATAAATAAAAATAAAAAATTCACTTGAATGTTGTAGAATTGTTAATTTAGCAAGAAATAGTGTTTTAGCTGTATTTAGGTTTAAAGAAGGCAAGATAGTCCCAGGAATATAAGACAGTTTTACTCATGCATAATTAAAAGAAGAAATCAATATTCATCTTGTTCTTATATTTCTTTTAAAACATGAAACTGGAAGAAGAGGTCAGATATGCCCAAATCACTGAAGAATTGCCTATTGATTTTAAGTAAACAAAATTCTTTGATCTTTGTGTTTAAAATACAGTGTATTATTTTCCATAAATACCCACGCCGAAACAAGGGCTCCAGTTTTACCTATTTCTTCTCCCTGAAATCCACATCTCCAGGTTTTGGCCCCATAGGTATATCTACGTCATCATTCCCCCACCACCTACCACTAGCAATCACACCGGGAAGTCAAATGAATACTTGCAAACTCGTTTTGCAGAGTTTATCCATCTCTTTTTCCTTTCAAAAATCCTCAGTGGTATGAATACCTACCATTTACAATGACTTGGATGGAACTGGAGGGGATTATGCTAAGTGAACTAAGTCAAGCAGAGAAAGACAATTATCATACGGTTTCACTCATAGGTGGAACATAAGGAATAGCACAGAGGAACCACAGGGGAAGGGAGGGAAAATTGAATGGGAAGAAATCAGAGAGGAAGACAAACCATGAGAGACTCTGGACTCAGGGAACCAAACTGAGGGTTACAGAAGGGAGGGGGTGGGGGGATGCAGTAGCCCAGTGATGGGTATAAGGAGGACACGTGTGGTGATGAGCACTGGGTGTTTGTTAAATGCAACTAATGAATCGTTGACCACTACATCAAAACTAATGATGTACTACATGTTGGCTAATTGAACATAATAATAAAAACAAAACAAAACAAAGCAAAACAAAAAACCCCCACAAAAATCCTCAGTGGTACCCAAGTGGCTATAGGATCAAGTACAAACTCCTTATTTGATGTGTCATCCACGGTCTTTCACAGTTGGGCTTTCCATTGTTAACTCTTACAAAGTCATAGTAAGGTGAACCTCCTTTCTCTCTTGTTTCCCCCACCTGACATATCTTCTACTTCTCAGCCTCCCTGTTATGCAAGGAACAGCCTGGGACCAGCCTTCTGCAGGAAAGCCGCCCCTTTCTCTTCAGGCCCTCAGTAATCTCTGCTTTTGCCACCTCCTCTGCACACCCAGGTACCCGAACATTCTTGGCCCCGAGCACTTGCTGCCTGATGTGTGGCCTTGATTTCTCTCCTGACATGGATGCTTCCTCTTTCCCCATCCAGCAGGACAGGCACACATCAATGTTGATGACGATGATGGTGGAGCAATTATTGAGAAAAAAACTGATGAAAAATTGCCCTAACCTTTTCACTTAATGTACCCCAAGCTGTTACCTCTGGTTTCAGTTTAAAGCATGCATCTGTGTACTTGCTACCGTGTTACCTGTAGTTTGTTCTCAAGTCATCTTCTCACCGGCGTGCTACCTTCCTAACCAGAATTTCAGCTCCCCAAAGGCAAAACTGACTGCTTTCTTTAGAAGGTTTTCCTTCATCTTGCATAATATTGGACTTGGCAGGGCCAGCCCAGAGATTCAGTTAAAGCTTCCTGTCTAAGGAACCGTAAGTCATCAAGAAGGGAGGCATGGATAGCACCTGAAAGGTTAAAAGTATTAGCCAAACTCCCTGGGTACCTCCTTCCAAGTGTAATTATTTTCATTGGCCAGGGTATATCCAGCAGCTTGGCACAAAGGCATTTCTTGATAAAAGAAACTTAATTCCACCCCCTTATGGGTATGTGAGTAGGGATCATTCAAGACGGTGGTGGAATTTTTTGGAAGATAAGGTGTTACACTTGAGGCTGAAACACATTTAATCAAAGACAGCTTTCCAGAAGGAGTGAGATTGATGGTGGGATTAGGGCACTGGTGTGCTACAGTGAGAAAAATCCTTGACTAGAAGTCAGGACACCCAGGCTCTTGTCCCTGTTCATGGACCTGCATCTCTATTAAATTGTAGCCTTAATTCTGTCATTTGACAAATGAGAGGATTGGTGTGGCTAAAGTTTATAGAGTCTCAAAATTCTTAAGAGACCCCAGGAGATGTTAAAATCTTCCCTCCAACATCTACAGCAATGGGCCACTGAGCTGCTGCTTATATACACCCTGTAAGGGGCACCTCACAACCTGTTGAGGAAGCCCATTTGCTTCTCATGCAACTTTAATTCTTGAGCAGTCTTGTTTTCTCAGATGATGTCCTTTCTGGCTGCAGACCTTTGACATTGGATGAGATGACTGGGGTAACCCGGCAGACCGAATTGGAGGCTACATCGGGTATGGGGAAATAAACAATGTGTTTGAGAAATATGTTTGGGAAAATCAAAAACCCTGAAAGCAGTGTGTTCACAAAAGGGAAAGGGAGGAAGAGGACAGAAGTATCAGATAGGATGCAGAGAGGGTCAGAAAGGCAAGAAAAATGTGGGGAAGAGGCATGTCATGAAGAAGCCGCTAAGACAAGTAGCGTAAGACCAAGAAGAGTGCTACATTCCATCGACACAGGGTGGGCCATGAGGGTTTTCAGTGGCAGCAGCTAGTCCCATAGCCCCCATTTTCTTAGTACATCGCTGGGCACATATCAGCTCTCACGAAAATCTGAAACCCCGTTCGAGACCTCTGGTACTGCGTGTAAATGATCAGGTTTGCTTCTGTTGGGATGTCTCTGATTTGGCAAAGTACACGTAAATGAGTCGGAATCTGGAGCTGTTCTAACAAATTCAGTTTCTGTAAGCCCTACAATCACCCAAAGTGCACCTTTTCAGCTGGCTGAGAACAATGATCAATGGGCACTTGGGCTCACAGAGTTCTTTCTGCCTCCAGACTACCCTGTCGTCTGGTTGCAGTTTCCATCACCCTGTTGACACTGTCCCTGAGTCACTTGATGTCTGAATGCGCACAGCAGCTGCGTGGGAGGCAGTCTCTGGAGGTGCTGAGGGAAGACAGCCCAGAATGAAATGTTTGCTGCGGCAATCTGAACAGGGCTGCCTGGAAGGTGCTGGGGGTACGTGTGTGCTGGGGAGTTGGGGGTGGCTAACATTTACCAGAACTCTTGCTGCCGTGTGCAGTGCTAAATGCATGTAACTTCTCATTTGCTCCCCACCAGACTGACCGCTATAAACTGAGTGTTATTATTATCCCTTTATGGTCATGGATTCGTCCATTCAGCTAACATACCTTGTTGGATGAGGAAACTGAGCCTGGGACGTGGAGGGACTTGCTGGAGGGCACAGAACTAGCACCTTTTCCGGTCTGCCCCATTCTCTGCTGAAATGATACCCAAAGTATGCCACTGGGGAGAAGGGTAAAGCAGCTTCTTTCCTCATCTCCTGGAAGTGTAACATAGACTGCAGTGAGAAAGGCAGAAGAAATCAGATCTTTACAGGAAGGGGTTCCGCAGGTATACTAAAGAAGAGGAGAAAGTGACTTGGGATTTGGCAGTTTGTCACCACATCGAAGGATCTGGTAGTTAGTTCCACACCCATGTGTCTTCCAAAGCACCACTCTGCTTTGTAAGAGTATATGATATTTTGGCCTGTTGCTCTGACAAGGCTACCTCTAAGGAAGTCCCTCTATTCCATATCTAATCCATCTGGACTGAGTTACAAAGAGCCAGTTTGAGTGGATTGATCCTTCTTTCTACCACTTGACGTAGGTTGACGCAGATACTGCCAGGAAATTCAGTAATGTTAAGTGAATGCTGTTTCCCACTCTTAGCTCTGTGACGCTCTATGAAGCTCTGTGAAGCTTGGAGGCCTTCAGGGTGTTCATGCACAAGGGGCCCAGACTGCGGTCTAAACATAGGGCCCCAGGAGCTTAGGCATCAGAAGCTGGCAGCTGCTTCTAGGAGCTCTGCTCTTTTCCCCGGGAGGCCCCATGAGACTGACAATGACCGTAGACATGCCTTAGCCAAGTTAAAGCTCATATAGTTGTGGAGTGAGTGAAATAAAGCCCAGTGCCTCTCTCTGCTTCCTTGAAGCTGGCTCTTGGCCACGGCCAGTCCTTGTGGAACTTGGTTAGAGATGTGGTGGAAGCCATCAGTTCTGATATGCCCCACCTCCCTTACCAACTCAGCCAGAATCCAGGATCTGCTGGCACCAGAAAAAGCCAGGGCTTAAACCGGTTGCCAAGATACCAAAGGCATCAGCCCCATTAAAGAGGACTCCAGGTAAAAGAAGAGATTAATCTCTAGATGCTGTAGGCCGAGAGTCCTCAACAACTGTGAGAACAGAGGCTACTTTTACTTTCTGTAAAACCTTGGATTCCTGATAGAGAAGGAGTAAGGGGGTCGTGACTGAGAGGGGAAATCTCAGCAGCAAGTCCCCAAACAGAGTGAGGGAAAGCAGACAGATGGCATGTACGCACGACAGTCCTTGTGTGGGCTGGGGGAGCAGGGAGGACTGGGGCATCCGACGGATCCTGGAGAGGTGTGGGGACTGCTTCCCGCTTAGAGAAATAACAGGTAAAGAGTAATATTTGCAAAGCGACTACTAGGTATTAGGCACTGTGCCAAACGTTAGACACGCTCTTTCATTGCATTCTCCTGTTAACTCTATGGGTGAGCTCTTATTAGCTTGATTTTGTAGGTCAGAAAAATGAGGCCCAGAGACATGAAGTCACTAGCCCAAGGGCACACAGCTAGTGAGTGGCCAAGTGCAGGAGTGAAACTCGAGTTTGCTTCACTTCATAGTTCTTTTCACTGTACCAGCTGCCTTAAAGAACAGGGAGGTGACGGTGCTAAAGCATGCATACCTCCATCCCGAGTCCCGTAGTCGCCCGTGGGAGAGCGAGAGGCAAGCACGGGCAGTCGGAGAGAGGTGCAGTAAAGACGGCGGCACAGCTGCGGAGTGCTGACAGAAGTCGGGCTGCTAAACGTCCCCTCCCTCCCCGGTGGCCTCTGAACTCCCAGGAGCAACACAGGCGAAGGCCAAGAGAATTTGCACTCAATACCGGAAAAGCAGGAGCCAGGGTGTGATGTCATTAGCACGCTATCTTCCTGGCCATTTTCACACAGTTCCTGCTGCAGGAAGAGTCCTTCGCATCGCAGATGCTGGCCTAATGAGAGTACGTGCCACAATGCAGCAAAGGGCTCTTGAATCAATAGTGCTTTCTGGCATACACCTCCTTGGTAAGCACTTTTGCAAGGTGGACATAAAAATAAATGTGCAATGTAATATTTAAGAGTAACCTTTAGCTATTAAGCTGATTGCCTATCAAGCCGTTACCTTTGCAATAGAAGCTCACTAATTTATGCTCCCACAAAATCCCAACAGGCAGGTACATCATGCAACCTACCCTAAACCGACTGCCAAGAGAAGAGAGAGGGGGATAGAGGTAGGAAGGGTCTGCAGCGACCTTAACTCAGGAAGCACACCACAAAGGACTTGAGTCTCTGACTTTCCACTGTCCTAATAAACAGCAGTAAAATGTCTGTTGCCTTTCCGTGTTTCTGCATTTAAGTGCTTGCCCATTATTCCAAATGAAGCAGTCTGCAACGGACCTTTCAGTCCCTACCAGGAATCAGCCGAATTTAAGGAACCTTACAAATAAGCCCCGCTCAGAGAGCTGGTATCAGAAAATGAAAACTCTTTCTGTGCTTTTAACAATCAGTTCTTCATGCAGAATATTATCTGACCCAACAGCTACTCTCGTTTTTTAAAAAATCTTTTCCTAGCAAGGAGAAAATTCTTCACATGCTTAATTATCACCCTCCTAGCCTATGTCCAGAGATCTCCCAGGATTTCTGATATAGCACATTCAGAAAATGATGTGAGGGGGTAGGCGGATGGGTGAAATGGGCAAAGGGGATTAAGAGGCACAAACTTCCAGTTATAAAATAAGTAAGTCAGGAGGACGAAAAGTGCAGCATAGGGAATACAGTCACTAATATCGTAATAACTTTGTATCCTGACATATGGTAACTAGACTTATCGCGGTGAGCATTTCGTAATGTACACCAGAGCTAATATAATACCGTATGTCAGCTATACTTCGATAAAACCAAACAGAAACAAAAAAATGATGTGACATTTTCTTTTAGGAGGCAGAGATGGCAAGTCCTGAATCCATCCTTAGTCATTCGGCTGGCCTAATGAGCAGGGGCACTGGAAACAACTGTCCTTTCCCTGAGCACGTCTGCCCACAGTCTCTGCACAGATACTTAAAACGAAAATTGAATGTGCGATGATTAAGAAGCAGCTGATTGTCTATTCTAATCCTCACCGGTCGTCTATGGCTTTTCAAGTCTCTCCCTGATGGCCCAAATTCCAAATACATCCATCCATGCATGCGTGCATACGTACATACATACGCACCATATGAAAGGCAGTCTTCACTTCCATGCTCGAAAAGGATGAATTCTAAGCATCAGACCAGGCTAACTGTGCTGTATGAAATAAACGACTAGAACATGCATTTCTTGAACACATACTATGGGCCAGGCAAACTGTCAAAATGTTTCCCTAACATTATTGGATTTGATCCGCACATTTTATTTGTCACCATTTCATATAGGAGGGAAATTGAGACTCAGAGACTCCAAGTAATTTGCCCAGGTTCACACAGCTAGTAAGCCAAAACACTAGGCCTGTAGCCCAGATTTCCCTGACCCACCCTGCAGATTCTTTAGTCATTGATTTCACTGCCTACAGAAAATATGGCAACTCCATTCAAGATTTGGGGGGTTTCTCCAGGCTCTATCAGCTCTCACTGCGGAACAAATGAATCCAAGTGCAGGTCTCACGCAGTGATCAAGACACTCTCTAGCAGAACAGTTGCCTCACATAGCACTCTGTCCATTTGATGTCTTCGGTTGCAGATGTCAGTGTAGTTTAATACAGTGCCATTAGAATACTTTCCTATGCAGACTGTGCCGGGGCATGAATTAGTTCTTCACCTACGCTGATGTGGCTTAAAGACAGTTGGGCAAATGAATGGGCAAAAAAGTGTGTATTTTTCAGTAAGTTTCTCTGAGAATAACCAAGAACACAGGGGGAAAGAAAGCAATTGCCCAACCAGATTATGAGTTTTAAATGGAGCTTTTTCAGAGCAGGGACAAAATGAATTAGTACAAAAGCTAACCAGATGGTGGGAAAAAGGCATTGCTTGACTCAGTGGTCTCTCAGGAGAGGCAAGGAAACAGGTTTTCTGAAACATATAAACTAACCCAGCTGTTCTATTTAGGCTCTCCGGCGGCAGTAGAGTATCTGGAGTTGAACTAAATACGGAATCTGAAAATCTACCCAGCCACACGCTGACAAATTCTTTTGCTCTAATGTTAAAAATGTTAGAGGTTAAAAAGTTACTTGAGATTGGGATAGGCCGGTGATGGGTATTAAGGAGGGCACATATTGCATGGTGCACTGGGTGTTATACGCAAATAATGAGTCACGGAACTTTACATCAAAAACTAGGGAGGTACTGTATGGTGACTAATACAACAAAATAAAAATTAAAAAAATTAAAAATATAAAGTTACTTGAATACTGTGTATTCAGTTGAATCTCCTTATGGCATCAATGAGAAAGAAACTCACGATGGAATTAAGGCTAATCGTGAGATGTTGGACTTTTGCATAGATTAGTACTCTTCAAACTTTAATGTGCTTACCAGCCACACAGGATCTTGTTAAAATGTAGATTTCGATCCAGTTAGTCTGGGGTGGAGCTTGAAATTATGCATTTTTAACATATCCCCATGTAATGCTGGGTAGCAAGGGTCAGTCTACCTTCTTAGGCGTGAGCTAGTTGGGCTGCTAGTTGAGTGAGGGAGCCGTCTATGTTGGGGGGAGGATACCACTGTATATTAGGGTTGAATGCAAAACCTGGACATTGTTTTTAAAGTTGATGATATGGACTTCACCAAAACCAAAATTTTTTTGCCCATGAAAAGATACCATGAAGAAAATGAGGAGCCCCAGGGTGGAAGAAAGTATTCGTGATAAGTATATCTGATAAAGGACTGTGTGAAGAATGTATAATGAACTCCTACAACTGGGCTGCTCAGACAGTGATGGTGGAGGTGTAAAGACTCACAACCACTTCAAAAAAACCTGGCAATTTCTTGCAAAGTGAGACATATATCTTCCCTATGAGCCGGCAATTCCACTCTTTGGTGTTTATTCAAGAGATGAAAAACATGTCTACAAAGACTTGGACAAGAGCCTTCATAGCAGCCTTATTCATAATGACAGCAAAGAATGACAACACAAAAATCCATCAGCAGGAGGATGGGAAACAATTTGTGTTACATTCATCCGATAAAATATACTCAGCAATAAAGAGGAATGAACTGCTAATATATGCAACAACATGGACAAATCTGGGAACCATTATGAAAAGTGGAAGAAGTTAAACACAAAAGAGTGAATACTTTAGACTTCCATGTGTATGGAATCTCTAAAATATACACTTAAACTGCTGTGACAGATACCAAACACTGGTTACCTCTGAGGGGTGAGAATTGACTTGGAAGGGGTCCCAGGGAATTCTGTATATCCTGATTGGCCAGCAGTTACTTGGATGTATAACAATTGTCCAAATTCATCAAACTGTGTACTTAATATCTTTGCATGCTATGTCAATTACACCTCACTTTTAAAAATGCGTTTTACTTCAGAATGGTTCACAAAAACTTTTAATAATTTTCACAAATGATGAAGTTCTAAAGCCCTTTCCTTCCAACTAGAATCAGTGATAATATTGAGCTCCACTTTTAGTGAACATACTCTCCACTTTTAATGAACATTTTCCCTCTAATTTCTAATTTCCAAGTCATGTTGTTAATACAAAAAAATACTGAAAAGCAGAAAGAAGAAGGAAACAAATTAATCACTTTCCATATGTTTTGGTATATGTGCTTCCAAAAACGTTTCCTATTCATACTTATAAATTTTTTAAACGTATCTGAAACTTATTACTTATCATTGTTTTTCAATTTTGAAAACTCACATGTCAATATTTTTCACTGGAATGGTTTTTTAATGGCTAAATAGAATTCTGTCATATGGATATAGCATGATATAGTTATTCAGTCCCTTATGAGTGGACATCTAGGTTTCCCACATTTGTACTATTACTAATATTACTGAGATAGGCATCCATGTCACCCGTTACTTGTACACATTCCTGATTATTTCTTGAAAATAAATTTCAGCCTACATTATTATCAAGTCAAAGAATTAGCACAATTTTATGATACTTATTCACAAATGAATTTCCTTCTAGGAAGATTTATTCACTTACAGTACTACTAAATATATATGATCACAGTATTTATCTCATTTGTTTACATACAATGTTGACAATATATATTGTCAATTTTTGTTACCTTGATATAAAATAGTAACTCATTATTTTAATTTGCCTTTTATCACTTTGTGATTGAACATTTTTTACATTTTTTGCCACTGTTATTTTATAATTTTTAATTGCCAAATTATATTATTATCTGTTTCTCTACTGGCATGTTTACTTTTTTCCTTAGTGATTTCTAAGTAGTGATCTTTATATAGTAAGGCTGTATCTTTTATCATGTGTGTTGCCAAAGTTTTTCCTATTTTATCATTTGAACTTTTTCTTCATGATAAATTTGGTATACATGTTAATTTTTATGTTGTCAAATCCATCAATGCTTCTCAGTTTTAATGACCTTTTCTAGTAATAATGGGAGAAAAAGAATCATAAAAACCTTTACATTAATTGACACAGATATGACCTAGAACTATTGCTATCCAGAGAGTACAAAGAGCTGGTTAGGGCCAGGGAGAGAAACAGGGGTGGACTTGCTGAGGATAACACCCTACCAGGATCCTCTACATGTCTAGTCAAAACAAACTTCATTGACCAGTTTAAATATGGGCTATCAACTGTCCTGCCCCAAACCTGACCAAGGAAGAGAGTTCGAGAGGGTGGCTATCCTGGAGGATTGTTAGAAGCTGTAGAAGGGTGGGGTGCCTGGGTGGCTCAGTCGGTTAAGCGTCTGCCTTCGGCTCAGGCCCTGGGATCAAGCCCCGCTTTGGGCTCCTTGCTCAGCGGGGAGCCTGCCTTTCCCTCTCCCCCTGCCTGCTGCTTGCCCTGCTTATGCTCTCTCTCTTGCTCTCTCTGTCAAATAAATAAATAGTCTTTTAAAAAAAAGAAGCTGTAGAAGGGGGACTGCAGAAGTTTGGAACCTAATTCCAACCCTTTCAGCAACATTAACATCTGGATCTCAAATATGCAGAATGTCAGAGGTCAACCGGCCTGACGACGGAGGTCTATTTAATCTACTTCTCTGTCTTGCTGTGCAGCACTCTGAGGCCGAGGGTCTTGCCAAATAATTGCTATGAAGTCAGCTCACTGCTTGTGGCATAGGGTACCAGATGTGTCCCTCAGACCACTCATTACCTAGAGGGGCCCCAGCAAGGATCACTGCTGTCATTAGGGTAAATGGCTTTATCAGTGAGGCCTAATTACCACTCAGCACAATAACGATTTTGTATGTCATTACATAGGTGACCAATTAATTCTGATGTAAGTTCCATTGATTCCCAACACACTATGCCCCTGTGCTCAGTCTGCAATTTGTTCCTTGTGTAGCAGGGCCTTTTGACCAACTCCACCTAACCCATACTCCACCCACCCCAGTTTTGATGAACTGAGGAATTACAAAGCCCAAGCTCAGTATCCGTATTTAAAATCATCTCCATGGTTTCAGTGTCTACCCATCACAAACTCATGGGTCTGGATTTAATTTTGAATCAGTGTTTGATGTAGTACATATAACATATCGAGAATATAAATGTTCCAAGCAAATGAGTGGGGAAAGTTTAACAATATGCAGCTCAGACGGCAATGGCACTTTCAAAGGGAAAACATGATACTAATAAGCATTCCAGACATGTACTGGTGATGTATAACATCTAAATGAAAGTTCTTAGTACAGTGCCCAGCCTGTATATACTTAGTAGGTGCCCAAGAAAGTTTATTAAATCTAAATCTGAACAACTTAGACATTAAGGAAATAGGACCAAAGGAATCATCTTCTTCTGCTTCCAAATGTGTCTTCTCTACCTTTTTGCTACTCAAAGCATGGTTCAGGGACCAGCACCATGCGCACCGTCTTGTTAAGTATGCGTAATTTTAGCAGATATACTAAATCAGAATCTGCATTTTAATACTGAACATTTTCACAGGTGATTAATGTACACATTAACCTTTGAGAAGCATTTATCTAGACTTAATTAAGTGCAATTAAAAGGAAACAAATTAAGAATTGCAAAGCTGGTCCAGCCCAGGAAATGTCTACATAGGTACTTAACTCATGCTGATAACATCTAGTATTTTGATGGCCTCTGTACTTTATAGAAAACAGTCTACTGTCATTATCAGACCCCGTTTCTGAAAAGTAAATATACCATATAGGCTATTCTTTGCTAAGCCTGACTGATTTTTATCCAAATTCTCTGCTTCTTTCTTACCTAGTTGAAGTCAGTACTGCCCATTCAAGAATCTTAAGTGAGTTTCCTATCGTTGCTTCCTATTGGCTTAGAGTTTTATTACCCAAAATGATTTGATATCATTGCAAACTTGGACATTTTTCTGGGTAGTCTTATCTCCAAATTAATATTTTAATAAAAATACTGGTACCAGAGTTTACTCAAAGAGAGTCTACTGTTTGTTCATTCATTCAACAAATACCTGGGAAAGATCACTAGCTAGATATAAAATGACAAGTCACAGAGATCACAGTCGAGGACTGGAAATTCACAAGTAAACAGGTCCTTTGTAATCCAATGTGATAAGTGGTATTGTGTGGGAAGTATAAGGTTGGACACATTATATTGCCAATGCTTGACCAATTTCATATGGTTTGACTTCATCTGGGGAGAACCCAGCAATGTCAGGGAAGACTTCCCTAAAAAGGAATGATTAAGCTGGGAAATTAAGGGCAAGTAAAAGCTAGCCATGTGAAAAAGGACAATGAGAAAAATCTCTGCATACAAAGTAGTCTCTACTTAACTGTACTCTTTACTTCCTATCTCTAAGCTGACTTCCTGAACACTGATCAAGCCCTCTGTCTCATCACTTATTCTTTTAATGAGTAGTTTGTATGTTTTATGACAAAGTGTCACCGTGTTTTAGAGACCACCTCTTTCCTGCTGATGACAGATACCTAGCCAATTTTTTAAATTGTCTGGGTAAATAAATATGTACAGAATTTTGTGTATACAGGTATATGTTTTAAAGACGATTTCAGGTTTAAGAGCTGTTTCTACAATGGATCGTGGAACACTACATGAAAAACTAATGAAGTACTGTATGATGACTAACATAACACAATTTTTAAAAAATAAATTAATTAATTAAAAAGAGCTGTTTCTAGCTACATGAAGGAGATATGTTTACGCGCACACACACACACACACACACACACACACACACACGGATTGCAAAAACCATTCAAAATACCACAAGCTATACTTCCAGTAAAGAGGTTTTCTCATCAGGGGTAAGAAAAAAAAAAAACTTTGAAAATGTAATGAAAAGCTTGTGTTATTACTGTTTCCCAGTAGGAAATAACTGGTACCTTTTGTGAAAAGGAGGGGAAAATAGATGGCTCACTCTCTACTTTCTTAAGAAATTCTGAATATCTTTTGAGTGCAGTCAGTGCATTTAAATAAGGCCTACATTTAAAGAAATTTTAAGGGGCGCCTGGCTGGCTCAGTGGGTGGAGCACGCCACTCTGGATCTCGGAGTTGTAAGTTCCAGCCCTACGTTGGGTGTAGTGATTACTTAAAAATAAAGACTTTAAAAAAATAAAAAGATTTTAAGCACTGAAAAATGAAGTGCAGGTTTACTGAGGCTTTAATCAACATGTAATTTGACAACATATGCGTGTGAATGTGAGTGTGGGGGAGGGGAAGAGAAGAAGGGAGGGAGGGTGAGGGGAAGAAGTCTGGAGGTATTTTCATGTTCTAACACTTCTCAAATCGGTTTTTTCATGCTATACTCTCTACCATGAATGTGTTTCATTCCTTCGTTCGTCCAGCAAGTACGTACTCAGTGGCTACAATGTGCCTGTATTATGCCAGGATACAGCATCTGTTCTCTTGGAGTTTACATTACATACTAGTTGGGAAGACAGGTAATGAACAGATGAATAAACAGAATAGTTAAAGAATTTTAGAAAAACATCAAAAGGAAATGAACAAGTAATTGGGGGACACTACCTTGAGAAAGAATGGGTAGGCAAGGTGCCTAGAAGAAGGTACCATTTCAACTGAGATCTGAAGAATGAGAATGAAGATACTCCAGGCAGAGAAAATTGCAAACACAAAACTCTTGAGATGGAAAAAGGTATCAAGGAACATAAATGAAGTTGATGGAGCTGGCTAGAGTACAGACGGCTAGTGGAAAGAGCAGTAAGAGATGAGATCAAAGAGGTAGGCGAAGGGCAGATCACATAAAGCTTTGTAAGCAAATATGACAGAAAGCCATGTAAGGGTTTGGGGGAGGGATTTAAAAATATCACTCTAGCTGCTGGTGGACGCATGGTGGTTTGGAATAAGGAGCCCCGTTAGTACTATATGGCAATAATACAGGCAAGACGTTTCTATTCTGCTTTTCCACCTCATGTGTACAGAATACCTTTTCATGTCAAACACTGCCAATTCTACCATTTTGAATGAGGACACAGCATTCTACTGTATGTCTACAAGAAAACTCAGCCAATTATTTCTCTATTGTTGGACGTATGAGCTATTTCCAATATTTTGCTATTATAATAGAATGAACACCAGTAACATCAATAATTGGGAGACATTATTCTGACTTGTGCTACTAGCTTCACCACATAGGATCAGTCTTGGGCATATTCTGTAGCATGCCTTATATCAGTCGTTGGCAAACTATGGCTTGCAGGCCCAATCTGGCCCCCCAGTTGTTTTTGTAAACAAAGTTTTGTTTGTTTTGTTTTGTTTTTGAAAGAGAGAGAGAGTGAGTAGGGGGGTGGTTGGAGGGGCAGAACGAGAGGGAAAGAGAGAATCTTAAGCAGGTTCCATTTCCAGTGCAGGGCCTGACACAGGGTTCAGTCTCATGACCCTGAGATCATGACCTGAGCCAAAATCAAGAGCGGACGCTTAACTGACTGAGCCACCTGGGTGCCCCCATAAATAAAGTTTTATTGGAACACACCTAGGCTCATTCATTTCTGCATCATCTATGGCTGCTCTTGCTCTGCAGTGGCAGATTTGAGTAATTACAACAGAAGCTATGTGGTCAGCAAGAACCTAAAATAATTACTATCTGGTCCTTCTACAGAAAAATTTTACTGATTCCTACTTTGAAGTATTAATTTATTAGGGTACCTACTGTGTGTCAGCCTTATGATGGATGCTTGGTAGACAGAGATGAATGAGACATTTTCTCTCCTTCCTCTCGGATAACCACCCAATTATCCAGACCTTGAGAAGATCTCCTAGCTTCCTTCTCCATGTGCCCGTTTGAAATTAGTGAGGATATAGAAAACTTGAACACCATCAAATAACTTGACCTTGCTCAGGGAGCATTCTACAATGCTAATCATACTCGGCCTTATCATATGCTCACTTGGGTACATTTTTTACCTCTTACCCCTGTATTGAAGCTTCTTTTTTTTTTTAAGATTTTATTTATTTATTTGACAGAGAGAGACAGCCAGCAAGAGAGGGAACACAAGCAGGGGGAGTGGGAGAGGAAGAAGCAGGCTCATAGCGGAGGAGCCTGATGTGGGGCTCGATCCCAGAATGCCGGGATCACGCCCTGAGCCGAAGGCAGACGCTTAACCGCTGTGCCACCCAGGCGCCCCTGAAGCTTCTTAAGAGAAGGGCTGGTACCATCTACATAAAGGAGATACTGGTCTGTAGTTTTGTAATGTCTTTATCTGGTTTTGTTATCAGGGTAATTCTGGCCTCATGAAATTAGTTGAGAAGTATTCTCTCCTATATTTTTTGAAAGAATTTGTGCAATTGGTCTTTTATCTTCCTTAGATATTTGATGTAATTCATCAATGAAACCAAGTGGGCTATGGTTTCTTTGTTGGAAGGTTTTATTTGCTTATTTTTTATTATGTTATGTTAGTTACCATATGGCACTTCATTCGTTTTCGATGTAGTGTTCCATGCTTCATTCTTTGTGTATAACACCCAGTGCTCATTGTACATGCCCTCCTTAATACCCATCACCATGCTAACACATCCCCCCACCCCCTCCCCTCTGACACCCTCAGTTTGTTTCCCGGAGTCCATAGTCTCTGATGGTTCATCTCCCCCTCTGATTCCCCCCCCCCTTCATTTTTCCTTTCCTTCTCCTAATGTCCTCCCTGCTATTCCTTATGTTCCACATATAAGTGAAATCATATGATAATTGTCTTTCTCTGCTTAGCTTATTTCCCCTCCAGTTCCATCCATGTCAATGCAAATGGGGGTATTCATCCTTTCTGATGGCTGAGTAGTATTCCATTGTGTATACAGACTACATCTTCTTTCTCCATTCGTCTGTTGAAGAGCATCTTGGCTCCTTCCACAGTTTGGCTGTTGCGGACAATGCTGCTATGAACACTGGGGTGCATGTGCCTCTTCTTTTCACTACATCTGTATCTTAGGGGTAAATACCCAGTAGTGCAATGGCTGGGTCATAGGGTAGCTCTACTTTTAACTTCTTCAGGAACCTCCATACTGTTTTTCAAAGTGGCTGTAACAACTTGCATTCCCACCAACAGTGTAAGAGGCATCCCATCTCTCCACATCCTCTCCAACATTTCTTGTGTCCTGCCTTGTTAATTTTTGCCATTTTAACTGGTGTAAGGTGGTATCTCAATGTGGTTTTGATTTGAATTTCCCTGGTGGCTAATGATGTTGAACATTTTTTTTCATGTGTCTGTTAGCCATTTCTTATGTCTTTATTGGAGAAGTGTCTGTTCATGTCTTCTGCCCATTTTTTGACTTTTTTGCTTTTTGGGTGTTGAGTTTGAGAAGCTCTTTATAGATCTTGGATACCAGCCCTTTATCTCTAATGTCATTTGTAAATATCTTTTCCCATTCTGTGGGTTGCCTCTTTGTGTTGGAAGGTTTTTAATTAGAACTTTAATTTCTTTAATGGATATAATGATATTCAGATTTTCTATTCCTTCTTGTGTCAAATTTGGTGATGTGTATCTTTCAGGGCATTTATCCATTTCATTTAAGTAAAATTATTGGTATATATTTGTCCCTATTATACTCTTGTTTTCCTTTTATTATCTGTAGGGTTTCTGGTGAGTCTCTACATTCATCCCTGATATAGAGAATTTGTGGTCTCTCTCTTTTTTTCTAAATTGGTCTGACCAAAAAAATAAAAGGAAAGAATAAAAAAAAACTCAGTCTGACTAGAGGCTGTATACAGACTACTTTTACTGATTTCTTCAAAGAAACAACTTTTGGTTTCATTAATTTTCTCCACTATTTGTCTTTGTATTTCATTGCCTTCTCCCTTGTCTTTATTATTTCCTTCCTACTACTTTGATAACTTCTTTTTTAGTTTCTTAAGATGGAAGCTGAGATCACTGATTTTGAAACTTTATTGTTTTCTAATGTATGCATTCATCATTACAAATTTCCTTCTAGGCACTGCTTTAATTTTTTCCCACAAATAGTGATATATTGTGTCTTTATTTTCATTCAGTTCAAATATTTTTTTTAATTTCCCTTGTGATTTCTTTGACTTATGGTTGTTTAGAAGTGTGTTGTTTGTTTCCAAATATTTGAATATTATAGTAATTTTCAATAAGTTTTTATTGATTTCTAATTCAATATTGTTGTGGGCAGAAAACATACCCTATATTGTCTCAATATTTTAAAAGTTATTTAGATTTGTTTCATGACCTAGAATATGGTCTACTGATGAAATCCCATGTGCCCTTGGAAGGAATATGTATGCTGCTGCTAATGGATATAGTAGCCTATACATTTCAGCAAGGTCAAGTTGTTTGTTCATGCTTTCTGTATTCTCATTGATTTCTTTCTACTTGTTTAGCCAGTTATTGAGAGAGCAATGTTAAAATCTCCAACTTAGATTATGCTCTTGTCTAATTCTCATTTCA
Organism: Ursus arctos; assembly: GCF_023065955.2. Classification (NCBI taxonomy): domain Eukaryota; kingdom Metazoa; phylum Chordata; class Mammalia; order Carnivora; family Ursidae; genus Ursus; species Ursus arctos. Next base: position 115,665,077 of record NC_079873.1, read on the forward strand.
GTTCTGTGAAGTTTGCTATGTAATTAGATGCATAAACTTTTATGACTGTTACATCTTCCTGAAAACTTGATCCTTTTATCATTACAAAATGTCCCTGTTTATCACTAGCAACGTTCCTTGTTCTGAAGTCTACTTTTTATTTAAAGATATTATTTACTTATTTAACAGAGAGAGAGAGAGAGAGAGAATGAGCACAAGCAGGGGGAATGGCAGACAGAGAGGGAGAAGCAGACTCCCCGTGGAGCAGGGAGCCTGATGTGGGGCTCAATCCCAGAACCCTGGGATCATGACCTGAGCCAAAGGCAGATGGATGCTTAACTGACTGAGCCAACCAGGCACCCCAGAAGTCTATATTTTTTGATGATAAATAGCTACTTGGGCTTTTTTAGGTGATTAATATTTACATGGCATATCTTTTTCCATTTTTTTAACTTTTAATCTGTGCAGGCATACTATTGTGTGTCTCCTATAGAGAACAGATGGTTGAGTCTGCCTTTTTTATTAGTTTGATAAAGTTTGCTTTTAAATTGGTATGTTTAGACTATTTAAATTTGATGCAATTATCTGTACGGTTGGGTTTAAATTTAACATACCAATATTTTTTCTATTTACCGTACTTGTTCATTCTCCCCCTTTCCCTCTTTTCCTGCTTTCTTTTGAATTGGAAGTTTTGTTTTTGTATTTTGGGGTTTTTGTTTTGTTTTGTTTTAGGATAGATTTATCTCCCCTGTTGGCTTATTAGTTTTATTTCTTGTTTCTCTTTTTAATTGTTGCTCTGGGGTTTGCAATATGCATCTTTAACTTGCTACAATCTACTTTGAATATTAATATATCACTTCATATATAATGTAAGAACCTTGCAACACCCCCCTAACTTTATGCCATTGTTTTCATACATTTTATTTCTATACATGTTACCTAAATCACAATACATTGCTATTTAATTTTTTTAAACACTCACGTATATTTTAAAAAATGAGAAGTTTTACAATTTCCAGCATTCTCTTTATTTCTTTGTGTAGATCTGAGTTTGCACAGGTGTTGTATTCCATCAGTCTGAAGAATACCTCTTGTAGTCAATTCTCTCAGTTTGCTGTTGGCCTGGGAAAAAAAACCAGTCTAGATTGACAGGTGTGTGTGGTTTTTTCCTTTCAGCATTGTTTCTGATGGAGAATCAGTGTTTATTTTTATCTTCATTTTTTGTATGTAATGGTTACTTTTTAAACTGTTTTTAACACTTTCTTTTTACTGCTAGTTGTGATGTGTCTTGGTGTGGTTACCTCATGGTTTTTTTTCTGCTTGTGCTAGGTTAAACTTCTCATGTTTGTATGTTTATATTCTTCATCAAATTTGAAAGATATTTGGCCTTCATTTCTTCAAATGTTTTTCTGCACGCTCCTTCCCCTTCTGGAAATGTGATTATATATTTGCTTTATCTCTTGATACTGTCCCATGAATCACTGAAGTTCTGATCTTCTCAGTCATTTTTCTCTATGCTTCAGTTTATATAGTTTCTACTGCTACATCTTCAAGTTCAATGACATTTTCTTCTGCAGTGTTTCATATGCTCCTAAAATTATCCAGTGAGCATTTCATTACAGCTATTGTATCTTTCAGCTCTCGAAGTTCCATTTAGTTCCTGTATAGAGATTTGATCTCTTCTCATTATATGTTTTCCTTTACATTCTTTAACATGTTTATAATACCCATTTAAAAATCATTGTATACTAATTGCATCTGCCATTTCTGAGCCTAATTTTTTGGACTAACTTTTCCCCTAGTTATACATCACATTTTCCCAATTCTTTGAAGGCCTTTAATTTTTTATTGGTTGATGGATATTATAAAAGTTATCTTGTTGAGTGTCCACATTTTATTATCTTCCTTTACTGAGGAACTTGTTTTGGCAGGCAGTGATTTTACACATACATCAGCCTGATCATTTGATGGCTTTTTAAAAAAAACTTTAAGTGGAGTCCAGAGTAGTTTTAATTCTGGGACTATTTTAATTCTGCCATTAAGGTGTGATCCTTTTGGAGGTGAATTCACTTCCCTAAGGGCATGCTGAGCCACGGCTAAAGCTCAGGTGTGCCCTGACAAGAGCCCGTGCTCCTAACTAATATTGTGTCCAGAAATAAAGCTACTGAAGGGCTCAGGTGATGGCATCAGCAGTGATTCCTACTGGAGATCAGAGGGGCCATCAGTTTGAGCTGGGATGGTCAAATACCTTTCTAGGCAGGGGGTACTTGATCTGGCCCTGGAGGGTAGCTAGAATTCAAACAGGCAGAGTAGACAGTTGAGAGTTTTCTAGGCAGGGAAAATTCCAGGGGCACAGCTGTAGAAATGGCAACGCTCAAGGCAGGACTGTTCCTGTGACAGTGACTTATCCAGCTGGGCTGGGCCGTGTAGAGTAGAAATAAGGCAAAACAGCAGTAATGAGGGCCAACTCTGTCACTCCTCAGTGATGAAAATTGGGGCATGAACAGTTTGGGGAAGCTTTATACTACTTAAAGATCCACCTGGATCCACAGGGTGGCTCCACAAAACCTTACTGGGCAAAGCTGAGCAATGCAGAGCCACCCAGCCTATTAACTGAACTGGAGCGACATCCAAGGGCTAATGAGAAACACATAATGTACCATTTCTAGTCCAGCTTTTTGTAAAGTAATAAATTGCTTTGAAAATACAGTACTTATGCAAATGTGGTATTACTATCAGTTACCACATTTGCATAGCCATCTGCTACATTTTCAGAGCTAAGCTCAGAAATCTTTCCATTCCAAGACTCTAGATAAGGCCTTGCAATATTTATCAGGTTATGTGCCACCTGCAGGCTTTGAGGATGGCCAAGAATCCACCCTATGACCATTGAATCAAAAACCATCTGGTCAAAAATGATTATTAATAGATTTTCAATTAATTAATGCATCTTCGGCTTAGACTTTGTGCACCATTTCTACTCAGCCATCTGCTAAATATGCATTATCCTAGCCTGGGAACTTCCTCTGGCTGTCATATACTAAGAGCCTAGCAAGGCGCAAACAGATTCACTCACTTTTTAATTCACGCACTCGATCAACCAACAACAAACATTTACGGAGTATCTATTATGTGTCAGACACACCTCTGGGAGCTGGAGATACAGATGTGAACAAGACAGACAAAAATCCCTGTCTTCACAGATCTTACATTCTAGTGGGGGAAATAGAAACAAATTGGTCTAAAATATGTCAGATAGTGATGGTGAATGAAAAAAGATAAAGCAGGACAGAGGGACAGAGTGTGACTGGAATGGTACTCCACATAGACGAGGCATGGAAAGCTTTTCTGATGAAATGACATTTAAGCAGGCCTGAAGGAAGTCAGAGAAGGAACCATGCATGTGTCTGGGGGAGAGAGCTCCAGGCAGAGGGAACAGTAAGTGAAAAGTATCTGAAGGAGAAGCTTGCCTGGCACATTCAAAAAAGAGCAAGAAGACAATGTGTTTGGAACATAGTGAACAAGGAGGAAAGTGGGTGGAGCTCAAGTTAGAGAACAGGCAGCTACCTAATCGCATAGACTATGGTAAGAAGTTGTCTTTTACTCAGAGTGAGAGAAGAAGACACTAAAGGGTTTGAGCAATGGAATAAAACGTTACATCAGAGGTTCAGATTTAACTTCTTGGAATAGGGTATTGTTAAAAGTTCCTCAAATGATTCTAATGTGTGTTATGGTTGAGAATCATTGCTTAGCAGGATAACTATGTCTTCATTTTGAGAACAGATTTTGGGCAGAGGGAGCAAGGGTAGAAGCAGGAACGGCAGTTAGGAAGTTATTACAATAATCCAGGCAAAAGTTGATGATGGCTTGGATTGGGGTGATTTGAGAACAGTGGATCATGAGTGGCTCTGAGCGCCCCGCCATCTTGGCTGCTCTGTTCCTTTAGCCTTTCTTTCTCTATAGCTACAGCAACTGACCCCACCCCCATGCAGACTCACAGAATCATTTCCACCCAGTATGTGGGACTTCGGGAGTCTTGGTTAAACATTTCAGAGGCCTAAAAACATTCTCTAATACAATGACAAAATTCTAGAAATTGAGCTTCTTTCTTAGGGCTTCGCCTCCCAATCCAGATTAAACTAAAGTTCTGTGATCAAACACTCTGGTCTGCCTGGTATCTGGTTACCCAGTTTCTTCCACTCCAGGTCCGTCCTTACCCGACCTTCTTCCAAAGTCTAATTTTAATAATGAGTACCACTTTTTGAGCACTCACTCAGGGCTATGCACTGTCCTAAGTACCTTATATTAAAAATTCAATCCTCACCACAGACCTAGGAGGTGAGTGCTGTAATTATACCTGCTCAGCAGATAATATAACTGGCAAGTGGAGAGTTCAGTAACTTGCTCAAAGCCATACTCTTAAGCGTGAAGGCCAATATTTAAACCTAGGTCTGTATGACTCCAAAGACTGTGTGCTTCTAATCACTTAACCATCTGTGTTCAGACTTTACTGCTCCAGCTTCAGAGAGTGGCTGTATCTGGTTTCTAGGTTGCCCTTCAAGGTGGGGGTAACTCTCACTACATGTCCAGGAAGTTTGCCTTCTTCCAGAACAGTGAGATTTCAGTGTGTATCAGCTGGACATCTTCATTTCTTGTTGTGACATCTCCTTTTGCCCCTCTGGGGAGTTCAGTTTGTTCTTACTCTGGGAAGCCAGCAAATTCTTTTGGAAGGGACAGTGCCTCTTCCTCTTACTAGTGTTCTAATTTGCACCCTGGAGAATGTGAACTTCTAAAGGCCTTGGTAAAACCAAAACTCTGTAAGCACCTGAAGTATTTCAACATCTCTGACAAATGGAAGCAATGCTTTCCCCAAGGTTTACTCTTTTCCTCCCACAGTTTATGTATATAAAATGTGTGTGTGTATATATATATATATATATAAAACACATATATATAGACATATAAATACACATAATCTATATGTATATATAATGTATATTCTTCTATATATATGGATACAGATATATAATGTATATTCTTGCACAGGTCTGCGCACATACATTTCTTCATATTAACAATGCACAGCGCATTATATGATGGATTATCTGTTTGTAGCTGGTAAAATGCATTTGAAGAGGTAGCTCCTTGATGTCTCCAAGTACCTAGGTGTGGGACAATGACCTTGGGTGGCTCCAGAACTAGTTGAGTGTATGACGATAGAGAATGCTGGAGTATGCAAGCTGAACACCACCAAATGATTTATTAAAAACTGCCCCAGAGACAAATTAAAATTGTTAATATAAAATATGAGCAAAGAAAAGTGATTGCAATATAAACTATTAAGAAGACTGGGAGAGGACCTAATTTGTGTCTGATATGCAGCATTAAAATGTAATGAATTTTGTAAAGCCTGGAGTTTACTGCAACTAGCTTTAAATATATAGAGAAATAATTCATCTTCCTGTGCAAAAAAGAAGAAAAGAGTGCTCAGGTTGAATGCACATTGCGATGTTTGCTCAAAAAGCTGCTTTGTTTTCAGAGTACAGGTCTTTCACCTCTTTGGTTAAGTTTATTATTAGATATTTTATTATTTTTGGTGTATTTATAAGTGGGATTGTTTTAATTTCTCCTTCTACTGCTTCATTATTAGTATATGGAAATGCAGTGGATTTCTGTACATTGATTTTATGTCCTGTGACCTTACTGAATTCATTTATTAGTTCTAGTAAAGTTTTTTGGTGGCGTCTTCAGGGTTTTGTATATATAATATCATGTCATCTGCAAATACATCAAAATAAAAAGCTTCTGCACAACACAGGAAACAACCAACAAAACTAAAAGACAACCTAGGTAGTGGGAGAAGATATTTGCAAATGACATATCTGATAAAGGGTTAGTATCTCCTATAATTCAACACCAAAAACCCCAAATAATTCAGTTAAAAAATGGGCAGAAGACATGAACAGACATTTCTCCAAGGAAGACGTACATATGGTAACAGACCCATGAAAAGATGCTCAACATCACTAATCATCAGGGAAATTCAAATCTAAACCACAATGAGATATCACCTCACACCTGTCACAGTGGCTAAAATCAAAAACACAAGAAACAAAAAGTGTTGGTGAGAATGTGGAGAAAAAGGAACCCTCTTGCACTGTTGGTAGGAATGCAAATTGGTGCGGCCACTGTAGAAAACAGTAGGAATGTTCCTCAAAAAATTAAAAATAGAATTACCATGTGATCCAGTAATTCCACTGCCAGGTATTTACCCGAAGAATAGGAAAACACTAATTTGGTATTTTTTTTACTAGTCTGAAGACATGAAACTAATTTCTTTTTTTTTAAAGATTTTATTTATTTGTCAGAGAGAGAGGGACAGCAAGTGTACAAACAGGAGCTCGAGAGTCAGGCAGGAGAAGCCGGCTCCCCACTGAGCAAGGAGCTCGATGTGGGATTCCATCCCAGGACCCTGGGATCATGACCTGACCCGAAGGCAGACGCTTAACCAACTGAGCCACTCAGGCATTCCATGAAAACACTAATTTGTAAAGATATATGCACCCCTATGTTTATGGCAGCATTATTTACAATAGCCAAATTATGGAAGCAGCCCAAGTGTCCATAGATGGATGAATGGATAAAGAAGATGTGATAAAGATATATGTGATATATATGGTATATATATGTATAGGATATATATGTATATACACACAATGGAATACTATTCAGCCATAAAAAGAATGAAATCTTGCTATTTGCAACAACATGGATGGGTCTAGAGAGTATAATGCTAAGCAAAATAAGCCAGTCAGAGAAAGACAAATACCACATGATTTCATTCATATGTGGAATTTAAGAAACAAAGCAAATGAGCAAAGGGGGAAAAAGAGAGACAAACCAAGAAACAGACTCTTAACTCTAGAGAACAAACTGATGGTTACCAGAGGGGAGGGGGTAGGGTGGGGAATGGGTGAAATAGGGGAGGGGGATTAAGGAGGGCACTTGTCCTGATGAGCACAGGCTGATGTATGGAAGTGTGAATCACTATATTGTACACCTGAAACTAACATAACTGTACATTTACTGGGATTAAAAAAAAAGCTGCTTTGTGCTTTTTGTTCACAAGTAATGGTGCGTTTATTTTCTAATACTGTCAGTCAAAAATTCATCTGTGTGTCATCGGCCTAATAAAAGCCTTCAAGTATCAAACGGAATCTGTCACTGTAAAGGGCACCGAGGTGACACCTGAGGAGCCAGTGCTGGCGTTGGCTGGCTCCTGCTGCAGGTAACAGAGATGTATGGGGGGGGGTGGGTTTGGAACTGGGTATCTCTCACGTTCCCTTTGTAAGTCAAGGAAACTGAATTTACTGGTTAAGGGCTTTTCCCTCTTCTGCTCTTCCCAGAAAACAATCTCCCAGTAAGCACTTGGCAAGCCTGAACCTGTGGCTGGGCCAAGTGTAATCATTTTGTCTCTGGCTGTTTACTTTCTATCTCATACCTGAAGATTCTCTGCTGTCATATCCCAGTGACATTGGGGATCCTGGAGGATGCTTTCCCCTAGCTTGGTAAGCTTCGTGGTTGCTTTCTTCCTATTTTCCATCACTCCCCTTCTTCCATACCCAAACCGGCAGTTGATGTGTGCTTAGCAGATGCAAATTCACTTCAAGATGGACCTGAAGTAAACAAAGCTGAAAAGAGCCAGCTTCTAACTGAAATGACATTTCTAGGAGTCGTAGAGGGATGACAGTGCCTTCCTGGCTTCCCTGGCAGGCGGATTAGCACGGCATTGAAACCGGTTTGAGAATCAGGCAGACCTATGTTCTCATAGGAACTGTACTATGCTTTTTGAGTTTTACTGAGAAACAATTGACATACATCACTGTATAAATTTAAGGTGTACATCATGGTGATCTGATTTACATATATTGTGAAATGATGACCACAGTAGGTTCAGTAAACGTCTGTTATCTCATATAGATAAAATAAAACAAAAAATTCCTCCTTGTGATGAGAACTCAGGAACTCCTCTCCTAACAACTTCCCTGTCATACGGCGGTGGTAACTACAGTCATCACGGTGTACACGATATCCCTTGTGCTTACCTTTGAGCTGCAAGTTTGGAACTGTACCATTTTAATAGCCAATTTACTCTGTAGAACTGTTGTAAGGATGAAATGAGATGATGCCTGTTAAGTGTTCAGTACGGTTCCTAGAATAGTAATAATAGCAATTACTACCCTGAATCATGCCGCTAAGGGCAGCCTCAGGAAGACTTTGCAGCACTGAGCACCAACGGTATGATAAACCAAGCATACTCTGTTCTCAAGTTTCTCACAGACTACCAGGGGAGATCACACTTGCACGCACGTATCTGGAATATAAGATAGATATTGGCCAAGTATTATATGAGGAAAACACAGGAAGAGCTAAGAAGGGAAGGGAAAGGAAAGGAAAGGGAGGGGAGGGGAGGGAAAGGACAAGAAGAGATGGGAGGAAATGAGATGAGAAGAATAAAGGCAGTGAGCATCACTCACCAGAGAAAATTTCATGGAAGGGGCAGTTGTGGACCTGAGCTTTGAAGGGTGACTAATTGTCCGAGATGCTTTGTGGAAGAGAGGGCGAGATATTATGAATAAAGGAGGGGTAGGATGGCTCTAGACTATATCATTATATCATTGTTCTATCCCCCTCATAGTGTCTGGCACACAGTAGTCGCAGAGCCAGTATCTGGGGAAGGGATGAAAATAAGTGCAGGGCTTTGTGAGTAGAGAGGAGAGACTTGCAGGACATGAATTGTTACTCTGGATAGGTGAAGTGATGAGACGTGTTCCTGGGCACACAGCTCCATCTCCTCTGCCCAGGCCTTCAGAGCCTGTGGTCCTCCCCAACTAGGGCATTCCAAGATATATCCCCTTCTCACGGGGCTTCATTCACTTTGACGCTCCTCAGGATCCTGCTTTTTAGAAATGTAGTGGCCCGAATAATGGTCATCAATGGCTAAAATACTATCTTTGTTTCCCAAAGGTCCCGGGCTTTTCCCTGGTAGTATTTTGTAAGGCTCCATCACATGTTCTGAGGTCAAGGCTATGTCCATATGCTTAAGCGTTTTCTGTTTAAGAACAAACAATCCCAGAGTCCACAGTCTCTCATGGTTCATTCCCCCTTCTGTTTACCCCCCTTTCATTCCTCCCCTCCCTCTCCCACCGATCCTCCTATCTCTCATGTTCCATATATGAGTGAAACCATATGATAATTGTCTTTCTCTGCTTGACTTATTTCGCTTAGCATTATCTCCTCCAGTCCCGTCCATGTTGCTGCAAATGTTGGGTAATCGTTCTTTCTGATGGCTGAGTAATATTCCATTGTATATATGGACCACATCTTCTTTATCCATTCATCTGTTGAAGGGCACCTCGGCTCCTTCCACAATTTAGCTATTGCGGACAATGCTGCTATGAACATTGGGGTGCATATGGCCCTTCTCTTCACTACGTCTGTATCTTTGGGGTAAATACCCAGTAGTGTAATTGCTGGATCATAGGGTTTCAGAGGGGAGGAGGTGGGGAATTGGGATAGGCCGGTGATGGGTATTAAGGAGGGCACATATTGCATGGTGCACTGGGTGTTATATGCAAGTAATGAATCATGGAACACTACATCAAAAACAAAGGATATACTGTATGGTGACTAATATAACAAAATAAATATTATTTAAAAAAAAAAAGAACAATCCGTGAAATTCAAATAACCAGGTCTCTTTTCTCTACCAACTGCCCAATCATGACATTTGTCTGCATTGTTGGTTGCTCCTCTTGTGAGAACTGCAGGACTTTGAAAATGGCCTAGACGTCATGTAGCTTTCAAACATATCTTCTTCATTTTACAAAGAAAGAAACTGAGGCTCAAAGAAGTAAAAAACCATTTGCCTAAATCATGTATCAAGGCCTGGAGCTAGTACCCGTATATCACCCCTTCCTTTTCTTTGGTTCTTATATCATGTAATTGGAGTTACTAACATTTGTTTCATTCCTCTCATGAGAATTCCTACTCTTTTCCCAACCCAATTCTCACCTCTACCACAGGGACAATATGCAGGGAACTTTATCCCTAAAATGTTAGTTATGTTATCTGACATTTAACTTTCCAGTCTGAGAATATTAACAGCCCCCAGACTGTGGCTACCGGGGATGTGGATGATCATTTAAGCCCCCTGCTTGCCAAGAGGGCTTCAGAACGTGCTTCTCTAGAGACAATGAGTCTAGATAACAAATTTCTATATACCTGGGTTCAAGTTTAAACTGTGAAACTTAATCTCTAAATGACCTTAGGCAAGTTTAGCTGACTTCTGGATTCCTCAGTTTCCTTATCCATAAAATGGGGACGATGAAAATTTATACAAAGGATTGTCTTCAGAATTAAATATAATAATGCATGTAGAGAGTTTAACAGATGGAGAGGAAGCCTCATCTGTACCTGATACAGACAATTTAGATGATGAGATTTGGATCTTTTAGCTGATGAGATTTAAATGAGATTTTGGATTTGAGCTGATGAGATGATCAGATTTAGATTTAGATGGTGTGACTTTGGACTTTGAGCTGTTGCTATAATGGGATGAGACTCTCGAGAACACTGAATGTATTTCACACTTAGAAGGGATGTGAGTCATTGGAGGGCAGAGGGCAGGCTATGGTCGGCAAAATTCTAAAATGGCCTCCAATCTTCCCAACCCCTTGGTGTACAATCCCTTCTCTTGCACGTGGGCAGAATCTGTGAATTTGATGCATATCGCATCTGTGATTACATTATGTCGTGTGGTAAAGATGAAGGGGCTTTGCAGATGTAATTAAGATCCCTAATCAATTTGACTTTGAGTTAATCAAAAGGAGATTATTCTAGGTGGATCTGATATAATCAGGGGAGCCTTTTAAAGGAGAGTATAGGGATCAGAGGCAGAAGTCTCTCTCCTGCTGGCCTTAAAAAAGCAAGCTACAAGGAGATGAATTCTGCCAACAACTACATATAGGTTTGGAAGAGGACTCCAAGCCTCAGATGAGGCTGCAGCCCCGGTGACACCCTGACTGTAGCTTGAGACTCTGAGCAAAGGATCCAGTTAAGCCATTCCTAGACTCGACCCATAGAACTGTGAGATAACAAGTGGGTATTGTTTTTCAGCAACTAAGTTTGTGGTAATCTATTATACATCATAGGTGCTTAATAAATGACAGTTCCCTTCTAGCACTTACTTGGATGTCTGAGTGCTTGACACTTATTACTTCTATATTCCGTGTCATGGATTTTTTTTCTTCTTGGCTCCCATGCGTATCTCAAAATGACTTTTCTTAAGTGTTCCTGGTGTCCATATACCCAGCCCTGCCCTGTCTGAACTCTACCTGGAGGTCATAGCATTCCCCCTGCTTCTCTGTCCCTGTAGCCACACCTACTAAAGGGGCTGGTGCTACTTATCCTTGAAAGACTCTTCTCCACATTTCTTGGTTCTTAGTTTGGTTGGCAATCTTTGGTGAGACCTCAGAGTCCCTTTGGCTGTTCCAGCATTAGGCAGCTCCAACTGAATGCCTTGGGGACCATATGTCCTCCACTCAGGGAGTTTTAGCTGCCATTGTTGACAGTGTCTTAGTGGGCTTGTCGTGGAGGAGTGACAGCTCCTGAGGGTGCTGTCCTATTACTTCGATGCCTACTCCCTGGTGCGTCACAGTAATTAGTCAATCTTCCAAATGTTCCTCATGCTTTTGACTATGCCAGGCAGGCACAGAGGTACTCTGCTTGATCTCAGGCCTATGGGCAAAATCCAGGGCACGTCTGTGGGTGTGTTGGGCCATGGCCTCCCCTTAGCATCTTCAGGGGCATGCATAGCCTTGGACCTAAGCTGATGGTTGGATCTTTTCCTCCAATGCGGGAGGCACCACGGACTATAAAGAGTACTATCTCCTTGGCTGGACTCACAGCTCCCTGAAGCAGGCTTATTACTGCACATGAAGAAACTGAGGCTCACTGGGGCTGATTGACTTGCTCAAGTGGCAGAGCCAGGTCAGTCAGACCCTAAACCCCATGTCCTTAACTGTTCGCCATACTGTATAACCTGCTCTCTTGGGTTATGGAAGACTTTGGCTCAGGCATTTAGAGACTTAGTTTCTGGTCCTGATACTGCCATTCTTTAATGTGTACGTTCGGCAAGTCCTGTTTGTTCCTCTGTGAATCTCAATTTTCCCATCAATAAAATGGGGGAAGGAAAGGGTACTGTTATGTGAAATGACCTTTTCAGTTCTGCCCTTCATAGACTTTATGAAATATACATTAGGGCCTGGAGTTTACCTGACTATATTGGAATATCATGCTTTGTCACTGTAATTGTTCAGGGACCCAAGGCCACTACTAATTTTAATTGATAGAATATGCTAATGAGACAACGAAAATCGATGGTTTATGTCAGGTTGTGATGTATCATTTCTTGTTCAATCAATACATATTTGCTTAATGCCTGTTCTGTCCAAAGCAATGGATTACATGCTATAAGGAATTCAGAGAAGTAGGAGAAATATCACCTGCCCTTCTGGAACTCAGTACTAATCAAGGATGTGGGAACCAACTGCTCATCTGTATTCTAAGACAGCTCTGTATAAGAAACATGGGGTACATAATACTGTAATTAGCCGGGTGAGTGGTCAGTGTCTTGCCTTGAGATTCCAGAGATCTAGATTCCAGACTCACCTTTGAGTCATCAACTCACTGTGTCACCACTGCAGGACACTTCTCCTCACTGGGTCTCACTTTCCTGAACAGGGAGAAGGCTGGGTCAGAGAATATTTGAGGGAATTTTCAGTGTCAGCATTATGATATTCTGTTAAGATGAGATCATTTCTAGTGGAGATGAATGAAAAGTCTTATTCAGTATTGGATTCTCAGAATCATTCCTAGGACGAAGGGTAGATGGAACAAGGAGAGCCAAACTGGGCCCCAATAGATGGAAAGAATATTAGTAAATGGTAAGGAGAAGTGAAAGAATTGCATTTCAGGTTAGACAAACAGCATGAGTACAGGCCTGGCAAATGGACTCTGAGACTGAGTTTGAAGGCTGGCAGGACACCCATACACAAGTAATCCAAAGTGCTGAGCCAAAGGTCGTGAGTGAGGTCTGACCTGGAGCTGAAGATGTGAAGTGTGTTAATAGAGAGGCGGTGATTAAAACTGTGGGAATGACTAAAATATTTGAGACAGAGTGTGTAGGTACAAAAAAGAGGACTGAAGACAGACATGTGGGGAACTATCAAATCTAAGGGCCGAAAGAGACTATTTTATTCCTGTTCAGTCTCTCAGTTCTTCCACACACACCCTATCCCTCTCTCTGCTCACTTTTTTATCCTCTGCTCACAAGCATGCCCCAAGCATCTCCATTTTTGAGGTAACGTTGTTTTTGACCACTCCTTCCATGTCCTTCCTCTTTCACCTAGGTACCTCTCCTCAGCCTCTCCATGTGTCATGTACTCGTCATTCCTCTGCATTATGGACTTCTGATCTAAGCAACTTCTAGAAACAAAATCACTGAGATCCTCAATGATCTCACATCACCAAATTCAGTATGATTTTTCTCAGGTCCTTCCTCCTTAACCTCTGAATATTTTGGTGCTATCGATCACCTGCTCTTTGTTTAAACCCCTGTGTCCTTGTATCTTGATTTCTTCTATTCTTCTCAAGACTACTTCAAAGAATGTGCAAATGTTGAGTGAGAAAGAGAGGTGGTAATGAGGAGATATAACCATCTGAAGAAATGGCAGATCTAAACTGGGATAGAAGAAATATCCTTATTTTTTAATATATTTATAGTAGTAGCCTTGGAAAATGTGGCAGTAAGCTTTGTCCTTAACTGACCCTAGCAATATGCGAACACAACATTCATGGACATAATCCACTCTTTCCTTTGTTTTACCTGTAACAAATTATAAGGGCCTTCTTTCCCTTTCTTCTTCTGTCTTTCAACTTGGCAGGCATAAAGACTTAAAATCATAGGCAAGAAACATGAATAATCTCTCAGGGAAGAACAGGTTCCTTCAGAAATGTTTACACTGATATATTAAGAAGTTTGTATCATTTAGTGAGCGTACCATTCTCTTCCACAGCTTATTTTTGTCTGTTTCTTGAGAAGATATGCTAAGGAAAAGAGTCATCAGGTACCCCAATTTTCTCATAACCAAAGGAACAAGGGCATGGAGATAGAGGACTACCCTTGGACAAATAAGAGACATCTGTTCTTCTAAGAAGAGGTGAGTAGAGGTGCAGATACAAATTTATAAGGGTAAGGGCAGGAAATTGAGAGTACTGTGTCTCAGAAAGGCTTTATTTGCTTAAAGGAAAAGGCGATGCCACATGTTAAGACATACTGAGGCAGGCATGGGGCTTCTGGTTCAATATGGTAGTCTGGGCATCTGGAAATGCCATGAAAATTATAGTAAAGCTATTGATAATTCAATAGGTATGAATGTCCAACAATTAGAGGACTAGCAGAGGGACCATCACTGGATGAGAAATAGCAGCAAATATCTAAAGGATAGACCACAGTTAGAAGAGAGGTGACTACTGGTGTGGGACAGAGGAAAATATAGCTGAGAATTTGTTCAGAGGCAGCTGCAGCTTCGGAGGAAACTGAGCTGCCTGCTGGGCCCACAGTAAGGCTCTGAACTGGGAGACGCCAGGGAATCCCTGCCTCATAACAGTTCTCTGTTCACTTTCCAAAGGCAAAGCCAACCAGGTGATAAGCCACACATCCCATACGCCTAGAGTTTCCAGTCAGCTTTCCTATTGCTTAATTCTTCAATATGGATGGAAACCCAAAGATCACTGGCACATAACATGAACGAGAAAAAGCAAGATAAGTAGATCAAAAACAATAAGACTGATTGGGAGTTAAGATGGCGGAGGAGTAGGAGACCCCTTTTTCAGCCGGTCCCTGAGTCGAGCTGGATAGGTACCAGACCAGCCTAAACAACCACGGAACCAGCCTGAGACGCAGGAAGATACATCTGGATCTCTACAAATGAACATCTCCAGCGCTGAGTATTGAGGTACGAAGCGGGGAGCCATGAAACTGTGCACAGATATAGGAAGATAAACGGAAGGGGGAGGGAGCCGCCGCGTTCGGGTGCCGGGAAGCGGTAGCCACCTGCACGGGGGAGCGGGCGGGCTCGTGGTCGGCACCCGCAAAACAGCAGACTGAGACCGTGAGCCGGGTGCGCGCGCCACCAGGCATCTCGCGGAACCCCGGAATCCCGGTGCGCTCACTGGATCCAGACTGAGACCGGGAGATCCGGGAGCGCGTGGGGGCGGCTGGCGGCTGGCGGCGTTAGAAACACAAAGGACAGAGACGCGCCGGCCCTGGAAGTGAGGGCTGGGACGCCGGGTGTGGGGCGCACATCCCGGGACGCTGCAGGGTTGAGCAGCACCAACAGTTACAGAGTTAAAGTGGCCAGAACATTAGTAGAGAACCGGCCGCAATCCCTCTGTTCTGTGACAGAGGCTGAAATTTGGCCGCTGCTGCTCTGACTCTCAGAAGGGGCACAGCAAACCGCCAGGGAAAGCCGCCAGAGAACAAAAGCCTGGAAATACCGGCTCAGGGAGTGCCCATCCGCATCCCCCCTCGCAGGGGACGCCGAGACTCTACCCAAACAGGGCTGCCTGAGTATCGGCGCGGCAGGCCCCTCCCCCAGAACACAGAAGGCAGGCTGAAAAATCAAGAAGCCCACAACCCGGGCGCCTGGGTGGTGCAGTCATTGAGCGCCTGTCTCCGGCTTAGGGCGCGATCCCGGCGTTCCGGAAAGGAGTCCCTCATCGGGCTCCTCCGCTGGGAGCCTGCTTCTTCCTCTCTCACTCCCCTGCTTCTGTTCCCTCTCTCGCTGGTTGGCTGCCACATGAATAAATAAAATCTTTAAAGAAGAAGCCCACATCCCTAAGATCCCTATAAAACAAGGGGCACGGCCTGGGACCCAGTCAATAATTTGGGCTCTGGACAACCCCGCAACCTCTCCTCATCAGAATGACAAGAAGGAGAAGCCCCCCCAGCAAAGAAAAGACAGTGAGTCTGTGGCCTCTGCCACAGAAATAATGGATATGGATGTAACCAAAGTATCAGAAATGGAATTCAGAGTAACGATGGTCAAAATTATGAGTAGAATTGAAAAAACTATTAATGAAAAGGTTAGTGAGAATATAGAATCCCTAAGGACAGAAATGAGAGCGAATCTGACAGAAATTAAAAATTCTATGAGCCAAATGCAGGCAAAACTAGAGGCTCTGACGGCCAGGGTCGCAGAAGCAGAGGAAAGGGTTAGTGAATTGGAGGATGGGTTAATAGAGGAAAAAATGAAAATAGAAGATGGTCTTAAAAAAATCCACGCCCACGAATGTTGGCTACGGGAGATTACTGACTCAATGAAACGATCCAATGTTAGAATCATCGGCATCCCCGAGGGGGTGGAGAAAAACAGGTCTAGAAGAGATATTTGAACAAATTGTAGCTGAAAACTTCCATAATCTAGTGAGGGAAACAAACATTCATGTCCAAGAGGCAGAGAGGACCCCTCCCAAGCTCAACCACGACAAACCTACACCACGTCACGTCATAGTGCATTTTGCAAATATTAGATGCAAGGATACAGTATTGAAAGCGGCCAGGGCAAAGAAATTTCTTACGTACCAAGGCAAAAGCATCAGAATTACGTCAGACCTGTCTACACAGACCTGGAATGAGAGAAAGGGTTGGGGGAGCATATTTAAAGCTCTTTCAGAGAAAAACATGCAGCTGAGGATCCTTTATCCAGCAAGGCTGTCATTCAGAATTGATGGAGAAATAAAGACATTTCAGAATCGCCAGTCACTAACAAATTTCGTAACCACGAAACCAGCCCTACAGGAGATATTACGGGGAGTTCTATAAAGGTAAAAAGGCCCCAAGAGTGATACAGAACAGAAAGTCACAGCCAATACAAACAAAGACTTTACTGGCAACATGGCATCATTAAAATCATATCTCTCAGTGATCAGTCTTAATGTAAATGGTTTGAACTATCCCATAAACGTCACAGGGTTGCAGATTGGATAAAAAGAAATGACCCATCCATTTGCTGTCTACAAGAGACTCATTTCGAACCCAAAGATGCATTCAGACTGAGAGTAAGGGGATGGAGTACCATCTTTCACGCAAATGGACCTCAAAAGAAAGCTGGGGTAGCAATTCTCATATCAGATAAATTGGATTTTAAACTACAGACTATAGTTAGAGACGCAGAAGGACACTATATTATTCTTAAGGGAAGTATTCAACAAGTGGATATGACAATTATAAATATATATGCCCCCAACAGGGGAGCAGCAAGATACACAAGCCAACTCTTAACCAGAATAAAGAGACATATAAATAAAAATACATTAATAGTAGGGGACCTCAACACTCCACTATCAGAAATAGACAGAACACCCTGGCAAAAACTAAGCAAAGAATCAAAGGCTTTGAATGCCATACTTGACGAGTTGGACCTCATAGATATATATAGAACACTACACCCCAGAACCAAGGAATACTCATTCTATTCTAATGCCCATGGAACATTCTCAAGAATAGACCATGTTCTGGGACACAAAACAGGTCTCAACCGATACCAAAAGATTGAAATGATCCCCTGCATATTCTCAGACCACAACGCTCTGAAATTGGAACTCAACCACAAGGAAAAATTTGGAAGAAACTCAAACACTTGGAGAATAAGAACCATCCTGCTCAGGAATGACTCGATAAACCAGGAAATCAAAAATCAAATTAAACAATTTATGGAGACCAATGAGAATGAAAATACAACAGTCCAAAACCTATGGGATACTGCAAAGGCAGTCCTAAGGGGGAAATACATAGCCATCCAAGCCTCACTCAAAAGAATAGAAAAATCTAAAATGCAGTTTTTATATTCTCACCTCAAGAAGCTGGAACAGCAACAGAGGGACAGGCCTAATCCACGCACAAGGAAGCAGTTGACCAAAATTAGAGCTGAAATCAATCAAGCAGAAACCAGAAGTACAGTAGAGCAGATCAACAGGACTAGAAGCTGGTTCTGGGAGAGAATCAATAAAATTGACAGACCACTGGCAAGACTTATCCAAAAGAAAAGAGAAAGGACCCAGATTATTAAAATTATGAATGAAAAAGGAGAGGTCACGACGAACACCATTGAAATTGGAAGGATTATTAGAAATTTTTATCAACAGCTATATGCCAATAAACTAAGCAATCTGGAAGAGATGGAATCCTTCCTGGAAACCTATAAACTACCAAGATTGAAACCGGAAGAAATTGATTCCTTAAACAGGCCAATTAATTATGAAGAAATTGAGTCAGTGATAAACAACCTTCCAAATAACAAAACTCCAGGCCCGGACGGTTTTCCTGGGGAATTCTACCAAACATTCAAAGAAGAAATAATACCTATTCTCCTAAAGCTATTTCAAAAAATAGAAACAGAAGGAAAGCTACCAAACTCATTCTATGAGGCCAATATTACCTTGATCCCCAAACCAGGCAAAGACCCCCTCAAAAAGGAGAATTACAGACCGATTTCCCTAATGAATATGGATGCCAAAATCCTCAACAAGATACTTGCTAATAGAATCCAACAGTACATTAAAAGGATTATCCATCACGATCAAGTGGGATTCATACCTGGGATGCAAGCGTGGTTCAATATTCGCAAATCAATCAGCGTGATACATCATATCAACAAGAAAAGACTCAGGAACCATATGATCCTCTCAATCGATGCCGAAAAAGCTTTTGACAAAATAAGGCATGCTTTCCTGATTAAAACCCTTCAGAGTGTAGGAATAGAGGGTACATTTCTCAATCTCATAAAAGCCATCTATGAAAAGCCTACTGCAAATATTATTCTCAATGGGGAAAAGCTGGAAGCCTTTCCCTTAAGATCAGGAACTCGACAAGGATGCCCACTCTCGCCACTATTATTCAACATAGTACTAGAAGTCCTTGCAACAGCAATCAGATGACAAATAGGGATCAAAGGTATTCAAATTGGCAAAGAAGTCAAAATATCTCTCTTGGCAGATGACATGATACTCTATATGGAAAACCCAAAAGAAGCCACTCCCAAACTATTAGAAGTTATAGAGCAATTCAGTAACGTGGCGGGATACAAAATCAATGCTCAGAAATCAGCTGCACTTCTATACACGAATAACGAGACCGAAGAAAGAGAAATTAGGGAATCCATCCCATTTACAATAGCACCAAAAACCATACGTTACCTTGGAATTAACTTAACCAGAGACGTAAAGGACCTATATTCTAGAAACTATAAATCACTCTTGAAAGACATTGAGGAAGACATAAAAAGATGGAAAGATATTCCATGCTCATGGATCGGAAGAATTAACATAGTTAAAATGTCCATGCTACCCAGAGCAATCTACACTTTCAATGCTATCCCGATCAAAATACCAAGGACATTTTTCAAAGAACTGGAACAAACAGTCCTTAAATTTGTATGGAAACAGAAAAGGCCCCGAATCTCCAAGGAACTGTTGAAAAGGAAAAACAAAGCTGGGGGCATCACAATGCCGGATTTCGAGCTGTACTACAAAGCTGTGATCACAAAGACAGCATGGTACTGGCACAAAAACAGACACATAGACCAATGGAACAGAATAAAGAGCCCAGAAATGGACCCTCGGCTCTTTGAGCAACTAATCTTTGATAAAGCAGGAAAAAACATCCGGTGGGAAAAAGACAGTCTCTTCAATAAATGGTGCTGGGAAAATTGGACAGCTACATGCAAAAGAATGAAACTTGACCACTCTCTCACACCGTACACAAAGATAAACTCCAAATGGATGAAAGATCTCGATGTGAGACAGGAATCCATCAAAATCCTAGAGGAGAACATAGGCAGCAACCTCTACGACATCGGCCAAAGCAACCTTTTTCATGACACATCCCCAAAGGCAAGAGAAACAAAAGATAAAATGAATTTATGGGACTTCATCAAGATTAAAAGTTTCTGCACATCCAAGGAAACAGTCAGAAAAACTAAGAGGCAGCCCACGGAATGGGAGAATATATTTGCAAATGACACTACAGATAAAGGACTGGTATCCAAGATCTACAAAGAACTTCTCAAACTCAATACACGAGAAACAAATAAACAAATCAAAAAATGGGCAGAAGATATGAACAGACACTTTTCCAATGAAGACATACAAATGGCTAACAGACACATGAAAAAATGTTCAAAATCATTAGCCATCAAGGAAATTCAAATCAAAACCACACTGAGATACCACCTTACGCCAGTTAGAATGGCAAAAATAGACAAGGCAAGAAACAACAATTGTTGGAGAGGATGTGGAGAAAGGGGATCCCTCCTACATTGTTGGTGGGAATGCAAGTTGGTACAGCCACTCTGGAAAACAGTGTGGAGGTCCCTTAAAAAGTTAAAATTGAGCTACCCTATGATCCAGCCATTGCACTACTGGGTATTTACCCCAAAGATACAGACGTAGTGAAGAGAAGGGCCATATGCACCCCAATGTTCATAGCAGCAATGTCCACAATAGCTAAATCGTGGAAGGAGCCGAGATGCCCTTCAACAGATGACTGGATTAAGAAGTTGTGGTCCATATATACAATGGAATATTACTCAGCTATCAGAAAGAACGAGTTCTCAACATTTGCTACAACATGGACAGCACTGGAGGAGATAATGCTAAGTGAAATAAGTCAAGCAGAGAAAGACAACTATCATATGATTTCTCTCATCTATGGAACATAAGAACTAGGATGATCGGTAGGGGAAGAAAGGGATAAAGAAAGGGGGGGTAATCAGAAGGGGGAATGAAACATGAGAGACTATGGACTATGAGAAACAAACTGAGGACTTCAGAGGGGAGGGGGGTGGGGGAATGGGATAGACCGGTGATGGGTAGTAAGGAGGGCACGTATTGCATGGTGCACTGGGTGTTATACACAACTAATGAATCATCGAGCCTTACATCGGAAACCGGGGATGTACTGTATGGTGACTAACATAATATAATAAAAAATCATTTAAAAAAAAAAAAGAAATCAGCTGCACTTCTATACACGAATAACGAGACCGAAGAAAGAGAAATTAGGGAATCCATCCCATTTACAATAGCACCAAAAACCATACGTTACCTTGGAATTAACTTAACCAGAGACGTAAAGGACCTATATTCTAGAAACTATAAATCACTCTTGAAAGACATTGAGGAAGACATAAAAAGATGGAAAGATATTCCATGCTCATGGATCGGAAGAATTAACATAGTTAAAATGTCCATGCTACCCAGAGCAATCTACACTTTCAATGCTATCCCGATCAAAATACCGAGGACATTTTTCAAAGAACTGGAACAAACAGTCCTTAAATTTGTATGGAAACAGAAAAGGCCCCGAATCTCCAAGGAACTGTTGAAAAGGAAAAACAAAGCTGGGGGCATCACAATGCCGGATTTCGAGCTGTACTACAAAGCTGTGATCACAAAGACAGCATGGTACTGGCACAAAAACAGACACATAGACCAATGGAACAGAATAAAGAGCCCAGAAATGGACCCTCGGCTCTTTGAGCAACTAATCTTTGATAAAGCAGGAAAAAACATCCGGTGGGAAAAAGACAGTCTCTTCAATAAATGGTGCTGGGAAAATTGGACAGCTACATGCAAAAGAATGAAACTTGACCACTCTCTCACACCATACACAAAAATAAACTCCAAATGGATGAAAGACCTCGATGTGAGACAGGAATCCATTAAAACCCTAGAGGAGAACATAGGCAACAACCTCTACGACATCGGCCAAAGCAACCTTTTTCATGACACATCCCCAAAGGCAAGAGAAACAAAAGATAAAATGAATTTATGGGACTTCATCAAGATTAAAAGTTTCTGCACAGCCAAGGAAACAGTCAAAATAACTAAGAGGCAGCCCACGGAATGGGAGAAGATATTTGCAAATGACACTACAGATAAAGGACTGGTATCCAAGATCTACAAAGAACTTCTCAAACTCAATACACGAGAAACAAATAAACAAATCAAAAAATGGGCAGAAGATATGAACAGACACTTTTCCAATGAAGACATACAAATGGCTAACAGACACATGAAAAAATGTTCAAAATCATTAGCCATCAAGGAAATTCAAATCAAAACCACACTGAGATACCACCTTACGCCAGTCAGAATGGCAAAAATAGACAAGGCAAGAAATAACAATTATTGGAGAGGATGTGGAGAAAGGGGATCCCTCCTACATTGTTGGTGGGAATGCAAGTTGGTACAGCCACTCTGGAAAACAGTGTGGAGGTCCCTTTAAAAGTTAAAAATTGAGCTACCCTATGATCCAGCCATTGCACTACTGGGTGTTTACCCCAAAGATACAGACGTAGTGAAGAGAAGGGCCATATGCACCCCAATGTTCATAGCAGCAGTGTCCACAATAGCTAAATCGTGGAAGGAGCCGAGATGCCCTTCAACAGATGACTGGATTAAGAAGTTGTGGTCCATATATACAATGAAATATTACTCAGCTATCAGAAAGAACGAGTTCTCAACATTTGCTGCAACATGGACGGCACTGGAGGAGATAATGCTAAGTGAAATAAGTCAAGCAGAGAAAGACAACTATCATATGATTTCTCTCATCTGTGGAACATAAGAACTAGCAAGATCGGTAGGGGAAGAAAGGGATAAAGAAAGGGGGGTAATCAGAAGGGGGAATGAAACATGAGAGACTATGGACTATGAGAAACAAACTGAGGACCTCAGAGGGGAGGGGGGGTGGGGGAATGGGATAGACTGGTGATGGGTAGTAAGGAGGGCACGTATTGCATGGTGCACTGGGTGTTATACGCAAATAATGAATCATCGAGCCTTACATCGGAAACCGGGGATGTACTGTATGGTGACTAACATAATATAATAAAAAATCATTAAAAAAAAAACAATAAGACCAGTAAATAGATCATTCAGAAAACAAAATCTTCTGGTGTTCTATTGAAAAGAAATGGTCAGACAAAAAGGAAGCACTCCACAAAAGAAAATGCTTGTTAAAATACTGTGTTTAACAGAAGGATTAGAAGATAAAGTTGACACAATTTCCAAGGAAGTTGAATGCAAAACGACAAAGAGGATCATAACATACCAGCACCCAATTCTACAGGTGAGGAAATGGACATGTGGTGGCGAGGCCCCAGGTCACACGGCTACAAAGTAGTATGACTAGGATTTGAATCCAGACTTTGGCTCTATGCTAGCCTTCTATTGCTGCTGTCACAAATTGAACAGTACTCATACTTTACCTCACAGTTCTGAAGGTCAGAAGTCCAGGCAGGCTCAACTGGGTCTTTGCTTAAGGAAGGGCAAAAGTTTCTCTTGAGCCCACAGGGTCTTGATTGCCTTCAGCTCGGAATAATCGTCATGCCAAAGTGGCCCATCTTGGGGCCTTCTGCCCTCAGCCCCTACAGTTACATGGGTATATATGCATTTAAAATAAGTGCATATTATTGTAACCGAACAACAGTGCAATAAAGTTGATTTTTAAGAACTCACACCAGGAGGTCCAACAGCTGACTAATAATTTAAGAATAAGAGATTAGAGAAAATGGAAGGAAGCTGTCCCTGAACAAAAGTAGATGACAGGTTCCCAGAGTGGAAGGACACAAGTCTTCACATGAAAGGGGCCCATCTAATGCTCAAAAAAAAAAAAAAAGTGACAAATGATTTGCTTTCTCTCTTGCACACACATACATTACTGAAAAATTTCAGAACAGCAAGGATAAGGAGAAAATCCTAAAGACTCCCAGAGATACAGAATCAGTCACCTATAAAGGAATACGAATCAGACTGCCATCAGACTTCCCATAAACAACACTGGAAACTAGAATACAATAAAGAAATATACGCAAAGCTATAAGGAAAACTTAGAATTTTATCTCACTGACACTATTCGTCAAAACCTGCAGTAGAATAAAGACTTTTTTCAGACATGAAAGGACTCAGAAAGTTCATCCTTGTAACTCCCTCTTTAAAGGCATTTCCTGCAGATGTAACCCAGCAAAATAAGAGAATAAATCATAAACGAAGATGTTAGATCCACCCTGGAAGAGCATCGTAGAAGAAGAAATCACTAGGATATCACCATAGGCCTGAAACATGACCAGTTTGTAGTTTGAGTTAGAGTGGGTGGCTAGAGTGTTCTCTAGAGATCCCGCCACAAACACACACACACACAGAAGGTCTCCATAGATGAAATCATATGACTGAAAATTCAAAAGGATCGCTAAGCTACTGAAGCAGTCCAGCCCCTATGGGCTCCCAAAATGGATTGGTTGTGGTTTCTTTTGAGTTCCACAGTGAGGAAAAGTTAGTGGTAATAGAATAAAAATTGAGCAGGACCAGAGAGAAGGCTAAGAGAAAGTCCAGAACAAAATATGGAAGAGGAGAATGCCAGGGAATCTCAGAAAGCCAACCACTTTATCTGTGAACACTACACCCAACAATATAAAATTAATTTCCCTTAAAAATGGACAATCAAGGGGTGCCTGGGTGGCTCAGTCAGTTAAGCATCCAACTCTTGATTTAGGCTCAGGTATGATCTCGGGGTCATGGGATCAAGCCCCGCACTGGGCTCTGTGCTCAGTGTGGAATCTGCTTAAGGTTCCCTCTCTCCGTCTCCCTCTGCCCTTTCCCTCCGCTTGTGCACACACAGTCTCTCTAAAATAAATAAATTAATCTTTTTTTTTTAAAAAAAAAAGGACAACCAAAGTTTGTCAAGGCCAAATCTCATACAAAGTCATTATAAGAAAAAAGAAAATAAAAGGCATAACATTCCACGGACAATGAAAGCATCCCAGAAAGATCCGCCCACAAAACAGATCACCATCATAGCTTATGATTTCAAATGCACTGCCATGTATCAAGAAAACGATACAGTAAATGAAAGAACAACATCTATCAGCATTTAAAACATTCAGAAGGAGGTGACAGAACTCAGGAAAGAATTATAAATAAAAAAGAATCATTTGCAAAAGGGTCACTGGAAGGAATAAAAAGGAGTGAAAAAAACACAGGAGTGCCCTTTAAAATAAAGGATAAAAAGATGCTTTCTAATAACAGAAAGAAATGGAGATAAAATGGGTATGAGAGAAAATATATTGATTATAGACAAAGGATAATGAACATAGAAATAATAAGAGTTCCTCGAGAAGGTCAAAGGAACTGAACACTGAAAACCACAATTCAAAAAAATCTTCCTTGAATAAAAACATTTTTTGAAACTATATATTGAAAGTGCACACTGCATGTCTTAGAATATTGACCCCAAACCAACAACACCAAGGCACAGTCTAATAAAACTAATGGACTTTGAAGAAAGAGAAAAATCGCTTGGACATCTAGAAAACAGAGCATTTTATTTATAAATGAAAGAAAATTAGATTACCATCAGACTTTCTGCCAGAAGAAAAATGGAATAATATATTTAAGACATCTAGGAAAGAAAAGTAGGAGCCAAGAACTCGGTATCACCCAAACTGACTTTGAAGTATGAAGGGCCACAGGTTGTTACAACATGAAAGAAATCAGGCGATATTATTCCCGTAAGTCCTTCTTGAGGAATCTACCAGAAAATGAGCTTTGGACAACCAAGATAACTAGAGAGACATCAACTGGACTGGTGTGTAAACAAAATAATAAATAAAAGTAATTAATAAATGTTAAAGTTTATTGTAAAAATTAAAAAGAAATCAAACAATCAATCTATAGAAAAAGCATGGAAAATTTAAACATGGTTACCAAACACTTTATCAACCTTGACAATGGAAAAAGTAAAGGAACAAGCTGATACAAGCTGGAGGAAGAGGGTGAGGGAGATATTAAGATGAAGGGTACCAAATAAGAAGCCAAGGGATTTTGTTCACTGCCAATGGACCAACAAATGGAATAGGTTAATCATGCTATTCGAAGTTGCAGAGGTGATCAGCAGAGCTTGCCTTTCCATTATGGAAGTCGAAAGGGTTCCTGGAGACTCCTTCTGCCTACCCTTGTTTCAAATCCGGGGCAGCACATGACCTAAATGGAAACAACTGGGCTCTAAATCCAAGCACTTTCAATGTGAAGCAGAGCAATGTGAAGACAGAATGTACATGACTGGGGTTCATCCATGCAAATAGCAGCACTCTAAGCTCAAATTGTTTCTGCTCCAGTTCCTTCCACTTTCCTAGCCTTGTCTCCAGCCTCCCATGGCACCTGCAAGCTTCCCAATACCCTGTCAATAAAGTCCTTTGTTGCTGTTCTTTAAGTTACCATGATACTGTGATTTATAAGAAATATGTATTTGGTCAGATGAACAAAATAGATTTCTCATATGTATTTGGTCTTTGTCCATGGTTCCTGACTCACGGCTCCCCAAACCCTTGGAATTTGCTGAGCGATAAGAGCAATAGTGTATCTTTTGTCATAATATTTGGTCTCTTGCCCTCAGTTCCTGAAATTCCTTCAGAGCCATAATGGTGAAATAGGTGTCTTGTTATTCATAACGCTCCTTTCCACCACAGCCGGATATATGTTAATGAGGTGACTTTTTGAAAGCACCTAAGGATGGGGCTGGTTGCTAGGGAGCCAACCATGAATGGGGGATTGGAACTTTCAGTCCCACCCCCTGATTTCCGCCTGGAGGTTGAATCAATTACCAATGGCCAGTGATTTAGTCAATCATGCCTATGTAATGAAGCCTCCATAAACAGAGCGCTTCCAGGTTGGTGAACACGTGGAGTGGCTGGGAGAGTGGCACTCCTAGAGAGGGCATGTGAGCCCTTTCCCCAGACTTTGCCCTGTGTATCTCTCCCATCAGGCTGTTCCTGAGTTATATCCTTTTATAAACAACTGGTGATCTAGTAACATTTCTCAGAGTTCTGTGAGCCACTCTAGCAAATTAATTCAACCTAAGGTGGGGGTCACGGGAACCTATGATCTATAGACAGTCGGTCAGAAGCACGGTGATAACCTAGGCTCGTGACTGATGTCTGAAGTTGAGGGCAGTCTTACAGGACTGAACCTTTAATCTGTGGAATCTGAAGCTATCCCTGGGTAGATAGTGTCAGAATTGAGTTGAATTGTAGGAAACCCAGCTGGTGTCCAAAAATTGCTTGCTGGTATGGGGAACCCCCTTCCCTATATTGGAATTGGTTGTAGAACTCATTTTAATTACTGAGAGATTTTGGCACTGGTGGTAGTGATGGGGGCAGGGGTGAAGACAATAAAAGAATACCAATCCAGTGGATTTCAGAGTTCCTCCTGGTTCTCCTCTAGATTACTCAATTAACAGAGAAGATTGAGACAAAGGGAAGGAATGAGGCTTTCCCAAGTCATACAATGAATTTGTAATAGACATACCAACTTTATAAATGAACCAAAGAAAGTTGAATGGGAGAGAGATAATGACAGGAAATGTTTCTGGGCTTTCTGCATAGAGGGTGCTGAGTGTTAGGCCACTCCTATGGCAGGAAACGAGAAGTGCTGAGAGTTCTCCCTCTTTCCTAACCTACTTCCTTTCGGCCTACCAAGAGGCCTGAAATCCCAACAGACCTAGGCTTTGGAGTACTGCCAATCCCTGGCCCGGGCCATTCAGCCAACCTGCCGGAACACACTGAAGACAAGAAGATGCTAATTACTGGAGATTTGTTTTCATATGGAACATGAAACTTTCTCATTATCTGAGGATTTGCACCAGTTAAATTATACAGATTCTCAGTGATGACAGAACATGCTCATTGGATTGGGTTGTACAAATACTGCATAGACACCTTACCTCCTAATTAGCAGCAAAACAGAGACCAGAATGCATCAGTGAAAACCTGAAGGAAGGTCAGGAGGAATTCTGGAATTTCCTAGTTACATGATGGGAAGAAAGAAGTAGAAAGCAAACCCAGGCAAACACAGAGGTAGAAGCCCTGAGAAGGAAAGTGCTCTCAGGCTGTGCTTACAGCAAGATGAGGGACGTGAAGGAGATGGACAACTGTCAGTTGAGTGCCCACCTTGTGTCAGACTCTGTACATATGTGATCTCATTTGATTCTCCTAATCCTATGGGGAGGGGGATAAGAATTATTATTCCCAGTCTCAAAATGAGGAAATTTAGAGTCATAGAGCTAAACTGATCTCCCAAGTCAGAAGCAAGTCAGTGGCATGCCCAACTCCAAAGCCAACGCTGTTTCTAATATACCATTCCTGAATATAGCAGATGGCTAATACACAGGTATGGGTGGGTGTCCCACCATGGACTTGAAACCCCGAGGCTCATTTTCATCCCGGTCTCTGGTCCGCAGTGCAAAGGAAATGCTGAGTGAGGCTGTGTTTTTCGTACTCGTTTTAATCTAAAATGTTTGACAGGTATTAGATGCTGTGGAGGATAAAAAGCCATGGCAGGCCCTTTGAAAAATGTGGCTGTGTTATCTACTTAGTCGGAGCCTCTCTGAACATCAGAATTGCATTTCATCGAATATGGTAGGGGAGAGAAAGCAAGTGCAGACTTTCTCTCTGAATCGTTCCTGGGCCTTTACTATTCAGAGAAGATTGTTTGTTCTTGGCCTGGGCTAGGGAAGACGGATGGTCGTCACTGCTCCCTCTGGCTGCCTTGCTTCCTGGCTGAGGACATTGCATGTCTGAATAGAGTGTCTGTCTGTCTTATTTTTTCCCCAAAGCATTAGGCTTTGTATAATAGAAAATACAATAATCTTTCCCTAGTCACAGGGTTATGTTCCTAAGAGAGGGAGTGAATTCAGAATCTACAAAGAGACACAGAACACTATTGTAGAGGAGACCAACGCAAGGAAATTGGGGGGGGGGGCTACAGGGTTCTCTCCCCTCTGCTGATTTTGAGGGAAGATATGATGGCCCAGTCAGCCTCATTAGGGCTGGGAGTCTACATGGATTTACTCACGACTTTATGCCCAGCGCTTAGCACATGGACCTGGCACATGGTTGGCATTGGTAAGTATTTGTTCTACAGATGAAAGAATTTCCCGTCATATTGTAAGTTATACTAGATTATGAATTCCTTGAAGGCAGAGACAGTGTCTTATTTGTCTTTGGATGTCCTTCCCTAGCCTGGCACAGCATAGGCTCTTAATAAATATGTTGGATGAAAAAAGCCTTTTGCCAAAAAATCTAAGGCCAGCCCACTCCTCCACTAAATCTATCCGTTTACCACTTGCGCTCTCCCTGTTCTTCTGGACTCCACTTTGCTGCCCAGTGTCCTAAAACACCCTTTTCCTTTAGTAGTTTCCTAAGGGGCCAAACTTAACCCAGGGTATCTAGCACCTTCGTGAGAAATGAGAGTTTTCCCAACGAGGAGCTTTTCATCATTGGAGGATAAATGAAATTGCTGGAGGTCCATCTTTGCTATGCAGAGCAGGCTTGCAGATGGGAGAAATGCATACTGGATAAGGAAGTAGCTTTACTGAACACTGAAGTACACTCCCAACCTGACGGTTCTATTTCCATCTGATAGCCTGATTTGTGTGTCTGTGCTATGCCATGTCCTTCAAAGGGTATAAGGGCTTGGGCTGGATGTGGCTACAACCTGGAACCACTAGTAACAATCGTATCACTGGTAACATTTCTAAACCAATGGTCACATTTTGCTCTGTGCAAATGGGGAATTTACACAGGGATCTTGAATCAGCCTGGGAAAGGGGAAATGCATGGGTTAACTCTGTGTCTCACTGTTTTGTCTGTTAAATGTGCATAATAATATTTAAATCTCAAAGAATTTTTTAAAGAATAAAATAAAATATGTGACTGTATTAGTCAGAGTTCTCCAGAGAAAAAGAACCAATAGGATGAGCATATATAAAGAAACAGATTTGTTATAAGGAACTGGCTCGTGTAATTACAGAGGCTGGCAAGTCCATTATCTGCAGTGTGGGCTGGCTGGCTGGAGACCCAGGAATGCCAATGCTGCAGATGAAATCCAAAGGTTGTCAGCTAGAAAATTCTCTCCTACAGGAGGGTCTATTCTCCCTGTTCTATTCAGGACTTCAGCTAATTGGGTGGGGCCCACCTGTATTAGAGAGGGAAATCTGCTTTACGCAGGGTCCACCAATGTAGATGTTAATTTCATCCAAAACACACTCACAGAAACACCCAGAATATTTGACCAAATATCTGGGCACCCTGTGGCCCAGTCAAGTTGAAATATAAAATTACCTTAACTCTAGGAAACAAACTGAGGGTTGCGGGAGGGTGGGGTAACTGCATGACGGGCATCAAGGAGGGCACGTGATGTGATGAGCACTGGGTGTGATATGCAACTGACGAATTACTGAACTCTAGGTCTGAAACTAATGATGTACTATATGTTGGCTGATTGAATTTTTAAAAAGTTGAAATATAAAAATGCTCAGCATCACTAGCCATCAGGGAAATACAAATCAAAACCACAATGAGATACCACCTTACGCCAGTTAGAATGGCAAAAATTAACAAGACAGGAAACAACAAATGTTGGCGAGGATGTGGAGAAAGGGGATTCCTCTTACACTGTTGGTGGGAATGCAAGTTGGTACAGCCACTCTGGAAAACAATAATTTGGAGTTTCCTCGAGACATTAAAAGTAGAGCTACCCTATGACTCAGCAATTGCACTACTGGGTATTTACCCCAAAGATGCAGACGTAGTGAAGAGAAGGGCCATATGCACCCCAATGTTCATAGCAGCATTGTCCACAATAGCTAAATTGTGGAAGGACCCGAGATGCCCTTCAACAGACGAATGGATAAAGAAGATGTGGGAGCACAGAGCAGGGCAACCAAGTCTGAGCTGGCAACAGGAGAATCCATGCAAACTTTTTTTTCAGCCATCAGAAAGGATGAATGCCACCAGTTGCATCAACATGGATGGAACTGGAGGGGATTATGCTACGTGAAATAAGTCAAGCAGAGAAAGACAATTATCATATGGTTTCACTTATGTGTGGAACGTAAGGAATAGCATGGAGGACATTAGAAGGAAGGGAAAAATGAAGGGGGAGAAATCAGAGCGGGAGACGAACCATGAGAGACTATGGATTCTCGGAAATAAACTGAGGGCTTCAGAGGGGAGGAGGATGTGGGGATGGGTTAGCCCAGTGAGGGGTATTACAGAGGGCACATATTGCATGGAGCACTGGGTGTTATACGCAAACAATGAAGCATGGAACACTACATCAAAAACTGACGATGTACTGTATGATAACTAACATAATAAAAAAATATAAATAAAATGAATCACCACGGTGACAGAGCCAGGCATGCAGTAGATGCTCAACAAATGAGTTCTATTTTCTTTGCTTTTTAATGGTAACAATATAGTCCACATTGGTTAAAAGCAACCAAAAGGCTTATCTATTTAATGAGAACATAATTTAGGCAAATTATGGATAACTTAAGCTCCAAATGCCATTTTGCTCAATTTGAATGAAATTTCAAGTGAAATGTATGCATACACATACGATTCCAGTGTTCCTGTTTTGATGTGCAAACGATTAAGATTTTCGTGCAAAAAGAGGACTTCCAGTACCTAGAACTGAAAGAATTCTGACTTTGTCTTGTGTCTAAAAAGTGCATTAGCCCCAGAAAGAAGTGTAGGTGGGGGGAATCAGAAGCAGGCACAAGTGCCTCCCTTCCCTGTCAGAGAAGGAGGTCTGGCAAGCAAGTTTCCCCTGCATACTTCATACAGAAATGCCCTACCAGGCTGGGGCTGGGGACTGGTAGCTTCCAAGGCGAATGCAGTCTCCTGCAAGCGCAGTGGTCCTGAACATGGGCTTCGGAGGAGGAGTGAGTCAGTCTGAAATCTCAGCTCTGCCATTCCCTAGCAGTGTAAACCTAAGCCAGTGTATTCGTCGGGGTTCTCCAGAGAAACGGAACCAATTAGACTGCATGTGTGTGAACGCACGCGTGTGCATGTGCACGCATGTAAGTTGTTATAAGGAAGTGGCTCGTGTGATTATGGAGGCTGACAAGCCCCAAGATAGGCGGTCAGCAAGCTGGAGACCCAAGAGAGTCTGTGGTGTAGTTCCAGTCCGAGTGTGAAAGCCTGAGAACCAAGAAAGCCGAAGGTGTTGTTGCAGTTTGAAAGCCAACAGGTGGAGACCCAGGGAGATCCAGTGTTTCAGTTCGAATCTGAAGGCAGCAAAAGCCCTGTATCTCAGCCACAAGGCAGGCAGGCAGGCGGTGCTCCCGCGCACTCAGCCTTTTTTTTTTCCCCTTCAGTCCTTCAATGGGTTGGATGAGGCCACCCACCGGAGGGAGGATAATCTGCTTCAGTCTAATGATTCAAATGTTGATCTCACGTAGAAACACCCTCACAGACACCTAGAAAGCCGTCTGACCAAACATCGGCCACCGCTCGGTAGCCTAGTCGGGCTGGCACAGAATTCACCACCACAGCAAGCTAGGCCAACCCGAAGCCTGCTACTCTTCATCTGTAAATGGACGATAACGACAATTTTCTCCGAGTCGGTGTGAGGATTTAAGGAGATGAAACATACGAAAGAACAACTTGCACACGGTAGATGTGTGCGTATGTGCGCGCGCATGCGCACGTGTTGCAGTCCCAGCTTTCTCTAAGGTTCGGGGGGAGTTGCCGGCTTTAGGGAAACAAAGAGTGGCAGATGTCAATATTAGTTGTGGGGTTGGTTTTCCAGAGCTGGTAGAGCAAATTCAGTACAAGAAAGACTTCTGGAAAAATCGTTCCCTTTTTATCTCTTTACTGGGACTAGGATGTCAGAAACCCGAGAATGTCTGCATTAGAAGAATACTCTCTATCACACCCACTGCTTAAAAAAAAAAAAAAGGAAATGAACCCTCTTACACTATTGGTGGGAATGCAGGCTGGTGCAGCCACTATGCAAAAGTGTGGAGGTTCCTCAAAAAGTTGAAAATAGAGCTACCCTATGACTCAGCAATTACACTACTGGGTATTTACCCCAAAGATACAGACGTAGTAAAGAGAAGGGCCATATGCACCCCAATGTTCATAGCAGCAATGTCCACAATAGCCAAACTGTGGAAGCAGCCGAGATGCCCTTCAACAGATGACTGGATAAAGAAGATGTGGTTCATATATACAATGGAATATTACTCAGCCATCAGAAAGGATGAATAGCCACCATTTGCATCGACATGGATGGAACTGGAGGGGATTATGCTAAGTGAAATAAGTCAAGCAGAGAAAGACAAATTATCATATGGTTTCACTTATATGTGGAACATAAGGAACAGCATGGAGGACATTAGGAGAAGGAAGGGAAAAACGAAGGGGGGAAATCAGAGGGGGAGATGAACCACGAGAGACTATGGATTCCGGGAAACAAACTGAGGGTTTTAGAGGGGAGTTGGGTGGGGGACTGGGATAGGCCGGTGATGGGTATTAAGGAGGGTACGTATTGCATGGAGCACTGGGTGTTATACGCAAACAACGAATCATGGAACATTGCATCAAAAACTAGGGATGTACTGTATGGTGTCTAACATAACATAATAAAAAATTTTTAAAAAATAGAAGTACATTTTATGGAAAAAAAGAAGGAAATGAATAAATATATACTTTCTTTTCCAAACACTTCTTGGATGACAAAAACTGTGCTGAGCACTTTCCGTGGATTGTTCATTTAATTCGCCACACCCCTTTGAGGTAGGTTCTTGCTTTGCAGAAGTATTTCTTCTTTTGCATTTTTATATGTGGGGCCCATAGAAATTAGTGACTTGCTCAAAGTCATACACGACTAACTAGTAAGTGGTAGAACCTGGATATGAACTCGGGCCAGTCTGATGGCATGAGCCTCCTCTAGGAAAGTTTGCATGGATTCTCCTGTTGCCAGCTCAGACTTGGTTGCCCTGCTCTGTGCTCCCACAAGCCCCCTGCGCCCCTCGCAAGCCCCGCACTTGTGGCACGCTACTGTATGTTTTCATCTGTATCTCTGACTTACTCTACTGTGAAGCCCTTGAGGGCAGGGACGCTTCTGTTCACCAGCAACTCTCCGGAATTCTTTGTAAACGCACATTGAATAGACAAATGGACCCAGGCAAATTACAAGCCACGGTTCCCTATTTCCAACCTGGAGGAGTGTGTGGGTGTGTTCGGGCTTCTGCCCTGGGCTGCTGCGATTCTGATTCATAGTTCATACTTCTAGCCCCAAATGCCCACGAGCTGTAAAGATCCCTCATTTGCTCATTACTTGCCTGCATTTCCCTGCCCTCTGCCAATAACAAGTCCCTTTCACATTCCAAAGATCCTTTTTAATAGGGAAAAGTTTCCTTGAACCAAGCTGAACCCATTTTCCTGTTATCAGCCTTGTCTCCTTCTATCTTTCCCTCTTGTAATTTTTATTTGTCCCCTGGAACTCATTTAAACAATTAGTCTCCAGGCTCGTTGTTAGCCATTTATGTTTGGTATGCTGGCTTGATCTGGGTTTGCTCTGAAAAACATTCCGTATTGATTTTAAAATGTAGGGCTGCCGTTTGCCCCATTTATCAACTCCGTCAGGTACAAAAATGCTTTCTTCCTGTCAGGGCAGATTAATAACTAGCAAGCTTTCCAACAGGTGTAAAATGGGCCCTACCTCGCTGACAATGCATTGTCTTTTGGCTTTTGTTTTGACTTATTTTTTACTCTCAGTAAATTAATTATTTGTAATTAAATCTTCACATCCAACCACTGAATGATGGACATATGCATTCTTCGGCATTTTCTCTGCACAGAACCTGGTGCCCTCTGCTCAGAATCTGTAAACACTACTTTAATGCTGATTTTTTTTTTTTTCTCTTGGCGGGGAGGGGAGTAGAAGGGAGACAACCGTTAATTTCCATGAAATATCACAGGAAGAGGGATGCTGGAAATTTGATATTTTACATTTTATTTATAACCCCCCAACTTAGATTTCATGACTTTGAGTGAAATAAACTCAGAAAGATGGCTCTCCACAGGAGGGGGGTTATATCCTAAATTGGGACACTAGGTTATGTTTGGCAATTAACTTCTTTTCCTCCATTCTCTCGAGAGGACTTGAAATCCCTGAGACTCCCTGAAGAAACTGTGGCCAACAGGTTTTGCATTATTTAGTAAGGTGATTACCAATGGCCTGTCGGCCTGAAGGTCATCTAGAATGCCAAGTAATAAATCTTCAAAGCTTCCTCTTGCATCTTTCTCATGATGAATAAAAGCAGTCTTTTTGACACTTTATTTCCGAGCTCTTTTTCCCACCCCTCTTTTCTCTATCAGACTAGTCAAAGGCGAATTCTACGTCTTAGTCTTTTGGCTTTGAACACTGACGGAGGCCTTCAACTTTGGGTTGCTGGATGGAAGAGCAAAGCACTCTATGAGCCAACAGGGAGAAGCCTTCGATTTACTCCGGTGTATTGTACACAGTGTGTTTGTTGCAAGCTCCATCCACCGCGCCAGGCTGGAGGAGACGGCCGCTGGAGTGGGGTGAGGAGGCAGGCACGGGGTGGGGGGGTACTGAGGCTAAGTGAAGCAGTTCTGTGGCCAGCCGCCGTCGGGACGTGGGGCCTGGGCGGGCGGCCCCGTCAGGGCAGCGGGAACAGGCACGGGCTGTCGCCTCTCAGTTGTCTGAGATGTAAACCGTACAGTCTGAAAAAGTCAGGCTGCTTGCTCTGAGGTCCTCTGTCTCCACCAGTGCTGACGCCTGAGCTGACCGTCCCCCTGCTCAAATGCCTCGACAATCTGGCAGGGAGCCTGCAAAAGGCCTTGAGCTCAGTGTTGGGGTTTTGGTGGGGACAGGCCGGCCATCACACAAATGCTGCTGTAGCTCTCAGCGGGGGGTGGGAATGATCTCGTTACACGGGGAGTGCTAGCTGAGCCAATACAACCGCACCGCTAATAACACTAGAACCCTGGTTCTCAAACTTTTTCCACTTCAGAACCCTGGCAGGGGAGGGGAGAACACAGATCCCAATGTCCCACCTTCATACATTCTCATTTAGCAGGTCTGCGGAGGCGGGGTGTATGTGTGTCCAGGAATCTACGTTCTTAACAAGCTGTTGCCCAGGTGGTTCCTGGACCCTACTCTGAAAGAAGAAGGCCCAGAATGTTGGGGAAAGTTCTTGATGACCATCTGAGCAAAACCAGTATTTTACAGAGGAGGTAACTGAGGTCCGGAGAGGAAGGCTTGTCTGAGGTCACACAATGATGTAATACCCGAGCTAGAACTAGAAAGCATGGTCTCAGTATCACCCCCTTCATGCTTTGTCCCGAGGAGAAGGAGACAGAGTGAAGCTATGACTCTGTATTCTGTAGTTTTCAAAGTGGACGCAGCCTGGCCTAGGCCTGCGGTGATTCCCAAAGGGGTCTGTTGGCATTTTATAACGTGTGAGTGTCTAACACACCACAGGCCCCTGAGTATTAATGCCAGTAGCTCCCCTACCCTGAGTCATTCTGGCAACCCCAAATACCTGCACACATTTCCAGAGGTCCCTTGTGGTTGTGGGGAGACAGTGCTGCCTCCAGGTGAGAATCACTGGGGGGGGGGGAGCTGTGGCTGATTACTCATCAAAGGAATTCTGATTTTGAGTTTTAACTTTGCCATGAACTTCCTGAGACCTAAGGAATATCCCTGGCCCAACTGCAGAGGCTCTGTCCCCGTTTCTTCAACTATACAATGGCGGCGGCGGTGGGGGGGGGGAGCCAGAAAGATCTCTTAGGACCTTCCCAGCTGACTCTGTAAATCTGAGGTGC
Source organism: Ursus arctos (assembly GCF_023065955.2). Classification (NCBI taxonomy): domain Eukaryota; kingdom Metazoa; phylum Chordata; class Mammalia; order Carnivora; family Ursidae; genus Ursus; species Ursus arctos. The sequence goes on from NC_079873.1 coordinate 115,701,883, forward strand.
TGGCGGAGTACAGAGAGGGTGCTGTAGTCGGCACAGGCCAGGGATAATACTAGCAGGAAATGGAGCCATTTCCAAAGGAGACCAACGATCCTTTGCCTTTAAGAGAACATGACTTGGTTGTGTTCATCCTGTCAGCTCTGGGTTGATGGCAACAAAGAGCCTCAGTGTCCAGAGGTGATGTGGACCCCATCACCATTAATTCAAGATGGTTAGTTCCTGTAACCCCGAGCCAGACTGCAGGGGTGTCCGCTACCTCGGCTTCTTTGGGAAACTGGACAGGCTGTGCTGGCTGTTTGGAGAAGCAGCCGCAGTTCCCTGGCACATCATGGGGGCACTCTGTTTTATTTAGGGGGAGAGGAAAGGGCACTCAGGGATAGTGTGCGTGTGCGGTGGGGGGAGCTCCGTAGCCCTCCCCCGACTTTCAGTACGGGAACCTCTATCCCAGTCTGCAGCCACCTTTTGCATTCGCAGACGCCTCCAAGCCAGCACTCTTGGGTGAAACAATGGCCGACTAGCGTTCTTTCAAAAGAACATAGAGCTTTTTGCCTCTCAGAACTGCAGTTTGGCTCCTTTGGGGGAAAGGCATCAGATTAATTTCTAGGAGAGGAACATGATTAATGAAAATAATAAGCTGGTTTAATTATCTTTTCATCTACCAGTTACTGCCTTCTCAAAGGGCTCTGCAGCAAAGCTGTTGACCAGAGTGGTTATTTACTCTCAGCTCGCTTCACAGTAGTTCATACTAGTTATGTTATGGTGGCTTTATTTTTCATTCATTTTCCCAGAACAGCAGTGTTGAAAGGGACTGACATTGAGTCCAATTTTCTTATTTTATAGCTGGGGAAACGGAGAGATCTATTGAAGGGAAGGATCTTGCTTAGGGTCATATAGCTAGTTAACGGTAGAGATAAAACTAGAACAGAGGTCTTCTGACTCCCAGTCCAGTGCTCTTTCCATACCTGACTCCCTCATGAAGGCTGCCTTTGTATAAAATGCCCAATTTAAATTCTGTTCCTAAAACTTCTAGACCAAAACATGCCAACAAAGCTCCCCTGCCCCCCATATCCGCAAATACATGCCAAATATTGTGCGGTGGCCAAACAGTCTCAACTAACAAAATCCCAAACTTATGTCCCTAAGGAAACCACCAAGAAGAAATTCCAGACAGAAGCACTTTTCTCCGGTAATGTGCTCATTTTTCATCTTGCTACCTGATCTAATGTTTGGGGATGTGGCTCCATTCTGCCTGAACCTAATTGCCGTAATGGTGCTAAAAGGAACCTTTAAGAGAGTGACAATCTCAACATTTCAAGGAGTCGCAGATGAGGTAGGGCTTTGTAGATGAAAGGCAAACCGTCTACCCACGTCTGTGAGTAGAGCTACTGAACTGACATTAGGTGAAATATCCCCAAGTAGATTTTCTCTTTTATCCCTTTAGAAACCTCAGGGCGTTGCTCAAGCATTGGAATTCTGGAAGACAGAGACAGACACGACTTTTGCACACATACCTGTCTTCACTCTGTGTGTCAAACTGCAGACCACTCTCCCGTTCGACTTCCTCTTCCAAAAGGCCCAAATTCTTTCTCAGGATATGACACCAACAGACATCCTGGGACAGAAACAAGGCTAGAAACAGAAAGATCGGTACACAGTCAGCTCCTGTGGCCAGCTCCATGCCTTACCAGTCTCCCAATCCTGATTCAGCAGTCTCTGTACTTGGCTCAAACTCCTGGGTCCCCTCTTAGCGAATGATATCACCATCCCCTTAGTTGCCCGAGTCAGAGGGTGGAAGGTCATTCTTGATTCTGCCCTCTGCCCTTACCTCCAGCCCATCACAAATGTGATGCAGTCTCTCTCCTTAATATCTCTGATTCTTCCACTTCCCTCTTTCTCTGAGCCAGCATCTGGTCTACAACAACCTCTTATCCCAGGTCATGTGCTCAACGGGGGGAAATGGCGGTCAGTGAAGAGGACTAGAACATTGTCCTCAACGAGTTCAGGCATGTGTTCTAATTGGCCATTTATTCATTTGCCTCCTTCAATCGGCCATGAGCTTGGACCAAGAGAGCATGGACCAAGTCTAACTCGCCACTGTAGGTCTAGACCCTGGCAAGGTCCTTGGTGCATATTAGGCACTAAGCAAGTAAATGTCCACGGGAGAATATTCGACTCGTACAACTGTGTAGCAGCCATAGCACGGCTCTGCCCAAGCTTTCCTCCTTCCCATTCCTGACCTGTTTCTCCCAGTCATTCCAGCCCTTTGGGACACTCTTGTGCTCTCCTACCCATTTCCTTCATGTCCTATGCTCTGAGTTGGAGTTCTGGGCTGCGTCTCTTTCTCTGGAGAGCCTTCTCCAGCTGTTCTCCTCTCTCCAGGCAAATTGCTACTAGATTGTCCCCAGTGACCCAGCCTACAGGTAGAGCCCGTTGGGCTCAAGGCCTCTGGTGAGGTTGCAGGGTTGAACAGACGAGCTCTGAACAGACAAGGTCTAAAAGCTTGGCGATTCTTGCCCAAACGGGAAAATCCAGCCTCCAATAATCTTTAAGTCAAAAAAACATCTTCCACTTGCACAAACTATATGTTCCCTAACACCATGAAGACAGTTTCTAGGCCAGGTAAATATTAACTTAAGACTTGGGCAAAATTTGCATGATCGAAAAGAATTGCCTAAAATAGTAATTGAGCAATGATCATATCACAGTGCTTCTACTTCTCTGATTCAAGGGAGGGAGGAGAGAGACGATGTCTACTTCATGGGCTCCAAGAGGTGAAGGAGCTGAGGCTGTCTTTGTCTATCATGGTACTTCCAGTCCCTAGTGCATATGGCATCTCAATAAATGTTTCTTGAGCAAAGGATGAGAACCACACTAGGCCCTACGGGTTTACGCATCATGGCAACTGAATTCTTCATTCATAGAAAGTGGGTGGGAAAAGTCTTAGAGTACAACAAATTAAATCTCTTCATTGTACAAGTGAGAAGATACAGGTCAACAATGACTGAGAAACTTAGCTAAAATCACACAGCAAGTTAGTGGCAGAGCCTGGACTCAAATCAGGCTTCCCAGTCTCACTGTTCTTTCCCCAGCATCAAATCTCCCACCTCAGGCTTAAACCCAAACAAGAGTTCTCTATAAAGATTTATGAAAGTCAGGCCTCTTGGTCTGTGCTCAGATTGTGTATGTTTTGACGCATTTTTTAAAAGATTTATTTATTTATTTGAGAGAGAGAGAGCGAGAGAGCGAGCTCGTGGTGGGGAGGGGCAGAGGGATAGAACCCCAAGCAGACTCCCTGCTGAGCACAGAGCCCAGTGCGGGGCTGGATCTCAGGACCCATGAGATCATGACCTGAGCTGAAACCAAGAGTCAGTCACTTAACCAACTGAGCCACCCAAGCGCCCCTGTTTTGATGCATTTTTAGAAAGCACTGACATTAAACTTGTCAGAGAGCTGCTTCCCTTCACTCCCATCCACATTCCCCTATACAGCTGATTTTTTTCTTTTTGCAATAAAATCAACTTTTAAAGGGCTCTGTATTTTTAACACATAGAGAGGAAGCCTATCAAAGCCAGATGCACTAGATAACTACAGATAAATAAATCACTTGCTCTAGTGTCAGAAAATTCTGTTTGGTGCTGATTTAATAGATTTGGGGAAAAATAAGCAAGGAAATTCAATAATGAGGACCTGCTCTTTGCAATAAACTTGCCAGGAAACAGCCAAAAGTGAAAGGAATTCATTTAAGATGTAAGTGACATGATAACCGCCCGTCTGCCGGGAAGGCTTGAAGCTGCCCCAGCTTCACACGCAGCCCTTTGTCCTCTCCTGCCCTGGTCTCTATGTCACAAGGGTTCAGTGCCCTATTTCAGGTGTAACATTTCCATCTATGCAGAAGAGCATTCCTGTCACCATCCTGGCTTCCTTGCAGAACTAGATCTGTGATGATGGGGCTTTTTACAAAATGCTTTCACATCTCTTATTTTGGTTTTTTTAGTTTATTCCCTTGACAATCCTGCAGAGTAGGTAGGGAAGGAGTTGTCATGCTGAAGAGATGAAATGATTGTGAGGGGTCACTGGGTTTGTCGGGGGGCAGAGGCAGGGACAGCAAGCCGGGCTTCAGACACACAGTCTAATCCTCTACGAATGCCATTTCACTACTGAAGGAGACACTATGTGAGGCAATTTTTTTCCTTGTTCTTTTTCACAAAATTTATGAGCTGATATGTTCTAGGGGAAGCAATTAAAGGGTCACAGGTCAGCATCACTTTAGTTCAGTGTTGGCAGTATGGAGCCCTAAATGGAATAATGAGATAGATTTATACATTTCTCTCTTCTGGTTCATGATAGTGATGCCCAAAAATGTGGGCCTTGAGATGACATTTCCCAGGAAAGATCTGGAAACCAAAATTTTGGAAACAGGAACATGTTTCCATAGGCAACAAAATTCTAGTCATTTTATGCTACATACCAGGGGTTGGCAAACTATGGCCCACAGGCCAAATCTGGCCACTCGCTATTTTTTTTTTAAATAAAGCTTTATTGGCACCCAGCCACAGCCATTCATTTCTGGACGTTTTAGGGTCACTTTCACACAACAGCAGCATGACTGAATTGTTGTAGCAGAGATGGCTGTCAAAGCCTAAATTATTCACCCTCTGGCCCTTTACAAAAAATGCCTGAAATCAAACACTAACCCCACTCATGAGGAAAGGTTCCTTTTGTCAGGATCAGGAAGTTCCATCCAGGACAGAAATTGCTGGGGGCTTGAAAGAGACTCCACATTGCTGAAAATCCCTGAGTGGGTTTATGGGAATGCGTATTGGGCCTGGGATGGGCACAAACATTTTTTCTTGCCATTCTTTATGAAATCAGTCTTGAGTCCTCGTTTTTACCGTGAAAAGACCTGGCAGGACTCTCTTTGTTACCCGTAATATATCAACCCAGTGCCAGAGGGTTAAAGGACAATGACATCAATAGCCTGCACCAGACACTGCAGAGATTAGGGATGCGTCTTCCCCTTCAGTGCCCTGTTTTCAACTTGCGCTTTCATGCAGGGCCACCAACAGATGATGTGTAAGGGATCTAGCTTCCTGGGATCTTCTGAAGTTCATGCACGTACAAAGATCTGGGCTAATTCAGGGCAACACTGGCCTCAAAGAGGACTTTTTTGCCAGGGTCCCCAAGTAGCAGTTCCCATGCACTGGGATCCATTTCATGGGCCTGGACATCAGAGTTAACAAGGAGAATCAGGAAGCTCACTTTCCTCTTCTAGGAAATCGCTGCTTCCTTTCCAAAAGCCTTCACAGGGGCTTGCAAAAGGAAGCTCCACGTACAGCTTCAGAAAGCTAGATTGGGTTGTGGCTGAAGGCAGGGGAGGCCAGCACGCAGTATCAGCCAGGACGCCCACCAGGAGCCCTAGGTTTTTGCTCTACCTCAGCCCTCTCATTGCCTCCTCCTACTGTATTCAGTTGCTAGGGCTAAACACCACAAACTGGGTGGCTTCGCCCACGGAAGTTTATTCACCTATGGGCAAGGGTGGTACCCTCCGAGGCCTGCGAGGAGAACTCTATTCCATGCCTCTCTGCTAGTTTGTGGCAGTTTGCTGGCAATCACTCCCATCTGCCTTTATCGTCCCATGACATTCTCCCTCTGTGTGTGTCTATGTCCAAATGTCCCCTTGTGTAAGGATACCAGTCATATTGGATTCAGGTCCACCTTACTGCAGTGTGACCTCATCATAGTAATTATATCTGCAGAGACTCTATTTACACATAAGGTCACATTCCGAAGTACTGGGATTTACACATAAGGTCACATTCCGAAGTACTAGGACTTCAACATATGAATGGCGGGCACGATTCAACCCCAGACACCTACCCACCAACTCTCATCCACCCTCCCTCCACTCCCACCAAGCTGAAGAGAGCAGGCCTGGCAAGGGTTCGTTCCTTTGTCCAAAAGAATATGCATCAAGCTAGGTATTCTTGTAGGGCCTGGGGATTCAGCAGTGTAGACAACAGTTCCCACTGTCAAGGAGCTGACAATCCGTGGGAGAGATGGACAACATACAAAACAAGGAAATCCATATGATCAAATCAGATCATGATAAAGGCTATGAAGAAAAAGAACATGGGGCGAGGGGATAAATAGTGAAAGTGGCTGGCTAGGAAGCAGTCCTGAGAGGGACTAGGAGATTGCTGAGAAGCACGGGGAACTGACTAGGTGACATTTGTCCTCATCAATTGGCTTAGATGTGAATATTGATTCTAACTCACCTCTTCTCTGTCTGCTGAACTCTTACGTCTCTTCAAATCAGTACCATACCACTGAGTGCTCAATTATGTTCTCCCCAGCATTCCTGATGATCATTTCTCCCATGCCAGTCCCTTCCACTGGGCTGTTGGCTCCTTGAAGGCAGGGTTCCTGTCTCACACTTCTTTTATAATGGTCTCACTCTTAGTGCAGTGCTGAACCAGGTAGCAGTTTCTCCATAATACTGGTGTATTAAATGATTTACAGAGAAAAACAAAGTTCCTCTATTTTTTATAGGAGATAGTGACTAGAGCAGAACTCCTAAACTTATTAATCCTATCTTGAGAGCAGAAGGTACCCTCTGTCTACTGGGAGAACCAACTGATCAAATAGCATCATCCGAATACTGTTTCAGGGGACCCAGGATTCCCCCATGGTACAGTTGATAAGACCACATGGCCTGAGAGACAGTATAGCAAAGTGGCCGAGGGATTGGCTTTGGGATCAAATCCCAGCTCTGTAACTTCAGAGATGTGTGACCCTGAGCAAGTAACTCTCCTTGTCCACATCTCCGCATTCTCATCCATAAAATTAAGAATAAAAGTAGCACCCACCTAATAGGATTTTATGACAATCAAATCAACTAATATAAAGCACGTGGCACGGTGTCTGACATACGATAAGGACAGATAAATGTTAGCATGAGTTATTCAAAGTGCTTAACAGACAACTGGTTGAGCCACTGAATCATCGGCCCTTGAAACTACACAGGCTGGATATCCGGAGGTAGTTCAGCCGCTGGGCGAGGTAGCACACCTCGGGGACTTTTTGGAAAGACGCTGTCACAGTTTAGGTGGCAGGTTGTAGTTGTGGCTGAGACTGTAGCAGGAACTGTTGCGTGGGATGGGGACTGAACGTCCTCAACTTGATTTCCTCTGTGGCAGGTTTTGCCAACACGGACAATCCCCAACCATGCTGAAGGAGGGGTGAGCCTGCTGAAAGCCTCCCCGTTAGTAGGTGGTCTGCACGCATGCCAGCTATTGAGCCAGAGCTTGTTTCTGATTAAGCTGGGGTAAAGAGAAGCATGATAAATTATTTTCTAGGTTCCCATAGGGCTTATCAAAATGTATAAGGTAGGGCATGAGTACACCTGTTAATGTTTCTTACAAGCAAAGGAAGGGCAGCCCATGTGTGAATTAGCATATGGTTATTGGGCCACAGTTTTATGTCTCTCTGCCCTCTGCTTCTTACAGCAAGGAGAGGGGACCAAAGCTCACAATATATGACTAAAGGGCCTGAAGCAAAAGACCATGCCCAGATACTGCTTCTCTTTGTGTGGTCCCTCAAAAGGCATTGCAGCCTTCTGCCATCCTGGCCTCTGGACCACATTCTGCATCCAGATGGCTGGCAATCTAAGGGGCCTCTCCAGGAAAGCATGGCAGCCAGTCAACAGCATTTGTTTAAAGATAACTTGCTAACTTTATTTTAATCTCACTTTTCCCCTGGGGAAATCTATTTTAGTAATTTTATACATATTTTTGAAACAATCTCAAACTTACACAAAAGATTCAAATATGGTCAATGAAGTCCACAGAGCTTTTTTCTCCCCTGAATCATTTGAGGGCAAGTTGCCATCCTGATGCCCCGCTGCATTTCTATACTTCAGTATTTCCTATAAAGAAGGGCATTCTCCTATGTAACTGCAATGTAATCAGGGAATTAATGTGGCTACATAACTATAATCTAATCCTTAGATTCCACCCAGCTTCACCAATCATGTTGTCCCAATCACGTCCTTTATAGAAAAAGGATCCAGTTCGGAACCCTGTGTTATATTTAGTTGATATGTCGTTCTAGTCTCCTTCCTAGACAGTCCCTCGGCCTTTCTTTGACTTAGTAGATCTTGACACTTGGATACTTCCAGCTAGCTACTTTATAGAATGCCCTTCCATTTGAGTTTGCCTGATGTTTCCTCATGATTACCTCCAGGTTGTGCTCCTACCGTAGCAATACCACACGAGTGATGCTGTGTTCTTCTCATCGCATCCTATCAGGGAGTTCCAGAAGAGACAAATTTTAGGGTTAGCCGTCACAGTGAGTTCCTGAATCAGTTTCATCACACATTGTGACAAACACGCAGTTGCACTTGACTGTGGGCTCAGGATGCACAAAGTGATCATGATAGGTACTTGTGGTGGCTCCAGACTGAAATCTACACGAGTGTGGCCTTTGCCTACCTTGGTAGCTTGACCTCCTGTGACACCTACGGCCTTACAGGTATATACCCCCAGACTTGCCTTTCCTCCACATGCCCAGAAACACTTTCCCATCTCTGTGCCTTTGCCCATATGGTCCCCTTTGCACTTCATTGCCCCTCCATTCCTGCCCATGTCTCATGTCAAAAGCTGATTCATCCTCCCGGGGCCACTTCAAATGCGACACTGCACATGAAGTTTTTCTCAACCCCCTCCCATCCCTAACTAGGAATTTCACCTTCCCTCTAGCATATTTTGCCTTTAAAATTTTTTAATAATCATATTATCCCTTATGCTAAAATTAGATAATAGACTGCAAGCTTTTTGTAGGCAGTCGTGTTCTGTTATCCATCTCTGTTTTGTCCTTCATCCTGCCCCACCCTCCACCCATGCGCTGACCACTTAATGTAATGCTGTGTGTGTAGTACTAACAGCTAACATTTTCGTCTGCTAACTACGTACAGACACTGTTCTAAGTTGTCTGCGTGGATTATTTCATTTAGTGCTTATAACAGCTCCATAAATTAGGGGGCTATCATTGTTTCTATTTTATAGAAAGTAACTCAAGAAGAATAGATAAAAAATAAATATCCATTGATGGCAAGAACCATTTCATGAACTCAAAAAATATTTAACAAAAAATTATTACACCACAATATCCTCAGGGCCCTCTAGTCTCTGATCTTGAAGGTAGTGTATCTAATTAGAAGATAAGATTCACTATTGGGCAGGAAAACTATAACTAAGCCATTGAAAAATGAAAGTCAGAGGCCAAGGAATTTCATTTGGAAATAGAGAAAAAAAGCAGGTGGTGAGTAGAAACCAAAGCACCGAAAGATAGGCAAGGCTGGAACACATGGATGCAAGCACCTCAGATCCACAGACAAATCCCAAGTATGAGAGACTAGCTCAGCAAAGAGCCCTATGGCGACACGGAGAACAGGACTGGTCCTTGGGGCGCAGTGGCTCCTTAGAGTTGCCCCACGAGTAGCACCTCCGAGGACCCCTTTGAACATAGAGGCCACGATAATCTCATACCCAGAGTTCACTCTCTATAGCTCTGTGTCCAGCCCTGGATGAGCTGGCTTTCTCAGTATACAAAGGCCAGACAGCCTGGATCAGGGATGCCTAAGATGCGGGAATTCTAGAGCAAGTGTCCTCCGGCAAGTCACCTTACCCGTGTGAGTCCCAATTTTCTCCTCTATAAAATAATGGGATTAATATCCACACTGCCTATCTTATCGTGACTGTAGAGCACATGTAATTGTTAACTTAGACCATTACTGGTATTTGTTCATTTCTCATATACACAAGCAGCAATTTCCTATGGTTCAAACAGGATGCAGACTGTGAGGTCTTCTTTATCAATGTACTCTCAGCATCAAGTACAGTGTCCGGCATCCAAAAAGGGGAGGCATCCACAAAACATTTTAACAGATTTATCGAGGTATAATTGACATACAATAAACTGCCCATAGTTCAATTCTACGAGCTGACAAGTTCTGATACGTATACACCCTCAAACTATCATCACAACCAAGATATAGTGAACCTAGCTACCACTTCCAAAAATTTCCTCCTCAAGAAATATTGGTTGGAGAAATAAGAAACATGTCCTACTGCTTTAGAGACTATAAAACACCAATACCAAAGGATTTTTGCTAAAGCCCATAAGAACACTTATTCCTCACCCCTATACCCGGGTGCAGGGCCCTGCAAAGGACAGCAGGCAAAGGAACCCCGGACCGCGATGGGTTTGGGGGTCACAAAGGCAATGATGATCCTGATGGCAGAATCCACTGCCTGTCTGGGGGATTAATACACGGATAGAGCTCCAGGTCACATTCCCAGCTTTGGTACCAACTGACTTATAATATTGGGTAGTTTTGTTTGCCCAATTCTTTAAAAAAAAATCCTTATTGATCAGGAAAACATTTTAGAGCTGATTGGGTGGCTTTAAATCCCATTCTTTTATGCAATTTTCTTTTTACATTGTCTTTGCAATAAACTTGGACAGAGATGGATGGTAAGGAGTGCTAAAATAAAACCGAACTGTAACTTCGAGTGATTTCACAGCCAAGATGGGGTGCTTTACTCATATTTATGACAGTATGCAGTACTGGAAACTTCCACAGGGCAATAGGGGCTGCCTAATTAGCTGGGGAATTGGCGATTGTCCAGGCCTCATTTAAGTGGGGCAAACCTAACAGCTCACCTCTGCCTCAAGTGACGTAGAGAACTGAGCACAGTCTCAATTTCACCCTGAGCTTTTGCTTTGCTTTGCCTAGGATAACCGAGTCTAAAGGCATAAGCTTACCAGCCACTCACATTTGCATTTCACCCCGGCCCTGTTCAGATCAACCTGGCTTTCTATGCAGAAGTCAAAATACTGTGAGTCATGAGAAGTTCAGGAACGTCTGTTTCTATAGTAAGAGCAAAAGAACAACATGGACTATTTCAAACTCATGTGAGAAATTGAGGCTCCCTAGTGAGAGGGCCCAGCAGATGCCCACCTTTTAGTATTTTCTTACAGTGACTGGATATTTCATGGCATGTTGGAGACAGATAAGATCGTTGAGATTACTACACTCAATTGTCTTTCAACTGTCAATACAGAATCTAGAATACAAAGAAAAATTTACATGGAAATTCAATATATACACCTATATATAATATATGAGTACAGTCAGTTGCATTTTATATATATATATATATTTTATATATATATATTTTATATATATATATTATATATATATATCAAGTAGATTTGATTGAAATTGGGGGTCAAGGTATCTACCCTCTCACTACCTTGAGAGTTCCAGAGGCACCTTCATGGAATCTTAGGATTGTGAAGAGCAATATTTGAAACTTCTGGTTTCTCTGAGCCTTACCTTCTCCCTTTGTAAAATGGAAGAATGCTAGTGTCAGGGCGCCTGGGTGGCTAAGTCAGTTAAGTGTCTGCCTTTGGCTCGGGTCATGATCCCAGGGTCCTGGGATCCAGCCCCGTGTCGTGCTCCCTGCTCAGTGGGGAGTCTGCTTCTCCCTCTTCCTCTGTCCTTCCCTGCCCCCCCAGCTTGTGTTCTTTCTCTCAAATAAATATAAATAAAATCCTTTAAAAAAAAAGAATGCTAGGGTGTACTTCCTAGGGTACTTGTGAAGATCAAATGAGATAATATGTTAAAGAATTTGCGGCGTCTAATGTATGGAAAACTTTCAATAAAAAGGACTGTCCTTCTCTTCTCATGGCCCTGGGCCTATCACTTTGTAAACAGGCGAACCACGTGCTCCTAGAGAGTGAATGACTGCCCTCAGTCAGAGAGCAAGTTAGTACTGTTCCTAAGGACCTTCTACAACTTCCTCCCACGCCACCTGCCTTTCAGTACGCCACACTTGTTCCCTGCCCTCTGCTAAAACCATCATGGGGAAAAAAAGGTGCCTGGTCCCCAGTGCCTCTGAGATGCTATCTGGTCAAATCCTGAGAACAGAATAAAGAACGTTGCCCTCCAAGCATCACATAAATAAGTAAAGAAGGAGCCTGGTTGTTTTTCAAGCATTAATCACAGTTCTGTTAGCTGTAAGTCATCCTAAATCCATAGATTACTAAATTCATAGAATCTAAAGGATAGTGACAATCCCCCAGAAAGCCAACACACCTAGACAGTAAGCAACTTAATAGAGGTGCTGCTTATAAAGCCACGAAAAGCATTCTGTAGCACCTCTGCATAGTATCAAAACCATTAATCAAGGCATTAATGTTGAGTGACCTCCAAAATGGCAGAGCCTTGCATATGTGATCTGACTGCATTGGTCTTTGAACACGACTTTGAATGCCTCTCTAAACTGAATAGTCCTTGCCCATTAACATTTGGTGAATTCAGGCAAACAAGACTCAGAGGAACCCCAAAAGCACTCTATTTCAGTATGTTTTATCACAGTAGAAGTGTATTTAAAGTAGCCCAAGGGGCGCCTGGATGGTGCAGTTTGTTAAGTGTCTGACTCTTGGTTTTGGCTCAGGTCATGACCTCAGGGTCATGAGATCAAGCCCCTTGTCAGGCTCTGTGCTAGTTGTGGAGTCTGCTTGGGATCTTCTCCCTCTCCCTCTGCCCCTCCCCACTGCTCTCTGTCTCTCAAATAAATAAATAAATCTTTTAAAAAAATAAAGTAGGCCAAGAAGCTATTCTACAGTCCCTCCATAACGTCAGCCATTTTCTCAAAAGAGAGTAATTAATGTGTCATCATTATTCAACACGTGGACTGTTCGTTCCCACCCTCCCCACACCAGAACAGAATGCTATTTAGAATCAAGTAAGATTCTAATTTCCATACTCTGGCTGAGATTTGTAGTGTGGAGCTAGGCAGCTTGAAGGGAGGCTTTGGCGTTCCTCTCAGCCAGGCCTCCCTGCTACTACACGATAAAGCCATCTTGTCCATAAATGGAGACACTTTGCATATTGGTTAGAAACTCCTCAGGCATGCCAGTAAATTGCGCCAGCCCTGCCAATAAGCACAGATAATCTATGCCGTCACTTTCCCGTGAGCCCAGTGCCAAATGTTTTCCATGTCTGTACAAAATGTATGTGCCTCTGATGAATGATGACATTCCTTTTTTCATTTACGAACACAGAAACCCATGAAATCCAGTGGAATTGCAGATAGAATCCAGATGACAGATCTAATTCTATATGCAAAGAATTGTTTGGGGGGGGGGCAGGATTCAGACATTGGAAGGTATTGGTTATATTGCTGGAATAATGGACCCCAGATTTCTGTCGCCTGTGATTTACCATGCTGAGTTAAAATAAGAGATGGAAGAGAGCACCTGGCTGCCTCAGTTGGTAGGGCATGTAAATCTTGATCTCAGGGTCATGAATTCAAGCCTCACAGTTGGGCATGGAGCCTACTTAAAAAAAGAAGGAAGGAAGGAAGGAAGGAAGGAAGGAAGGAAGGAAGGAAGGAAGGAAGGGGAAAGGAAAAAAGAGAGATTGAGGTCATTGTGACTTTCTTGATACCAGTTGTCATGTAGGTTGTTGTAACAGACTTCTGATTCTCACCTCTAATTAGACAATTATCAATTGACAGGGAAATTACTTCTTGGAATTATGAAGGCTCAGAATCAGGTGTGACTTCTCATAATTGAAAAAATGGGTAAGAATGAATTGCTAAAATGAAACATCATTTGGAAATTTCATAGAACAGAATATTAGAGCTGGGAAGGACTTTCAAGGTAAAACCAAACTAGCGGTTTCCAATCTGATATCATGGGGTTCCTACAGGCTTTTTAAGCCCATAACAGGATATATGGAGCTATTTTCCATTGGAAACCCTAGCTTCTCAAAAATAAAGTTACACAGGCTAACCAGAACATCAAGTGTCTTTGCTTTGGGCTGGAGTTTTATGAGCTTAGTATGGTTTAACTGGTCACTTCACATTCATCAAAAGCTCTTATTGACAGATCCCTATGTAGTTAATCACTTAAATATGAGAAAATACATTACTACTTACTAAAAGCAGTTTGTATAGTGGGTTTAGTATTTCAAATCATGGAGTCCATGATATTATTGAGGGTGAGACTTAGGGATTTTTTTTTAAGTCTTTGGTTGTGAGAAGGTTGTAACTCACCCAACTTATCAAAAGCCCTTGTTTTAAAAACAATCAAACTGAGGCACAAAACATTCCTGTCCCTTATTGGTCAGCCTGGATCGTTTATAAGTGCAAGGGTATGTATTAATGTATGTATTATGTATTAATAATGCCTGTCTCAGCACCTCCCCTAATACATTCCTTTTCTCTGTTCATCAGCCCTGGATTTAATCATTCACTCTACTGAGGAAAGAAGTTTCAAATTTATGAGTCACATAAGTCTTCAGTTGTTATTCTTAAATTCCCCAGTCCAATTTGATTCACTTTTCTTTGGCTGTTATCTACACAGTTGAGTGGGTCTACCATTTTAACTGAATTGATTAGTCAATTCAGTTAAACTATCACAGGGTATTTCATCCATCCCAATGGAGTCACACTAGATGCAGTGAAGTATAAATAGATCGGAAACCCTCTCTGTGCTGCTAAAATCTCAGCACCTCCTAGGCTGGAAGTAGTAGGTCAGGAATATGGTATTTTATCACTAACCCAGAAGAAAGGAGGAGCACCCAGCTCCTTAGGGCCCTTCCTATATTTCTAGCTAGCACCATCTCTACTTTCTCCTTCTGTCCTAGGCCACATTTCCTAAGAAACAGACTTTGAGATGAAAATTTGCAGGCAGGTGTTTTCTTGGGCGGTGCTGTCTGAACAGCACCGTAAAGGAGTAGAGGAAGCAGGACTTAGTGGAGGGAGGTTCGACTGAGATGCAGTTGCAACAGAGGCCTCAGCTCATCTAGAGTTCTAGAGCTGGGATGGGCCTTTTGAGTTGTTCTCAATAAACATAAGCGGTCCTGGCTTTCTATACCCACGTTGCCAGGTCCTGGATGTGGGCTATCCCTGGGGAATAAGAGTAGCCTTGGGTGAGGAAAGTCCCTTTGGATGCCAGTGGTTCTCAGAGAGAAACTCAGCTTGAAGCTTTCAGCAGCTAACTCTCTACTTAGGATAATGTGCCTCATTCCTGATGTGGGAATCTGAGAATACACCAAACATGTATTACACCTTCTTGCCCTTAACCCTCCTTGTGTACCCCTCCCTCCTGTAGACAATGTCCCTTCCGCATCATTCCCCTAGAAAGAGGAACCTAGAAAGTAGACCTAGACTTCCTTCCTTTCCCCACAAATCTTCCTTACAGCTGGTACAGCATTTTTGAGAGTTGGCCAGCTAGGGTTAATGTGAAGTTTATAGCTGATGGACAGAGAAAAACGAATAGTCTCTGTGTGTGTTTGAAGTTCCTTTCATTATTTAAGGAGCTTTCTTTTGCTATTCAGTTATATAAAGATTAGAAGATGAAGTGGAGTCAACAAAAGAAATGAATCATTTGAATAGCATGATTGCCATTCTGCAGTGATCTGAAAAATCCAATATCGCCATTTAAATCAGATTCACTTTTGTCTAGAGAAAGAGACCTGACCTTTTCCAGTGGACCTAAGTAGAAGGACACACAGACTAAGAAAATGCTCCGAACTTCTTCAAGTTTCTTTTTATTCTTTTAGCCTTCCTTTGTCCCCATCCATTCTGCATCTTTAACTTTTTTTCTGCACTGAAAATCTGTTTATCAGACCATGTCTACATGAAGCCAAAGTAAGTACCTGAAAACAAAAATTCTATTAGTTTAGTTAGTTGAACTAGTATATATTCCCTTCTTCCTTGCAAGTACTGGCTGGATTTAAATAGGCGTGTGTGTAGGGGCACAGCCATTAAAGTTATGGGGAAATTTTGACATACCACACTTTAGAAGTATAAGGTATGGTTTAAGCTACAGATTATAGTTTACCAAGCAAGAAGCAAACCTGGATTGTAATATTCTCGATCTTGCTGCCTGTGTTTTAGTATATGGCATCAAAGATCATTGGTCCAAGCAGTCATGCTTCATGGTAAGTTAGGAATTGTTCACTGAAACTTCATCAGCCTTCAAAAATCCAAATGATATGTTAACCATTTGGGGAAAAAATGAAGGCAAAAGAGCTGTCATTTTAAGGGCTAATTTCTTCTTAATTTGGTTTGTATTAAGAGGCCTGCCAGAGGAAAAAGTGCACGACTTAGAACTTCACATTTCTAGGTTCTAATCCCAGCAGAAGATAACTAGCAGTCACATATTTGGCTTTAACCGAAGCATTTTGTGAACCCTAACCTTATGCCATTGAGCCAGAGTTTCTCTACTATGGACAACTGGCTGTTGCCGGAGGGGAGAAGAAATTGTTAGAGCAGATTCTTCTTTCCTCTTGCGAAATAAATCGATAATGTAATTTTCGAAACATCAAATACTTTTGCAAAGAAATGATCTGGTGATGCGCCCAAAAATCTCTGGCTGTGGAAATGTTGACACATCTCTAGGATTTGACTACATCAAAGAGTTGTCTTAATACCTGTCAACACATCGTGTTTCTGCATCTCAGTTTTCATATATTTCAAGAAAACTATCAACATTTGCCTCGTTACATAGTACATTTGAGGGAGGAATGAAGAAAAAGTGAAACTGTGCTGTTGGAAGTCATACTTCCTTCTTCGGTTTTAGCTGACCTACCCATTCTCACGTTCTTTGAAACTCCTCCCACTTTCAAGCTCCAGGACAATGTAGGTTAATTTCTCTCTGATTTTCTTCTTAATCTCATTTGATAGTTTCTCTTTTTTACTCTCTGGTAAACCACGAGCATTTTTGAAGATTCAATCTTCAGCCTCTGCTTTTCTCTAGCGACACTCACTCCTTTGGGAGAGGTGGTCTGAGACCACAGCTGCAAATCCAGCTGACCTCTCCTTCCCTTATGATCCAGTCCTGTATCTTTATCTCCAGGTCTTCTGTCTTCTTTGAGCATTCAAATCCTATGACATTTTCTTTCTTTTTTAAAAGATTTATTTACTTATTTACTAACTTACTAATTATTTGAGACAGAATGCGAGAGAGAGAGAGAGAGAACAGGAGGAGCAGAGGGAGAGGGAGAGGGAGAAAGAGAGAAGCAGAGTCCCTGCTGAGTGGAAAGCCCAACACAGGGCTCTATCCCAGGACCCTGAGATCATGACCTAAGCAGAAACCAAGAGTTGGCTGCTTAACCGACTGAGTCACCCAGGCGCCCCGACATTTTCTTCTTATAAACGTCCATGGTACTTACTGTCTATATTTGTCTCTCATTTACTCAAGAGTTTTCTTAACTGCAAAATGGGGATAACTATAGTACCTATATCATAGAGTTAGGTGCTCAATAAATGTTTGCTGTAATAACTATTAAAAGTTCTAGCTCCCAGAGTGCCCAGTGCAGAGTTCCACATATGGCAAATACTCACAGATAGTGTCCTTGAAACATACTGTTGGTGGGAATGCAAGTTGGTACAGTCACTTTGGAAAACAGTGTGGAGGTCCCTTAAAAAGTTAAAAATTGAGCTACCCTAAGATCCAGCAATTGCTCTACTGGGTATTTACCCCAAAGATACAGACGTAGTGAAGAGAAGGGCCATATGCACCCCAATGTTCATAGCAGCATTGTCCACAATAGCTAACTTGTGGAAGGAGCCGAGATGCCCTTCAACAGACGACTGGAATAAGAAGATGTGGTCCATATATACAATGGAATAGTACTCAGCCATCAGAAAAAACGATTACCCAACATTTGCTGCAACATGGACGGGACTGGAGGAGATTATGCTAAGTGAAATAAGTCAAGCAGAGAAAGACAATTATCATATGGTTTCACTTATTTATGGAACATAAGAAATAGCAGGAAGATCAGTAGGAGAAGGAACGGGAGAATGAAGAGGGGGTAAACAGAGGGGGGAATGAACCACGAGAGACTATGGACTATGAGAAACAAACTGAGGGCTTCAGAGGGGAGGGGGTGGGGGAATGGGATAGACCGGTGATGGGTAGTAAGGAGGGCACGTATTGCATGGTGCAATTAAAACTAATGATGTACTGTATGGTGACTAACGTAACATAATAAAAAATTATTATTATTTAAAAAAAAAGAAACATACCTAAGTTCATTACGATACTAAAGTCCTAACTGTCTTCTTCAGAATATTAACCAGTCCTCAGATCTTTCTCATTCTTTACTCCACATGTTACGCTCTATCTATACATCACTTCTTTCGGTCCCTTCATCTAGCAAGCCTTTTTTCCATGGCTTCTCACTGTCTTAACCTGCTTTGCATATGCCATTCCCCCTACTGAGTACATACTGCTGGTCCTCACTTCTCACCTTCCTTAGGCCTTCACTTACTTATCACTTCCTCTAAGAAGTCTCACTATTCCCCAAGTCTAGGCTGAATTCCTTCTAGACACTCCCATAGGATCCATCACTGTACAGTGGACTATAATAGCCTGTTTTTCTGTTTCTATCTCCCACTAGGTCATAAGTTCTCTGGGGTCAGAGACCTTTTCTGTCTTATTTAGTATTATAATCCCATTGTCTGGCCCAGGATCTGACACATAGCAGTTGCTTTAAAAAAAAAAATGAGCGAATGTTGTTTTTGTAATATCTTGCCAACACAAACTTACACACACTGTTGCCTCTTGTGAACTGCCCTTGAAATTCATTTAAACCTTATTCTGCAATGGGAAAGTCTGACATAGAAGCATATACTATATACTTATCCAGGAAGAACATTTACTCATCCAAAGTAGATACAGAAATAAAATCTCTAGGGTTTTCACAGACTCCTATAGCCCTGATTAGCTGTTGCCATTACCAACCTCCACATATCTCACCCTGCCAAGATGCCTGAGTTCCTCCAGTTCAACGCATTGCCAATCTCAAACCACAGCACCATCCTCAGAGACAACAATCAAAAGGGAGTGACAAGGAGAGGAAAGAGGAGTCAAGCTAAATCCTTTCATTTGTCATAAGATTTTCTGCAGCCAGGATTGGTCAATAGCTTGGCACTTAACAGAGCCTTGTATTCCCTGATATCTTTTTGGGATATAAGTTAAATAATGACTAAGAGAATGTGCCAGCTACTGAATCACCAAAAGATACAATTATCAGCAAAGCCGGTGTTTTGGGAGAAATAGATCCAATTGCACCCAATTCTTTTGCACCCGCCTTTTTTTCCTATAAAAATGACTTAATAAATTTGCTGTTCTTCCAGGAGCTGACCTACCTTGCCAGAGAATTGACATCTTACAGCCAGAAAGTCTGACTATGAAACACTTCAGAAAATTGAAGGTAAGTAACCAACACATTTCCATTTTCTGGAGATTAGGGTTCTAATAAAATCAGAAATTACTAGGAAAAGAAGTCAACAGCACCTTTCATGTTTAAATTTGTTCGGGAGTTTCAGTATCAAGGAATGAGTGTGTCACGCAGCAGATGAGCCTCTAGGATGAATTTGATTAATTCTCCACAACAGCGAAATTGCATAATCAGATGGTGCTGCTTAAGGCCTTCTCTTGCTTTGTTGCTGAATAACCTAAATTGTATAACCTCTAGTGGATTTCTACTCTGTCAAGTATCAAAGATCATCCTTACAGATAGAAAGAGAAGATTTTTCTTTTGGGTTGCATGTGAGTTCAGTGGGAAAGGTAAAAACTGGATGTATGCACTTTATTAAATTTAGCTCCCTCATGACAGGAATATGCTAGAATCAGTGACATTTCAAATATGGTGACCCCAATAATGAGAGGAAGTGAACTCTATGAAATAAAGAGGATTTTGGTTTCAATCTTAACTACTAGCTTGCTGTGTGACCTTGGGCAGGTCTTTTGCTGCCCTTGGGCCTCAGTTCCTGCTTCTGTACAGTGAGAGAGAGTAGACATTCTCATTGATGATCTCTAGGTTCTTTCTACCTCATGAAGCCCAATGAGTCGGTTAGTTAAATGTCTCCGGTGATAGCATTTAGGGCACAAATTAACTGGATGGTCCTCTCAATTCTGCAATTAACTTTGTGTTTGGCTCCCTTACACCAAATATCTGGATGATGTCTTCTTTCCACTTTCCATCTGGGTGTTGGACTGCCAGGTAGATGTCGAATTTGTGGATCTAAGCCACGTTGGCTAATATCAGTTGAATGAAGGGCTAACTTTTTGCTTACAGAATACAGCCAATTCCTGGACAATGTAGGGATTAGGAGTGCTGAACCCCTGCACAGTTGAAAATCTGTATACAACTCTTTACTTCCCCAAACTTAACTATATAGAGACTACTGTTGACCAGAAGCCTTGCCAGTAACATGAACAGTCGATTAACACGTACTTTGAATGTTATATGTATTATATACTGTATTCTTACAATAACGTAAGTTACAGAAAAGAGAAGGTTATTAAGAAAGTCATAAGGAGGAGAAAATATATTTACAGCACTGTACCGTATTTGTCGGGGAAAAAATCCACATCTAAATGGACCTACATAGTTCGAACCCATGTTGTTCAAGGGTCAAGTGCATACATTTCCTGGAGCAACTTGCACCATTTATTTATATTGGAATCTGGTCTACATTTCATATTTGGCAGTAAGTTGGCACTGATAAGTGCCTGTTTATACTCATATTCTGTCACCCTTCAAACTCCGAATTGTGTAACCTCTAGTGGATTTCTTTCCTGAAATTGACTTTTACTATCTACAAACAGTGTCATCCTGACTGGAACTGTATCAGACCTTAAAGAGAATAAATTTTAAAAGAGGTTGCTTTTCTCTGAAAATCCTTTTATGATTTCCCTTTTTTTTCACCCAACATGGAAATGTGGCTTAAGCTGTATGTCAGTTAGGCTCTCTCTGGGAAGCAGATGATGAAACAGAGGAGTGCATTATTGGAAGTAATGCCTGCGAAGGGTAAAAGGAGGAGTAAGCAGAAGCGCGTGGAGAAAGACTTTAGACTGTGATGCTACTGTGAAAGGAAAAGGGGCAGGAACTAGGATTAGACGAGATAGAGTCAGACTGAGGCTCAGATCTCACAAAGCCTCATCCAACCTAACGTAGAGCTCGTAAGCAAAAACGCTGTATTGAAAGAGTCTCATGATGGAGAGAAATGGCCAGGCCCTAATACCTCTACACGTGCTCAGTCACTGACTGAGGGATGACCATGAAGAGCATGGCAGAAGCTGAAGGCGGAGGCTGTCAGATAAACACATGCCTTAGAGCTGAATGGCAAGTTCTTGAAGAGATATCCAGGCAGCATACCTCCGTAACTGCCAGAAATGCCATTTTTCATTATATTCCAATTTGAGCCTACAATAATTTGCTTACTATATTAAGCCTCAACTTTTGTCTGATTTCAAAGAGAATAAAATACTTAGGATTATGTTTTACAAAAGAAGTATAAAATGCATAGTCTCAAAACTACAAAATATTGTTGAAAGAGATTAAAGAAGACCTAAATAAATGGAAGCCTATCTTTCGTTCATGGATTGGGAGATTTAGTATTGTTAAAATTACAAAACTCCTCAAATTGATCTATAGATTCAAGGCAATATCTGTCAAATTCCAGCTGTCTTTTTGGTTCTTTTTGCAAAAATGGATGAGCTGATCCTAAAATTCCTACGGAAACTCAACGGATCGTGAACAACCAAAACAATCTTGGAAAAGAATAAAGTTAGAGGATTCACACTTCTGATTTCAAAATTACTACAAAGCTACAACACTCAAAGCAGGCTGGTACTGGCAGGGTGCCTGGGTGGCTCAGTGGGTTAAGTGGCCGAGTCTTGATTTCAGCTCAGGTCATGACCTCAGGGTCATGAGATCAAGCCCCATGTTGGGCTCTGTGCTAGGCGTGGAGATATGTGTGTATATATATATATACATTTTAAGATGGAAAAGAACAAGTGTTGGTGAGGATGTGGAAAAACTGGAAGCCTCATGCATTGCTGGGAGGAATGTTAAATGGTGGAGCCACTATGCAAAATGGTTTCCAGATCCGCAAAAAATTCAAGAGTTACCACATGACTCAGCAATTTCACTCCTAGTATTATATCCAAGAGAACTGCACACATGTGTTCACACAAGAACTTGAACACTGAGTGTTCATAACAATCTTATTCTTAGTAGCCCCCAAGTGGAAACAACCAAAATCAACTGATGAATGGATAAATAAAATGGGCTGTATCCATACAGTGGAATATTATTTGGTCATAAACAGAAATGTTCTGATACATGCTACAGCATGGAAAAACCTTGAAAACGTTATGTTAAGTGCAAGAAGCCAGACATATTGTATGATTCCATGTGTATGAAATGTCCAGAATCAACAAACCCATGGACACAGAAAGCAGTTGCCAAGGGATGGGGCGAAAAGGGAATTGAAAATGACTTCTATGTTACTGGGCTTCTTTTGGGGGTGATGAAAATATTCTGAAATTAAGGAACATACTAGTGAATATACAAATTCGTAATGTACTAAAAACCACTGAGTTGTACAGTTTAAAGGTGAACTTTCCGGTATTTGAATATTATCTCAATCATACAGTTAAAAACAAACAAACAAGGAGTACACAGAAGAGGATCTGGCCCTAATGACAAACTAAGATTTTACTAATAGAGAACTTGCCCCGGAAAAACGATATCCAATAAGGAGCACAGGACAATATGAGCTAGAAAATGTCATGGAATCTAAGTAAGGTACTGAGTCAAACCAATAGATTTCATTTATCTGTTCAAAATAAACTTATTTAGTACATCTTGTGTTCCCAGCCTATTTTAGGGTCTGGGATTGTGGACAGGGACAAAATATGGTCTCTGCTTTCAAGAATGTGACTGTTTAGAAACAGACAAGAAAACAGGCCCTCCACGTAACATGATAAGTGTTATGAGAATCATGGACTGGGAACACAGGCATTCACAGAAGCAGCACCTGCCCTAGTGACAGTCAATAGAAGCTTTCTGGAGGATATTTAATATGAGTTGAGTTTTGAAAAAACGAGGATTTAGCTAAATTAAGGTGGTCACGCGGTGGGTGGCAGAAGCTGGGAAAGACAGCCTCACAGCAAAACAAAATAGTATATGCTCAAAAACCCAAGGGTGAACTGCGGGGGTTTCAAGATGACTGGGGTGAAGGGCGCACAGGAGTAAGGGGTGAGAGATAGGGCTATGGAGGTTGTGGGTGCTTGCTCATGAAGCATCCTGTGTACTACTTGAAAAGGTATGAGCCCAAAGCATATCTCTCGAGACGCGATTCCTTGACGAACTTCCCAGTGGAAAAGTCCAAAAGACTAAAAATTGTTGTTAGATTTCTTTCCCCTTAGGAATATAACTTTCACAAACATCTGTCTATTTTCTCTAGATTATTATTTCCTTTGGGCACCAGACAGCTTGATTTCTCAGACACAGTGACTCCATTTAATATGGAGGCAAAGGCAAATGTCAATTTATGGAGCGTCATAGTAACAGGAAAGACACTGAGACTGGAATTCTCAGAGACAACCATAGCTCTTGACCTCTGCCAGGAGCCTCTCTCCTGATGCCAGGGGAAAAAAAACAGGTCTGTCTTAGTTTTTGTGTCTCTTCGCACACCCAGAATAAGGCTGCTTTCTTGCCAGACATTTCCCTGATGCCTGCTGTGGTCTCCTAGCCCCTCTTCTCATTTATTCAAGAGACTGCAGCAGCAAATATACTAGCACTTAGATTTTAAAATAAGGCTTTGTGTTATTTCATTCCGGGTTAGAGATGGTAACAGAAAGCTGAGAAGCAAGTTGGTGAAGACGGAGCCGATCTTATGGGAATCAACAGCACTGGGCCTCCTCTAATTAAGAACACTACCTTGTCACTGGGGGACAAATGTGAAGACAATTAGGTTGCATGTGCAACACAGCCTCCGAAGTGTTAAAATTGGTCAGTTTTTTTCCGAAGTAGAGTGATGATTTGGTGCTCAAGATACCCTGTGCATCTTTCCCGCTTCAGAGGCACAACAGGGCTTGTCCTCGGCTTTCAGCCTCCCCGCTTGCTGCGTGCTCGGTCGGTTACCGGGACTGACAATTACGGCTACTCTGTCGACTTGGAAAGCTCTTTCACTTAACTACCGGGAAGTGGCCTTTTCTGCTTCTCCTCCTCTGTTCAATCTCTAAATACTGAGGGCCTCGGGGCTTGGCACTAGTCGTCCTGGTCTTCTCTGACACACACTCCCTAGGTGTGCTCGTCCAATTATAGGGCTTTGATATCGTCTATTAACTAATGACTTCCAAAGATTATGTCTGTAGACTTGACCTTTGCTCCGGGCTCCAGGCGTGTACATCCGGTTGCCTCTCTGCATGTCTACTAGACAGCTAAAACTTTCTTTTTTAAGTATAATTAACATACAGTGTTATATTAGTTTCGGGTATACCCCAATATAGTGAGTCGCCAATTCCATACATTTCTTAGTGCTCGGCAAGAGAAGTGTACTCTTCATTCCCTTCCACATCCTACCCATCCCCCTAGCCCCCCACCCCCACCCCCCGGCAACCACCAGTTTGTTCTCTGTATCAGAGTCTGGGGTTTTTGTTTTGTTTTTCTCTTTTCTGTTTGTTCATTTGTTTCTTAAATTCCACATATGAGTAAAATCATAGGGTATTTGTCTTTCTCTTACTGACTTATTTCACTTACGTTTATACTCTCTAGGTCTATCCATGTTGTTGCAAATGGCAAGATTTCACTCCAGACAGCAAAAATTTCCTTATGTCCCAAACAAAACTTATGATTTCTATCCTGCCCCAAATCCCGCTTCTCTAATCCCTCCCAACCCAGTAAATAATATCACCTCCTGCCCAGTGGCTCAAGCTAAAAACTTTGGATTCCCCTCTTTCCCTTTCTTATCTGTTACTGCTATTGATTCTACCTCCATAACAGATGCTGAATCCATCCACTGCTGTCCGTCCCCACCGTTATTACTCTAAGCAGTGCTGCCATCATCTTTCATCTGGACTAGCTAATCTTCTACTTCTACTCTTCCTCCCGACAATCCACTCTCCACATAGCAGCAGACTTTGTTTTTTAAGATGCACATCAGATGATGTTACCTGCTTAAAATCCTCCAGTAGTATCAACCATAATTAGAACAAAATTCAAACTCCTTCTCATGCTCCACAAGGCCCTATGTGATCTGACCACTCTTTACCTCTCTCTTAAGCTGGTATCCCTCTTTTTTGCTCATTATACAGTTGTCATACTGGACATTTTGTTCCTGTGAAATAAAACACCAAACTTATCCCCGATTTAGGACTTTTGATTTTGCTCTTACCTTTGCCTAGAAGATTCTTCCCCTTTCATAGGTCTATTTTTGAAAATAAAGTTTTATTGTAACACAGCAGTGCCCATTCATTTACTATCAACTATGGCTGCTTCTATGCCACAATGGCAGAGTCGAGTATTTGCAACCGACACCACGTGACCCACAAGCCCTTTGAGCAAGTTTGCCAAACCCAACTGGATCTTTGAATGGCTGTCTCCTTATTTAGGTTTGTGTGCTAGTGTCATTCCCTCAGAGAGACATGTCCTCTCTCCCACCCAAGTCACCCTTTCACATTAGCCTCTCAATTTCTTCACAGCACTTCTTTGAAATTATCTTATTTGTTTGATTGGTTATTGCCTGTTAACCCCCATTAGATTGTAACTTTCTCTGTCATATTCCTGGTGGGTCCCTTACGTCCTAGCACTGTATCTGGCACACCATAGGCCCTCAATAAATATATGTAGGATAAATTACTACATGAACTTAGGTGAGACATCAAGATGTTTACAAAATGATGGTTCAAGTTAGGACTCCAGAGACATATAGCCATAGAGTCTATTTCTATCTAGCTTATGAGCACATGTATGGCCAGGAAAAGAAAAGCCTCTTAAAATATAGGTACAGGAGCATTAAAAGATGGGTGGAGAATCACTGTGTGGTAAAACCAACCTCAAACTAATGTATAATTAATTAATTAATGGGATCTTGTAGAGCAACATTTTAACATCTATTTTGGAGCAATAGTTAAAGGAATCAAGTAGAAAGTTCCCAAAATTGCTTAGCTACTCCCTCTGTTTGTCTGGAAAAGGATGTTAATATTACCTTGTTGAATTCATTTGATCAGCAGATGGAAGGAAGTGGGAGGGGTAAATGTGGGTGTTGAAAAATGACCCTTTTAATAGCTTCCCAAACTTGGCTTCATTTATGTCATCTCTGCACTTTTTTTGGCAATTATTTTTGCTGCTGTCTTTCTTCCGAATGATGCACATTCTTGAGCACCCTCCCACCCACCCCCAAAAGCCCTTATTCTCCTGCGCATTGCTGCAGCTTCGCGACTTGGCTTTGAGCTCCCTCTGCTGGCCACGGGAAGGCTGCACAGTTGTTTTCTTCTGGAGTCAATACCCTAAACTAGAGTGTGCAGGATGCAAATCACCAGATGAAAAGGGCAACCTTTTCTCCCTTTCACTTAAAGAAAATTAAATAGTGTCTTGATTCATACATTTTAGTGAGATCGGCAGTTGTGGCATTTAGCAGGCACAGCCTGAATGACTGACTCAATCAAAATCCACGTTAACCAAGCTTTTCTCTATTCATCTGGAACAATGTGATTACCTTTACTCTTTCTTCCTAAATATTGGATCTGTGCAAAAGTCCACGTAGCCTGTGCCATTCTCTTGATGTCTGGTTTGGACACGATAAGATGTACACACGTGTGTTTTTAAAGCAACACAAAGATATGTGATGTATATGTTATGTTAGCATGTCTACCTCTTTCAGCTGCTTTTCTTTTACACTCTTTTGGACAGGGGTTTGAGGGTGTTGATATTCACTATATTCAACATGACTGATGGCTTGATTTTTTTTCCTAAGAACTGGATGTTCAGTAGAAAACACTGATTGAGGATTGATGGTCCAGACAAGCTTAGAAAGCCCTGATTTGAAGGGAAGGAGTTACAAGTTCCCCCACATATAACTTTAATAGCCATTGGCATTCTACTGTCTGTCCTGAGCTGCAGCTGACCTGGCTGTATGACTTCGGGAAAGGAGTCTAACTTTTACGGATTGGTTTCTTTAAGTACAGAATGAAGAAATTGTATGAGGCCATCTCTAATGATTTGATGATTTGGTGTTAATTGATATATTACCCAGAAAAAAAAGGCTTTCCCGGTGAAAACTGCCTGGTACAGATTCATTTGAACATTAAAAACCTTTTACATTTCACAACTTGGATGTTTCCTGTTTCGGCATTTGAGAGGAATAGGCTGACAATGACTTTCGCAGAAAACTGCATACCATGAGCATCTGCTCCGTTTATGTACATTTCATTGGTTTGTGAACAGTCTCCGGGAGGCTGAGGATAGCTTAGGTGTGGAACCAAAGCGGACAAGAAAGAGTAAAAAGGATGGAACAGGAAAAGATGTGAAAAGGAACCCTTTCTTCTGGGAACTTGCCAGTGAGTGGAAGCAGCTGGCTATTGGAAACTTTCCCCAAAGTTACCCATCCAGCAGGATGACATATTACTAATAAGATTCAAGTGTCTCCCTAGGAAGCAGCCAACCTTAAATGCAATCAGTGTAAAATAAGTTATCAACTTGGAAGTTATAGCAGGTTCTACAAATCTATTAAAATGGGAAGGATGATGTAATGACAAGTACCAACTGGAGAGCAATTACGTCAGAATCTAGAAAAAGGGTAATTGGAGAGGGCCCTTGTCAGCATCTCTAGCTATGTCCAGGGAGATAGTACCTTGACTGCCTAACACCTGGTTTGGAGGCACTTGGAGTAGAGGCAGCACTCATTTGTCACCACTGCTTATGACCTTTCTGCTTCCTATTTCGACTAGGACATCATCCTCACCAAGCCACCTTTAGATCATGTGATCTCCCTTCCAGAAGGAGATTGGGTTTATTTGGCCAACAGGGACATTTCAGATTCTCTGTAACTTTTATTTATTATTCTAAATTAATCTACTCTGTGTGATTTATCAACAAGTCCAATGAGAATTTAGGTAACAAGAGTTGGATCATTCCTTCATGATGATCATTTTCCATTCCAGGAAAAAGTGCTCAAAAGTGCAACATTAGACCCCGGTGACCTAAATGAAAGGTGTAGCATCCCTTAATGTCTCCCCAATTCCCAATTCCCAAATCTCTCACTCTCAAAGACTCCTATAATCATCAACATTGAGTGTATAAGACCACAACGTGGACTTTGTATTTACCAAGAAACATTCCATCTCTTAAGTCTCAGATGCGAACACCAGTCTCAGAATTACCTTTCATATAGCTCTCTCACTCCCTTTACTACTGCTCTTCACCTTCACTAAAAGACTTTGTTCCCTTGACTCCTTCATCAGCTTCCAGTTTAGCAGTGCCTCAGAGTCTCACGTTCTTCCCAGTGCTGCCTGGAGCCCATGGTCAATAGCATGAATTTCTGGTTCATCAGTCCTTTTTTTTTTTTTTTAAGATTTCATTTATTTATTCGACAGAGACAGAGACAGCCAGCGAGAGAGGGAACACAGTCAGGGGGAGTGGGAGAGGAAGAAGCAGGCTCATAGCGGAGGAACCTGATGTGGGGCTCGATCCCATAACGCCGGGATCACGCCCTGAGCCGAAGGCAGACGCTTAACCGCTGTGCCACCCAGGCGCCCCCATCAGTCGTCTTAACACCCTCCCACCCCTCTTTTAGTTTTCTTTTGTGTTTAGCTAAGTTTTACTGAAGGCTTACTAAGTGTCGGGCAATTTACATTGCTTCTTCCATCTAATTTTACCAACAATGAAGTAGTTACTACTATTGCCCCATTGTAAAGATGAAGAACTGAAGTTTTTGAGAGGATCAACAGATGGCCCGAGCTAACACACTCTGGTAAGCCGCAGAGCCAGGACTCCAAGCCATGCTTGTGAGGAAGACCTTCACTCTTAACCGCAACGCAATACTGCCCCCTGCTGCAGTATCATCTGCCCTACGACTTCTTAGCACACAACCTGCCTTGCCCATTTTTAGAAACACAGGGCTGGTAAAGAAAACCTCATAAAATCATGCAGACGAATGCCTCTACAAATCCCTGAGGGCCTGCCTCAGTGGAGGCTTTCATAGCACATATCAATCCCTTTACTTATGATGAGTCTATCCCTGTTTCTCCCCATAACTATTCCAATTCTTTGTCTCTCAAGTTTTCTACCCAATTCCTAACTTCTCCTCTCTCAGATTCTTACATCATCAATACTGGGTCCACTGGGGTGAAATCCTTCATCTTCCCAGTAGTCCACCTACAGAGTTCTCTCAGTACCAGCCATTTTCCTTCCCCGTTGTATGGGCAGGGGTGTCTCTCTTCCTGTTGAAGGTCAGCTTCTTCACCTGTGCCACCTGTTGTTTCTTCCTGAAACTTGCTCCTCCCTAAGTTTTCTCTCAGTACTTGCTTTTCTATTTCTTTCTATTATCTTCTTACCTTCAGTGTATAAATATGTCGAAATGCCTTCTAATCCCAAAGAAAAGTCACTCGGTTGGTGCTGTGTCCAGCCTCACTGCCCAGGCTACTTTCTCCCTTCTTCCCTTCTCACCGAATCTTCTTCAAGAGTCACCTACTTTGGATATTTATTTCTCTATCTCTCCTTTCTTGAAATTAAGCCGCCAATACTCCACTTAAGCTTTCTCCATTTGCCTTCATAATGTCCCACATATGGATACTGTCTTTTTTTATTATTCAAGCTTAATTGACATACAATGTTGTATTAGTTTCAGTTGTACAAAATATTGATTCGACAATTCTCCACAATGGCTAACATCTGTCTTCACTTTGCCTGGCCAATTCTAGATCATTTGGTTTTTATCTCTTTTTAAAACTCCCTTAGTTTACATATCTCTGTTCATATCTTTTTGGTCTTTTTTCCTCGTCTCATCTTGGCCAGTCTGCCCCTTAATATTACTTTTCCCAAAGACTTCAACCTCGGTTCTCTTCCCTTTACTTCTCCTCACTTAGGAAAGTACATAAAACGAGAGACCATCAATTTCCATAATTTTAATTTTCATATATGTGCTATTTTCAGTTGATGACATTACCTCCTTCTTTAATGAAAAAATAGAATCTACCAGATGCAAAATTATTTATCTTCCCTCCCTCCTGCTGCAAAATCTGAAACCACAACTTATCCAAGCTAAAAACAGAATAAGACATTTCCACTTAAATATGCTACAGGTCCTCAAAGTCAATGTGCCCTGAACTCAGCTTAGTCTTTCCACCAAAACAGCTTTTCCTAACTCATAATTTCACTCAACAAATATCAATTGCCTCCCTGACCATTCACTGACTATTGCAATAAAAACATAACAGGTAAACTCTTGCTCATATCAACTTACATTCTAGTGTGTGCTGGAGGGGTTGGGGTGAGGCAGATAATAAGCAGACAAACATATTATGTCAGGTGATAAGTGTCAAGAAGAAAAACAAAGCCAGGTTTAAGGGCACAGGGAGAACTGAATGAAGGGGTATTTTGTAAAGGATGGTCTAGAAAAGCGTCACTATTAAGGAAAACAGGAACCCAAATAAAGAGAAACTGTGAGCCATGTGGACATCTCAGAGAAGAGTGATACAGGCAACTAGAAAAGCAAATGCAAAGGCCAGGAGGTAGGACTGTACTTGGCAAAGAGTACAGTCATTCTTGGAACAGAGTAAGTGACGGGGAGAGTGGAAGAAGATGAGATCAGAGAGGTAGTGAAGGTCAGATCATAGTAAAAAGATTGAATTTTGCTTTGAGTGGGATGGGAAGCCACTGCAGGTTTTTTAAGAAGAAGAGTACTCATAAATAACATACTTTTCTTGACTTATTAAAATATTTAAGTATACAATAAAAGGAATAACACAATAATTATCTATATACCCATTACCTAAAATCAACAAATGTTAACATTATGCTGTATTTACTTCATGTATACTTTATTGTTGAAGGATTTTAAAGTATAGTTATCACAACCTTTTATCCTGAAATACTTCAGAATACATCTCTTAAAAAAACAAAACATTTCCCCAGATAATCACTATATGTATATCATACCTACCCAAACTAACAATTCTAATCCCAGCTGATAATCATATTTTCCTAATTGTCCCCATGACTTTTTTTATAGTGGTTTTGTTTAAATCAGAATTAAGTCAAGGGCCATTTGATTGTTAGGCTGCTTACATTCCTTTTCATGTAGAACAGCCCTCCGACCCCCGTCGTTTTTTTCTGTGGCATTAATTTATGGAAGAACCAGACCCAGTTATCCTGAAGAGCTTTGTCTGTTTTCTTGTGTCATTTAACTCATTCCTTCATCACCTGTATTTTTGTCAACTGGAAATTGGAAATAATGGCTCGATTAGATTGGCGTGTATTTAAATGAACCACTCTGGATGACTTGCTGGAGAATATACTCCGGAGTAGGAGTAGAGACAAAAATATAGTCAGGAGGCTATTGTAATAATCTAGGTGAGAGACGATGATGGCTTGGAATAGGGTGGAAGCGGTGAGGTTGGTGAGAAATGGTCATATTCTGTATGTGTTTTGAAGGTAGAACAAACAAAATTTAATGCCAGATGGGATGTGGGGAATGAGAGAAGTCAGGATGAGTTCATGCTTTGAAGCTGAGTAACTTGAAAGACAGCATTGCCACTTACTGAAACAAAGTAGACTGAAGCCGGAAAAGATTTGGGGGTAAGATAAAGAGTTGATATTTGGACATGGTACCACTTACAGAGTTACCTTGATATCTTGACACTCTTCTCAACCCCCCTATTTAATCATCAATATTTTCTGATTTTACCTACCAAGCACAACAACTCTATCCTCTCTTGTTTATCTCTATTGCTACTGCCATTGCTCAAGTCCTCCTCTCTCTACTGGATTATTACTGTAATCTCCAAACTCGCTCTCTCTCCAGTCTCTCATCCACAGGTCACCTGAGTGGTCTTTCTGCAAAGGAAAAACCAGCTCATGTCACTCTCCATCTTGAAACCCCTTAGTGATGCCCCTTTGCATTAAGGCTTGAGGTCTGTGTGCCTCAGTGTACTCCATAAGTCTCTCCATGATCAGGCCCTAGACCCATGTTCTGTTACTCCTTCACTCCCCCACACACACTTATATTATACTCTGTGATCTGCCCATAGTGAACTCTAGTATTTTTTTTTTAAGTAGGCTCCACAGCCAGTGTGGAGCCCGACACAGAGCTTGAACTCACAACCCTGAGACCAAGACCTGAGCTGAGAGCAAGAGTTGGATGCCTAACTGACTGAACCACCCAGGGGTCCTGAACTCAAGTATTTCATCAGACAGACCACGATGCTTCATATCCCTGGGCCTCTGTATCCACTCTTCTTTCTACCATGAATGCCTTTGCTCTCTCAAAGGCATGGGTAACGTCTTATTCAAATATGAATCTTCATAATTTAGCACATGTGATGATTCACTAGGAGGTAGTCAGTTACTGCTGACTGTTGAACTAATGTACCCTTGAAAAACACAAGTTACTTTTAACTTTTATATCACAGTTCACAAAGCTACACAGTACCATTTCTCAGTCAGCATCATCCCAAACAAACCATAGAGTTTCTGAATTCTGATCAATGTCATCTATACTGATTTAAAATAATCACTCTATGCTAGGCCCTATAAAATTGAAACTTTAATATCTCTTTGAATTTTCTTTGACTTGTCATTTTGGATCAATTGTGAAAAGCCTTACTTTTCTCTCTGAACTTAAAGAAATTAAAATTATGAGTAGTAGACAGGAAGCACTTTACAGAGTAAAATTATAAGGTGTCATTTTCGTTATTATAATAGTAATTGCCTTCAAATGAAAAAGTCTATCAAAAGCAGAGTGTGAAAATTAATGATTGATTTTTTATTTGTCTTCAGGGCCAATTTGCCATAAACAGAACAGGCTTCGTGATTCATGTCTCTGATTCATGTGGACTCCCAGCTTGTGGATCCTGTCTTTAATTTAGCACTAAACGTGTTACATTTCATTTTCCCTTGGCCAGTACTCACTTGGCCTTGGATTGCTCAATGAGGCCTATTCACCTTTCAGGAAGCCAATTACCCAGAGAAGGGGCACTTAGTTGATGCTCGGCAGAGTGAGTTATTTTATTTCCCCTTCATTGCTGGAAAACTTTGATTGGAAAGTTGAAGGACTCATTTTCCTGGCACCTAGAAGAGCACCAAGACTGTGTCTGGTTCTTTGGCTATCAGAGGAATGTCTAGAAATTTAGGATCATATTTTCCATGTGAACAACCGTGGCAGGAAAGACAGAGAACAGAAAATTTCTCAAGTGTTTCTACTTCCCCTATTGCTACATTCCCAGTTCCATACCCCAAAGAAAAAGGTTTCTCTTTCAAAGGATGATTGTTCTCTTTGGCTCTTCTCTAGCATGTGCCATTTCAGTGACTTCCGGACCTAGCGCATAGTAAGCCAGTCATTCTGAAGGTAAAAATGACTACTATTTGAGGATTTCTTAAATAATAAATAATATCCAGATGTGATAATTCACAATGCATGGTCTCATTCTTCAACAAGTCAGAAGAGCTCCACACACTGGTCAGATTTATCTGAATTTTGCCACTGTGAGTGCTGTTAAGTAAAAGAGTACTTACTGAACTAGAGATCAGAAACTCAGGTTCCAGTACAATTCTGTTACTAATTGCTGGTTTATTGCATGCAAGTGTTTTTCTCTCTTTAGATATCATTTTTTCCTAATTGTTCAACAAAGTCAGGAGAATGAGCTTTAAATGACATTCCCCAAGCTAAGGTTCTCCACTCTTTTTCTAGTATGGATGTATTCTAGCTCCTCTTTGCTCAACTCTGAACTCCAGTCCAGTGAGCTCTTCCTACCAAGATATAGACAGGGATTTGTTAGAATAATTACCTGTGACCTCTTAATCCTCAGAAAGAAAGTAGAAGTTATTAAAAGGAAAAACTACTTCCAAAGTTAATCGTACTTCTTTTCTCTATCAAACAGAATGGTGACTTCCCTCTCTATTATCCATCTGAAAAACATAATAATAAATATAAGCCCAGATACTTCACTTAACTGATCACTGGAAGGCACCAATAAGGAAAATGAACCTCCCTAGTATGTAATGCCTATCAGAGTGCTGAACTCAAAAGTAGGCCCCAAATCAGTGTTTTTTAAGAGCACTTGGGGAAATACTCTTATTTCCACACATTAACTTTAGTATTTCAACAGGAAAATTATACTTTCACAATAAAAAAAAATCACATGTAATAAAGCCTTTCAGCTCAAAACAAACTTCTTATTGAGATAGGATATTTATTTTTTTGGTTTTTTTAAGATTTTATTTATTTATTTTGAGAAAGAGAGAGCATGAGCGGAGGCAGAGGCAGAGGGAGAGAGAGAAACTCAAGCAGACTACATGCTCAGTGTGGAGCCCGATGTGGGGCTCAATCCCAGGACTCTGAGACCATGACCTGAGCTGAAATCAAGAGTCAGACACTTAACTAACTGAGCCACCCAGGGGCTGCTAGAATATTTATGTCTTGCATATATTTTCCAGAAATCATCAGAAGCTTTAAGATTGATTTTATACCATGTAATCAGAAAGCATTTTCTTGCTCTGTTTGGAATGTAAGAGAACAATCTAAAGAACCAGAAAGGAAGTAGGCCATTTCTATACCAAAGAGTTGACCTCCGGTCAGAATTAAGTCAATTGGCTGCATTTAGTTATTTCGAAAATAGCCTAATAACAGTTGATTAACTGAATCCAACTGGTGGTTTAACAGATCACCTTGCTTTCTGACGAGACGCAACCTTCTTGCTCTTCTATCACATGGTTTAACTGTATTCAAACAGGTGCTTATTATTCTTCTCCCCACTACGAAACCTGTATATACAGAAACATTTAGAGATATGCTTGGCATGTAACAGGCACTCAATAAATGTTTGAACTATAAGCCAGAGTTATCAGTTGGCCTAGTCCTTAAGGTCAGATAAATATCTATATCCAGTTTTGGTGACTGCCTATTATATTCTTGAAGATTTTGAAGCTATTCACTATAGCCATTAAGGTAAGACAAGTTTAATTAAGTTAACTGCTCACTGCCAAACTTGGTTTCAAATTCTCAACTTCAGGAGGATCAATGAATTACAGAATTAAAATGTGTCATGTAAGATAATTGGTTCTTACAGGAAGACTTACCTCATTGCTTCCACAATTAACACAAAAATAGGTATAATGAAGACTAAGTATTTTTGTGAACTTAAGTCATTAACAATGGATTAGGAATAGAATCCAATTTCCTCCTCTATCCGTGATATATTGGGCATTGCTATTATCCTTTCAGTAATGAGGACAAGCGTGTTATACTTTGTTTCCTTCCTTGGTAATATCCTGATGACTAAGTGGGTATTTCAATAGAGGACCAAGGCAAAATTTTAAGCTAGGAACACATTTAAAGGATACTCCTTTCCTAAGAAATGCAGGCCTATTCATCTATCACCAGAACCAGCCAAGACTAATACTGACCCTACAGCTGGGACGAGACTGAATACTCGTTCCTTCCTCCCTCCACCACGATGTTAAAGTTCAAATTTGGAATCCAGTGGCTGGTTAGTCCCATGCTCCACGTAATCAACCCACATTCCACAGTGTCCCTCTGCTACACTTTGCCTACTCCAGGCAACTACCATAAGTGTTGATTAACTCTATGGCAGCTCTTCACTACCCTATCCCCACCCCCACTGGTTGGGAACTAAATAACCAGATTTTGTCCTCTCTATCCAGAGAGGTTAGCCTTAATTCAGTGGATAATGACCCAGAGAGCTCTAATCCTAGATTTATGTACTAGCATCTAAAAAACTGTCCTTTCCTTGGCAGTGGTAGATGATGTTCGGA
The DNA here is from genome assembly GCF_023065955.2 of Ursus arctos. NCBI lineage: Eukaryota > Metazoa > Chordata > Mammalia > Carnivora > Ursidae > Ursus > Ursus arctos. The sequence continues at coordinate 115,737,752 of NC_079873.1, forward strand.
AGTGCTGTGAACCACTGACTTAGTGCCATGAGCTATAAGCATCATTCAGTAGCTTTTAACACTCAGATTGAAATGCAAATATGAAAAGAATTTTAAAGGCAAAATCAGCTCTTTAGAAAAATTCCATCATTTCTTCAAGAGAATTTTATGTTAATTTATCATTTTATTTCCTTAAAACTCTTTTACCCAAACTAAAAAAAAAAAGTGTGCTCTAGAAAAACTCATTCCATTGGTGAAGTCTTTCACTCTAAAGTCCTGATAAGTGACATTAAAACATGAAAAACAGGTGCATTCCCTAGATAAGTTTATTCAATTTCTGCATCATTCTTGCTTCCAATTATTCTAAAGATAGCAGGGCCAGAAAAACGATGAACTTTTCATTTTGAATGGTATTCAGCAACTGGCTTGATATTTCATAATGAAGCAAAGGTCTGAAAAATATATTCCAAAGAGGAAATGGCTAGCCAATGCTTTGTTTGGGATGTATTTCATCTTCATGAATGTTTTTGGGAGTGGCCCTCTGATGGGAAAGGGAATCTTTAAAATAAGGGGAAAAGTAAGCTGCAATTAACAAACATCTAAGTCCACAATTGTCAAATGCATCTGAGAGTAAGAAGGTGTGTATTAAATACGTTAATTTTCTTTCTCTGTAATCCGAGTCAATGTGGTACAATGGGAAAATCAACTAGGAAGCAAAAACTGGGTCCTTGTCTGGATTCTGCCACCCACTAGCTATATAGCCAAGAGCAAGTGGCTTAACTTCTTATCTGTACATCTGTTCTATACTTACCCCACTGAACAATTGTGGGAACCCAATGAGATATGGAACCAAACGTGAAAAGTCTTCATGAACTATGAACTGCTATACAAATGAAGAGTTACACCTAAGACTTTTGCAAACTAAGTACTATGCACACAAGGACTTAGAAATCTCCTATGATCTTTCTTCCTTACCAGAGGGCAGAACCAAGGTGGAGATAAAAGGAGTCCTGAGGCACTTCTTTAACTATTTCCATTTTTGAGGTTCCATTTATATTAAAAATTAAGAAGTTCCAAAATATATTTCTAAGAATTGAGGTGCTTTAAAAATTTTAACACATATAATATACCTGTATGTATAAGGAAATCTACATTTGAGGCCATTTGTGAATTTCAGACCTTGCCCAAATTGTCTAGATTCCGGTTAGTAATAGTACCTGCCAATGAATTATTATATACAAGCATGTCTGGTGCTTTTATGTTGATTACTTTCTCTGTATATGGTTCAGAATAGGAGAAATAGAAATCAGACTGAAGTTTTCCTTTTTGCCACTGAACAAATAGACCATGCACGTATTCCAAGTTGGTGGAAGGGACAAGAACCATAGGGGGAACTGAAAAGAATGAGAGCATTCAGAGTGGCTAAGCAAGCATCAAACTACTGTCTTGTTTCCCTCATTATGATTCTGCAAGAAAGAAAGAACGAACGAACGAAAGAAAGAAAGAAAGAAAGAAAGAAAGAAAGAAAAGAAAAAAGAAAAGAAGAAAAGAAAAGTCATCCTAGAAACCACCCAGAGGGAGCCCAACTCTGTCTGGAGAGGCAAAAAAAAAAAAAAAAATCACATTCAGAATTGTGATTCAGTCTCGGAGTTGTGTCACATTCATAGAAATAGAACTCAGCAACCAAACTCATTTCAAATGCAATTCTGAATTTTACTCAAATATTTAAAAAAGCATTAAAATGGCTACCAGCCCCCAAACACCTTTAAATCTTCTGTCCTCTCCATTTCTCCCATGACCTTCAGCTTCTACAAGCACTGTCAACTCCTCAAGAAACTGTGGCCTTGGGGCGCCTGGTTGGTGTAGCTGGAGAGCGTCCGACTCTTGGTTGTGGCTCAGGTCGTGATCTCAGGGTTGTGAGATGGAGCCTACATTGGGCTCCATGCTCAGTGTGGAGTCTGCTTGAGTTTCTCTGTCCCTATCCCTCTGCCCCTCCCCCTCTAAAATGGATAAATAAATCTTAAAAAAAAGCAATGGCCTCATGAGTTCTAGTTTTTTCTTCCCCTTTGCCAAATCCATTTGTCACCTGTCTTTGGCTTGCAAGGTAAAATATATGACAGAGTCAAACTGGAATTTCAAATAAACAATGACTACTTATATGTGTGGTCCATGAAATACTTGAGTTAAATGTATGCTAAAATACTATTTGTTATTTATCTGAAATTCAAATTTAATTAGGTGTCCAGTATTTTTATTTGCTACACCTGACAACCCTGGTCTGTACCCCAGAATGGCAAACCCGGCTATGCTTTTCCCACTGGCCCCAATGTACCAAAACATGTCCAGAGAACATGGTGGCTCCATGTCCCCTGGTTTGCACTTGATCACAGTGGGGGCAAAAGCACAAAGCCTCTTGGGAGGCATAATTCCTCTCTCACTCTGTGTTTTATTTCCACCACAAAAAATCCTCATGGAAAATTTCTGGTGAATAAAATTCTCTACCTTATTCTGTATCATTGGGGCTGAATTTATAAGGGTTACAGCAAATCCCCAAAGGGACCTGCAAGATAATGGAGGCCAAGGACAAACTCAATCCAGTTTGTCCAAATATAAACACTATCTGGATAGTTGGTGATATATAGGAATTATCATTACATTTTTAGGTGTAATAATAGTCTCATGATTATATTTTAGGAGAGGAATCCTTATCTTTTAGAGAGACATACTCAAGTACTTACGAATAAAATGGTTCGGTGTCGAGGATTTGCCTTAAGATAACCCAGTAGGGGGGCGCCTGGGTGGCTCACTCAATTGAGCGTCCGACTCTTAGTTTTGGTTCAGGTCATGATCGCAGGGTCGTGAGATCGAGCCCTGCATCGGGCTCTATGCTGGGCGTGGAGCCTGCTTGGGATTCCCTCTCTCCCTCTACGCCCCCCTTCCCCAACCCCGCTCATGTTCTCTTTCTTAAAAAAGCGGGGGTGGGGGGTGGGAAAGGAAATGCTGATTTTGTGGAAGAGTTTCTTTCTTTAAAAAAAAAAGATGATCCAGTAGAGTGGGAGAATGAGTATATGGGGGTTTACTATATTATTTTCTTTACTTTAGCATATGCTTGAATTAGCATATGCTTTGTAAAATCAAGTCTGTTTATCACCTGTATGGGATCTTCCTTTGAAGAGGATGTTGGAAACAAATCTACATCATTCCAGGACACTGGAGAAAAGATGCTGCCTTAAGGAGAACAGTGGCTGATCTGTAACTAATCGGGACCCAAACCAGCGCCCCCATTTGGTCATTCCAGTTGAACAGGGCTTTAATTTATTTGAAATTTGAATCTTCGAAATAAACTCTGCAGTAGCCAGGCAGAGAGGCTTGAATAAAGAAATGCCCCCCCGCCATGCTCACATACAGAAAGTAAGATTTGGATGAAATGCTTGGTGGGTAGAACCAGTTAATGCCAGAGCCCCTGGACACCGCCGCATTGCTCTCGAAGTGTCTGGGTAGTGCTGTGTAGAAACACTTTCTCATCAAACGTGATATTGGGCTGGAATCCTAAATTACATTGCTGCCACCTTAGTGCTCTATTTTTAGGAAAGAAAATCTTTTTGCCATGATGAATATCCAAGGGGAAAAGCCAAATCCTGACAGCCACAGACATAGTTGTTGTCCAGGATAAAATGTATCCAGAAATGTTACATGGGCTGCATACGGAAACCTCTCTCCTCAACTGCCTAGGCAAACTTTGTCTGGCTGTAGCCCTCTCTCCTCAATTTGCTTAGCTACCACCCTGCTGCCCATACAGTTTTGGCAGTTTTTACAAAATGAAAGAAACACCAGCTAAAGGAGGAAAAATTCATCAAACTGAGGTCCGTGAACCAAGGTTGGGTTTTTTTCTCATTAACTATGGAATTGTAAAAAAATGCAAATAAACTCAAAATACTGTTGTGTAACGACATAGTGCTAGTAGGTGGAACTTGATTTCATTCAATTCACTGACTATTAATTAATTAAATAATACTTTTTGAATAACATCTACATGCCACGCCCTGGTTCTGGAAATTCTTTAAATGGGCCTTATGTACATAATAAGAAGATAGACAGTGGTGACTTACAAATGACCAGGCATCTTCTACAGATTGTGTGAAAAGTAAGGGTCCTTGGGTATTACCCCTTGAGTAGCTGAGTGTCACTTCGCTGGAATGGACGTGGAAGCCTTGTTAGCAGCCCAGTTAAGTCTGCCAGATTCTTAGCAAACTTGCCTTTGTTTATGGCTTCACAATGTCCAAACTGCGGTCTGAAAACGGAAATGTTGATAAATTTGACTACTGGGTCCATCAACCAGATATTCTATCTGGAAGGCACACACCATGATGACGAGAGCAAAGGCCTTGGAGCTCGCCATCTGAGCTGGAATTCCTGTTCCACCAACTCACTAGATGCTTGACCTCTGAAGCCGTTATTTAACCTTGATGAATCTCAGTTCCTCCTCAGCACATGAGGGATAATAACGCAGATTCCATGAGACTGTTTCGAGGGGCAGATGCCATGAGACTGTGGGGAGGGACTAAATGTTCTTACAAATGTTCTACTTAGAATTCTTTTCTTTATCTCTTCTGTCTCTTACTAACAGCTATGTACTGCTTCACCAGTCTTGGACCAAATGCTTTTACCTTTAAAAGTAAAAATAAAAGGGGTGCCTGGGTTGTTCAGTGAGTTAGGCATCTGCCTTCAGCTCAGGTCATGATCCTGGGGTCCTGGGATCGAGCCCCGTGGTAGACTCCCCACTCAGTGAGGAGTCTGCTTCTCCCTCTGCACCTCCCTCCACTCGTGCTCTCTCTCCCTCTCTCTCTGTCTCAAGTAAATAAATAATCTTTAAAAAGTAAAAATAATGACTCTGAGCACTCATTTTGTCACCATGAGAACCCCTTTCTCTCCACCACAGGGTCACTCCTACTGGCATATTCCCTTTCCTCAGTTCTAGTAACTCCCACTTGGCCTCTTGCAAATCTGCCACCTTGACACTGAGAATGCTACCACTGCCACCAGAACTTGCTTTACAAAGACCTGCTGGACCTTTGGCTGTCATGCCAAAGACTATAATTCAGTACTGAGAAATTCCAAAAAGACTTGGCATCCGACTACCACCAAAATGTCAACATTGCGACCGCCGCCATGTTTTTCATGAGGCCAACCCCAGTTCTTCTAAGCATCATATAGAACAAGCAAATATGCTGCCATAGATACACTACTAAAAGCAAATCATCCTACATACCAATATTTTTCCTTATTTGTCACTGTGGCTTCACTGCTACTCTTGCAGTAACTTTCCATGGATTGGAGAAGAGTAGAAGAAAGTCTCTCCCCTATAGTCATGATCAGCTATGCTGTTTGACACCTTCACCCACTTTTCAGTCTCCCAGCATATTGTGTTGTGAACAGATTCTCCCCTCAAAGGGGAATGCAGGCTCAAATGCTGAACCTGGATCACCAGTCCGTATTCTGTATTCCCCCATGATGAATTAGTCCTTAAGGGAGTGCTGGTCTTTGTTCTTGCCCACTGATCTCATCTGGGACCATCTCATCTCAAACATCATTGATGTCCTAATAACATTTAATCTCAAAAGGGAAAAGTATTGGGGTCTCCATCTCTTCTTTTTTTTACTGTGAGAAGATATATGTAAGACAAAATTTACCATTTTAACCAGTTTAGTGGCATTGAGTACATTCACACTATTGTGCAACCATCACCACCATCTGTCTGCACAACTTTTTCATCTTCCCAAAGTGAACCTCTGTACCCATTAAATAATGATTCCCACCTCTCTCTGCCCCTAGCCCCTGGTAACCACTATTCTACTTTCTAGCTCTGTAAATCTGACTACTCTAGGTACCTCCTATAAGTGGAATCATACAACATTTTTCTTTTTGTGTCTGGCTTCTTTCACTTAGCAGTGTGTCTTTAAGGTCCATCTCTGTCGTAGCACGTGTCAGAATTTCCTTCCTTTAAGGCTGAATAATATTCCACTGTATGGATATTTTTATTTGTCCCTTCATCCACCAATGGATATTTGGATTGTGTCTACTTTTCGGCCATGATAAATAATGATTCTATGAACATGGATGTACAAATATCTGTTCGCGTCCTTACTTGTAATTCTTTTGGGTATACACCCAGCAGTGGAATTGCTGGATGGTATGGTAATTCTATTTTTAATTGTTTGAGATCCATCCCTTCTTTGCCAGGGGTTTTCCCAGCCTTGTTATGTACTCCTCCTTTGTATGTTCCTGTAGAATGCTCAAAATGCCTCTATTTCATGACTTACCAGGTTGCGCTGCACAATTGCTTACTTTCCTGTCTTCTCCCCATAATGAGCTCCACTATGAGCTCCGTCAGGACAAAGATTTTCCCTGTTTAGCACTGAATTCTCAGTATCTAGCACACGGTGGGTCCTCAGGAAACAACAGGCCCTTCTCCACAACCCCAAACATTCATTTGGTTTGCTTTCATACCCACCCCCTCGCAATGAATTTATCTGGCTGTTTTATCCAAGTGTTTCCTAGAAGTGTTCCCTTTAAGAGATTTCTGCAATATTAATATCTTTCCTACCCTCACATCCTTCCTAGAATGTCAAGAAACATTTTTGGACAATTTGTCCCAATCTTCAAAGGCTATGTCTAGACATTTCCAAAAACTGATCAGTTTATGACTTACTTAGTCAAATGGCAAATATAGTCATTTTAATGCAATATATTTTGAGTTTCTAATATCCAAAATCATAATATACTCAATTTTAATGAGATCCCAATTTTATCTCCTCTGCCTCTCGAGCTGTTAGCCTCACAGGTACAAGGTTAGGCTTGTTTTATTGTTTAGTGAAAATGAAAGTTGACAGTTCTATCCATATTAATCACATTAATGAAAAATTTTGGAACAAGCAATAACAAGGCAACCTCCTCTCTACATCGTATTGGCATAATAGGCCCAAGGGGCCTCGCCTATTCACTCTGCGTTTCACCTGCAGTATATAATTAAGAAACCCGCACCAGAAGAAGAATGGGAGGGCTCTGCATCATTCCTAAGTTAAAGTGCAAAATTCCAGGTGAGTTTCTTCATTAGGCAATTTTTTGGGGGAAAACAATGGTCACAATTTTTCAGTCAGCTCACTTTAACAGATGCAGAGAGCTTCTCCCCACGCAGCTCCCGAGGGAAATGTAAATATAGATTTATTAGAGTCACAAAGCCCCTCTGCTGAAGCAGGAGTCACACAGACACTGGAGTCGGAGGACTTGTGAGCAGACAGGAATGAGAAACCACAGGGTAGGGTACAGAGCTTCTCTAACACTCCTAGCCAAGTTCCCCCGGAGAGGGGAATACTTTAATATATTGCTTTTAGATGGCATATTTGCTCTTCTAAATGCATGCAAATCTTGCATTCTAATCAATAACATATTCTTGTTTGTTTTAAATTTTTGAAAAAGTTTTTTTCTTCCAAATCTTTGTGTATAATTGGGAATAATAATGCTTTGAGACTCCTAATAATAGCTAATATTTAGTAAGTGTTTACTATGTGCCAGGCATTATCTTAAGCACTTTACCTGGATTAACTCATACATAAAACAACCCACTTTACAGATGATGAATTAAGGCACAGAGAAGTTAAGCAAGTTGCCTGAGGTCACAAAAGTCAGGGACGGTGGAGGTGGGTCGATGTCCCACCTCCACCATTTCTCTTTTCATGGTTTCAGGTATCTTCGAGGCATAGGTATTCCAGTTGGAGATACATTGTGTAACAGAAAGAGAAATGTACTAAGTAAAAGCAAGCTGAATGTCACTACTGCCTTTCTCTAAGATCCTTTTGAGTATTAATTTCCACTTCTGAAAATGAAGGCAAGTGATAACGCTAAGGCTAGGCTTTTCCAGCTCTAATCTAAAGCTTCTAAATTACTTACTGATGATGGGAACTAGAAATGAATGAAGTCTACACTTACGGTTTCACCATTATTCCTTTTAATCTTCAATGAAAATACCTGATGGCTTTCAGTGTTCTTATAATAATAATCAAATCAAGATCTTTTCTTAAACATGACTCATGGTGGTCAGTAAACATTTTCTATAAAGACAGTAAATACTTTAGACTTCTTGACTGTCACAACCCAATTCCGCCATTATAAACAAAGTAGCCAAAATGGTATATAAGGGAATGGGCATGGCTGTGATCCAATATATCTTTAGTAAAACCTGTGTTGGACTGGATTTAACCCAAGCAGGCTATAACTTGTGGGTCCCTGCTATAAACCAAGAATTATGCAGAACCGGGCCTTGTTCTCAGCCAGTTTCGATAAATCAAGTCATTGTGAAACCCCATATGTTGTCAAGCATAGTGTTAAACAGTAGACTTGCTGGGGTGATTAATTTTAAAATATTTTGGTATAAAGAGGTTGATGCAGACAACTATGTCAGGTAGCACTAAATCTATAACCAGGGGCGGTTAGCTACCGATAAAGTTTCCTGATCAGGACCACAATCCAGGACTGCTTAGTGAGCTTTTACCATTTAACAGACCTTAAATGAGGCCTCTACACTCCAAAATGGGCTAGAGCAAGTGCTTTCAATAGTGTTATCTAAATCTACACCAGAGACTGTTCATTGTCATAAAAGGTATTAGAAACATATCACTGACAAAATAACTGTTGTTCAAAATATGTGATTGAATGGAAGGGCTGTGCAAGTTCACTCATCCTTGAACAAAGTCCAATAATCAATGAACATCCTAAGTCCTGAACCAACTCCATTTGGCCCAGAGTCCTGCTACAAAAGGAGGACTAGTTGTTGGCTGTTCCCTGCTGTCGAAATATTGTTGTGCTGGCCTTGAGAAACCCGTTTAGATAAGGCAATTAATAGAATGTCTGAGGGTTCGGTCAGAAGAGAGAGTTGACACTAGTAATCTGAATACGGAACATTATATGAAATAGTATTAATTAGGTAAATGGCAGCTAACTATTAAAAGGGGAAAAGAGCATTCCGAGGTGTACAGAGGTAGCAAATGCTGGGGGAAATGTGAATGAGAAAGGAACTCGGACCCTTAGAGGCAGAGGCCCCGTGAGGCTGAGTTTCAGATTTCTGGGGAACAGCAGTGGCTGTCACAGAGCTGTGCCACACTTTTGTGGTAATGAAGAAACTTTGCGGGTGCAGCTCTTGCTGGGAACTGTGGGAGCTGCAGCCACTGTGGTGACAAACTTGCCCAAGGGGGCCTGTCTCTGTGCGCAAGAGCCGCCTGCAGCTCTGGAGGTGACGAAGTTGGCCACGGTGTGTGCACTGCTGAGCCATGAAGTTGGAGGGGCCTCTCCATCAACCAAAGCGCTTGTTACCACGAGGCAAACAGCAGGCTGGAAGAAGAAAGAGTCACTTCTGGTCCCCCCTTGCAGTCTCCATCACTGCACTCTGTTGGTAGAGCTTAACGGGGTGGGGGGGCAAAGGAGAACTGTAGTCAGCAGGGTCAAACTCCAGTGTCACAAAGTAGGCAAAGAAGGATTGCTTTGGTGCCGAGAAGCAATACATTGCTAACTGGCACAGTGCCCAAGGACACAGTGGGATTTCACCAAATCCTCAGAACAGGTGGCAGGACTAATTGGGCCTTACTAATTTATGCTTGTATATACCTGTGACTTGTTTTCTTTGCAATTTACCACCAGGTAGAAGGGTCAAAGGACCAACAGTATTTTCCAAATAACCTGACAACTGTTGAACTACTAAATTGCTTATATCAGTTTGTAATACCTTGGCTCGGATCTCAGCAACTGCCTAGGACTTGCATGAATTTGGGCAGGATACTTAACCCCTCCATACCTCAATGTTCACATGTGTGTAGTGAAGATTAAAATTAGTTCCCATCATACAAGTCTAATGTGAAAATTAAATGTTTTAAGTTCCTGGTATATAATAAGCACTCAATGAATGGTAGCCATCATTACTAAAGAAACATATTCTTACTGAATTCAAACTATGCTCAAGGCACTGATTCTAAAATTTATTTGGAAGGGCAAAGGTACTAGGATAGCTAAAAGAGTGTTGAAAAAAATAAAGTTGGAGGCATTACAGTGCCTGATTACAAGAAGTACTGAGAAGTTAAAATAATTAAGATAATGGTATTGGTGAAAGAACAGATACAAAACAAGGGAAGAGAATACAGAGTCCAGTAATGGGCCCACACAGATGTGTTCATCTAATTTTTGACAAATGTGCAAAGCCAACTCAGTGGAGAAAGGAGTCTTTTCAACAAATGGTGTTGGAACAAATGGACATCCATAAGTAAGTTAAGTAAATAAGTAAGTAAATTACTTAATAAACAACTGAATAAATAAATAAAATGTAGACACAGACTTTCCATCTTAGATCAAAACGGAGTCAAAATGCATCTTAGAGTTAAATATAAAACATAAAACTATAAAACTTGTAAATGAAAACAGAAAATTTGTGTGATTTTGGTAATGACACTTCAGATAGAACACCAAAAAGTATAATCCATTAAAAACTAGATTCTCTTCAAAATTAAAAATTTCAAACTAAATTTAAAAATCAAAAGGAAAGACTTTTGTTCTCCAGGGACACAAGACCGGTTCAGTAATTAAAATCAGGGGTGGCTGGCTGACTCAGTTGGTAGAGCGTACAACTCTTGATCTTGGGGTTGTAAGTTTGAGCCCCACATTGGGTGTAGAGATTACTTAAAAATAAAATCTTAAAAAATCAATTAATGTGGGACTCACGAAGGTTCCAGAGGCGCCGCGTGTGGGAGGCGGGCCTGCTCTCGCGCCCGGTCGGGTTTGCGCGCAGGCTTGGGGCGCTGCGACTCGTGCGGGTGGGGCCCGCGTCCGGGTAAGCGCGTTCAGTGCGGTGTTTCCTGTTCTCTCCCCTGTGTGGCTGCAGCTCGGGCCTTGCCTGATCAGCCTGACCATGGCTTCCGCTTTGGAAGAGCTACAGAAAGATCTAGAAGAGGTGAAGGTGCTGCTGGAAAAGGCCACTAGAAAAAGAGTACGTGATGCCCTTGCAGCTGAAAAAGCCAAGAGTGAGACAGAAATCAAGAACAAGATGCAGCAGAAATCACAGAGAAAAGCAGAACTTCTGGACAGTGAAAAGCCAGCTGCTGTGGCTGCTCCTATTACAACAGGATGTACAGCGCAAATCAGTAATCACGGATGGGATCAGTCGGGTAAGTTTGTGAAAATCTACATTACCTTAACCGGAGTTCATCGAGTCCCCACTGAGAATGTGCAGGTGCATTTCACAGAGAGGTCATTTGATCTTCTGGTAAAGAATTTAAATGGGAAGAGTTACTCCATGATTGTGAACAATCTCTTAAAACCCATCTCTGTGGAAGGCAGTTCAAAAAAAGTCAAGACAGGGGTGCCTGGGTGGCACAGCGGTTAAGCGCCTGCCTTCGGCTCAGGGCGTGATCCCGGCGTTATGGGATCGAGCCCCACGTCAGGCTCCTCCGCTATGAGCCTGCTTCTTCCTCTCCCACTCCCCCTGCTTGTGTTCCCTCTCTCGCTGGCTGTATCTGTCTCTGTCAAATAAATAAATAAAATCTTTAAAAAAAAAAAAAAGTCAAGACAGATACAGTTCTTATGTAGAAAGAAAGCTGAAAACACATGGTGGGACTACCTGACTCAGGTTGAAAAAGAATGCAAAGAGGAAGAAAAGCCCTCCTATGACACTGAAACAGATCCTAGTGAAGGACTGATGAATGTTCTAAAGAAAATTAATGAAGATGGAGATGGTGACATGAAGCGAACCATTAATAAAGCTTGGGTGGAATCAAGAGAGAAGCAAGCCAAAGGAGACACAGAATTTTAAGACTTTAAAGTCATTTTGGGAACTGTGAAGTGGAAATATTGATGTTTCCAATGAGGAAATGCTGGTGAGCTGCACAGATAAATTTGACATATAACTTACTTACACAGTCATCTTCTAAGTAAAGGCAGTGATTCTCCCATTTCCTCCTGGAGGATTTATTTAAATAAAATATGCTTATTAAACATTTCCTCCAAAGATGGTTTCCTTAGTAATCTGGGCATTTTGTTTAAAAAAGGATAATATTGTATTCTTGTGTGAAATGTAAAAAAGCAAGTCTTGCCTAACGATAATGCCACATTGTGTGTATTTTTGTTCAGCTAAGAGGTAGAAAACAAAAGTTCTTGTTTGCCTGTAAGTTCCTGATATCAGCTCCCACCAATGTAAGAATAAGTAAAAATAAAACCGGAATTTTTGCATAAAATGAAAAAAATCAATTAATGTAATTTATCATATTAATAGGCTAAAGAAAAAACTGCATGACCATATTAATTATAGCAAAAAAATCATTTGATAAAAATCAAAACCCATTATTTTAAAAAGCATTAAGAAAGATAGCAATAGAGGGCAATTTTCTCAACTTCATAAAGAGAATATAGAAAAACTTAGAGCTAAATTTATATTTAGCGACAAAAGACTAAAAATACTCCCCTCTAAAACCCTCTTACACTGTTGCTGGGAATGCAAACTGGTGCAGCCACTCTGGAAAACAGTATGGAAGTTCCTCAAAAAGTTAAAAATAGAACTACCCTACAATTCAGCAATTGCACTACTAGGTATTTACCCAAAGGATACAAAAATACTAATTCTAAGGGATACATGCACCCCAATGTTTATAGCAGCATTACTTACAATAGCCAAATTGTGGAAAGAGCCCAAATGGCCATCAACTCATGAATGGACAAAGAAAGGTGGTATATACATACAATGGAATATTAGTCAGCCATAAAAAAGAATGAAATCTTGCCATTTGCAACAACATGCATGGATCTAGAGGGTATAATGCTAGGTAAAATAAGTCAGAGAAAGACAAATACCACATGATTTCACTCATATGTGAAATTTAAGAAACAAAACAAATGAAAAAAGGAAAAAGAGAGAGAGGAAAACCAAGAAACAGACTCTCAACTATAGAGAACAAACCGATGGTTACCAGAGGGGGGGTAGGTGGGGGGATGGGTGAAATAGGTGATGGGTAAAAAGGAGGGCACTTAGGATGAGCACCAGGTGTTGTACGTAAATGTTGAATCACTAAATTTTGCACCTGAAATGAATATTACACTGTATGTTAACTAACTGGAAGTTAAATAAAAACATGAAAAAAAATATATCACCTCTCCCCACCAAGTCAGGAATAAACCAAGATGTCCACTCTCACCACTCAGTCAACATAGTGCAAGAATTGCTGGTCAGTGCAATTATAGCAAATAAAGGAAAGAAAAGGCATATAGATCTGAAAGGAAGAAAGAAAACTGATCCATTTTTAGATGATATGGTTGTCTGCATAGAAAATTCCAAGTCTATAAAAAAAAATCCTGGAACTAATATGTGATTTCAGCAAGGTCACAGAATACAAGATACACATACAAAAATCAATTGTATACATACTAGCATTAAAAACATGGAAAATGAAATTAAAAACATAATATCATTTTCAATTGGTAAAAAAATACTTATGTGCAAATATAACAACACAAAACGTGCTAAAAACTATAAAGCACTGGTGAAAGAAATCAAAGGTCTAAATATCTGGAGACATATCATGTTCATGGATTGTAAGATTCAATATACTAAAAGTGTCAATTCTTTTTTTTTAAAGCACCCGTTTTTTTCTTTACGATTTTGTTTATTTATTTATTTGACACAGAGAGAGAACACAAGTAGGCAGAGAGGTAGGCAGGCGGAAAGGGAAAAGCAGACTTCCCACTGAGCAAGGAGCTTGATGCAGGCCTCGATCCCAGGACCCTGGGATCATGACCTGGGCCGAAGGCAGACGCTTAACCAACTGAGCCACCCAGGTGTCCCTAAAAATGTCAATTCTTCCCAAACTGGTATACATGTTCAATGTAATTCCTCTCAAAATCCAAGTAAGACCTTTTGTAGATATAGAAAAGATTCTTCTAAAATGTATACGAAAAGACAAAAGAATTATAATATCTGGGACAATTATGAAAAAGAATAAAGGCAGAAAAACAGTTTATCCAATTTCATGACTTACGATATGGTTAGAGTAATCGAGACCGTGGTATTGCAGGGTTAAAGACACATAAATCAACAGGATAGAATAGAGAACCTACAAATAGATCGACACGAATATGCTCAATAGATTTTTTTTTGAGAGAAAGAGAGAGTACACACATGCCTTCAAGTCGGGGGGGGGGGTAGGTGGGGCAGTGGGAGAGGGAGAGAGAGAATCTTAAGCAGGCTCCATGCTCAGTGTGGAGCCTGGCGTGGGACTCGATTTCACAACCCTGAGATCATTACCTGAGCTGAAATCAAGAGTCAGACACTTAGCTGACTGAGCCACCTAAGCACCACTGCTCAACTGAGTTTTGAGAACAGTGCAATACCAATTCAATGGAAGAAGGATAGGCTTTTCTAAAACTTTTGCAGGAGCAACTGGAGATAAAAAAAAAAAAAAAAGAACCTTGACCTAGGCTCACACTTTATAAAAAATTAACTCTATACCATGAACTTAAATATAAAACATAAAAATACTTAAATTTTTTTAAAAAAATCAGAGAATATCTTCAGGATCTAGGGTTAGGAAAACATTTCTTAAACTTGACACCAAAAGTACAATCCATAAAAGAAAAATCTGATAAACTGGACCTCATCAAAATAAGATTTTTGCTCCAAGAAAGACCCTGATAAGAAAATGAGAGGACAAGCTGCAGACTGGGAGAAAAAATATGCACACCACATATCCTATAAAGGACTGATATCTAGAATATATAAAGAAATTTCAAACTCAACAGTTTAAAAAAAGCAACAACAACTAACCAAAGAACCCAATTGGAAAACGGGCAAAAGACAAGAACAGATATTTTACTGAAGAGGATATACAGGTGGCAAATAAGCATATGAAAAGATGCTCAGCATTATTAGACATTAAGGAAATGCAAATTTGATATTTCTACACACCTTTCTGAATGGCTAAAGTAAAAAACAGTGACAACACCAAATGCTTGTGAAAATACAGAGAAACTAGACCGCACACATTTCTGGTGGGAATGTAATATGGTATAGCCACTATAGAAAACAGTCTGGCAGTTTCTTTTTTTTTTTTCTCTCTGCTCTTCTCTTCACCTCCTCCTTCCTCTCCCCCTCCCTCTCCTCCTTCTTCTTATTTTCTTTTTGTGAGAGAGAGGGGGTGGGCAGAGGGCGAGAGAAAATCCCAAGTGGTCTCCATGTCCAGCGTGTAGCCCAACGCGGGGCTCGACCTTACAACTCTGAGATCACGACCTGAGCCAAAATCAAGACTCGGCTGCTTAACCGACTGAACCACCCTGGTGCCCCAAACAATTCCTTAAACCCTTAAAATGGAATTACCACGTGACCTAGCAAATGCCCTCATAGGGGTTTATACCAGAGAAAAGAAAACTTATGTTCACACATAAACCTGCACATAAAAGTTTGTAACAGCTTCCTTCATATTGGAACCCAGATGTCCTGGAGTGGGTGAACTGTTAAAATGTGGTAATCCACACCACGGAATATTACTCAGCAATAAAAATGAATGGACTATTGATACACACAATAACCTGAATGACTCTCCAGACAATTATGCTTTGGGACAAAAAACCAATCCCCAAAACTTACATATTGCATGATACCATTTATATAACATTCTTGAAATGACAAAATTATAGAAATGGAAAACAAATTAGTGGTTGCCAGAGGTGGGGGTCTGGGGAAAGTAAGTTTGGGCCATAAAAGGGCAATATGAGAAATCGTTGTGATGGTTAGAATATTCTCTATCTTGACTCTATCCATATCAATATCCTGGTTGTGATACTGAACTACAGTTTTGTAAGATGTTGCCATTGGAGGAAACTGGGTAAAGGATACAGGAGATCTCTATTATTTCTTACAACCGCATGTGAATCTAAAATCTCAAAATAAAAAGTCTAAGTTAAAAAATCTGTTCCCCTGTGAAAGACATTGTTAAGAGAATGAAAAGATAAGTCACATACTGGAAGAAAATGACATATCAAACAAAGGACTTGTGTCCAGAATATATAAGAAACAACATTAAAACTGAACAACAAGAAACCAGCCCAATGAAAGGATGTTAAGAGATAATTCATCAAAGAAGATATATGAATGGAAAATAAACATATGAAAAGATGCTCAAAACCATTAGTCATTGGAGAAACACAAATTAAACCGCAATGAGAGATCCATACGTATCTATTAAAATGGCCAAAATAAATGAACCTGCTAATATGAAACATTTCTGAGAATGCTGAGTAAGAGGAATGCTCATTTATTGCTGTTGGGAATGGAAAAATGGTATATCTGCAGTTTCTTAATAGAATTAAATATGCACTTACCAGATGACCCGGCAGTCCTACTCCTAGATATTTACCCAGGCGAACTGAAAACTTATGTTCACACAAAGATATGTATGCAAATGTGTACAGCAGCTTTATTCACTATTGCCAAAAAAGTGGAGATAACCAAGATGTCCTTCAAGCCGTGAGTGGATACACAAACTGTGGCACATTCATAACATACAATAGGATATGATTCAGCAATTTGAGAAGAATGAACTATTGATTCACACAACATGGGTACATTTTAGATGCATTTTGTTAAGTGCAAGAGGTTAGACTAAACTGAAATTCCAGAAAAGGCCGATCTATGGGAAAAAAATAAATCAGGGTTGCCGGAGGTTCTGAGAGGAGAGTGGGATTGAGTACAAAGCTGCCTCATCAAGTGATATTTAGGGTAATGGAACTCTTCTGCGTGGCACTGTGGTGGTGTGCAAACATAACTCCATGCATCTGTGAAAACCCACATTTGTGACTTGTCACACCACAAAGAATGAACTTCAATGTATGAATTTTTTTAAATAAAAAAATAACCTGGATGTGAGGGATCCCAGGATTGAATGCAAACTGACGAATGAGTTTAATACAAAACGTATGATACAACTTGTCGAAAGGGGTGGGGAATATATGGAGCTGACCGCATATTTTAAGGACAAAGGCAAAAGGAGCTATACATACAGATCCTACTCTGGTTTATATTTTTTTCTCACAGGGTATAGGTTAGCAATCCTGAAACTTCTTTATGAATACATTGTGCATACTAGGAAACAGATTTCTCACCATTGGAGAACGAGGTTACAGATAAGCAAGGGAACAAGGACAGAATGAACCCTTCAGTGATGGACTGTAGCTGGAGATATCAACATGAACTGCATTTATTTTAAAAGGTAGTCAGGGTTTCTCCACCTCAGCAGTATTGACATTTTGGGTCAGATAATCCTTGGTTGTGGGGAGTGGTCCTGCGTACTGTAGAATGCTTAGCAGCATGCCCTCTACCAACTAGATGCCAGTAGTATCCCCCAGTTGTGACAAACAAAAAATGTCTAATGGAACTGCCAGATGTCACTTGGGAGAATTGTAAGAACATCCACAGTTGAGAACCACTGAGACAGATAGGGAAATAAATATAGATGTTTGTATATACATGAGTTAGTATACAAACATATATTTCCAACCCTTGTCCACTGAGAGAACAGGGAAGCGAGGGCAGCCCAGCAGCAACAATACAACAAGCCTATACCTTGGTTCCCAAATACCACTACTACGTGAAAGGAATCAAGGCTCCCGAGAAATGCCTGGATCTAGAACTGGAACAGCAAAAATAGAGGAGCCTGGTACAGCTTACAGTGTCAGAAAGTAAGAATGTGCTTTTAAAAAAAAAAAGATAAGGCACTTTAAAAACAGGTGCCGATCTGTAAGAGTGCCCAATGATCAAACCTTGATCAATTTGAGCACAAAAATAACAGATTGCATTATAACCCAAATAATAAAATAAATGTGAGTCCATATGGATATAAATAAATGATTGAATAAATAAATAAATGGGAGGGAAGGGACATATTTTTTATAAAGAGAAATTCCAATAAATACAGAAGGAATGATGGAAATAGAAAACCATCATTAGAACACTACAGTAATAATTGCTGTAAGTATGACCCACAAGTGAACATGAAAATTATTGAGGGGGGAGGAAAAACAGTATATTTGCTCAGTTCAAAGTATATTGCCCCAAGTTCACAAATTACTGTGATGGCTTTAACATACGTACACAAATTCTTTGATATTCTTCCTTCCAGGAGCTGGAGCTTAATTCCTCTCCCTGGAGTGTGGGCTGAACGTCAGCGACTCGTTCCCAATGAATAGAGTATGGAAAAGGAAAAATAATAAATTTACAATAAAGAAGCCAAGCAGACAACCAAATGATTAATGCTAACATCACCAGTAATAGAGCAAGTTTATACCATGTTCCCTTGATATGATGCAACGAGAAGGACACACCACCTCTGTGGTATTTTTTCCAAAAATCCATAACCGAGGTGTAATCATTATAAAATATCAGCCAAATCCAAATTGAGATATGCACCAAACTTCCTCACAATTACTCTTCAAAAGTGTCAAGGTCATGAAAGACAAGAAGGACTGAGAATCTGTTACAGATTGTAGGATATTAAGGAGACAGGATGGCTAGAGGCAATGCACTATGCTGGACTGCATCCTGAAACAGAAAGAAGGCCATTAGTGCAAAAGTTAGTGAAATCCAAATAAAGTCTGTAGTTTAGTTAATAGAATTGTATCAACGTTCGTTTCATTGTTTATACACACACACACACACACACACACACACACACACAAAATGGTTACATAAGATGTTCATATTAGAGGAAGCTGAGGAAAAGGTTTAAAGAAACATTAATATATTTAAAAACTTTTCTGTAAATCTAAAATTATCTCACAATTTTTCTAAAATTCTATGGAAGATAAAACAGCAAGATAGAACTAAATATGGTTGAATAAGGAAGTTGAGAGAAATAACAAAAAGCTAAGGTCACATCAACATTCAATAAAAAGAAAGATGAGTATTAGCAGTCTATTCACACTTCAACAACTTGAGATGAAGAATAAATTGTTGAATTGTTAACATGTGTCAAAGTCTTGACAGTAATATGCATCATCTCTGGAAATAATCAAGCACGTACATGTTCTTATTTTTAGGAGCAATTTGAGTTCAAATTATATCCATAGAAACTGCATGTTTTTGGCCAAAATGAATACTTTTGATTGTTTTTTCAAAAGAGAACGATACCTAAAAATTCACATTTCAGCATTTGACTGAATTAATCTAAATAGTAGATAATGGCATAAGTGACCAAGTTCACTAAGAAAAAGTTCCAAATTTAGAGTGAATACACATCGGAGAGCTTCCCACAACTGGAAAAAAAATTCTCAATTGATCTGAGATCTATGTAAATAAGTAGGCAATTTGCAATAATTTTTTCCTAATGGACCCATTGTAAAAGGTGATTTTCACTGAACACCTGTTATTCCTTACCTATATCCCTTCACACACATATGCACACCCCCACATACCCCACCATATGATTCTCCATTGACTGTGCAGCATTATTCACAAAAAGGATGGTGGCTCAGCCTCATGTCATCATTCATCCACGATATACAGGACAAAAAGAAATGCATTGTGATCCTTGCATGGAAAAAATTATAAATCATGAGGAAAGGATAACTGACAATTCTAAAGATGGGACTGTTGCCTGGGTAAAAGAGAAGGCAAACAGTTGTGTAAACCACCAAGAAGTAATAACTGGAGTGGACACGTTTCACAGAATAATATACTTGAAATGTCCTTGCTCCATAATCTGATAATAGCCCTATACTTTCATCATCAGGATCCCCACAGTTATGGACATAGAATTGCACCTGCGATCACTATGAAGCCCCATTTTACTTCCACCCATTCCTACCATGCCAGGTACAGTCCAGTCCAATAAAACTCCTTACCACCTCCCGAACATACCAGGGTCTCTCACAGCTCTTTGTTTTTACACATTCTAGTCCCTCCACTTAACATACTCACACCTACCTAACATTCTTAAGAAACTAGTTATTCCTTTCTCTTCATTAACATTTCCCACACTTCACTGTAATCATCCATTTAACTGATGGTCTCACATACGAGAGCATGAGCTCATTGATGGCAGCAACACTGTGTCTTGATCACCTTTTATCCTCAGCATCTAGCACAACCCTGGCACAGAGCAGGCTTTGATAGAAATGTTTTCTATTAGTTGAACCATTGCCAAAAGAGAGATATGGCCAGTGTGTGCCCTCTAGGTTCCAGTACAGCAGAAATTTCTACTATGGAAACGGGGAATTTTGAATGGTCACAGGTTGCACAGGAAAGAGCTGCAATCTGAATAAAGCCACGAGTATACTTTCCTACTATGAAATGAGGTGGTTACAAATTACCAAAATGTAATGCACCATTTATTCATCCATTCAACATCCAGTTATAGATAAGTGCTATGGGCCAAGCATTGTTTGGGGCACTTGAATTATATTAGTCAGGCAAACATGAAATCCTTGCCCTCTTGGAGATGACACTCTAGTCAGGAGAGTCTAATGAACATAAAAAACATACTAAGTAAATTGTTTTGCATATTAGAAAGTATGCATAAAGAGAAAAGTGAAGAATGGCAAAAAAACCCAACACTCGCAGTTAGATATATTATGGGGAAACTGTAGAACTTCAATGAAAAAGAGAAAATTATAAAATGTCTAGAGGGAAAAAGTAGATATCTACAAAGGAATATGAATCGCATTGACATCAGACTTAATAATACTGCATGCAAGAAAACAAAACAATGAAGTAATATTTTTAAAAATCAAAGAGAATTTTGAAGCTAGGATTTTATTTCCAATCCAACTGTTATTTATTTTTTTCAAGATTTCATTTATTTATTTGTCAAAGAGAGAGAGAGAGCACAAGCAGGGGGAGCAACAGGCAGAGGGGGAAGTAGGCTCCCCGCTGAGCAAGGAGTCCGATGCGGGACTCGATCCCAGGGTCTCGGGATCATGACCTGAAAGCAGACACTTAACCAACTGAGCCAGGTGTCCCTCAACTGTCATTTAAATGTGAGGTGGAAATAAAGATTCTCAGGCCTGAACAGCTTCATAAAGGATACTGCACAGTGACCCTCTTTGAAAGCACCCTTGGAGGACATATTCTAGAATAATGAAAAAATATCAATCTAAGACGCAACAAAGAGAATCTAAAAGTAATGCTGAGTAATTAACTTAGTGAAGTTCGTACTTAAAAAAGCACTTACACCCACCAAATAAGAAAATAATTCATAATAATAGAAAAAACAGCAGATGGCAGTATAATGTGAAACCCTGACTACACATTATAATCTTCCAGAGATCTTGAGAAAATATCCCAATGCCCATGTCCTTCTCTTGCAGATCCTTGTTTAATTGGTCTGGTGTAAATCTGGCATCAA